>NC_088791.1:239688971-240307239 GCF_011386835.1 Chrysemys picta bellii | reverse complement strand
CAGATTAACTAGTGATGGACAACAGACCACAATTCACACAGCAGAATTTAAGTCATACCAAATCAAATATGATTTTGAACATATTACTAGCAGCGCACATTAGCCACAAGCACAGAGTAGTTGATAGAACTGTACAGACAGATAGTCAAGAAAATCCTACAGAAAAAAGATTAGGGAATGGATCTTCCAAGGTGAAGATTAACACCAATAACAGCTATTGGGTATAGTCCAGCACAATTCCTGATGGGAAAGCTTCTCAGAACTACTGTGCTGATTCTGGAGAAGAACCTATCTCCAAAGTGGCCAAACATGAAGAGAATAGCCAAATCAGATGAAAAGGCAAAAAAGAACTTATGTACACTTTAATAGTCGTCACTCAGAACTTTCAGGTCTAGAACCTGGTGACCAGGTTTATGCCAGATGACCAAGTTGTTACATGTATGGGTCATGTAATTAGAAAACGAGTATGATTCAGAGATACTTAACATACTGATCTGTACTGAACATTAAACACAGCATGATAGTGTAAATTTTGTAAATAGTAGGAATGTAAACAAAAGGGGAAGATCTAATGCAGGGATCGGCAACCTTTGGCACACGGCTCACCAGGGTAAGCACCAGGTGGGCCAGGCCGGTTTGTTTACCTGCCGTGTCCGCAGGTTTAGCCAATCGCGGTTCCCACTGGCTGTGGTTCACCGCTCCAGGCCAAAGGGGGCTGCGGGAAGCAGCGTGGGCCGGGGGATGTGCTGGCCGCCACTGGGAGGCCATTTATCTAACTAGGTTTAGGTCAATAAAGAAAAGTATGGCACTGGAATAAGAGGAGAGTCCTTACACAGACAGTCTGGTCATATGACTTTTAGAGAGATTGCCTTTGATCTAAGAATGGTACCCATCAGCCAGGAGGTTTCTGACCAATGGAGAGTGACAGCTGTTTAAAAGAATGTAGATAATTGTGCCTAATCTCCCCCTCAGTTATGCTAATGCAAATCCGGAACTTGTCTGCAGAAATCTATGGAGTTCAAATGGTGTAAAACCAATGGAGAGAAGAGAAACATGCTTATTATTTGAAAAAAAAATATTAGCAAAAGAATTTTAGCAAGATTTGACAGATATTTTGGTCAGGGAGACTAATGAAAATGAGCAATTTCCCTAAATATTCTGTTTTCTTGCTTGCAGGAAAAAAGAGATACCGAAAACAACAATTTTAGATGCATAATTATTTCTCTAAAGAATACAATATTTGTGGAATCTCCTTTTATGTATTTTAAAAAAGAATGCCCTATTTTACTTAATAGTTCAACTTCAAGAGAATTTTACTCAATTGTTTACCTCAAGCTCACCAGTGCCTTGTAAATTTACTTATTCTTTCATCACTTTTCATATTTTGTGCCTCTTTCATCATTATCTCCCCACATCCCTTTCCCATAATGTCTTATGACACATCTGGCCAATAGCTAATTCACGGTAGGACACCAGGCAACTAGCTCCAGCATATCTTCTTTAAATTGCATGCACTCAAATCACTTCCCCTTATTTGTTCCAGCAGGCTGATAAGAAGAAACATAATGGGATCTCATCCATTGAAATCACTGGCTAAAACTTAGACTTATGATGTAGCAAACCAAAAAGGAAGGGTGAAGGTAGGAAGTAGAAGAGGGGAGCAACCACATCTTCAGTGGCTAGAGGGTTAAAGTAACAGTTTAAATTCACATAATGACCATGTACACCACAAACACCTCTGACTAAACTTTCCTTGTTTCCACTAACTACCATTACTCAAAACTTAAACACTACATATTGTAAGAGCTGGGCAAAAATTTTCAAACACATTTTTTTCCCTCATGAAAATACTTATTTCGATTGACTGAAACATTCTGCGAATTCATGCCAACTTCACCACATTGTTTTAGCGACAAAAGAAACAATATTCCGAATAAGCTGAAATATTAAATTTCGATTCAAAAGGATTTTCATTTCTAATTTTACCTCCATTTTATTTTAAAAAGTAAAAAAATCCCTCAAAAATTAAAAGAAAAAATGTTTAGTTTGATCTGAAACTATTTCTTTGTTTCAATAAAAAGTTTTAATTATTGGCTGACATGAAACAGTTCCTCTTCTACCCCTTGATTATTTTTTTTAAAAAACGGACTTCTCTAATTGGAAGGGCCTGTCCTTAGCATAAGGGATCAGGGTTTCTAAAAAAAATAGGTCCCATTTGGGCCTCTAAATGGGAACCATTTGGTGCTGAGCTGTTTGAAAATCCAGATGAAAATCCAAAAATGCATACATTTACCAAATCCATCCATTAGTCAGTAGTGTTAGCATGGCTCAACTGCAGAAAGAAACAGAATCCTGCAACAGAAATCCTCAAGGTTTACTTTTCAATCCTGCTGGCACTACTTATCATTTTATAACGTACTTATCTTAATAGCCATTGCCCAAGGAGATACTGGCACAGTTTAGGGCACTATCAGATATACTTGCAGCAGTGTAGAGCTAGTTATCACTATTTCCTAAACACAGCTATAATACAGATTCAGCAGGAAGTTCAGAGTTTTATCAAGTTTTTCCACTAGTGTCTTGTTAGTGTCATAAATCACGAATTATTGGCTACCAAGGCCATTGTCATTATTCTTGGCGTGTGCATTTTGATGTATATACAAACATTTCTGACAATTCCTCATCTTCGCCCTTATTTTTCACTTGTCTTTAGATTTAGCACCAATAATATAAGGGCTCAATCATGAGCCTTCTTGTGTGTCTACGTATGGGACATAAGGGCGGAAGTGATCTTACTCCTCTGCACAGGCTCCAGGGCTGGCTCCAGGCACCAGCTGAGCAAGCTGGTGCTTGGGGCGGCAGATTGTTTGAGGCGGCATTCTGCCCAATCCTAGGGGGGCACGGCTGCCTTTTTTTTTTTGTTCCGCTCCGGCCACCCTGTAGGGGGCAGCAGTGCGGAGAACCAGAGCGCCCTGCAGGGCAGTCCTCTTCCTTCCCTCCCCACCGACCGGAGCTGAGCCCTTGCAGCAGGCGGCAGGAGGCGGCGCAGCGGGAGGGGCCGCGTGGCAGCGCCCCTGTTGTAGCCCTGGCCGCCCCCTTCTCTCTCTCTCTCCCACCCGTTCCCTCCCCCACCCCCCCGAAGCCGGTCCCCATGCACCCGTGCTCTGGCTACGCTGCAAGTTGTTTTTTTTTTTTTTTTTGCTTGGGGCAGCCAAAAAGCCAGAGCCGGCCCTGACAGTCTCCCTGCCTCACTAGAGGCTGTGCATGGAGGAGAATTGCCACTGGCAGGCTGCAAGTTTCCTCTCCCATGCAGGTGTTCAGCGAGTAGGGACAACCTTGGTTCTTCCTCGCCCTTCAACATGTTGATCCATGCAGTGGGGGAAGTAATCTGTGCTAGATCCTTTCAAGGTAAGGAGAATGAAGAAATTCATCAAAAGCTGCCATGGGCCAAATTAGGAATCTAATCTTTTAGGGAACAATTTCCACTGAAATGAGCATTGACTTCACTCCTTTTTCTCTAAAAGAAAATTTCAAGAAAACCTTCAACCATACAATATCGTCATTCATACAAAAGTATCATAAACCCTTTACAGCTAATTATACATGTGTAATCTTTCTGAATCCGAATGGGGAACTGAGTAAACTACCTTCCTTACTCTGACTCCTCTGTGCACGTTCTTTTCGGTGAAAGTGATCTTTCCCCCACACAATTCGAGGGAATAGAAACCATCAGAAAGAGATGCTGTCAGACTAGTCCAGCTGGAGCCTAGGGTCTTGGCAGAGAAATCTGCCATGCACACATGCTATGCACCTGGAACACAGGGGCTTGAGAAACAGATCAAACACATTGTCATAGGCTATGGTAGGTCAATTTCAGATGCTATTGAATCTGAAGCAGAGATATTTGATGTAAGCATCTCCTATAGGGAAGCCAGAAAGTTTTACCTCACAAGAAAGTGACCCAGGGTAAGTCTACACCTGTGTCAGCTGACTTGGGCTTGCAGGCTATGGGGCTGCAAAACTGTGATGTACACATTTGAGCTTCTGCTGGAGCCTGGGACCCCATGAGTCCTCCAAGCCCAAATTTTTACACCTCAGTTTTACAACCCTGCAGCCCGAGCCCAAGTCACCTGACATGGGCTAGCTGTGGGGGTTTAATTGCAATGTAAACATACCCCCAAAGTCCTTTACCAAAAGGAGAAGAGGGTGAGAAAAACTTAGAACTAAATAGCGGTGAAACTAAGTAGAGACACAATAAAGAAATGGAGGTACTTCTGCTGCATTGTTGTAAGGTTTGTAAGGATTCCTCAATTGTAAAGCCAGGTGAAAACTGATACATCAGAGGAGTGCAAATATGAGATGCAAAGAATGTGGGCATTTTATTGCTGATAGCGTCTTGATGATCTTACTCTAAATTGTGCCTAAGATAGGATCCCACAGATGAATCTACCCATAGGTGAAATAAACTTGCTCTATAAACCACACAAGGGCATAACCTTGCTCTAGGTAATTCAGGGGTTAAAATGCAAATAGCATTTGAACCTACTATTAAAGAACTCTAAAGGTTACTGGAATGTGTTTCCTACCATCATCATCATGGCAAATGAATCCCAAACAAACGTAGTCTCCTTGCAGATCAAGCACCACCCAGATCAATCTCTAGCTAGGTCCTTAAGGTGTCTGGCTGGATATTCAGTTTATATCCATCATTGCCAATCTTATCATGCTATGTAGGATAGGCTAAAACACCACTTCAACACAGATGCTCACACTGGGGGAGGTGGCATGGGGAGGAAGGAAGGCTATGTTACACGCCGATATTAATATTTTAAAGTTATTTATGGGACCAGCAATGGCATGGATTTTTTTTCCTGCTATAAAGAATAAATTATGCCCCCTGCTGATCAAAGGAAGCCCCCCTCAACCTACTTCATAACAACAGTAGACTCAGACACAGTCCCTTATTTCTGTTCACACCGATAGGTCACATATGTTGACCCTCACTTTCAGAAAAAGTGAATACTCAATGAAAAAGTGCATCCATGCTTTAAAAGGGGGATGTGTCCACATGAATAACTGCATGTAAAGGCATCACCAGGGGGCTTTTATATATATAGACCATACACACACACACACACACATATATATATAGGCTATTGGTGTGAGCATTCATCAGGAGCTAACAGCAGACCAAGTGTATGAACAAGGGACCCACAGTTTCTATATTTGCACTTATTATAGCGATTACTGTGCTTAAAGGTGCAGGGCTGTTCTTCAGTAGAGCTACTCTGTTAAATGGATAAACAAAATCTGTTCTGTGAAGCCAGAAAGAGTCCTTGAAGATCACTTTAGATGCAGCGCAAGCCTAGTGCAAAGAGTGAGCTGAGACCTTGATCGCTATGCTGAGGGAGTGGCTGAATTATACCTCACACATACAAATTTAAGTAAATTGTGCGGATTCTCTATCTGGGTATGCCCAGGATGAAGAAGATGTAATAGACAAGTTTCAGCAATAACAATGGGCCCTGGGAAATGGAGAGTCTCAGGGACCTTTAATTATAGCAAAAGTGAATTAGGATTCCTAGGCTGAGGAAAAGACAGGTTTTGAGATGGGATTTGGAAATAGTCAAAAGTAATAACCAAGGAGTTGGCTTCAAAAAGGAACTACAGAGGAAAAGGTAAAGCTTCTATTTTGAGTGTGCATTTAACATAACCTTTTCTTCTGTTTGCAGCCCACATGATGACGCAACAGATTTATATTCCCAGATTTTGAATCATAAAAACATTAATTCACCTCTTAATTATTCATTTAGGAGTTTCTTTGTTGGGCTCTCAGGAGTACTATATTAGGCATTTCTTTTGAAGAATGAAGATTTAGATTGTAAGAAGAATGAAGATTTAGACTCTTTTGTAAAACCGAGGATTTAAAGTGAAAACCACATAGAAATAGACAAACTTGTAATTGGACACTCATATTTGGGGTACAAAAGAGGATTGAAATTTCATATTCATTGCACCTATGTCTTAAAACTTCCATATAGTCCTTTTAGATTAAAATTGAAATACTACTACTACAAATATAATTAGAAGCATTAAAAAATGACTGTCTCCAACATGATTCTCATATGCAAATAGAATAATTGTTTTCTTTACTTAATTCAGAAATATGCAAAAACTAAGGCGTTCTGTCAGGCTTTGAAGTATCTGACTCCCACTTCCGAACATAATCACCAGGAGCCAAACACTGTAAGTGAAGAGCTTTGTTGGTGGTATAATAAAGAGAGGAAGTACAATACAGCCTGATGCTGTTGAGCCAAGGTGAAGAAGGCTTGCATTGAAGAGACAGTGTTATAATGAATAGCCTTATGCAGAAAATGGAGAGCATGATCTCTCTCACACGTCTGAAGTACTAATGTTAGTTTAGATTTGTCCCAAATCATATCCCTTTGCATAACGATCTGCTCACTCTTTCTTGTCTGTCCTGGTAAAGAAAACTACTCATCCTCTTCCGTGCTCCAGAGACCTGAATGGCATTAGATTGCAGTGAGGTGTGCAGAAGGGAATAGAGCTGGGCAAGAATGTGTTGAATAGTTTATTCACTGAAAAAATGCAGTTTCAGCCAACTCAAAACGATGTACAAAGTTGACGCTGTAGTTTTGGCTGGGAAAAGTTTGTCAGTGCCAGAACACTATTTGTGTGTCTCTCTGTATCCCCATTTATAACTTTTCACCCTGTGGTTAGGGCGCTCACCTCAGATGTGGGAAACCCAAATTTGAATCCTCACTCTGAAACAGGGCCTTGAACTCAGATTTCTCCTCTCTCACTATCATGACCAATGGAACTGGAGTCAGAGGGCCCATGTTTCTTAGGGTACATCTACACTACAGCGGGGAGTCGATTTAAGATACGCAAATTCAGCTACGTGAATAGCGTAGCTGAATTCGACATATTGCAGCCGACTTACCCCGTTGTGAGGACGGCGGCAAAATCGACTTCTGCCGCTTTTTGTCGGCGGCGCTTACTACCACCTCTGCTGGTGGAGTTAGAGCGCCGATTCGGGGATCGATTGTCGCGTCCCGTCGGGACGCGATAAATCGATCCCCGAGAGGTCGATTTCTACCCGCCGATTCAGGCGGGTAGTATAGACCAGACTTGGAGAGATTATTGAGGGGACACCTGATAAATAGGGAATGTGGGGAGTTAGGCTGGAAGCAACTCAGCCACCCGAACAGAGCAGTGCACAGGGTTCAATACACTTCAACTTCTTCAAGTTAACTTGCATTCAGCTTAACTCTTTGCTAATGAAACATGATGGCAATGTTTAAGTAATGAGTCCTATGCAGTGCACTAGCTGGCAGCATGAGCCACGGAACTCAGTTTGAAGCCCTCTGGCACCCTGGATTTTGCAAACAGAAACCTAGCCCAGCAATGGACTGGAGATATACACAGACCTGGCCATGCAGGAGGAGGATGACAGCAGCAAAGCCAAACTATTATTTTACCTTATTGGAGAACAATGGAGAAAGGTCTGCAGCTCTCTGAAACTCACCACTGCCTCAAGCTTCACAGCAGTCCTGGGAATCCTGGGGATAAATTGCTCTCCAAAGCAGAACCTGGAGTGACGGTGTTTCATTCATTTTCATTTCAATCTGTAGGGGAGGTGATAGACTCCTATATGACTGCTTTGTGCACACTGGCTGCTACATGCCATTTTGGGGACTTGGCAGACTCCCTCATTTGGGACAGAATAGTCTGTGGCAGTTGGGATCACAACCTGTGGGAGCAGCTACTCCAGGAAGGTGATCTCACATCAGACAGATGCTTAAGAGAAAGGATGAAAGTCCTAGGACTCACAACAGCCCCAGCAGTATGTGCCGTGAGACAACAGCAAAGTAGAGCAAATGGCCAGGGTTCCACATCCATAGCGAGATGGATTTACGGTGGCAGACAGCATGAGCGGGTAAAGATGGGCCCTGCCCTAGAACAGCATTGCAAGGAATGTGGCAAGTTGAATCATTTTAGCAGCATGTGCAAGTGCAGAAGGTCTCAGAAATATTCAATCAGGTTTGTATAAGAGGTGGATGGCACATCCCCAAGAGCAAGCATTTGTTGTATGATAATGGGCACCTGAAGTACTACCACCCAGGAGAACTACTGACACTCCACTGCAATGCACTGAAGAAAGGATTGGGTGTAGCTATTTTGCAGGCACACCGAGTCACTTATACCAGCAGAACCCTGTTAGAGACTGAGTGGGGGTACTCCCACATAGAAAAAGAGGTTCTGGCTGTGGTATTTGGAGTGGAGTGATTCCATCAGTATATCTATGGCTACCCAGTAGTAGTGTAATCAGACCACAAACCCCTCGAGATAGAAGGATTTACCATGATTTAGTGCTCCAGAGAAATTGGAGTGCATGTTGCTAAGCCTCCAGCACTACTAAGTAGAGATCAGATATTGAGCAGGATGATTACTGGTATTAGCTGACACTCCAAGCTGGGCATATACACGAGCATCAGAGTTGGCGGGAGGAGATTGTCACAGGGGTGCACCTCTCACTGCAGGTCTGGCACCTCCTCCTGGTCACTCTGGGGATTAGCTCTCAAGGACAATACCACTGTCCACAGTTTGCATGCCATTTACTCTGTCTCTCTCTCTCTGGTCTGAAGCTCCTCTCTCACGCCAGGACCCATAATATCTCCTTTGTGACTCAACCTTCTGGCTAGGTCACTCAGAGTTTCCCCTTCCAGGGTACAGTCCATCAGCAGTCCTAGGCAGTCTTCCCATTAATTGCCTCAGTTCTAGGTCACCCCCTCAGTGGCTGGTAGGGGAACCTGGGCCCACCCTCTTCTCCAGGTTCCAGCCCAGTGACCCTCAGCTCAGCAGTTCTGAGCTTCCTGTCTCTGCCCTCACTACTCCTTCCCTGGACTGCTCCTTCCCACACTTCTCGTTCCTCTCCTTTCTGTGGGCAGACCAGCTCCAAACCTTCCTCCCTCTTCCCAGGAAGTGACTACTGGCTGCTGCTTACCTTCCTACAGCTGTTCCCAGAAGCCCCTAAATACTCCTTCCTCTTCCCAAGGCATGACTGCCCTTTCTCCACAGCTGCCCAGTCTGTAGTCTGCTACCTGGCTTTATAGGCCCCATGCCACCTGTGCAGCCTGTTCCTAATCAATCTCCTGTTCCCTGGCTCCTGCTCCAGGTGCAGCCTGTGGAATTAATTGGCTTTCCTGGCCATCTTAACCCTGCTCAGGCCTGTGTGGGGTGTACACCCCATGAGAGGGATCAGGACATTGATTCCATTAATATGCTGCGCTATCTCCCAGTTTCAACAGTGAAGCTGACCGAAATCAAAGAGGCTACAGAAAAGGACATCTAATGACAGGCAGTCAAGAGAGTGATCCTACTGCAGGATGGCTAGAAGACAAAAGCCAAGTACCAACAGGAACTGTGAAATTGACAAGAAAGCTGAGCAGCTACAGCCCAGCTGTCCCCTGCTCCCCTGTAGAGCTGGGGAGCTGGAGTCTGCTCTGGCTGGAAGCTGGGGAGACAATGGACCCCACTCCCAGTGAGAAGTCCTGGCGGCTTTGGACCCTGCTCCCAGCTGGGAACCAGGCAGCCTTGTCAATTTCATAGCTCCCTGATCTGTGAAATTGACAAGGCAGTCCAGCTCCTGGCAGGGAGTGGGCAGGGGGCCCAAGAAACTGGGGCAGCTGGACCTCAGTCCCCAGGGGTGAGAAGCCCTGGGCAGCTTCCCCTGGCTCCCGGCAGGGAATGGGGAGGGGAGAAGCCCATGGCGATTTCCCCGCTCCTAATGGGGGATGGGGGGCAGCCCGCGAGGAGCCTGTGGGGCAGCTGGGCTCCTGGCAGAGAGCTGACCAGGCTCTCAGCTCCTCACACTGCCCTTCTTAGGTCGGTGGAAGCACTCCTGGTGAGGACGTGCACCACCGTCCCAAGTAAGGTGGTGTGGACATATAGGTTGACTTACATTTCTAGTGTACACATACCTGGAAAATGACCCTGTAGTTTGATCCCCTCACCTGGGATGTAGGATATGTAATTTCAAATCTTCTCTCTGCCCAATGAAGACAAGGGATTTGAATCCACATCACCTACTTCCCTGGTGAGTGCCTTAATCACCAGGCTACAGAGTTGTTCTCTTTGGCACAATTAACATTTAAGTATTTCTATAAAGTGGAATAGCTTCAAGAGGAGAGTTTGAGAGAAATTCACCCCCAGAATAACTAATACCCTGATGGTAAGGATGCTTCCCTCCCTGGGTGGGGAGAGAGCTGACTTCAAGTCCTTGTTCCTGAGTGGGGATTCAAATGTGACTCTCCCACATCCTAGACAAATGCCCTAACCACTAGGCTAAAGGTTACATAGGGAGACACACGTACATTTGTATGTACATTTGCTGGCCCAAAATGGACTTTTCCAATTTATTGACAATTTACAGATCTAATTGAATATTTCCCCTGATTTTTCAGTTTGCTGGCCAACCCGAAACATCAATTATTTACAAAGCATTAGAAGGGAATGAATCAAAGGGTTCTGGTGAGGGAGACTACTTCACAGGAGAAAGACAAATATAATAAGGTTTGAATTTTAAGTTTTTCCTTCACAAAGTATCCTCAATAATTAACTGCGTCCCATCTTCTGAGATCAAGTTAAAAATCTTGACACTAGCTATCTGAAAAGTATTGGTATAATTGGCTCCTTCAAGCCCTCCATCTCCATATGTGCTTAAAAGCGAATATAATCTGAGCTGCCTCTACACCTCTATAAAACTTTTGGCAAATCTGGATGTGATTAAGGATATATTTCCATTTTAAAATAAACACACTGAGAAAACTGGAAATCCCTTTTAAAGATCAAGAGATCTTCAGTTACAAAATAATAATAATAAAAAAATTCACTTAGATCATCAATAGTCCCTTTGGATGCCTTAAAGAGTACTTACTTACAAGGCTACATAAACTTTAACATCTTTCAGTTTTACTTCCTGAATATGTTTTGCATGGTCTTGCGATATAATTATACAGATTTAATGTTATGGACAGATGCAGTGTGTAGTAAACCTTTTATTAAATGTTAAAATACGTGTTTCTTATATAGTATGAAAATAGATCAAGGTGTCAAGGTCAAGCATCTCTTATGTGACATCACAATATGGCTATAGTTATAATTTCTTCTTTCCCTGAGGCTAAAGTATTTTGCCAATGTGTTGGACAAAGAAAACACCCCCATTAGAGAGAAAATTATAGACCAGGTTGAAAGCTCTACTTTATACCATTCTTCAAGCAGACCTAGGTGACCAACTTTTGGTTTTATCACTAATAAAACACAAAGAAAATTACATGGCTCAGTATGAACTCCTGTGTCAGACACCACAGAACAGGCATCTACAGGAAAAGTATATAGGCTGTACATACAGTACACACAAGCCTGTGTATATATATAATATGCTAGATAGATAGATCTATCTAGACAGATAGCTGCCGAGAGAGCGAGCGAGAGAGAGGAAACAATAATAATATAAAAGGGAGTGGGAGGCCTTCTACTGGCAGCGGTTACAGAAGGAGAAGTGAATGAAGTGGAAATGCTGTGCTTCCCAGCTCCCACTGTTAGGGCCACAGAGGGTCACTGAACTGCAGTTCATTTCCTATTCCACTCTCTGACTCCAACACTTTGAAGACTGCTGTAGGGATGTAATCTTTCTTCTTGCGCTCTAGTGAAAACCACACAGAAAGATCAGTCATTCGCCTACTCTGTAATTCGCCATCGTCCTCTTTTCATTTGTGTGTGTGTTTTAATGTGATTGTACAGACCATTATTTCTTTGAAATAATTTGCCGTTCATACTTATTTTGTAAAAAAAGAGTAATGCATTAGCTGATCATTCTATGTGTTGCATGCTTCCTCCATTTTTCAGTTGCATATTCAGCATCTCCTTTTTGGGGGTTCAGTTCCCTAGAAAGGCTATTTTCTAAAAAGTTACATGTTCATTTGAACAGTAAATATTATTTAGCACTAAATCAAGGCAAGCATCATCGACCAGTGGAGCACAGCTCCAAGAGTCTAAGAATAAGTAAGACTATGGGGCTCTAATATGGTGAGTGCCACATATTCACTTCTTTTCAATGTGGCCTCCAAACCTTACTTGGACTGAAATTCCAGTTCTCCTTAAATTAAACGAGTTGCAGATCTATTTAGAAACAGAGTAGGTAAGAACCTGGCCCCTTTTAGAGTACTCTGAAGTTGGCCTTCTGAAAAACAAAGGTAATAAAATGGTGGAGCAGAAGGAAACCAGAAAAAGAGGTACAATAATGAATCGCTCACTATCTGGCTTGGACTCTCACTTAAAATTCTTACTCTAGATAAGCTAAAATATATAGTGCAATAATGCCCTTCAGTGAACAAATATTGCACACTAGAACATTTACGAAAACCAGGGAAAAACATCTTTTTAAAGGATAAACAGTATGCAACAGAATATGGTATTTAACCTACTAAAGAAATACACAAACAAGATGCTGAAGTAATGATTTAACCTCCTTAGATATATTACTTTTACAAAGGTACTTCACTTTTGGCTTTCACTTTTATAATATGCATTGTCTTCTCCTCTTGGAATTCGGTCCTGCAAAGTGCTGAACACTCTGGCCCAATCCGGCAAAACACCCAAGGCATCTGCTTCACTTTAAGCCAGAGTAGTTCCCCTGAAGGTGTTGTGTATATTATGAACTCTTATGTTCACCTTTGATGTTATGTGAATACTTGCTACTTTAAACAAGAATGGTAGTGATTTTTAGCAACTAGTGAAATAGCTGCTGCAGTGAAGGGAATGTCTCTGGCTCACCGGTTACTTAACTCATGACAGTATAGTCCTGGATCTATCGTTGGGGTGCAATTCACACCAGTGCAGAGGGCTCACTGAAGTTAAGGCTTTAAGGAGAGCACGGGGCTGTGTGCAGACTCCCCCCACTAGGGACCCCACCCAAAGCCCGGTGAAGTCAATGGGAGTCTTC
The DNA here is from genome assembly GCF_011386835.1 of Chrysemys picta bellii. Lineage (NCBI taxonomy): Eukaryota > Metazoa > Chordata > Testudines > Emydidae > Chrysemys > Chrysemys picta. Next base: position 240,294,212 of record NC_088791.1, on the reverse strand, counting down.
ACATTGACTCCAATGAGCTTTGGATCAGGCCTTATGAAAATTTCTCCAGCCAATTAATTTCACTATATGTGTTTTCAGATTATTTTCAAAAGTGTGAGGGAAACATTAATGCAATAGAATAAAAACAAAAATAAAAAAATGTTAGTGGCTTTGGTGCTGACAAATTTCCTCAAATAATAGCAAAAGGGCCGCTCCTTTCTATTTACTCTGAAGTCTTCTCTTGTGCTGCTTTAATTCACTTAGTTACATTAGGAAATCATCTCTGAAACCTCTGGAACACCTGAAATATTCATTCCTGTGGCACAGCAGCAGGCTCTTAAGACAGGTTTAGTAGATGTTCTTAAAGTTTTTACCACCCCTTGTCAAAATAAATCAAATTGTGCTAATCTCCACAAGCACTTTAAAAGGATTAAAATTACGGGGAATCATTTTATATACCAAATTACTTTGTATATTTCTATTCTTTTGAATGAGAGGGGGGAAATGAATTGAAAATCAAAAGAGGGAATTGCTCTTTTGATACAAGCCTTTTCTTTTCTACAGGCATAATTAAATAGATCTTAAAACACAAGAGTGAGGCAGAATGGGGAAGGGAAGGGGAGGGAGGAAGATGGGAGGGAGGAAGATGGGGAAAACAGAGAGAGTTCAAAGGCCAGAAATTCAATGTTTACATCTCACTTTTCTAGGGGTGCTGGAACAGTTTGTATAGTGGGGGATCTGGGAGCCATTGAGCCAAACTGTAAACCCTGTATATGATGGAAACCACTTCAAGCCAGCACCTATGCACTCTTCTCTTTTAAAGGCACATCAGATCAGATTCTCACCCCAACTGACGATTGCCCTAGTGTGGAGGAGTCTCCTGATGACGTAGATCTCTTCTAGTTTGCTTCGACTGGCTGGCTACTCTTTCTCCAGTCCCCGGTGCAATAGAAGGCCTTGCCATTGGGGGGTGGGGAATGCTCAGTCAGAGCACTGCTACAGTCTAGTTAAGGGGGTCTAACCGATCCTGGGCTGGGCCAAATCTATAAGATTACGGAGCCACGACTGGCTCCACCGCTCAGCTCTGCTCACACATACTTGGTGCAGCTGAGAATTCGGACCATTGCCAACAACTCTTCTACTTGTGTTTGACGGCAGTATATTTATAACTGTAACATGACCTCCTATAAATAGGTACTAAGTAAAAAGACTTTTCCTTGCATGCAGCATCCTTTGCAGATAATATTTTCCTCATTTTTCTATCAATGGATCTTTCCTGGTGGTTCCAGGTCAAGGGGTTTCAAAATTTCTCCCCCAGTTCATCATGACAAGCACAGATTTCTTGTCATGTCCCCAAACTCCCAATCTTTGTGTGCACACCCCATAATCCTTTGTGGCTGTAAGTGCCTGTGGGATTTAGATAGTGGCAAGAAACCATGTCTGTTTTGGGGTTTTTGATTGCTGGGTGGGTGCTTGGGCAGTCTGGCTGCTGCTGAGTCGTGGTGCAGGTAGATTGGACGTAGCTTCTTCTGGGAGGAGGAGAAACATGGAAATGCCTGTCCTCTCTTTCTCTTTTCCTGCCCTGGTCCGGGAAAGTGCTGCTCAAACATGATGAACCAGCTAAGCTAACAGGAGGGGCCACAGGAAACAGACAGCTGTCCCTTTACCCCTTTTGTAGAGCAGAGTGTGGGCATAGGTGGAGCCTAGAAGGGAAGTTGTGATGGAAGAAGCTGCAGCAGGGATGGGGCATCATTAAGTGGGGAGGAGGCGGGGCGGGTCGAGAAAGCAAGAGAACTTCTCCTTCCTGCCCTTAACTCGCTCTTTGGGTTCTAGCTGCTGCCAGGTTTTGGTGATCTTGCTGTACCCTCTCACTACCTCTTTGTGACCATCCTGGGAGTCATGATCCTTAGTCTGAGAACCCTGCACTGACCAGTAAGGGGAAAATCCTAATAGATCTCTTTTTTCCCAGTCTTCCCCCTTAACTCATCAAATATGAAATGTATATAGCCCTACCTCCAAGTACAAATGTTAGGCAGTAAGTGGCTATGCTGAGCAATATGAAATAAGGGACAGGATGATCTAGAAACTGTAACCAAATTCCGCTTTGGGAGGTGATAATAGGTCCAGCTGCTAATGAGGAATGAACTGAGATCACGCGGCAGTGCTAAATACATATATAGACTATAAATGCTTCTGCCTTCTCTGGCTAATGGTGACAGTGCTAGCATGTCCATAGAGGGTAGGAATCTGCATGTAGGGCCTACATATAGTACAGCTCTTAATTCACCAAGGAATGATGGCCTAGGAATCTCAAACATATATTCTGTCCATGTAAACAAACAAATGGAGTCTCAGAGAGGCTTGTTTTGAATAGGTTTTATCTGGGGTAAATAAAAAGTAATAGCCCAATGTAGTTTGCTTGATTTCACTGTGCAGGTTTTCTTCAAAGGAGCAACTAAGAAGGGGAAAAAAAGCAGGAAACGTCAGAGCCAGGGGGGCAAGATGATCCCCCCGTCCCTCCACAAAACTCCAGGAGCCTGATTTTCACACCACAGGATATGAAGAACTAAACTTTAGAGTCAGTGGGACTTTCTTGTGTCCTACAAGGAAGCAACTGGGTACTGGAAGGAGAGAGGGTTTTCCTTTTGCCTTTGAATATTGCAACCTATCAGGCCTTCCTCAAGCAGGTAGGGGAAAATAGAGACATTTGATTGGAAGTGTGGTTATATGGGGGAACTAATGGGGAAGGAGGGACATGATCTGATAACCATGATAGCATTTGGAGGTCTATCTGAACCATTCATGAACTACAAACTTTTTGAGGCCTCTACATTACTGTTTCTTAGATGAAAGTGTGCAGTGTTTCTGCTGTGTTGTGTGCCTGTTCTTATAAGTTTTAGCAGTGTTGATGTTGGGTATCTTTATATACGGGAGAGGAGGGGGGGAAAGGGTTCAGCAAATATTTGCTTTAATAAAAACTTCTGAATTCTCTTTGGCTGTGCCCTTTCATGTTTGATTGCCACTAATGTTCTCATGATTAAGTTTAGTAGAAGGAATGTTTGCGTAAAGAGCAACTTTTAAATGAATATTGGAGAATGTTCACAGAGAGAGAATTTTGAACTTGTAAATGTGAGTAATCACAAGAGAAACCTGATTCTAAGTGTTACATTCAACAAATCAGGAAAGAGAAACAGAGAAAAAGGCATGAGAAGAGTGGGAGGGTTATGATGTACTACTAGTCATGGCCTGCGAAAACAACAGAGCAAAGTATCATTTAAACAATGAGAGGCCTGGGAGTCCCTCTACCCATTATTTATTGCAAGATGGAGATGGAGGAGTTGCCTAAACCCCACATACTTACCTGACGAAGAATCCAGAACAGATAGTTAACAGAAGTGACTGGGGAGATGAAAATTTTGAGCAAATGTTGCAGTCCCTGAGAAGCTGAAGGCCGCTAATACAACATATCTGAACCCGTAACGTAGTTGATTCACTGAATCACAACTTCAGTAACATCCACATTTTCTCCACACAGGGACAGGTCTGTGGAGGTCCAGACTTGAAGAGGGACCTCAGATATTCAGAAAGAAAAATCCATAATAGCCCTGTGAAATAGGAAACTGCAACTTCAGTAAAGGTTCATATATTATATATATTCATTTTAGGAATTTCTTTTTAGGGGTCCCACTCTCAGCCATTTACCTTACTTCTTCCTGCTGAGAAACACTGTAGAGGTGGAGTGATAAAAAGAAGTGGAGAGCACTGTGCAAATACTCCATGCTTACAGCAAAGGAGGAAAAATCAAATAAAATTTAAGAAGACCAAGGGGGAAAGGTTGGAGCTGGTCATTTATACTGCATGTGATTAAAAAGGCCTTGCCTTCTGCTTTTGGGGAGGTAGGGCTATAAAGTTCTTGCTGTACTGGAATTTTTATTCTGGCACAGAAGAGGTGATTTATGACAAGTGACAGTTTCTTATACAGAAAAACCTTGCCTTTTCGAAGAACACAGGAAGTAGCAACAGTGATACAGGAATTGTAGCATTATTAATGAAGTACCATATCAGATTCAAGTTGCATCACTTCACACAAAAGAAAAGAAGAAAAGGGACATTCTTAACAAAGTGTCTTAAGCATGCACATACACCATAAATATGACTGAAATATGCCTGGATGCACTAACAAACAAATAACTAAAAAGGCTCTTGCACCCGCTATTTTAAATTAAAACATGCGTGCACACATACACAGAGGAAAAATAAGCAAGGAAATTCTTTCCAATAGCCAGTTTCAGGAATACAACTGTTCTCCTGTGCTAGCAGCTATTGCCAGCCAAATAAAATATCACTGTTCCACTAGGAAATGGTTAGCTAAACAGAAAGTGCAATGAATCTGCAGCTGATGAATATAAGGATTTCTCCATGAAGTCCCCTGTGTCAAAAATTATTATAGAGGCTTTCTGTAATTTAGGACATTCCCAAGACTGGTTACTCAGTGTTATGTAAATGACAAATGGCTAGAAAGAAGTACCTTGGAACAGATGAATAAAGCATTTGGTTCTTAGGGAAAGAGATCAATATAGGTTTGATTGGAAGGGTTGAAGTGTTAAAATTATAACACTTTAGTAACCTTCATTTGGACATTATTATTTTAATTAGCAAACACTAAAAAGATACTTTAAAATGTTAAAAAAAAAAAGCAATTCCCTTGATTCTCCAAGGAGTGAATTTTACCTCCAGTTACAGATAAATGGTTAAGAAATTGAAGGCCAGGTGTGTCAACACAGTAACGGACTGGTATTCTCATCCTTTTTCATTCACACAGTATGCTATGCTAGGGGATAGAAAAATAGAATGTGGCATTTTAAAACTGACTCAGCAATGTTCTAGTGCACCAAACCATGGGGTAGTTTTCTGCTTTTTTCCAGAGATGGAGGACTTAGTGTCTTACGCTTTCCAATGGGGATACACAAGGCAACATTTGTATACAGTGTTTCCTCCTCCCTCCCTACCCCCACAACCCCTGTTCAAGGACCAAACACAACAAGGTTTGGGGAGGGGAGAGGATCAGGCAAGGACACTAAGGAATGGTGCTTGTGTGCACTCCCACTGCATGCTTGGAGGGAATTCACGGTTCTGAGGGAAATAAAACAACTACAGTGTCTCATGAGTGAGAATGGAGCTATGGAAGTGGCTACCTCCGTCTTCCACATAGGGCAGGAAAAATCTCTATACAGGGAGAGTCCAAGATGTGCATGGATCTCAAAGGCCTGATTTGACCTTTGTTGTTGTAGCCATGTTGGGCCCAGGATATTAGAGAGACAAGGTGGGTGGAGTTTCCCTCACCTCAAGAAGAGCTGTTTGTAAGCTCGAAAGCTTATATCTCTCACTAACAGCAGTTGGTCCAATAAGATATATTACCTCACCCATCATGTGTCTCTGATTTGACTTTTTTTTCATTCCTTGCTCAAACAAATGCCCATTGAAATCAGTGGGAGCCTGAATAAAGAGTGAATACCAACAGAGAAAGAATTTGGCCCTGTGAAAGGAAATTCTCTTGAAATTTCTTCAGAATCCTCATTTCCCTGAGCTTTATTTGTCACATTTGTTTACTTATGACTAGCTCACTCACCACTGGAACATCTATCCTCTTTATTTCCTTCAAAATATTATGCATAATACTTGGGTGAGATCCCTTCTCAATAACAGACATTTATTTTATTATTCTTATTTTACACCTCTTGGGATATCTGTACCTCTGGCCTCTCTGTAGCCCTCTTACTGCCCTCCACGATACTTGCTCCAAAATCCCTTTAATAAAAGATGGCTCGAGCAACATATGGCATTCCAAATGTAGCCTCACTAGCTTTTCACGTAGTGCTAGGATATTTTCTCTGACTTAGTTTCAATACCTCCATTTATACATGCCTCAGTTTTGTTTGCTTTATTTTTTTTTTAAACTTCTGTTAAGGCACTAGGTCAAATGCTTTAGAATTTTATCCAAATACCACCCCTATCCCTTTCTACTGAGCGTACAGCCAGAGATAGTCCCTTTTTTTGGATTTTGGGTCCAGTGAAGCTCTAAATGTGTCTTGTTTCCCCAGACTACTATCTTGTGGACTAGATTGTCACTAGAGCTAAGTGAACCATATGTATAAAATAAGTCAATCATCCCTTGAATTATACCAAACTTCGTTGGAAGTTTGAAAATGTTCACTCGATTTTTGTTCACCTGCTGTTCACTTCCTGGGCTTGGTCAGGAATAGAATGCTGCAGTGTTAGGAGAAATTATGTTCCTTTGACACTTTCAGCTGAAATGGAACCAGGAAACTGGAGATAAAGAATGGTCCTGGGGTTAAGACACTGGATTGGGATTGCAGAGATGTGGGCTTCATTCCTGGTTGTGCCACACACTCCTTCTGTGATTTTGGGCCAGTCATAGGAACAAAGAAAGCATCATAATGGATCTGTCCAGTCAGTGGTTTAGCTAGTCCAGTATTGCATCTCTAAATTGCCCTGTACCAGCTGCTTCAGAAGAAAGTGCAAGAAACCACACAGAAAGCAGTTATAATGTACCCACATTCAAAGTTTCTTTCTTTCCCCATTAGTTAGACGGTGGCTTTTGTGCTGAAGCATGGGGTACTGCATGTATTCCAAAAAACTCTTGGTTATTTATTAATCCTAACACATATTGCTTACTTCTTTGACTGCTACCAAACATTGAGCAGAGGTCTTCACTGAGCTGTCAAGTTTTTTTTCCTGAGTTGTTATAGCTGTTCTCTCTTGTTCTGCCCTCTTGATCAATGGGAACTTTCTCAACACTGTCATTTTGTCTGGCCATTGCCCAGAACTGAATGCTTTTACAATGTCCCAGAACTCTGCATCTTCAGAACTCAGAGCATGCTGTTGTGATGATGGCACCCAATTCTCATAGTCCTTTTTCTTTCTACACTGGTCACATTAACAGTGACTAAATGTTTTGTTCAAATGTTATTTGAACGAAACATTCAGCCCAATTCTGTTCATCCAACAAAATATAGTTCTGTGGTCAGGGAATTGTTTCATTGCCTATGTAACACCTTCAGCCCCTGGCCACTATTATCCAGGCTGCTATAAATTGAAGTTTAGATTATTGTATGTACCTAACAAATCCTGGAAAAAGTTTCCAGTGGCTACAAAATGTTGTTGCTAGAGTTCTCATGCTCATATTGACATCATCCTCCCCTTGATCTTTTCCCAAATCTCTGTTGTTAACAATGGGAGATCTGCACGTGGATCAAGGAGAGAACATGGCCCTTATTATTGTATTGCCTGCCAATAAACTCCCACAGAGCATACAGAGGAATTTCCACTCGATTTACAAGGCCCAAAAGAAATATGCCCCATTTCATCTTGGTGATTTGTCCAGTGTTGCAGAGTAGCAGAATTATGGACAACCATCACCAAACATGTAACTGATTGGATGCCCAGCTATCACTTTGAGCTACATTTTAATGCCTCGATTCACGTTGAATAGCACCTTCTGTACAAGCAGTCCCCAGGAAATCAAAGAAGACTATGGAATACAGTGCTATTCCATATAATTGGTCCTTTACTTCATTGCTATATCCTTTTCCAACACTCTTCATCCATCTTTGTTTTTAAGATTGTGGGCCAGATCCCTGTTCCCGGTCTGGCCACTTTGCATTTTTCAGGTGTCAAAAAGTAGCAGGATCCTGTCCCTACCCAGCCCTTGGAGAATTCCCTTGATGGAGGAGAATTCACTGCAGGCATAAAACTGGTACAGGCAACTCCTGTACCAGCCATTTCCCCCAATTTTGGAATAAGGGGTGTGTTAGAGACGGAGGGAACAGGGGAGGTGCCATAATATAGATGTTCTGCACTACATTGATCCTCACTACATTGATCCTGTACTACATCGATCCTCAGCTGGTATAAGATCCATTAGAGACCTTAAACCAGGGCATAAATTAGAGCAGCCAATGGATTACTCTAACAACCTCCCAGGCTGAGTGCCACAGAATCAGGGAGAATTGAGTCCTCACGTGTTGCAGGGTTTTAGGGGCAGAGTTTGTGTCTACTTCTGTTTGAAAAGCACATGGCATGCCATGGACATTACAACAGTGTAAGCAAAAATTATTATTGATAGTAAGATTTTGGTACCCAATGAGTATGAAAAGTAACTTCACTGTTGTCACATTAGTTATCCTGAACTTCTTATGCACCAGCCCAGTGCTGTTTGGAATTGTGCTTTACAACCAGGTCACAGTAAAGAGAAGCCTAAAATATGAAGATCAACTCAGCCCCATGCACATTCCTATTCCTTAGAAAGTTAGCTGACTAATCAGTAACACTGCCCATCAAATCTCTCCAAAGACAGTAAACTCTAGCTGTAGCCTAGTTTAAATCAACAGCTCACAAAGGAGTGAATAACTCAAAACTGCATTTCTCTTCAGGGCTCTTAAAATTATTGTAGAGTTTTTTTGTATTTTAGAAACCAAAACCAGCATACTAAACTTAGACATATAGTAGTGGAAACTGAATGAAATACAATGGATAAACCAAAATTCCCAACTTTTGAACTCCACACTTCAGAGATGTATACTCCCTCCCCATTTACAAACATAAATACAGATTCATAAAAGTGCTTTACAGATGTGTTCAAACCAACCTCTGGATACTCGATATTCTTTGAGGAAAAGACCAACAACAATCACTATGGCCTCTCTCTTCCTTCTTTTACCCCATCTCTTATCTTTCTCCTGCCCAAATCTTATCTTTTCATCTTTTCCCTGTCACAAGTTCTAAGGTGTCATACCTTTAATCTTTTCACCTGTCATTCAATATCACCCCCTCCCAATGCTTATGTTCCTGACCCCCTTTCCCTTCCTTTTCTTTGGCCCCTTCCCTCTCAAACTAGCAGTATGTCCTGGTTTTCCGCATCCTCAAAAAACTGTCCCATGTTCCTATTGCCTCTCTATCTACTGCCCAGTTTCCCTTTTAATTTTTCACTTCTAACCTCACTGTGGATAAGGATGGCAGGATCTGTCCTTTCTTTCCGATCTCATATTGCTTGCCTGACACTAGAAAATCTTTTACTCAAAAAGCTACTACAAGGGTAGCTGACTGATATCAGACAAAGAATATGAGGATTCAGGAATTTTTGAAGTCTGGATGAGTTAAAAGAGCTACCAGATTATCATCCTTTCTATCAGAATAGAGAGGCAGATGCTGAAATGTTAGTAACTGAACAGCTTTTTAAAGACAGGGGAAAAAAATCAGTGGAATGAGTTAATTAGATAATGAAGGGGATAGATTTAGTAATTAATTCAGGTTATATAAAGCTGTTGAGAATACGATGTAGATAACTCATTGAGAAAGGCCCATCAGGAGCCTAAATGCTTTCCCCCTCTTCCCCTAGCCCCTCCTCAGTAAGAAATCTTTTCTGAAAAATATTACTAGAAATTTTGAAAGAAAGTCTGTTCTGATATATAGTAATTGGTGTGCACAGAATTTTTTTTCTTGTTTATGAACCACTTACTTAAGCCATTTGTTTTGGCAAGGGAGGGTGAAATACCTTTGCTAGAACTGTGCAAAATATAGTGCTTGATCAGAACCATGCCAGGAGGGTATGTGCTGAGGCAAGGAAGGGAATGGAGAAGGGTAAACTCACAGGCTGAGGAGGTGCCCTTAATGTCACTGAGAAGTAGCATATTGGAGCAGGCTTACCCTTTGGGTCATCATACGCCCACGTAATGAGCTGTGGGTGACCTGTGTTGGCTGACACATGGGCACTACAACTTCCCCAGCAATAACTTCCATTAGACATGGGTCTCAACCAACCCCCTGGATACTGAGTATTCTTTGAGGGTCACCACCATACTGGGCATACTTGAAATCAGGTCTGACCATTGGAGACACTATGGACATGAATAAGCCTGCTGCTTCACATTGCAAGGATGACTTCTTTAAATGGAGGAAAGCTGACAGAATGTAACCTTCCCCATGGAGAGAAAAAAGGTTACTAGAAGTCATGCAGGGATTCAATGTGCCAGGCACGAAATTAGAATCCCAATAATATATATTACTTTGGTAGAATTTTAAATTAAGATAACCTGTGTATAATAAAAAAAATTGAATTGGCTTAAAATAAGTGATCAAATATGTTCCAAGAAAGGGAATTATGTATACATACAGTACATGATTTTAATATTGTACATATTATATTACAGATGTATGCACAGATCCGATAATGGATTGCAGGCAGGCAGAATGCTGGGCCCATGGAGAGTCCTCCCCCTGAAGTTAGGGTTGCACCTTTATAAAGCATTAAAAGTAATCAGAAATAGACAGGACTCTTCTAATGTTATAACTGAAATTTATTTGGAAAAAAAAGCCATTTCAGTTTATCATTTGTTATCAAGTACTTAGGAAGGTTACCTTCATTTAAAGTGTTACCATAACTGAAGTGTAAAAGATCTTGGTTGTTCTGAAATACCTGGTTAGGAAACAAAGTACCTCACACATGATAAATCAATGCTTCCAAAACCACATTGTGTTGTATGAATCTCAAAGAAGCACGAGCTTTAAAATTCAAATCCCACACTAATGCCAAGAAACCAAGGAAGGCCATTTTTCATGGGATGCCACCACGATAATGACCACAGCAATGGCAGAGAAACTATTACAGATGAGCCACACTGAATGTGATATGAGTTAAATATCTAAAGTACAATTCATCAGCAGTGCATAAATAAATTGCAAAGAGGGAGAGGGAGAGGGAAAAGGAAAACAAGGTATTTTATTCTATTGATACATTTAGTAAGTCTCCATAACCCATTTCCTTTTTCCAGTGATTTTTCTGAGCCAAACATTCAAGACTTAGTTGAAACTGAAGATAATGTTAACACTTTGTCAAGCATTTGAATCGCTTCCAGCATATTGTAGTATAATCCGCTGTCCACAAACATCCCCTTCATTATTGCCTAATTACATGCAAATTTCATAAAATGAATGAGTTTTAAGTACTTGTCAATCTGTCATCCTAGGAACCACTGAAACATTTTGACTGCTAGATAAATAATCAGCAATAATCACACTATGCAAATTTGATATTTTCTGTACAATTATCTGAAACCATAAATAACTGGACACAAAGACATTTGGCATTCTCTCAGAAAGACTTGACCTACAGGGTTTTTTATTCCCAACAAACATGCTAGCAGAATTTTTAAAACTCTGACTAGATAAATTTGACCAGTAGGAACATTATCAGCACTTAGTGTCTTCATATTTTGTTTTATTTTTATCTAGGGTGGGGTTCCTTTCTTTAAGATTAACTGCATTAACTCATAATTCCATTTGTGTTCAGGCTTCTAGTTCTCTTCCTTTTTGCATTTCTTCTTTATTTCTTAATCTTTATCTTTGTTCTTGTTTATTTTTTCTTTTCAAGTAATCAAGAAAAGAGGTGGGAGAGGCTGTTACCTGTTAATATTTTTTTTCCATTGTAGGGCTTTTACGGTGATTTTTATCATGATTCATTTTTGACATTTCTAACACACTCCAGGCACTTCAGTAGAACCAATACCAGGAGGCTAATTATCAGCATTATAGACAAGCTTAGAAATGTATAAACAGTCCAGGCAGGTGAACTTGCAGAATTTAGAGCTACTTCTATTTTCTATTTACGTTGTGTGTGTGTGTGTGTGTGTGGGGGGGGGGGGGGGGGGGAATGTGTGTTTTGAATTCTTAAATACTGGCTCAGAAATTGATGTTTTCCTATAAACAGTAATAAAGCTCTCAAAAACAAAACCACATCAACTAAAAAAAAAAAAAGATGACTGAAAATCTGAAAAATGAAACATGACTAAAATGTTACCATTAGTACTGGCATAAAATACTGGCAAAATACTGAGGCCAAGAATTTGGTGAACACTGCAAAAGAATTTTTTATGATTATTTCCTTGATTTTTTAAAAATGAATTTGCTTTAACTGCATTAACACGATTACTGTTTATTTTCTACAAATATTCTAGGGCCCGATCCAGCTCCCACTGAAGTCAACTTTAACTGTGGTTTGGTTGGGTCCCCAGGGAATCAACTTCACCAGCACAAATATCTGCAAAAATCAAGTTTTAAATTCAAGTGCCTGAATATTTACTGAAAATGAATCTTAAATGTGATAAGTAAATGACTATGTGATTTTCAAAATTTTTGAATTGTTATTTTTATATTTAAATATGCAATGCAAAATTCACACTGTGACTGGTTGGCTGCACAAGTCATCCAGCTGAGTAGCAGACCCAATGTTGCGTTACTTTTGTAACAAACAATACAGTGCACATTTTGAATTGTCAGTATTCTCATTTAACTGTTCACAAATTATTCATTAAAGAAATTTGTGATTAATTTTGAATAATGAATAAATTTGAGGATTTCATAGTTTGTTCATGGATAACTCATGATCTGTAACTGGTGAAATTCATCAAATAAGTAATTCTTTACCAAATATTCACTTAGCTGTACAGAATCCTATAGGAACATTTGAACAGCCCAATAACTTCCTCTCTTATGCCTCTAATCTAAAAATGTGTCTATTATATTAATTTTTTGCTTCTCACAAACAAGAAATTAATAATAAAGGTCCCTGAACACAACACTAGACTGATCAATCTCCCTTTTTTGGGCAGATCGGCGTCTAGCAAGATGACTAGGTAATAATACGCTTTTATTTATACCATGCACAAAATTCTGGCAAATGTGACAGCTTTGTGAGGTAAAGTCTAGTGCACTTGAAATGTAGCTTACAGGTTCAAAATCATCTTACTGAAACCCCCTTTTTATCAAGGATCTTAATGAAATTATTTTCTATCATCTTAGCTATTCGGTATTCAAATATTTGAATTCAATAGAGGCATGTGGAAATGTGCATCTGCAAACTGTTTCAAGACTTGCAGTGGCAGCAACAAACGGAACCAATAGATGTACACCTGCTGGATAAGAAAAATGAAATACGCATCATAGCTGACTTTCCCAAAATTCTACCAATGTCAACGAACCATTGAATGGTGATTATTTTATAGGATGTACAAAACCACTGTAGACTACGTAGCAGTTTATAGTGCTGAATGTTTAGGGGTCACCAAAGGTGAATAAATACTGAGAATTCTGGATTTAGAAATATTCTTGTGATAAATACTCCTGAGGGAATTCTGCACCACGGTGCAATGCATAATTTTGCAGAAATCAGTGTTGTGCATGCAGAATTTCCTTTTCCCCACAGAAGTGGGCTTCAGAACTGCTGGCTGCCACTAGGGGCTGCTGGACCTGGCATAGCCCAGTTTACACATAGAAGACACTGCTGAGGGGCGGGGGAGGGACCTAGAGGGTTCCTGGCTGCTGCAGTTCTGCACATGCCCTGAGGGAAGGAGACAGTGGTGCTCAGGAAACTCTACACAAACCTGATACTGGTTTCTCCCTCTGGATCCCTGGGCTCTGAGGGGTAGGGTGGCAGGTGTCTGGGCTACGGGGGGCCCTGTGGCTGGGCTCTATGGGTGAGGGGGTGTGGGTATCTGGCTGTGGTGGGGGGCATGGCTGCATTCTGGAGTGGGAGGGGCAGAGAAACAGCAACTGCGCTGTTGTAGGGTTTTCTTTAACTCTCTACTCTTCTGTGAATTTTTGTGTGTCTCTGTATTATTACAAACATACTTGCTGACAGGTATTTTGAAATAAATTACAAAAATAATTGAAACTGGCATGATTATATAGTGTTATTTTGACAAATACAATTTGCAGAATTTCCCAGAATTTTCAAGTATTGCGCGCAGAATTTTTAATTTTGTGGCACAGAATTCCCCCAGGAGTAGATAAAGAACTCTTCTGTGCCTTGTGCATATTTTCTATATCCCTATTCCAAGCCCTCATGTTTTTTCTTGTCATGAGCCCAATTCCACAGTCCCTTGCTACTGCATATGTCTAGTTCCTTTTTTTGTAAGTCTAAAATAAATAGGATCAGTTCAGTCAGGACATTCCAAAAATGGGGAGTGGCATGGAAGAAAATCAGCAAAGGGCAGGTTAGGGAGTGGTGAGGCTGGCATCATTGGTTGAGCAGATTGGATGGAATAGTATAAGAGCCAAAAGCATATAAGTAGGAAAGGGTGAGTTGTGATGAGTCAGTTGAGCTTGAGGTGGTGTACAGTAAAAAAAGCACATGTTGGACCTGGTAGGAGGGAGCTCTTTCTTCTCTCATCTGAGTCTTCTGTCATCAAGAAGAACACTTTTTTGAGGGAGGAGGGGGTAGCTTTTTGAGTGGGGGCAGCCTTAGTAATGGCTCTTTAGCAATTTAGACTCCAAATCTTAGAACAGTGCTCTAGATCACCAATAATATGACAAAAAATAACCCGCAAGATCCACTATGAAAATGTAATGCTAGGATATTTCAACTTTCACTTACAGTTATGTAGACAGAAAAAACAATTGTGTGTAAAATTGATGGAGTTTTATTTACATGTTATTGTAGAATTTAAACTGTACTTTGATCACCAGTTGCATGGATGAGCAGTGTTTTTCAAAACTCATTCCTAGTCACCTGGCTCCATTTCAAAATCCAGTCATAGTGTTAAACATGCCACCTGCAAACTCTCTTTGCCTTTTTAGCTTCATCAAAAATAATTATATGGGAAAGATCTTTTTCACCAAGAACTGATCTGTGGCCTGTGCTTACAAGACCCTGCCCATTTCATTCTGACAAGTGAGAAATAGTGTTAAATGAGAGGTTTGGACTGATATTCTTTTGAAGGCCTTCATCATTACAGTGTTGTGGTTTGTGACATTATACTTAGCAGTTGGCTAGAATTTCCACCATAACTCCCTAATTGAAAAGGGATTGATAACTCAGAAGATTAACCCTCTGGATTCTGATTCATACAGCATTCAGCAACCTGGTAGTCTGGTTCATATATGAATCACATGCTGCAATTTTATAAGCAGTTAACATTAATGTGAAAATATAAAGTATACCACCTTGTTTTCAGTCACATAAGTGTAAGGCTGGTTCATTGTGAACTCATACATGTTGACTCTCCTCCTTCTGTCCTTCTACTTCTGTAGATTAGCATCACCCACATCAGTCATGACAGCGCAAGAGAAAACAATAGCAGTAGCACGGTATATTAACAGTTCACAAGGATGATGTGGGTCCCACTCCATTCCTAGTACGTACAACATGCAGGAACTATAACTGATCCTTCCCCCCCCCCCCCCACAAAAAAGAAAAGAATGGAATTAAAAAATAAATGGTGATTTTTATTTTTTTATTTTTGAAATAATTGAAACTTGCTGCTTCCTGAGACTTTGATTTATGGTAGAGTATGAATATGTTATAACAGACACACCCAGTCTCCTTTAAGAAGGTTTATTCTCTTAAAACAGGCAAGTAAACAAACAAACAGAAAAACAGTTCTGAACTTTTCTCTCAGGCTTCAGGGCTACCTGGCTCTCGTCAGCTCTGCTCCCTTCCATCTACTGTTTGAGGCTGAGAAACCCAAATTGTCCCTCTCCAGAATTATCGGCCAAAGCAGGCACTTGACTACCCTGACACACAGTCATGTTCATCAACCTTGAACCTCCAGGCTGACTTCTGCTATCAGGTAAACGTGGGTCTGGCCATGGACACACGAGACAAGTACAGGGAGATGTTTGCCTACGTTATTCACCTCTGCTTGATTTTCCTGGACAAAAGTGCATGCACAACCAGAATCTATGAGTCCCTTAGACACTGTTCCTCCCAAACTAACTGGTACTACTCAAGACGGAGCCTTCCCTGCCCATAATAGGCAGCAGGTTTAAAACAAACAAAAGGAAGTATTTTTTCACACAACGTACAGTCACCTATGGAACGCCTTTCCAAAGGATGTTGCGAAGGCCAAGACTATAAGAGGGTTCAGAACTAGATAAATTCATGGAGGATAGGTCCATCAATGGCTATTAGCCAGGATGGGCGGGGATGGTGTCCCTAGCCTCTGTTTGCCAGAAGCTGGGAATGAATCACTTGATGATAACCTGTTCTTTTCATTCCCTCTGGGGCACCTGGCATTGGCCACTGTTGGAAGACAGGATACTAGGCTAGATGGACGTGTGGTCTGACCCAGTTTGGCTGTTCTTATGTTCTTCTGTTCCATGTGGACCCCCGCTGCCTGGTTCCATTGTAGTAACAGTCCATAACTGAGCAATTCAGTTAACTGGGCTGGCCACACCAAAGCATACCATGTGACCTTCTGATCCACCTCCACGAGTGGTTCTGCTAAATTGTGGGCCTATCTGGGACCCTTGTAGATCTTGTGTGTCCCCCAAGTTTTGGCCATTCAAGGTCTCCCCTGAGAGCTTCCCAGGGTCATCCCTTGTTGAGCCTGCTCAATTTACCATAGCATCCCTGCCCCTCATCTCCTCAAAGAAAGCTTCAGTTCACTCCACTGCTTCCCCCGACTGAGGTCGCCTGAAAGCACCATACCGAGCTCTTTGCTCCCACGGGCAGAACCTTCAGTACCTGCTCCAAGACAATCTGATTCATGACTTCTCTATCAAGCTGGTCTCTGGGCAGACTGTTCATGTTGAATCTTCCCAGGCTCATGCCTTTGCCACCCTCTCAAATATTTTGAGGAAGGCTTCAGTGTCATCTTTTGGTCCAAGCTTCACCAGGCCCAGACCAGCCAATGCAAGGCCCCATACTTATTGTGTTGCTTGGTGTCCATTGGCCCAGTTGTTTCTGCAGCTACTCCTGCTGTTGGAACTGGATTTCTTGACATCTCTGTTATGCTGCAAACTGCTATCCTCGTACTGCTTTTCCATATGTCACAGAGCACGTCTTCTCCCCAGCTTTCCAAACACTTTCTTCCACACCCAGTCTCTTTTGATAAAGTTTATTCTCTTAAAACAGGCAAGTAAGCAAACAGAAAAATAGTCTTTGAACTCTCTCCTTTTCTCACATGCTTCAGGACCATCCCTCCCAAGGGTCTCTGATCCTTCTGCTTCTGGCAGCTTCCTAGTTCTAGTCAGCTCTGCTTCCCTGAACACTTAGCCCTGCTCCAAGGACCCACTAGAGGAGTTCACTCCAACTCCACTGTACCTTCCCTTCCCCCGGCACAGCCTGTCTCAATCACTCCCTTCCACCTTCCATTTCCTGGCCCCTGGCAGCCCTTTATAGGCCAGGTATAGCCCAGACTCCTTTAATTATCTGGCTTGAGCTTGCCTACTCTGACACAGGGGAGATGGGCCCAATTCTACTCACAGGAACCAGCTACTCTGTGAGACTGCTACTCTCTAGTATCCCTATTTCACCATCATCTGCTATCCATTAGAACATAAGAATGGCCATATTGGGTCAGACTAAAGATCCATCTAGCCCAGGATCCTGTCCAGAGGGAATGAACTGAGCATGTAATCATCAAAGTAATGCACATTGGAAAACAGAATACCAGCAGAAGCTGGGAATGGGTGGCAGGGGATGGATCACTTGATGATTACCTGTCCTGTTCATTCCCTATGGAGCACCTGGCATTGGCACTGACAGAAGAGAGGATACTGGGCTAGATGGACTTTTGGTCTGACCTAGTATGGCCATTCTTACATTCTTATGTTAAGTGATCCATCCCCTGTTGCCGATTCCCAGCTTCTGGCAAATGGAGGCTAGGGACACCATCCCTGCCTATCCTGGCTAATAGCCATTGATGGACCTATCCTCCATGAATTTATCTAGTTCTTATCTAGTTCTGTTATAGTCTTGGCCTTCACAATATCCTTTGGCAAAGAATTCTACAGGTTGACTGTGCATTGTGTGAATATTTTCTTCTGTTTGTTTTAAACCTTCTGCCTATTAATTTCATTTGGTGACCCCTAGTTCTTGTGTTATGAAAAGGAGTAACACTATTTACTTTCTCCACACCAGTCATGATTTTATAGACCTCTATCATATCCCTCTATTGTTAAGCTTTTCTCCAGTTACAAGTTCATGATGCACGGCTTCCTCTGATTAGCCAGTGGCAAGATGGGGAAAAAGCATGCACAGAAGAAGTGCTACCAGAACCATAGCCTGGGAAAGTAGTATATCACATCCATGACTCCCATAACCAGAAGTCCTGAAACTTGATCTGAAGCCCGAGCATGGTTCAATTTACATGATTTTTTATTTTAGGTTCTTGACTTCTTCTTAATGGCCTTATTTTCTCAACTCTGTCACAGTTAATTCTTTCTTTCTTTTGGTGTTTGATGTTTTGATGTGCATTCCATAACTGGAGAATCCTTCTGAGTGTTTACATATAACTGTTTTCTTTTTGTTAGTCTATTGGATTTCCCTTACTTTAGATTGACTAAAGGATACCAGGTCAATCTAATACCATTATGTTGGTTCTGAGTTTTGAATACATGCAGGAGACAAAGCATTCCACTTCATGTTGAATTTTTCTTTTCTAGTAGTGATGAGTGTGCATTTACATCTCTGTTATACCCCTCTTCCCACTGCCAACTATATAATATTAAGATCTGGTCAAAATTCAGAATGTCTGTCACTGCTGTCAGTTCAACAGTGCCACAACAGCCCCTGGCTCTAGGGAGGTAAAATTGCAGGGAAAATCCTACTTGACCCCTGCAACTCTAGTCTAAAGCATGCTCTACCACTCTGCAGGAATAGAGCAAGGCCAGTTTAGTTGCACGTAGAAGCTATGAGGAGATGGTGCATGCTGAGTGCAGAAAGTATCTTCAGAAAATTAAGCTGCTACACTCTAACATGTCTCTATTTAGAATGTGTGAACTGAGATTCTAGGGAAGATAGAAGTTGGCCAAATTTGGGTGGATTTTCTCAGGGATAGCAAAAGACACATCCCTGACACCAGAGTGACGCTTTGCCAAATTTCAAATCCCTACTGCAAAGCATGGAGGTGGTAGAGCTTCACAAAATGGTTGTCAGATTTTTTTAAACATTGGCAGAACAATGTATTTGTGCCTAACCTCATTATGAGAAACAGTGGAATCATTTTAGTTGAAACTTTCCAAAAATTTCAGCCTGAGGCAGACACATGGCATGGAAAATTTCAGCCCAAATGGTTTAAGCCTGGCAAAGTAATAAGTAATTAAAAACAGGGTCTTATACTGGAATGTTGCAGGCAACCTAAATTGTAGGCTTCTCTATCTGATCCACCTACAATAGACATATTTTGCAATATATATCATGCATTCAGGCCTCTTGCCATAATTTTTCTTAATACTCCCAATATATATTCATAATCCTGACCTCCAACCTCTCATAATACAACATTTTATCAACACACTTCTTTATATAGGTGGAATTACATTTTGGTAGGAGATGCTAAGTATGTGCCAACATAACATGAATTGTCTGAGAAGGGTTTGATGCCATTTTCTTTTAGTATCCTTTCCTACATTCAGTGATCCACGGAGATAAAGGTGGCAATTATTAAAAATGTTTTCTTCTGTTCCTTTTGTATTGCATGCATTTTTTATGAAGCTCTCATTGTTAAATCTCTCAGTGTCCCTCAATTTCTTATGCCCAGTCCTTTTTTGTCACTAGTTAGCCTGTGGAGGCAAATAATATGCACAGAATTATTCTGTCCATCAAGTTTTCTAATAGTCGATATCCTGACAAGGATCGCTGAGTGTTTATCAGCTGAGATATGGATAGTCCCATTAAGTTATCTCATGGTTACATTATTCAGAAAGTTCTCTCTCTCTAGCCACAGTTGACTGGATGTATTTATGAATGCTCTTTAGTTGCATTAAACATTTTTTGGATATGATACTTGTTGCACACCATACACATATCATGTGAACCATGTCTCAGCCTTTGTTACTTATTAGTTGTTACATATTTGAGTCTGCAAGAATGAGGTTTATCCTATGGGCACTGTAAAAAGCAACAGAGAGTCCGGTGGCACCTTTAAGACTAACAGATGTATTGGAGCATAAGCTTTTGTGGGTGAATACCCACTTCGTCAGATGCCGGCGAAAGCTTACGCTCCAATACATCTGTTAGTCTTAAAGGTGCCACAGGACTCTCTTGCTTTTTACAGATCCAGACTAACACAGCTACTCCTCTGATACTTGGGCACTGTAATTGTGCACTGTATGTATCATGGCGTAAGATGATGTAAGACATGACATTATGCACTTTTCCTATAAAGTTTAAGTTTCATTCAGGTGGAACTACATGGACTACCTGTGGAGGAGGATCTGGGCCAGTAGTGACCTAGACTGAAGTATTGATTTCACAGCAAATAACTAGAATTTCTTCTCTTTAATTTCAGTTTACTTTTCAGTTGATTTGGCATGACTTTTAAAGGCACACACAGTAGTAGACAAACTGCATTTAGGGACAGCATATCATTATTTGCTCCAGCATGTATTCCCCAAGAAAAGCAAGCAGTTCTTTGCCTTCAGTGGGAAAATTCAGAGTGATTCAGCACTTATTGAATGCATTGAGAGACTGTGCTAGAGTAAGAGAATTGTGGTTGTGATGGAGAGCCCTCTTAGCTTTAAGTTTTGATTAATTTTTTTCATCAGAATTCAATTTTTGACTAACCATCTCCTCCCCACCATTTTTTTCTGCCCACCTCTAGTCTTGAAAGATGAGATAGACTTTTTTTCCTGCCAATGTTGAGGAATATGTAAAGACCTACAATATAAGTCTTTACTAAATCATTGCTGTAGTAATTGGGAGATGATGAATGTGACCTCCCTTTTGTCTGGTGCTCATAGATACTGAAATAAAAGAGTGGGTTGAAGTGTCTGATACTGCATTCAAGTCAATGGGAATTTTACTATTGACTTTAATAGACACAGATTGAAGCCCTAACTTCACAACATGATACTGGAATTTTCTATGGACACAACATTTTAGTCACAGTCCTATGATTTTTAAATTAGGCTACGTATTTTTTTTAATCAACCACTTAGAGTGTTCAGTTGGATAAGAAATTCCATTTCACAAAAATATATCTCTAGGATATTATCCACTAAGGAAGGAGACAAATTGTTAATTCAGCACATATTTTCCCACATTTTTTCTAAGGAGAAAAGAAAGGCTGGTGGCATAAAATAATGCATTATTGTTTAATTCTGAAATAAAAAATATATACAGAGAAAGAAAATCTTACTATTTCTTCAGAGGTACACAAAAAACCTTTGATGTGCTGTGAGCATGAAAACAGGTTAAAACTGAAATATTTGTATATGCAACATCTCATTTTACATTACAAACATTTGTTTCTTCTAAAATCAAAATCTATTTCCTAAGTGGTTTCATTTTTAGTACATTTTTATCAAAATTATATGAACTGCTTTCCATGAGGTCTATCCCTTTACCATGACATTTCATTTTTGATTCATCCTATAATAAAACCAATATGATTATTAAAATCAAAATGGCCACAATATTAGAGCTTTATTTTTAGACAAGAAAAATGAATGCAATTTACTAATTGATAGAGAATAAATTGACCCCTAGTTTAAGGTATATAGTATTTACAGTATGCCTAATTTTCTTTCATTGCTGAATCCTGGTACGAGAAATGTCCCACCTCCTTATATCAAATACAACTCTCCTCCCTCCCCCCCAACCCTGCTCACATGCACATACCATAATTTTTCTAGAAGTCTGCCTTTGTTACCATTCACTCACATTGGACTGGCCATGTAGGGTGGCCTGCTGCCAAATAAATCAGCTACATTCACCTTCCACAGTTACTAATAAAACCATGTATTTTTACGGGGTTTTTTTGGGGGGGGGGAGGTTGTCACAGATTCAGAAACTAATTAAAGTCCATCTTTCAAACAGCTTCCTTTCAAAACTGATCTAAACGTAGTTTCTAGCAGCTAAACCTGTGGGACTTTTGTACTGGAAGGGCAGATGAGCTGGGTTATCAATCACATAAACCTCTATTAATTTTATCACAACTCTGATGGCTGTTGACATTAAATGGCACAAATTTGGCCATTGTAGTCTCTGAGGTAGTGCATCTTCACATCCTATCAAATGCTAATTATATTTTTGACCTTAAAGTCTAGACAAAAATTCATCCCATTATGCAGCCCCCATTCCCTTTCCCCCCATAGCAGAAACACTTTTGCACAGGCCATTTCTCTGACCACACTGCTTTGCTGGTGGGTTTATTTTTTTAAAAATGTATTTTAGCATTCTTATAAGATTTCAATAGCTGTTCTAGTGAAACGCTTGATACACAGTAGTGCTGACATTAGCGTTCACTGCAATGAAGAGAAGAGACTGCTTGATGATGAAGACATTTCAAGGACACCACTGTCATGGAAGAGCTTTCTCTCTAAGTCAGTCAGTGTTTCAGATTGCTTAATTACAGCAAATTCACGCAGGTAACTGTGATGAACACATGGAAAGCCATTAGGAGGTCTTGTCTATTGTTTAATTTCAGAGAGGAAAAAGATAATTGTTGAAATGGTGAAAGAGCGTTCTGCACAAGCTTTTCATAGGATATCGCTGCTTGTCAGTCACCGAGGAAATCCTAAAATAATTTGTATCATATTAATATTAGACATATTGTTATTCAATAAAAAGGCTTGGACATCTCTGTTCCAAGGTCAGTTGAAGAGTAATTTTAGATGTTCTTGGAATTCAATAGGATATTGTGTGTCTTATTTATTTGGAATTGCTGCTGTTCCTCCTCCTCCTCCTCCTCCCCCCAGCCATTGCTGGAATTTTAGTTTCTTTACTATAGATTCTATTTGACTGACAAATAAGCTTGCAGATATGCAGTGTGTCCCTTACTAGTTAATATGACAGGTGTTTATTACATCCAGCTATTGCTTCTTGTTGATAAAAAGAGTGTGAATATACTGGGTCTGTGTGCCAATTTTCCCCCCCAGACAGTCAGGCTAAGCTTCCACTGAACTAAATGGGAGTTGCAGGCATGGATCTAAGGGAAGAATTTGGCTCTGATTTATTGGGCGGGGGAGATTGGCATAAACCACAAACTTAGAAGCCAGGTCTAAATAAAGATATGAACTCTTCATAGATCAGGGCTGCTGGGTCTAAGGATTTGTTTGATAATAAAGATAGGATCCATTTGCAAAATGTGGATCCAGATTTTTAACAACCCCACAGGTTGTTGGATTGAACATAAGAACAGCCATATTGGGTCGGACCATTGGTCCATCTAGCCCAGTATCCTGTCTTCCGACATTGGCTAGCGTCAGACACTTCAAAAGAAGTGACCAGAACAGGATAGTTTATTGAGGGATACATCCCTGTCATCCAGTCCCAGCTTCTAGCTGGCAGAGGTTTAAAGACACCCAGAGCACTGGGTTGCAGTGCCCATCATCTTAGCTCATAGCCACTGATGGAGTTATCTTCCATGAATTTATCTAATTCTTTTTTAACCCAATTATACTTTTGGACTTCCCAATAGCCCCTGGCAATAAGTTCCACAGGATGACTGTGTGTTCGTTGTGTGCAGAATTACTGCCTTCTATTTGTTTTAAACTTGCTGCCTATTGACTTCACATGGTGACCCCTAGTTCATGTTATGTGACGGGGTAAATAACACTTCTTCTTTCACTTCCTCCACACCATCCACGATTTTATAGCCCTCTCTCATCTCTCTCCTCAGTCATCTCTTTTCCAAGCTGAACTGTCCCAGTCTTTTAAATCTCTTCTCATATGGAAGCTGTTCTATGCCCCTAATCTTTTTTGAGACAGGGTGACCACAATTGCACACAGTATTCAAGATGTGCATGTGTCATGGATTTATATAGTGACATTATGATATTTTCTTATCTTATTATCTCTTTCCTAATGGTTCCTAACATTCTATTAGCTTTTTTGACTACTACTGCACATTGAGTGGATGTTTTCATAGACTGACCCATAATGACTCCAAGATCTCTTTCTTGAGTTGTAACAGCAAATTTAGACCCCATTATTTTGTATGCATAGTTGGGATTACGTTTTCCAAGGTGCATTACTTTGCATTTATCAACATTGAATTTTATCTGCCATTTTGATGCCCAGTCACCCAGTTTTGTGAAATCCCCCTGTAACTCTCCACAGTATATTTTGGACTATCTGGAGTATTTTGTATCATCTGAAAACTTTGCCACCCCACCGCTTACCACTTTTTCAAGATCATTTATGAATACATTGAACAGCACAGGTCCCAGTACATATCCTTGGGAGAACCCACTATTTACCTCTCTCCACTGGGAAAACTGACCATTTATTCCTACCCTTTGTTTCCGGTTTTAACTACTTACTAATCCATGAGAGGACTTTCCTTCTTATCCTATGACTACTTACTGTGCTGAAGAGCCTTTGGTGAGGGACCTTGTCAAAGGCTTTCTGAAAGTCTAAACACACTATACGCACTGGATTACCTTTGTACAAATATTCGTTGCCCCCCCCTCAAAGAATTCTAGTAGATCGGTGAGGCAATATTTCCCTTTACAAAAGCCATGTTGACTCTTCCCCAAGATATTTTGTTTATCTATGTGTCTGATAACACTGCTCTACAGCCAAAATGCTTCTGAAATAAATGTAGTCAAACTTTACTAATTCTGGGTCACTGAGAACGAAAACGATGCTTAAAATTGTTGATTGGCTCTAGTTTTCAAGATATGCTATTGCATCAATATATATGACCCTTGACATGGGAATGGCGGAGGATAAGTGAGTTATAAAGGGAAGGGATCTCAATTTAAACCAGAAATGACTAAAATATATCTTTGACTGGATCTATGAATAAATCTATGACTGGGTTTGGACAGTACTTGCTTTTTATGCAAAACAATGAATGATGCAATCTGAAGCTGGTATTGCGTCATACATGATATGAATTGCATCATGTTATTCCTAGAAGTCATGGATGATGCAATCATAACAAAGCTTACATCACTCTGCTGAACAAATTGCCCTATATCAGCTCTAGAAATCATACAGTGTCGTGCTCTCTTATTTGTCAGTGTTTGCAAAATCAAAGGGACACATTTCTGTTTAGCCAAAGTGAGCAGAGATGCCTTGTACTTGTGTGAACAGTACAGATAACTTCTGTGTTTGTGGTGAAGTGACTTTTGCATCACAAAAGCGCAGTATAACCGCTATGGTTAAGAAAGCCTATCACCTTTATTTTGGCTGCAAAATTGGAGATCAGGACAAGAGGTGGGCCCCACACATATGCTGCAACACTAGTGCAACAAATCTTTGCCAGTGGTTGAACAGGAAAAGGAAATCTATGCCTTTTGCAGTGCCAATGATTTGGAGAGAGCCAACAGATCATACCAGCAATTGTTACTTCTGCATGGTGCCTCCAGTTGGGAAAGGTGTGTCAAAGAAGAAAAAGTGGACTGTGCATTATCCAAACATTCCAGCAGCAATACGCCCAGTACCCCACGGAGAAGGACTGCCGGTTCCTGATGCACCAGAATCATTCTCACTTGAGTCAGACGAGGAAGAGGAAGAGGATGAAACTTCTGGTCCTGAACCATCAATGTCACAGGACCCACATTTTCTCCCATCCTCATAACACAAGGTGAACTGAATGACCTTGTCAGGGATTTGGAACTACCCAAGAGTAAGGCAGAGCTGTTGGGCTCCAGACTACAGCAGTGGAATCTCCTGGCAGGTGATGTTACGGTTTCCACGTTCTGTGACCGTCAAAAGGATCTTGTCCCATTCTTCTTCATGGAAGGTGATCTTGTAGCCTGCAACAACATCGATGGTGTGATGGCGGCCTCAACATCGTTCACGATCCAGATGAGTGGAGACTGTTCATTGATTCATCGAAGATGAGTCTTAAAGCTGTTTTACTGCATAATGGCAATGTTTTGCCATCAATTCCAGTTGGTCATGCAGTCCATATGAAAGAAACCTATGACAACATGAAACATCTTTTGAGGTGCATAAACTATGACCAACATCAGTGGCAGCTTTGTGGCGATTTGAAGGTTGTTGCTCTCTTGCTTGGTCTGCAGACTGGATACACAAAGTAATGCTGTTTTCTCTGCGAATGGGATAGTCGTGCAAGAGATTCCCACTTACATCAAGAAAGATTGGCCACTCCGACAGTCATTGGAGTGTGGGAGGAAAAGTGTTCAGCATCCATCACTTGTTGAATCAAGGAAGGTTTTATTACCACCCTTACACATCAAGCTGGGTCTGATGAAGAACTTTGTCAAGGCCATTGACAAAACACAAGCAGCTTTCAAGTACCTCCGTGGAAAATTTCCAAGGTTAAGTGAAGCTAAGATAAAGGAAGGTGTCTTTGTTGGTCCTCAGATTCATGACCGTCTTCGAGATGATGCATTTGACCATGCACTGCGTGGCAAGGAAAAGACGGCATGGAAAGCCTTCCAGTTAGTGGCAATAATTTTTTTCAGAAACAACAAGGCAGACAACTACAGGTTTTTGGTGGAAAACCTCCTCAAGGCATACAAAAGCCTTGGTTGCAACATGTCACTAAAGATTCATTTTTTGCACTCTCATCTAGATTTTTTTCCACCAAACTGCGGAGCAGTGAGCAACGAGCGATTTCACCAGGACATTGCAACAACGGAGAAACGCTATCAGGGCAAATGGAGCCCATCAATGCTTGCAGACTATTGCTGGACAGTGACAAGAGATGCTCCATTTAATGAATACAAGAGACAAGCCAAGAAGCACCGAGTAGACACTGAATAGGACTAAACTATGTACATAATAGTTTTTTGCCTTTTGTTTCATAATAAATTTTATTGATATAACTCTTTTGCTGATTTTTAAAGTGTTACATAAACAGGACAGGTGACATATTATCATGTAAAGCAACCATAAACACATGAAAAGACCTAGGTTTACAATTTATGATTAAAACTCTACTATCTACACAATATACATAGACATAAAATGTAAAAACTTAAATATCTTAGAAACAGTAGCCAATCAGTTGTTTTAATTGTCATATTTGAATTCAGCACATCAAAATACATAATAAATAGTACATTTTATCTCTGAAGCAAACGACTTCTCAAAAATTGTAGACCAGTATAATTCTATATTTTATTATAATTTCAACCAATTTGCCTGGAGCTGAAGTTAGGCTTGTAATTGCCAGGATCGCCTCTGGAGCCTTTTAAAAAAAAATCTTCATCACATCAGCTATCCTACAGTCATTTGGTACAGAGACTGATTTAAGTGATAGGCTACATACGATGGTTAGTAGTTCTGCAATTTCATGTTTGAGTTCTTTCAGAACTCTTGGGTGAACACCATCTGGTCCTAGTGACTTATTACTGTTTCATTTATCAATTTTCTCAAAACTTCTTCTATTGACCCCTGAACCTGGGGCAGTTCCTTAGATTTGTCATTTCCATCAGACCTAAAAAGTATGGTTCAGGTGTGGGAATCTCCCTCACATCCTCTGTAGTGAAGACTGATGCAAATAATTCATTTAACTTCTCCATAATAGCCTTGTCTTCCTTGAGTGCTCCATTAGCACCTCAATTGTCCAGTGCCCCCATTGATGTTTGGATGGCTTCCTACTTTGAGGTACTTAAGATTTTTTTGCTGTTAGTTTTTGTGTTTTTTGCTACTTGCTCTTCAAATTCTTTTTTGGCCTGGCTAATTACACTTTTACATTTGACTTGCCAGATGTTATGTTCCTTTCTACTTTCCTCAGTAGGATTTGACTTCCCATTTTTAAAAGATGCCTTTCTCTCTAGCCACCTCTTTTAGTCTATTTAGTCCTCTTACTTTTTTCTCCTTTTTTTATTTGGGGTATATACATATAGTTTGACCTTCTATTATGTTGTTTTTAAAAAGTTTCCATGCAGCTTGCTGGCATTTCTCTCTTGTGAATGTTCCTATTAGTTTCAATTTAACTTGCTTCCTCATGTTTGTGTAGTTCCCCTTTTTGAAGTTAAATTCTACTGTGGTGGGATTGTTGGTTTTTTCTCCCTTGTTAAATTAAATTACATTATGGTCATTGTTACAGAGTGGTTCAGTTATATTCACCTATTGGACCAAATCCTGTATGCCACTTAGGACTGCCTCTCTCCTTGTGGGTTCCAGAACTAGCTACTCCAAGAAGCAATCATTAATGGTGTCTAAATATTTTGTCTCTGCAACCCATCCTGAGGTGACATGTTCCAATCAATATGGGGACAGCTGAAATTCCCTATTATTATTGGGTTTTCTGTATTTGTAGCCTCTCTAATCTCCATGATTATTTTACAGTCACCATCACCATCCTGGTCAGAAGTATATTCCTACTGCTGTACTCTTATAATTCAAGCATGGAATTTCTATCCATAGAGATTCTATGGTACTGTTTGAGTCATTTACGAATTTTACTATATTTGGCTCTATGGTTTCTTTCACATCTTGTGCTGTTCTTCCAGTCATTGCAAATCCAGTTATCTACATTTCTAATAATCAAACCCCTATTACTATTTACTATTACCTGTCTCTTCCTAATAACTGAGGTTTTCTCCTCCAGGGTGCTTTCCGCAGAGTGAGAGGATGCCATGACATCATCTGGAAGGAGGATCCCAACTATGAGATTGTTTCTCTTTGCTCTAGCTTATGTTCTCCTTCCCTAAGACTTTCATCCTCCTCAACAGCACAGAAGCTATCACACTGGGGGTCTCATCTGTGTATACTTCTGTCTCCCTTAGCTCCTTCAGTTCAGCTACTCTGGTCTCAAGAGCCCGTACACGGTCTCTGAGGGCCATAAGTTACTTGCACAACATATGCCACCTGCCCACAAGGCAGATAGTCATACATACTGCATTCAGTGCAATAAACTGGCTAGCCCCCACTCTGGTGCTGGACTGCTGCCTTTATTCTTGTACAGTGTTGTTTTTGTTTATTTGTTCTTTATGTGTGGCTTTTTTCCTGTAGTGGAGGTACACTCACTGGCCTAAATGTTTATTAGGTGTTTCTGGCTATCATGCTCCCCCTTTAAATTCCCTTGCAAAACTCCTGTTTGCTGCTTCTGTTCGCTAGCTCCTCTGGTCATGTAGGAGATGGTTTTTAAACCCCTCATGTCCATGAGTTCTGGTTGGGTCAGGCATATATCTACCCAGCAGGTAGAACATTATGCGAGGAGAATTTCACAACCTGTTTGTTCTTTAGAATTGTAGATTCTTCATCATTTGGTGCCTTTATATGTCCTTCTGAAAGATGACCTTGCTTAAGTAGCAGATAGGGGTTTGAAGAAGGAATCACTGGGTAAGATTCTGTGGCCTATGTTATGCAGGAAGTCAGACTAGATTATCATATGGTCCCTTCTGGCTTTATAATCTATGACTCTGTGTATGGTCTTGGGGAAAGAAATGAGAGCCACTTTTCTTACAATCAGCTCCCGGTGGCTCTCACACCAGGGGCAACTGTATAAATCTTAGCCAAGACTGAATATCAGCATTATGTCTGGCAGAAGGGTGAAACAGTTTTGTATATGGTCATCGCTGTTACAAAGTGACCACTTACCAACAGTTGCTACACCAAATAGCTGAGATATCACAGTTATTTTCTTTTGCAAATATAAGGAATAATTCATAAACTGTAATGTGTGAACTGCTGGTAATTTATGAAATTGCAATAGTGATCCCTGTACATATATAGAGGTGAAAGAGGGATCACGGATGGGTAAGTCACATACAGATAAAATGAGTGTTCCCATAATAAAACAGTAGGATATTTTTAGCCATTGACCTTTATAGTGGGATGATATACTTATATGTTTAGAAACTTGAGAAGAGAATGGGTACTGTGGGTGCACTTAAAGTGATTTCACCATTTTGAAATATAATAGTAAGTCAATATACATATCAGCATGGGATTAACATTAGAGCCAGTAAAATTTCCCAAACAGTAACTTTTAATTGTGTGATGCACTATGAACACACATATATGAACACAGGGTGCATATTAGTCTATTATTTAGTCCACATTTTCACCAATGTAACTCCATTGACTTCAGTAAAGTTGCTAGAGACTGTGTGACCTGGCTGGTAAAGCACAAGTCTAAAACTCAAAAGATCTAGGTTCAATTCCCAGCTATTCCAGTGGATGAGTGGAGCAGTCATTTCACTTATGCCTCAGTTTCCCCATTGATTAAAGGGGGTATTGATATTTATCTCTTTCCTGCATTGCTTTGAGATCTATGGTTGAAAAGCTCTAAGCTCAATATTAATGTTAGGCCAAACAATGCTGAGTCACCCCAGTAAACCTATAAACTTATATTTAAAAGAATCTGTCTCTCAAATGTGCGAGCTATATCTTCCATTAAAATTCTTATAACGTAATGAGGAAAAGTGTCATTTACAGTAAACAAAGCCTGCAGAGAAACAATATTCAGCTATAATTAAATAATAAGAATCAAGAGGCAGTTCATTTCTGGGGAATTATTACTGCATGTCTCCTAAGTGAATTATGAGAGACACAAGCCTGAAGAACTTCAACAACTGAAGAAAGGGTTTGGGAAATTGCCATTTCATTTTTTTAAGGAAAAGAGACCATACTGCATCATATTGACAGTGAATTATTGACACAAGGTATGACAACACCATTAGCAACCACTCAGAAAGGTGGATATAAAACAATAAATGTACAGTGCCATTATAGTCTATCAAATGCATTTACAGTCTGGCACTTCTTAAAGTTTAATTTTCAGGTAATACATTGTAACACTTTCTTTGGAATGTAAATATTAGTTTGGCATATGATATACATGCAGAAAAGTAGACAGTAGAATTCTTTATGATTTTTAAAGATATTATTTGTGCCTGCAAAACATTAAGTATCTCAGTTGCTTTTTTTCAAAATTCCCAACACTGATTAGTCCATGTTAAGGACTAATTGCTTGCCAAATTTCATTAATTTGATTTTAAACCAACAGCTGAATTATATGAAGGCAAACAAGCTTCAAAACAGGTAAACTTCTGTTATTCATATAATTTAGAAAAACAAAAACAAATTATTTTTTTCTTTAAATTGTCAAATTTTAGCCCCAAGCACAATTTTTATTACTAGCTCACAATCCCATAAAAATAGGGCTTTATAAATGAAAACATTGACAGACCCTTAGCTATAGTGGCACTACAGGGAATAGCTATAAACAACATTTTTATTCCTCAAGCATACCTTACCCTTGAAAGTTTACACTAATTACCTGTAGTTTTGTTAATGTTTTAAGCTGCCCTTCATCTCTCCCATCCAGACATACCACTCAGATTCTTCAACAGATATATTCAACAGCTTCTGTTCACACCTGACATCAATTTCCTTTGATGTTCACAGTCTAAATGAGAATGCTACAGCAAGCTGTATTTGTGAAGTATACAGGATGCCTTTAAAATGATGGCAGGTATTTTCCTCATTAAAGCAGCCATAACAGATAGTCAGATATGATGCTGTCCCTCACCTTCTTGCTAATTAATGACTATGATTGCAACCCAAATAAGATCAGGCAATTAAATGTGATAACATTTCAGAAGCAAAGAAAATGTACAACAATCTTGGAATATTTTCCTGCAGATAAATAAAGTTAATCCAAGCAAAATTAACATACAAATGCACTATTCTATCAAAAAATTGCATGAACTAAATAATCTAATAATTTTACTTTTAATTGAAACATGAGTCAGTAGTATACGGGCTCAAACCATAAGCTACTTGCACATCTATTTTATGGTCTATAGAGCTAAAGTTTGGATTCTTCAAAGCACAGCTCTAAAATACATTTGCAAATATGTGATCTTTACTGCTAAAGAAATAAAAAAAAAGATTTCCCCCCCTAGAAGACTTCTGTGTCACGATTTAGTGCCTTGCATTGTGCTCTCCCTCAGCATCCCGTGACAGTAACAAAATGGCCCACTGCATCCTGCCTCAATATCTGCCACTATATCTAACAGCAACAATTAAGCACTTTAGTCATGTGATTCTGCTAAAATGTTCAGAAGAGAAATCATTCATATTGTATTTTAATTTGCCATCATTCAGCTTCAGAGTTAACATGTATTATGCTCAATAGAACCATTCACTTCTTGGAGTTATTGATTCATGCTGTCCGTACACTCAAACAGACACCACTGGATCAATTTGCATTCAGGCCCTATGTTGAATGTTTTCTTTACACACATAAGGGCTAGTGATTTATTCTTTTTTTTAAATGAAAACTTAGGTTCCAAGCCTGCAATTCTGCCCCCATGTACCTGCCTACATAGCCATACTATATAGTGGTCCCTGACAATAAGAACCAGATAGAAAGGGGCAGATGGTCTGACCAGTATTTTCCATACTTAGTGTATCCTTTGTAT
This sequence comes from Chrysemys picta bellii, assembly GCF_011386835.1. Lineage (NCBI taxonomy): Eukaryota > Metazoa > Chordata > Testudines > Emydidae > Chrysemys > Chrysemys picta. The sequence goes on along the minus strand of NC_088791.1, from coordinate 240,261,911 downwards.
GAATGCTCTTGACCTGTGCAATGGGGGGGTGAGGGGGAGAGTCAGGTGTGTCTGCAGCATGTCTCTCCTCAAACAGGCCCCATAGAGCTCTGTCAATAGAGGATCAGAGGCTGGGGAAGGGACGGCCTCTCAGGATAAGGGATAGGGACAGGAATGAAGAATGCCAATTCTCTCCCACCCTAGCCAGACCTAAAAGCCAGCAGAAGATGAATTCCGTTTGAGTCTGCCTTAACTATTTCCCAGGCCTTTCCATTATACCCTTCCACTCCTCTGCCTCCTGTTCTTTCCCATTGGAACCCTTGGGGTCTTGAGCAGAAAGCCCTGTAAGGTGTACCACATTGAACAACATGCAGTTCATCATCATCGAGTCATCTTTCAGAAAAGAAAACCCACGACACGTCTTGTAGCAACAAGGGCTCTTCTTCAGATACACTGATCTCATCTGCAGCATTTTCTAATTAGACTACATCAGGCCTGTATTTTTAGTACTCTAAAAGGGCTCTATGTTTTTTGTGTGCCTGCTCTTAATCAAAGTGCACAAAGCAGACTGATTTCTGGGCAGCAGATTGCCACAGTCTAGCATTAACACAAGTGGCAGATTGTGACAACAAAGCTATGCTGGTAATCCTATCACCTACATGGTATCTTTTTTTTTCTTTTTTTGGCAGATTTTTCTCTGTCCATCTACCTTGCTTTTTCATTATGCCTGAAAATGACTAATAAAGGCAAATACCAGCAGAATAATGTTTAAGTGCCACATCTAAGGAAGAGACTTATTGTAATATTCCTCAGGCCACTTGTAAGAGCAGGGAGTCTGAGGTTATTAGGGCAATCTAACCACAAACTTCACAATTAGGCCAAAGGATGTGCATGTGTGACAGATTCCACCCCAAGGATTGAACCGGGGAACCTCCGGAGCTAAAAGCCAGGACTCTATAGCTGTGTCTGTACAACTCATATCCTCTGTGATCACTCTAGAGAGGAATCTGTAACACACACTCACCACCGTTTTTGTGTCAATTAAAGTAGCAAACCATGCTGGATGTCAGAGAACACAACTGTTTTTATGTGGTTTCCTCATAGTCTTAATACTATGTAGTGAGGGAAGCAATAGCCCAGTGGTTTGAGCAGTGGGCTGCTAAACACAGGGTTATGAGTTCAATCTTTAAAGGGACCATTTAGGGATCTGGGGATTGGCCCTGCTTTGAGCAGGGGGTTGGACTAGATGACCTCCTGAGGTCCCTTCCAACCCTGATATTCTATGATACATTCAATAAATGTACTGGGTATATAGATGAAATATTGCTGTACAATGCCTGATTATAACATAGCACCCTGGGGAGAGGGCTGCATTCTAAATAATCCTGGCCAGAGCCCTTGAATTACCACAGTAAGACAAGGTAATGTAACCAAACCTTTCACAGCTAGGAGTGTGTAAAGCTCCTGGACAGAGTCCTAGCATAGAGACACCAATGAAGAATTTAGTCTGTTTTCCTTTCTGTAATGTACACCCACTTCAAGACCCGCAGCAGTGTGTAAAGGACTCCCTATAAATGAGAATTGGGCCATAATTTTTCACACCTCTCACATATATTTAATATTGAGAATTAGGTGTGGAAATGGCAATGGGGTGAGAAAACCTAGAGCAGCATAGGTCTCGGAGAAAAATTCACAGGGAGCTGGAGAGGCAGGCATAGGAAAGAGTTGGAGTCACGGCCAAAGATCTCGCATGACCAAGGGGTTGCAGTATCACTGCAGCACTGCAACCCTTGGTCTACAGGCTTGTTCCTGATTCACCATTAAGTTGCATGTGAGGGTCAAAGGGGTAAAGCAGGGTTTTCATGAACTATTCATATCCTGCACATTAGGTCAAGTTACTAGCAGTGGTTTAACATTCCTTGCAAGTTTTGCTTTAAAACAGTGGCTAAGGACACGTTTATAAGGCAATTACATGAAAAGACAGCTTTGCCACCCTCTCTGACCTCCAAAGTGAACAGGCTACTGCAAAATAGAAGGTTCAGTTTAATAATGTAGTATGCTGTTGCACTTCCATATTCATGATCACTGAGAGGAATGTTTCTGTGAAAATAGCAAATATTCATTAAAGTCAAATTATTCAAGTTTAGTTTCAAAGTAAAAAAAAGAACAAAATATTTTACTGTAATATATGGCTTAATTTTATTTAAGTATTTTTTTCAGATCCTACTGTGTGGTGCTATGGAAAATAATCATTAAGAAGACTGAGCTGGATGACAAGGGCCTGGATTTTCAGTGTCCTTTTTTTTTTTTTTTTTTTTTAGGACAGAAGATAGATATGATGTCATAAATCAAACTCATATTGTCACAGGCCATGGTGGATATGACAAAATGATGAAAGAATTTGAAAGCAATAATGGAGATGTCCCAAGAGAGTCTGTGAAACTTCACCCAAAAAATGTCATCCTAAAGCTAAGAGGCCAAACTCAGAAAGTATTTTTGTCAAATTAAAATGAGGATTATTCGCTTAGAGGACAAAGACAAGCTGATCTCATAGATATGCAGCCAAGTGTCATAGTCTCATACAAATGTATAAGTATGCACAAGGTCTATTTGACTAAAGTTTGTATTCTGTAATCACTGTCATTCTAAATGTGCAGTCAAGATTGGGTATCAGTTGATAGATATTTTTGCTGCTTCTTCCTGGACAACATCTCTAAGATCCTGCCTTTTCTCCTCTATCCATACAGCTCAAGTTTTTGTCCAGGTCCCGTGATCTCACATGTAGACTACAAACCCACCTTTCTGGTCTCGACATCTTGCCAGTCTTATTAAAAAATGCCACAAAGGATCATCTTTCTGGCTTCTTGCTCTGAACATGTCACTCCTCTCTTTGGATCCCTACACTGGCTACCCACTTCCCACTGCATCAGACAAACTACTTGTCTTTTACTTTAGGACCCTTCCTGGCGTAGCACCCTCATTCAAAAATCTTTTTGTTGTTTACGCTATCTAGCCGTAGACCCCCCACCTCTCGTCTCTCAGTGATTCCAGCCTCTATCATTCAACAGGCCAATTTTACTTCAAACATCTTTGTGCTTCCTCCCAGGCCACTCCTTATCCATGGCAAGAAATCCTATAAAAATACAAGCCACCATTCAGTTATTCTCCTTAATACTCCCTCTTCTGTGACGCTTGCAAAACAACCAGCAAAGGCTGGGGAGCTGGGGTGCTATCGCTGCTGCTTATAATGCTAATCATAATAATCTGTTTCCTTGTGTCCCTTTTGCCTGTTAGTTGTATCCGCCAGCTGTCTCTCAACATGTACTTAGATTGTAAGCTTGTTGGGATAGTTCAGTGCCTAGCACAATGGGCCCCTAACCCTGATGAGGCCTTTAGGTGCTACTGGTATATATATCCTAGTTCTGTAATGGTATATGCTCTGTATATCCTCCAAAGTGACAATGGACTTGAATTAACTGTAGATGTTATTATGGAACTTGAGATAACATTAAAATATGTATGATTATCCTTGGTAAATCTCATCATCCACAGAGCCAAGGAGCTGAACAACCTGCAAACAGTGCTATAAAAATATGCTTGCAATATGGATAAGTGAAAACAACACTAATGACTGGACTTCTGGGGGGACCATGTTTACTCAGTAAAACAGCAACTAAAATGATTAGGGGTCTGGAACAGCTTCCATATGATGACAGATTAAAAAGACTGGGACTATTCATCTTAGAACAAATATGACTACGGGGGGGGGGGGGGGGAGGGAGGAAGGAATATGATAGAGGTCTATACAATCATGAATAGTTTTATTTACCCCTTCACAAAGCACAAGAACCAAGGATCACCCAAGAAATTAATAGGCAGCAAGTTTAAAACAAACATAAGGTGGTACTTTTTCACACAACACACAGTCAATCTGTGGAACTTATTGCCAGGGGATGCTATAAAGGCCAAAAGTATAACTGGGTTCAGAAAAGAATTAGATAAGTTAATGGATGACAGGTCGATTAGCCAAGATGGTCAGGGGCGCAATCCCATGCTCTGAGTGTCCCTGAACCTCTGACTGCCAGAAGGTGGGACTGGATGACAGGAGATGGATCACTCGATAATTTCTCTGTTCTGTTCATTTCCTCTGAAGCATCTGGCGTAGTCCAATGTCAGAAGATAGGATACTGGGTTAGATGGACTACTGGTCTGACTCAGTATGGCTATTCTTATGTTCTTATTTACTATTCAGAAATCAAACAAATATCATTCTTTGGTCTGGATGCAAAACGGGTCTAACAAATACTGCCACTAGGAGCCGTGGTATAGACGACATTTAAAAATGGTGTATTGGCTTTTTACCACCTAGGAACAATTGGCAGTCTTGTGAACAAACCAAGAGATCAATGACTGTAGTAATCACCAAAACAAGAAACATATGAATGCCAGCACCTTTCCCTTTAGCTGCAGTCTTAATTCTAGCCCCCAAGAAAGAAAAAAAACCTAAAAGAAGCAAATAAATCTAGTCCAGGATTCCCAGCAAGAACAAAGTTAATGGTAAAGTATGAGAAGATGGAAATGGTGGCAGAGAAAATAGGAGGTGGATAGCTGTTCCCATTCTGTTTGAGGGATAGTGGCCAGAGAGATTCCGAAAACATTCTCAGTGTTATTTTCAATATTAACAACAATCAGTAATGTATCATTGGTTGCTCACACCAGCTTATTGTCCAGGACTGATTGCTCATATATTACCAAGGAGCAGAGGCGTAGCTAGGAGTGGAAATTTGGGTGGGCCCTGACTTTTGGGTGGATGGGCAATGACAAACTGGGCTAGCTCAGCTTCTCCCCTGATACCACGTCCTCTTCTTAGCCCTGGTGCCCCGAGACACAGGGCTTCACCTGCCGAGCTGGGCATGTGCATGGGGTGACTCAGAAAATGGCAAGGCAGAGCGGCCAGAGTATAGCTTTCTGAAGGGCGGGCACATAGCTCCTTCCTGGATTTCAGGTGCCCAAGTGATGCTCCGTGCTGCTGTGACAGCACTACTCCCCTGCTCAGATTTGGGTGGGCCTAGATGCTAAGTGGGTGGGCTTCAGCCCACCCAGGCCTACCCATGGCTACGCCCCTGCCAAGGAGATACTATCAGCGTACTATAAGCCCTTTGACTGAAACTGTTGACAAAACGGTTGACTAAAAATCCTGAGAATGCAGGATTTGTGAGTTCTTCAAACCCCCTTCTGGTTACTTTGTACTGCTCACGCAAGATAAATCAGATAGAAAGCTGCCTCTAAACAGGCACTTGGGGATTCCCTCCAGCATATGGTTCATGAGAAGACTGGAGTGGGCTTGCGGGGGAAGGAGTCTGACAAGAGCGCAGTGTGTCCAGTGATTCCTAGCTGGTGAAATGGTCCCTAAAGAGCAGTTACTGCTGGTATAACTCAGAACAGCCCTTCAGATGTTCTAAGTGATGCTAGGGTTGGCAGACTCCTGGTCAGTCCCACAATTGGGAGCACAGAAAGGTGGTCTAGAACCACGATCCTTCCTCTTGGTCCTACAATGAGACATCAAGGCAGAAAGTTTGTTCCTTTCTATGAATATAATTTGTGCTAACTCACTCCTGAACATTGCCATGTAACCAGGGTGGTTTTAATCTTTCTTTTTTATTTCTTGTATTTTGGCAGACAGCCCCTCTGTGACTATAGTACTTTGTTTTCAGTTGAAAAATAGATCTGAGGACAAGCATGGCTGAAATATGTGCTTGGAATGCAAAATAAAGCATTTAAAGATTTGTCACAGACACAGGAAATTACTTCTTCCCAGCAGCAAAGCTAAAATGGCAAGTGAGATTTGGTGATCCCATGGAAAAATACCCCTCTCACCCCCGCAGTTCGCATGTAAAAAATAATTCTACATTATTCTACAGGAATAGTCCTAAACAATTACAAGCTGCCATGTTTGGGGGCCATAACGGTAGATTAGTTTAGTATTTCTTTGTAAGGGTTATATGATTAAAGCACTGATGGATATTCTTAGGTATTTGGTACTAGCGGTTTGATTCTGATTTCACTTACTTCAGTGTAAATTAGGAGTAACTTGAATAAAGTTAATGGTGTGTGAGGTCAGAATCAAACCCAATGAGAATATCCCTGAGCACCAGAATTCAAACAAAGAAGCAGAAGTATATCAACTATATACTAATCTGTTTGACATGTGGATCAATTGTCTCTGAGGTTTCTTAAGGTCCCCCAAATCAATTTTAGGAACAAAGAAGATCAAGTTGTTTTAGTGTTAGGTTTTCTGCTCTTTAATCAAGTGTTATCTGTTTATCAGATTATTCTCTCCAGGCTGGTTAGGACTCTAAAGGGTAGGATCCAAATTCAGCCTTAGTTGACCCTACTGAAGTCAATATATTTACACCAAGGATTTAGCCCTAGGTCTTCTGTAAGGGAACTCAATTGAGCCAATTTTCTGCCTTTCTTTCTGTCAGTGTATTTATGTTTAGTTGTGTGCTATCTGAATTTTTTTACAGACTGTTTTTTTTTGTTGATATAAACCAGTGTTTCTCAAACTGGGGTCGCCGCTTGTGTAGGGAAAGCCCCAGGAGGGCCGGGCAGGTTTGTTTACCTGCCCCTTCTGCAGGTCTGGCCGATTGCGGCTCCCAGTGGCCGCGGATTGCTGCTCCGGGCCAATGGGGGCTGCTCCCATTGGCCTGGAACAACAAACCGCGGCCAGTGGAAGCTGCGATCGGCTGGACCTGCGGACGGGGCAGGTATCAATGGTCAATGAGGGTCTGGCTAGAGAATCTTGCCTGCATGCTTGGGGTTCTATTGATCGCCATATTTGGGGTCGGGAAGGAATTTTCCTCCAGGGTAGATTGGCAGAGGCCCTGGAGGTTTTTTGCCTTCCTCCGCAGCATGGGGCGGGGGTCGCTAGCTGGAGGATTCTCTGCGACTTGAAGTCTTTAAATCACAGAATTTGGGGACTTCAACAGCTGAGTCAAGGGAAAGGGGGTGGGTCAGCTTTTGTGGCCTGCATCATGCGGGAGGTCAGACTAGATGATCATAATGGTCCCTTCTGACCTTAAAGTCTATGAGTCTATGAGTCTAAACAAACCTGCCCGGCCCGCCAGGGGCTTTCCCTACACAAGTGGTGACCCCAGTTTGAGAAACCCTGATATAAACACAATAGAATAAATACAAAAAGTGTCTCTGATGGCTTTATAAATGTATATCTAATTGTTCCCAACCTACAAAAGAAGAGGTAAATTGTTACCAAATAGCAAATGTTCTGATCTATTACATTTTAAACTACATTCTCCTCTGCAAGATAAGATTACAAAGAAATGGGTGAGATAGAGCTGGTTTTATACTTTATATTGTAATTACTGGACTACTTTCTATAGTACCACATTTTATGACATTTGTTTTAAATCCACTTGATCTGATATCATATGTAGAATTATTATGGACTGTAGTTGGATAGGTTCAAATTAGTGTGGGTGAACCTTCAAAACTTTGGGGATTTGGTTCTGGTAAGCATCTTGTGGGTTTTGCCAAAGTTCATTATAAAACTCAGTGATTTAAAAGATATCAGGCTATGAATCTTGTAAGAGGTGACTTTCACACAGAATTTCCAGGAGCGCTGCCAAGAATAGTTTCTTGTAATATTTCATTGTTCCAGTTTAGGCATCTGCCTACCTCCATGCAAAAAAAACAACAACCCCCCCTCCTCCTCCCCCCCCCCCCCCCCAAAAGTTAACCAAACATTTTTAAAACTCAAAAAAACCTTTAGTTAACATTCAGTGTGAAGGAAAGTTTGTATTGGTTCCTATTTTATTCAGATTGTTTTGTCCATTCCCGCTTGAACTAAAAGGCCAGTTTCTGGCCCATATTCTGATCCCTTCTTCAGGGCCGCCCGGGGGGGAAAAGCGGAGAGGCAAGTGGGGCAATTTGCCCCAGGCCCCGGGCCCCGCAGGGCTCCCCATGAGAATATAATATTCTATGGTATTGCAACTTTTTTTATGGAAGGGGCCCCCGAAATTGCTTTGCCCCAGGCCCCCTGAATCCTCTGGGCAGTCCTGTAAATAATGAACCAAATCAAAATCAGCCATGCATCTAATCGGGACATTTTCACAGCACTGCTTGAGGCACAGAATACTTTTCCAGGCTAGATATGTGCTTGGCAAAATTAATCAGATAATCAGTTTCCATTCTCATCTCCAGTTTAAAACATTGTGTGCGTTGGTACTGTGGTCAAGAAGACTTTACCTTTATTGCCAGTGGGTTTGGGTGATAAAAGAAATGGTTAACTGTAAGCAGGCTGTGACACCCAGTTCAATGAATAGTGTAAAAGGGGATTTTGTGAATGTGCATTAGAAAGCTTAGGTTAAGATGAGTGTTCTTATTAAATAATTAGGAAATAATAGGAATTCAAAGTAGCATACTAGCAGATGCAGACTCCATCCCTGATCATGGCAATTTTGAGGACTCTGGCATAGACTTTAAGAGCCCTTCCCCCCCAAATTATATTGTTTAGAAGAGTTATGTAGGGACTTGGCAAATCCAAGAGGAAAATTAGCAGTGTAATGTCAGCAAATTACCATTACACTATTAAATAAGATTAGGCTTAGACAGATTAGATTTTTATTGATAAATCTTGGTAAATGTTGATTTCACTGTACACAGACAAACTGACACAAATGCGTATCCATTGATAATTGAAATTTACAGATAGACATAGTAAGAAAATGCTGTCTGAGAACTTTTTAGAGTTTGACTTAAGGATATTTACTTTGTATAGTTTGGCATATGATGTTGACAATTTGTGTTTTAACTGTTAGAAAGCTTTAACCCTTTCAGTCTCAATGTCTCTATCATTAAATAATTAGTATGAGCCCCCCCCTCATAAATTCTCACGATTATGAAAATTTAAATCTATAAAAATGAAAAAATGCTTAAAAATAAACATCAGTGTTATCTGTCAAAGTTGTAAAATAAAACTGAATTCTGCCAAGCCTGAGTAAAATGAAAATCTTACCAAAAGTATCTTATGGGATCCTATTGTGTGGAGTAGGCAGACTACTGGCCTTTATTAAAGTTTTTTTTATATCTAAGTTGGTTCCAAATTCAGAACTTTTTGAAAGCACAAATATCTTATGAAGGAAAACATACATTGTCCAGCAGAAGAATGTATTTTAGGAATTTGATCGCCAAACTCATTAAAGAAAGAAAGATACTGAAAATCCTGATTCCTGAATATTACAAGGTACTGAGTGTGCCTGAGTAGGCATTTGCTACTTTGTTGACTAATGATATAGTAATGAAGAGCCCTGAATAATTGTCAATCTGCTGCAGTGCAAGGAGGGTGGTTGAGGACTAGCTCCTCACCTATGCCAGACCACCACTCGGGCTAGGTGAAGAGGAAAATGAATTAACGTCATCACTGTCCACAAACTGATTCAGTCCCTGGTGTAACTTAGAAAAGATAACAAGGATATTGTAAACGACACCATCTTGTACTTGACCCAGGACCACCAGGCCACATCTACATGGTACAATCCCAACATACCTCCTATGCCTGGTGGAGGACCCAGAAAACAGTAGCACAGAGATGGCCATGCTGGCCCTGTGTTAGCTGAGGAATCCTCAGATGTCTCTTTAAGGGATATTTAATGCCTGTTCATACATAGATTTACAGCCCTTGGAGTGGCAAGAAGGGCAGGGCTGCCCAGAGGACTCAGGGGGCCTGGGGCAAAGCAATTTCGGGGGTCCCTTCCATAAAAAAAGTTGCAATACCCTAGAATACTACATTCTCGTGGGGGGCCCTGGGGGGCCCGGGGCCTGGGGCAAATTGCCCCAATTGCCCCCCCCCCCGGGGGGCTGATTATTTATTCAAAATGTTGGCTACTGGCTTATTGTCTTGTGGTCTGACCTCTCCCCCCACCTCCCTTAATGATTGTGGCTAATGTTAGGAATACTATTTCCTCTTTTTAAAGTTGCATTTCTTTTTATTCTCCACTATCTCCACTGACGTGGTGGATGCCCTGGGTAAAAAGAAATCAGGAAATGAAATCGATAACCTTACCCCCAGGTAGGTCTGACACATCAAGTGATGGGCTGCAATGCTGAGACTTCATGTTTGAATATGGAAGGAAAATCCTTTCAACTACACTTTCAGACCATTTAAATGAAATGGTGCAGGAAGGACTGAAAGCAGAAGAGGTTTTCATCAACTATTTAAAGAATGTGTTCCCTGGTGGGAGAACTTTATAAGCAAAATCTAAAATCTTACTGTAAATTGTATATGTCTGTTTCACAGCATTACTTTATCCTTTTGCCATTTGGTTTGGGTAACCTGATCCACTGATATGGAGTCAGGATTTCTTTCTGCAGTAGAAATATCAGTACTGATTTGGTCCTTCCTCTCTCATCTTTTCTATTAGAACTTCAGTTTGTCACTGTACTCTCTTGAAACTCCATTATAAATCTTAAATATTCTTCAATTGGACCTGCTAAAAAGAGAGGCTAATGTAACCTCTGTGTTGTTGGCTTCATCCTGCATGTTTATTTCAGAAATGTCCAGTACTAAAAACCATCCATGTGAAGTACAAGGGGGTAAAACAATTTCAAGGTAAAGTTTTCCACTGAATGTAAGGACTCTGTGGGAGGATTAAATGAGTTCTTAACTCTCCCTCTCCTCATTTGAAACACATGTTGTTGGCCAGCAGAGTTGTAGGAATTTTAAAGAATAATACCAGAGCAGGGTGAAAACTGCAAAATAAAGTCCATGACTTTTATTGGAAATATACAGCAATCTGATTGAGTTCATGACCCTTTTGTGTTCACTTTCTGCAAATGAGTTGACTGGCGGGAATGTACATGGAAACAAAATTTTAAGTGACTATTGAAGAATATTCCTGTATGGCAAGCGTTATGAATTTACAACAGTACGCGTCACAGCCTGACTTTAAGAGTTACACTCACCAAACAAGGAAGAGGAACAACGTTCTATGACCTATATATCCAATTGCAGCTAAGCAACCCAACTCAGATTTTGAATACAAATTACTTACAGCTAACTGCTCATGCCCAGTCTACAGGTCAATGATTATCAAAATTATTTGGTGGATAATTTCATATAACTAAAAAATGTAAGATAATTGTGAGCTGTCTGCGTACAATTTGTGAATACAGAAAGTGAGGCAAAAATCATCACAAATTATTTGATGAAAATTATATTCTCAGATCTAGATATAGGTCACTTCAGAAGCATGGAACCACTCATAGAAAGGAAGAAATCTGTCCCCTGACTTCAGTGGGAGTTGTGGGTACTCAGCACTTTGCAAGATCTATTTCTATGTTGCCATGAAAGATTCTAAAACACTCAATATTTAAGGGAGGTCCCTAATAGTGAACTTGACACACACAAAATGCATATCTGATTCCTAAAATAAATTGATTAAAAAACTGCAATGGTGCTCTGTTATGAAACAAAACCACAAACTTCAAAGTCTTTGGAGTTGCCCAAATTAGCTGTACATTTTGTTTACAAAATTAAGAACTTGTGGAAGAACATTAAAAAACAAACAGTTTTCAGTTACAGTACAAGATATTTCCTTAAAGTGAAATGATTAATATATCCTGTAGCATTTCTTTTTGAATCAGCATTAAACAATTTACAAATACTTTTTAGAAGTAATCTATGATGAATGTTCCCTTTATAGAAAAGGTTATCAAGTAGTTAATAATCACGTTTCAAAAAATTAATGAGCTGGTGTTTCATACAGTACATATCCTCTGGTATCTGGTACATCCAGCCCTTGTCCATATCATATATTCAAAGACAGTCTAAGCAACTGGTCTCCGGGAAATCAGAACTGTCAAAAAGAGTACTTCCTCGTCAATATGAAATTCCTTCTCACGTTCACTTTTTCTTTACCCTAACCTGAACCATTCAAAAATGGAAGGAGCTTTTCCACTATAGGGTTCGTTCTTGTTCCTCATTAAATCAACAGTAGCAAGAATGGGGGTGGAAATACATACAAAGCAGGTTCCCTTCTGACATGTCACTTTCTAGGAAAAATAATCTCATGTTCTATTACTTGAGAAGAACTGCTGTTGGTCAAGTCTGACACCACTGGTTTTTAACATGAAATTGCTTACTAAATATCTTGAAAGTCCTGATCTTGAAAGAGGAGAAATACCCAAAACTTTAACTAACTTCCCTGTGAATTCTGATGCATTCCACCTTCCATGATCAAGCTTTAGATGAGGTATTTGGGAAGAAAACTATCACTAGTTTCTTTAATGACTTTCAACCATCACATGACATTTCTTCTTTTCATAATCTCAGAGATGAAGGCTATTGTGATGAACAGAAGAAAGAAAAGCTAAGACTACAGTTTCTGAGTCAAATTCTTCCTGTCACCATGGCAGCTTCTTACACCTACCTTCCCCCTCCAGTCTCCCCCACCACACCCCAACCATCATTACTTTGGAATTCACCAGCAAATACATGGGAGGTTTGTATTACGCGGCAGATGCTCCAGCTAGTTCTCTAGTACCTCTGGAACATAATATTCTATTAATAGAGGTAAAGGTGCTAATAGAGAATGGAAGAATTAATTAAACAGGCAACACCCGTGAGTAATTCCAAGAGTGTTAATGGGACATTCAATATCTAAATTATTTTAACTGGATTATCTTCCTTTTTTGAATTAAAAATATAATGGCCAAATCCTGAAAAATGCTGAGTACTGCATCCAAAGTGGAAGTGAATAGCCATTGAGGTCAGGACTAGGATCTAAACTATTGATACTATATTTTAATTAAAATAACTTTTGTGCCATACTTTGGTTTTACCTAGGTTTTAAAATGCAGGAGTTCTTCAGTCAAGATGTACAATTATGAATCTGACTGATTATGTGAACTACTGCAATATTACAATTTTTCAGGCATTAGTACTAGTTGTAAATGATCATATAAAGCAAAACATTGAACAATTTAGCTTATTACATGTTATATGGGGTGAGCTGAATGCAGAAGATGCTGGTGAATTTTGAGACAGTTTATTGATCCTTTTTCATAAAAATTTGATATACACTCATAACTGACAGTGGGCAGAACAGTTTTCTGTTTTACAATAAAATGTTCCATATATCTAATTATTAAAAATAAAATAGTTACTGCAAACAAAGCATTTCATATTTAGTTGTAAAGGATCAATTCAACAATTGTACAGTTCTAATTATAATGCATTAGAGCTGGCTGGAAATTGGAACTACTTTTTCTTCAAAAATGCATTTTTTTTCCCAGAAAAATTCCTCCAAACCAGGACAAATAAGTCAAAAATGTGATTTTTTTTTGGGCGGGGGGGAAGGGGTTTTCAGAAATATTTCCTTTTGGGCAAACAAATATGGAATATTTTTGCTTGCAGGCTGCTCCCTTGGAGAGCTCTCATCAACTTCATGTTCTCCCTGCAGGCAGAAAGTGAAATTGAGATAGCCCTCATTTCAATTTCCCCTACAGAAAAATTAAAAAACAATTTCCTGGCAAAATGTGGAAAATTTCAATTTTGCAAAGAGGCCAGTTTCTGTCACAAAATCCTTCGGATGGAAAATTCCCGACCAGCTCTAAAATGCTTATCTGTATGGTCACCATACGTGCCTTTTTGCAGGCAAACACAAATGCAAAAAAGGAAAAGAAAACCATTACTTGAATGTTTTGGTTGTTCAGTGCAATACGATGACTGCAATACAGTAATTGTGATGGAGTTGCGATGACACCCTAGAATTCACAATCCCTCTACATTTTACTTTAATTAACAATCCAAAAGTTATTATGTTTAACGTAACGGACTAACGTATTAAATTCCTACTTAGATTAGCACATCTTCAGCATGCCATCAGTGTTCATGATTCTCCAGTCCAAGGTGCTGCTCCTTCACTCTTTATGCAGAGGCTTTCCCCACATAAGCCTGTCTCACTTTTTAAGTCCCACTTAAGCCTATTTTCAGGCTTAAGTGATGAACAGGTTTTGTGTGGGTACATTGCACAGGAGGGAAATTCACCCTCTCTGAACATAACACAGGGGGCTACTAGCTGGATCAAGACCACAGTGCAAAGGTACTATATCAAATATTACTTTTTGTCCCATAGTCAAAATATTAAGAGATAATTTTCTGCCTAGAAGGACATTTTATTGAAATGAGGAATTTTTTTCCTTTAAATTGTGTGCTGACCCTATCTCTCATTGATTGAATAAGAAGAAAACAAATGAAAAAGGGAAACATACATAAGACTATGTTATGAGAGAAAGAAAATTAGCAAATGGAGATGATCACACTGCCTGTATGCTAAATCCCTTTCACCTTCCCTTTGTCTGTTTTATCTCTTTAGATTGTAATCTCTTCAGGCCAGGAACCTTCTGTTACTCTGTATTATTTTTGGCACAATGAGCCCAGTTCTTGGTTGGTCCTTAGGTAGGTACTGTCATAACAACAACAATAAAAACTCCTTTTTAAGTATCAGAGGGGTAGCCGTGTTAGTCTGAATCTGTAAAAAGCAACAGAGGGTCCTGTGGCACCTTTGAGACTAACAGAAGTACTGGGAGCATAAGCTTTCGTGGGTAAGAACCTCACTTCTTCAGATGCAAGTAATGGAAATCTCCAGAGGCAGGTATATATCAGTGTGGAGATAACGTTGTCTCCACACTGATATATACCTGCCTCTGGAGATTTCCATTACTTGCATCTGAAGAAGTGAGGTTCTTACCCACGAAAGCTTATGCTCCCAGTACTTCTGTTAGTCTCAAAGGTGCCACAGGACCCTCTGTTGCTTTTAACTCCTTTTTAGAAATTTAAACATAAAGGCTGGGATTTTCGGAGGAACTACTGCATGATTCCCATTGAATTTCACTGAGAACTGGGCACCTAACTGCTTTGGGCTCCTGTCAGAATCCTAGTCACATTAGTTATTTTTTGCCAGTCTGTATTGTTTTAAATACATCTCTCTTATTTCTAGGCTGATCTATTTGTTTACATGCATTTCCTTATTTCAAAATTGTCCTGGCCACCCACTCCTATCTAGTGTAGGCAAATTTAGTACCCAGAATATCATTGTGTATTTTCAACTGATTTTCGTGATATTTGAAAATACATAGAATATTTATGTTACTCAACATTATCATGATATCCCTTATAGAAATACTTATCTTATGGACATTAACATTTGCTTAAGCAGTAGTTTGAGGATGCTGGGAGCTATAGTGAAATGCAAATGTGACTCCACCATCTTGCTCAACATACCAGGGATTGAACTGGGGACTGCCAGAACTAAAAATATAAGGTGCTAAAGCTTGAATTAATGTTTTGAAGCTGTGGTAACAATTCCTAGCCTTGCACAGAAGAGGACTCTAACCCACTGCCAGTGGATTATACCAGTGGCTCTCTAACTTTCCAGACTACTGTATCCCTTTCAGGAGTTTGATTTGTCTTGCGTTCTCTCTAGTTTCATTTCACTTAAAAACAACTTGCTTCCAAAATCAGACATAAAAATACAAAAGTGTCATAGCACACTGTTACTGAAAAATTGCTTACTTTCTCACTTTTACCATATAATTATAAAATAAATCAAATGGAATACAAATGTTGTACTCACATTTCAGTGTATAGAATATAGAGCAGTATAAACAAGTCATTTTCAGTATGAAATTTTAGTTTGCACTGACTTTGCTAGTGCATATTATGTAGCCTGTTGTAAAAATAGGCAAATATCTACATGAGTTGACATACCCCTAGGAAGACTTCTGTGTACCCCCAGAGGTACATGTACTCTTGGTTGAGAACCACTGAGTTATACAACATTTTTTGCTTTTGTACATTTTTGGGAAAGAAAGAAAGAAAGAAAGAAAGAAAGAAAGAAAGAAAGAAAGAAAGAAAGAAAGAAAGGCATAGACTTTTGTACACCTCTGCTTGTGGCAACATGAACTACCTTCACGTTTATTCGGTGAGAATACTCCCTGCTCTTATGCATCTCCTCATTACATTCCAGAGCCACAAGGAAACTATCCGAAACAGCCACTCCCATTGAGGAAAACAGTGATGACTCAGAAGCCATTTTTTTCTTTCCGTTGCTGTTCTGGAGTGTTTGATAAATATCAGACTGCATTTTAGCATAATACTCCAGAGCTGAATAAAGCCTACAGATAGAGAAGACTAATTAATATGAATGACATCTCACCAACACAATAGATTTTTGGTAGGAGGAGAATAGGATGACTTCACTAGAGCCATTTGCCAGCTGCTCAGTGAATAGGTTACAGGCATAAGAAAGATAGCTTTCCTGTTGAAAATGTTGGTTGCATTGCTCATTCATCATTCACAGTCCTGTATTCTGTAATAGGAGAGATAGGTGAAGCAGTCAAAGGAAGTCAAAACTGACTCCTGCTTTCCAGTGAAGTCATAATCCTGTTTGAATTACATCAGTCACTTGCAATTTTACTGATTATGATGGTTGACGTCAGCACCGTTCCTTCAGTTCAGCACCATTGTGTTGATATACTATACAATGGGATACACATTCATTTTACAGTTACATTGTTATGCATCATAAGATATCATGAACATATGTTGTAGAATGTCACACACAGTGCTTGCTGTGAGTATATTGTATAGAAAAAGAAATATATAAGCCAATGTGCTGGCTGCTTGAAGAGCGGGGAAGGGATCTGCTTTGCACTCTGCCTGTTCTCTTACAAGAAGAGTAAAAGGAGCTCATCTCAGATCTGTGGCTTCCAAAAAAGCCACATGCAGTTCTAGAATCACAAGCTGGATAGCTCTGATTTAGATAGTGCTTTCATCTGCAAGGATCCCCAAATGCTTCACAAATCATTACATCCACCACTGAAGTGCAGCCACCTATGGACTGAAACTTGGCAGCTGTTTAACAGCACACATAAATCCTACATAATAGTTTAGGGAAATAATTTTGAAAGAATACCGCAGGTAGGAGTTAGGGCAGTAGAATGTAGTTATGTGAACCAGACTCACACATCAGAGAGATGCAGATCATCCTAAACAAGTGCCAATGAAAACTTTTCACCACACCATACATCATATATTTTGATATGCCATTGTGACGGAGTTCACTCCAGAGTGGGGCCTCCTGCTGGCCATCTTGGGGATTAGCTCTCTTAGCCAGCATGCCTGGTGATGCCTCTCCTGCTGCCTTCTCTGCCTGCAAACCCATCTCATCCCCACAGCCCCAAAACCACAGCATTCTTTTCATGACTTGGCCCTCCCTCCATGTCACCATCCATGTTTTCCCCTTCCGGAGAGGCGGGTGAACTAGGCCCACTCATTACTCTGGGTCCCAGCCCAGGGACCATGGAGACAGCAGCCTCCTGCTGCCTTTCCTTAACATCTCTGCCAATACTGCTTCAATTCCCTGGGCCACCTCCCCATGATTCCAGCACCTTCTTCACCCTCTCCTCAGGGCCTCCAGCCAGCAGTCCTAGCAGCCAGCCAGGAGCTCCCTTTTGTTCCCCCAGTCCCTGACACCAACTGTTCTGTGCTACCTTCCTGCAGCCCACTCGGAACACAGTCCTCTCTCCTTGGGCTCCATGCAGCCTGTCTCTGGCCCTGCAGCTCCTTTTATGTAAGCCCACAGGGCCCTGATTGGCTGCTCCCTGTGCAGCCTTCCTAGGCTGCTTTTAACCCCTTCCTTTCTGGTGTGGGGTGAAGACGCCAGCACAATCATGTATGTTTCAGAGAAAATTATTTCATAAATCTTTTGGAGGTTTTTTTGTTTTCATTATTATTTGAATGGGACTACTTTTGTGTCCCTCCACCTGCAGAGACATGTGTCTTAGTTATCATGAATTAAATTGAACAGGGCTTAGAGAGAGTCAGTAAACCCTCCCTCTCCCCCCCCCCTCAACCACACACACACTCCATCCCTTAAACACTCACAAAACTCAATATTCTAAATACCAGATATCTCCAGACCTTCCACAGCTAGAAGCAGGCACTTCTGTGACACTCACTGAGAAATCTGGAATCTCCTCTTTTCCACAGAAACAAAATCCCATTTCTATCCCTTAAGGACAATGACATAATAGACTTCAAAGTTGTGATACTCTTATGTACAGAAAAGGTCTGCCACTCCATGACTCAATATGCTGCTCATTCTGGGCCTCAAACAGATGTAATTTTTGAGGGAAATTCTGCATATAAGACAAAAAGGAGGAGGAAACATTACTATGGTAGGTTTCTTTTATTTAAAAAATGGCTGCTGTTCGAAGTTCCTCAGGGAATTGGAATGTTGGAATACACCTGGGTGGTGTGGTTTCTCTCATCCCTGAGACACATAATGCAAGGAATTAATACAAATAAAACATATTTACTATATTTTGAGTTAAATTAATTCACAGAGGGAAGTTGCATAGCTTTCTGGTGTATGGCTTCTGACAGCATAAACTTTATTATTATATGGAGATATACCTATCTCAAAGAACTGGAAGGGACCTTGAAAGGTCAAGTCAGTCCCCTGCCTTCACAGCAGGACCAAGTACTGTCCCTGATAGATTTTTGCCCCAGATCCCTAAATATCCACCTCAATAATTAAATTTACAACCCTGTGTTTAGCAGGCCAATGCTCAAACCACTGAGCTTTCCCTCCCCATGAGTTAGATGCTGGGTAAGTGATGTAGCCATTCTATCACGGCAGCAGCTTCCAGAGACATCAAGTGCATCCATCCACCATCAATACAATAAAGAGAACCGTCCATGACCAGATGGCATGCTGATTGTTCTTGAGCTTCACAGGGAAGCTCACATGGGGAGCTCAAGAAGCCCCAATTAAACCACCCATGGCCACAATCTATTCTGTTGTAATGAAGAAGAATCTTTCAGGTCATATGGTTATTCTGGGGGGCATGCGTGAGTTGATCCGAAGAGACTAGAGGATGTGGATCTACCTTATCTATTTGGCAAGAAATGTAACATTCATCCAAAATATAGTCCTGCACAATCTGTTGCTACTGTTCCTTAGAAAGGTTGTATCTGATGTACTGTCTGAGAGGCTCAACTATTTCAGAAAAGGGGTATCTTGACTTAAGCCAGCATTTTTTTATGTGGCATTGAGATTGAATTGTGAAGTCAGCTGTCTTGATAGTTGTCTGCGTGCGGTAATGTGATCAGTGTCGTGCCTTCGTGCCTAATTGCTGGAAGACCAATTCCAGCCAGGACCGGAAGTTTGGACACTGGAGTTTCAGTCCTTTGAACAGGGCTAAGGCAAAATCAGCTAATGTCTAAAACATGAAACTTGGTATGTATACAGCTCTTATTGAAAACCAGTGCTTTTGCACAGTTTGGGGATTTTTTTTTTAAAATCACATCTCAGCATGCTCAGTGGTTTTAGCTAAGATTTTAGCAGAGCCTAATAAGGCTCATCCCATTTTGTAAAAGCACTGCCCATTTTCTCTGCACAGCCTGCCAGGAGTTGCTGCTTAGGCAATTTGCATGGGATGAATGCAAATATCTCATTGAAACTAGAGATTGGTGCAAGCCTCATAATTCATATCTTCATTTTGAACCCATACTCCCTTATTGTGAAAGAGCTGTTTGGATGTTTGGTTCAGGCTATTACCAAGATAGGAGTCATTTGCAGAATTGTAGATGTAGATGAGTTTGAAATTTTGAACATCCCCAAAGTTTTCTTTAGGTAAGTGGTTTTGGCTCAGGCCCATCTCTAATTGAAACACTTACAACAAAAATGTCCAAATACTCCATTAAGGCAAGTAAAATGTCATTAGTGTGGGATTTTTTTTCCCTTTCATTAACTTCATCATAAAAGTAAAGGGTGGCCGAATAGGTTTTGTTCCTGGGCTGGTAAAATTTTATGACAGTTTTGCAAGGCTGTTTTCTCCAGATAAAGCAAGAACAGCAGCAAAAGAGGAAACTTATTGTTCCACATTTCATTTGCCCGAGTACACTGTGAACTGCAGAACCTAACTGGGACCATGAAACACCAACATCAATAAGCAAAGGTAATTAAAAAAATCTTTAAAAAAAGCCTGGAAATGAAATGAAAAATGGTTAAATATATTGGGTAACTGCTGTTTACAGTATGTTGTCAAAATGCCACATACTGGGTGTGTGTTATGTGGTGATGCTGTTGGCCCGTAATATTTTCCCTTTAACCTGATTTTATTTAGGATTATTTCAACGCAATATAACATTGCACTAATTTGGCTTTTTGCATCAAGTATTTTATTATATATATATATTATATAATATATAGTATTATATATTATAACATATATATATCCTTCCACCAAATTGACCATAAATACACAATAGCTAACTTTCTGTAGTGCAGTAATGATGATATATGACACTTGTGTTTATTATTATGCATTTACATCGTTAAGAGAAGTGACATGTGTGATGAATCTTTGACTTTTAACTAATAACTTAAATAGGTAAATTAAATTGACTAACTTATTCCTACTTCACAAAAACAATTATTTGGCATTTGCTGGTGCCTTTTTATAAACGGTTGAATGTAATGCTAATAAAATAATAGTGTCTGGTTGGTGCATCAGGTAATGCAACTACATAATTTGCCAAAGGGACAGGTGCTAACAAGTGTTTTGCTTTTCTTTGACAGAGTCGTTACTGTGCAGTGAATATTTGACCTTTGCTTTAAAGTTTTGGTTTATAATATAATGTTGATAATGTCGTCTGAGCAGATTTGCTGGGGCTGCTGAAAGAAAGCGGCAAATCTTTTTTCTTTTTTAATTCTGAAAGAAACAACAGCACAAAAATAAGAGAGATGTCCATTCCTTTGTATTTTAAAGGTTAAAAATATTAGGCTGCTGTGCTTTACACACACACACACACACACACACACACACACACACACACACACACACACACACACACACATGTTTACTCACAGGTAGCAAGGCATTATGTACTGCCATCCATCCAAAAACTAGGCTTTGTCATGACCTGCATGCAGTTGAACACCAGGGAAGCCATGAGCAGCCTGTCCCTCTGATTATATGGTCTGTGGAGAACAAGGGATTTAAAAGAAATGGAGCCAACATTAGCTGTTGGTTTAAGTAGAATTGGTTGGCTATTGCCAGAATTTACAATACAAAGGGACGTCCATTGCCAGGCATTTGAAATATAATGGGGTCTTGCCAAAAAGCATGATTGGCCTGAGTCAGAGCTCCTTAGTACTATTTCTGGGAAAGGCACTTTTCAAAGGAGGGACTGGGGTTATTGTACACAGCATAATTACAATGTGTGGCTAAGTACTAAATCCTTCTTTCCACAAAAAGCCACTAACAAAGCTGGCTGAATGGCTGCTATCTACTCTTCTGTCTGACTTGTAAAATGTGAATAAACCTTTTCCAAGCTTGACACTAATCACAGTATTCCATCCTTCTCAGTGCCTTGAAGATTCATGGGAAATGGAAAGGAGACAATACTACAGGATGCTTCTTTATTACAAAACCATGGTAGGGACTCCATCATAGAAGTATAAAACACTTCTTATGATCAGCCTGATTTTTGACTCCTCCTCTGACTTCCACAAGTGTCTTTCCCACTTCAACTATGTAGTATCCTGCCAGAGAAAATGTTTTGGGAGTGGGGACGAAGGGGCAGAGTTTGAGGAAGATTTGACCCAGCTTTATGAAGTATAATATTAAATATTAAATAATAACAATTAGAATAATTATATATCTACATTTTGCACTGTCTGTCTCAAGACCAGAGTGTTCTAGGAAGCTGAACTGCCAAGTGTGATGACTAACAACAACAAAAGTAGACAAAGTGCAAAAAAAAGAGTGACCATTTTGTCAAAGTTCTTTTTACATTTTTTCAATGAAATTAGAAATATTCAACTATCAAAATTTTGAAACTTAAAAATATTCTACCCGCTCTGTAGTATTAGAAAAACACATCACAAAAGTGTGAAAATGTCGTCAAAACTTTCTAGGTGATGGTCAGAAACTAAAAATATTGATACAATTTGTTGAAAATTTGAATTTTGGAAAATTTTGATTAGTTGTGGTCATGACACTCACATATTTTTACCCGTTCATGTGTTTAAGCAGCTCTGCTGGAATCTCAGGCATCCAGCTGCAGTGGGAGGAGCAAGCAGCAAATTCCTCTGCTATATCTCCTCCCGGGCAATTAGGACCAGTGTGATGTTTGTAAGCAGGCAGCCAGTCTCTCTCTCTTCCTCCTCTCTCAGTGGCACTGTTCCCTCCAGTAGGGGGCAGAACGGTATAGAAGGGAAGGAGAGACTGAGGAAGAAGGCAGCCAGCAAGACTCATAATTATGGCCTAATATCACCCTTCCAACCTTGTTGCCATGGTAAATACGCAGTCAGACTGTAATCACCCTCCTGAGGGGACAGTGGAGGAGAAATCTAGTTAAGAACTTTACAAATACTAATTAGTCAGCAAAGATACTCCTTAAATAGACACTATCATTTTTGACTTGGGGTCCAAATGCATAAGCTCCACATTTTGCCACATCCCTACCTGCCTAGTAAACAAGAGTCACAAAGGCAACTTCCAAGTCTGGATCTCCCAGTCACTTAAGTATATTGTTTTTTTTTTAAATCATATCTATAGTTTGCAAATTCCATTTTAAGTAGACAGAGTCCTAATAGGGCCAGAACATGTTGAACATTCATCAAAAACATAATTAGAACAGGATTCTGCACCACAAATACAAATTAAAGCCATCTGCCAATTTTGTAAAATACTTCACCTAAAGATCTTGTAATTTTTCTTGTACTCTGAGTATAAAAGACAACCTACCTCTTAAGCAACCTTTCTTTGATGGGTTTAGTAGGCATCATATTTTCTAGTCACTGCTAACCATCCAAGAACTATCTCCTTGCTGATGTTTTCCTTCAAAGAGAACATTGGTAACATGTTTGCAGAGAAGGGCCACACTTTTTGTATTATTTATTAGTTTGTTTTAGGTCACTAGAGAGCTTCTGAAAGACACCTTTTCCTTTTTATCTTATAAACCATCAGAGAGTTCTCAAATAAGCACAATTTACAGTTTGTCATCCTAAAATAAAATCATGATATATTCCTAAATTGATAGAAATTGCATAGCACCAAATGAGAAATAGGGATTTTTATTCTCTCATTTATATATGCCTGTCTCTATGTCTATAAACATATGTTTGCACATACTGTGTATTGATAGATTAACATATAAAATTACAATATTGCATTTGCAACACTGTACTTAACGTTGTGTCTGCATTTTTACTTCAGGGGTTTATATCTCAGCCATAAAAATTATCTGTAGGCTGAAACTTGGCATAGATTGTCAAGATAGGATTTTTTTATTTCTTTATTTTTTGTAAAATTAGAAGAAAATTTCCAGGGAACAGTCTCTCTCCCCATCATTTCCTCACTCCCTTGCAGAGCCAAAAGAGGCTCGAGGAAAGATCCTGAACGGTGTCAATTTGGCATAGCTGAACTGAATTCCATGGCGCTAGGGTAATTTTCACCAGCCCTCTGTCTTTCAAAATGAAATGTTGCAATCCATTAGCCATAAAGGTGGAATACATCATTTGTCTATTTTTGATCATTTCAAGAACACATTATTTCATTTAAATCATCATCTTTGTGCATGTAGGACAGCCTTGCTTACCAAAAAATCCATACTGAATTTTAACATAAAATATTAGGATAAATTGAGTAAGGAGCAAAACTTATCCCTAACCCCCAGTAGCTGCTTTTGGTGTTTGGGAGCCATCGAAGGATTTCTGCAATAGGTTTCTGATGTCTCCCATGAACCAGCCCATGCCTCCTCTCCTGCCCTTTGTGCATCATCTTTCTGTCCCATGCTTCCATGGAAAAGGGGCTAGATTTGCCCCTTTACTGCATATATGTGATAATACCAGTCTCAAACTGCCATAGTTGCTCAGATCAATGATTTGCATAGTTCAACTGATACGTTCAATTTGCTAACTATACATGTTAGAATTTATACCAATAGAACTTAATAGTTTAAAAGGAAACAGCGTGGCCTGTTGGGCAAAACATTGACTTTGAAAACATCACAAAGTGCAATGCAGATTTACTCAGATGTGCATAGAAAAAAGCTGTTGAGGACAGTTAGGCACAGAACACATATTTCTAACACGACTGTTTTTGTACACATATGTCGTCAGCCAATCTCTCTGGTAAACAATACATGTATGTAAACACTGTACATAGAACACATAAATAATCAGTATACCTGGCATGATAAATTCTGCCCTCTGCTAATGGATGTGGGTGCAGGGAGTGGAGACAGTCTCCCCCTGCATCAGGTGGTAGGCAGAATCCTACCATAGTTCAGAGGAGTGGGTCAGAGATGAGCCAGGCCTGCTGATAGCGGGGGGGAAGAGTGAGGGCAGCCAGCTTCAGCTGTGTTACTGAGCATGCTTAGTCCGTGTGAGCATGAGATCATGCTCAGTGGAAGCCAAACAGCATGCGTCGCCTCTGAAGTGGAAGGTAGCTAGGACACGTTACTTTTCCCCATAAGGTGTGATCTGATGCAAAAGGTGATGAGTCCAGCCTCCTAGCAGGCTAGTGCATATGCTGCAGTATGTAGTGGCTGAGAACAGAACAGGATGCACTTCACTCCTGCTCAGAAGCAAAGCACAATATGTGCCACATCACAAGCCTCCAGCCTGTCATGAGGTATCTTGTCCTGCAGCAGCCGGATGTTCTTTGCCAGTGTGCGTGATCAGACTCCTTGTGCCAACTACCTCCAACAACAGGCATTATTAGCCTTAACGTGTAACATATGTGCACTCTATAGAATAATGTACACAGCTAAATAGGTGTAAAGCATGTGCTTTAATACAAGCCTAAGTATTGATAGAATAGAATTGCTCATTCAGACTAAATGTGTTGCATCACTTTCCATAAAGCATTTTATTTGTCTTCATTCAACATCAAAGCCTCAAATAAATCCATGTGTCTAATGTATTTTAATTAAGCAGAGGGCGGATAAAGAGTTTTCCTCTCAGAATCCCCAGTTGCATTCTACTGCTCTCGTCAATGGGAGCAAAACTAAGAAACCTCCTTCACTGTTAACAGTAATTTTAGCTACGGTAATTTATTTTAATTTCCATTTCCATAATGGTGGGATATTATTCATTATTGACCAAAACAGCTTTATATGTATAATAAACTAGATCACCAAGACCAACTGTTTGCATGTAGCACTTGAGTTTTCCCTGGAGGGCTCATCAAAGAACCGACCCAGCCTGATCCACTTAGCTTTGAGATCACAGCTCACATTTTATAGATTGGCCAGCTGTAGAATCACAGAAGCTCTGAGGGTTTCCTTGGCTCTCCAGCTCCAGAAGCCATGTAAGCGGAAAAAAAAAAAATTGCCAGACTGCAGAACATCACAAATAATGTATGCCTTTTCTCCTATCCCATGATTTAGAACAATAGTTTCATGTCACATTGTCTGTTAGGTGGGTAAGTGGTGATTATGAAATACTGTAAATCATAAGGGTATGGGTACACTGCAATAAAACACACACTGCTGGCCCATGCCAGCTGACTTGGGCTCGCGGGGCTCAGGGTGTGGGGCTGTTTAATTTTGATGTAGATGTACTGGCTCAGGCTGCAGTCCAAGCTCTGGGATCCTCCCATCTTGCAGGGTTCTAGAACCAGGGTTCCAGACGAAGCCCAGATGTCTAGACTGCAGTTAAACAGCCCCTAGCCTGAGCCTCGTGAGCTTGAGACAGCTGGCATGGGCCAGCCGTGGGTTTTTATTTGAGTGTAGACTTACCCTAACTGTTCAAGAGAGGAAGGCAAAGATGGGCTTATAACCAGAAAATACTATCTCTAACAAAACATTCACTTTTCCAACTATGAAATTGATTAAACATTTTCCCTAGAGAAGAAAAACAAAGAAAGAAGCAGCTTTCCCCCCCCCCCTCTCACATCAGCAAACTCCTTTGCCCACATCAAATTAGTCCACTGTGCAGGCAAAGCTACTCTGTGCTCATTAGTTAGAAATTGGCCTTACACAATGAGTAAAATGGTAATAGTTGTTGGACTCCTGGCTCTGCTGTGTGCTTTCTCAGAGTCTTCAAATGGAGCCAGTATGATTTCCAGGAAAATATAAATTAAAAATCCAAGCAAACAACTGTCCCCAAAGTCATTGCAAAGTCACTCTCAGTCATATTCTACCTACCTGTTTGGTCATGTACTGGATGGAAATCAGTTGTCCTAGAATGATGTTGGTCAGCTCCTTGAAGCATCCTCCAAAATGTCTCCATTATCAACTTTAACAAGGGCAAACTCATCTGCAAGTGATTGACATTACAGAATTAATTCGCTTGTAAGTTTAGGACAATTAACGTTAAGAAATTAATCTGTTTAAATGAGGTTTTCCCCCAATAACTACTCTTAGATAGCAAGCAAAGAGACATGCTAAGAACAAGGAAAGAGTATGGAATACTGTTTCAGGGAAGACTTTCAAAGACACAAGTGGTAATTATGCAACTAACTGTCATTGAAAGTCATCGGGAGTTGGGCACCTCACTGTAATTTGTCCTTTTGAAACCCTGCCTCTAAAATGCTACATTTTTTGCTTGATTTAAATAAGGTCATTGTTCAGATACCTCAGTGTTATATGTTTAAAGGGAAGAAACAGATGGATACATAGATAACCTAAGCATTTCCTTAGAATGGTAATTGTTGTATGCTAGTTATACTGAATTAGATAGTCCCGTAACACATTCATGAATAGCTCCTCCTGAATAGTTACTGAAAGATACTTTGAAATCACCTGGTAAAGAGGTCTATGGCTGGGGTTTGTAGGAGAAAAAGGATTTAAATAACGTATAAATTTTAAAGCAGGATATGAAGGAAAGTGTGTGACCAGGAAGTGGAAGGATATTTGAAGTCTAGGGAAAGCAAGGTTGCAAGGTGAGAGTGGGAAAAGGAGACAAAGGGAGAATTAAAAAGAGAGAGACTATGCAGATCACAGGAAAGAGGAGGAGATGAGAACAAAAATATAGTCAGAGGCAAGACTGTGTGGAGCCTTGAATGTGAGGCTGAGTAGCTTGAATTGTATATGGTAAAATACGGGGAGCCAATGAAGTTGGGAGGAGATGGGTTAATAAATAAAGCCCAGAAACAGAACTCTCTAACTCAGCTCTCATTCATTGTATTAATTTAGCCTAATAAGTTCATACATCTCACATAATGCACCTATAGTAAATATTTAATGCATGGAGGAAAATGTTTCTCTGACCCACATGTGCAGAGCTGGATTAACCTTTTGGGGACCCCAGCGCCTGGACATGGCCCTGCCCCCTCCCCTGCACCCGCCCACCGCTTGCACAGGGAGCGGGGGGGCTAAGAGGAGTGAATAGCAGGTAGGACCTCGGGGGGAAGAGACCAAGCGGGGGCAGTGCCTCGGGGCAGAGTGCAGGCGGAGCCAGGGGCGGCAGGGCCATGGTCTGGGCACCACTGCCCCTTCTGAGGCCTGGGCCTGGAGCCGTTGGATGTCGGTACTGCACTTGTGAACAATATGGCTTGAAATATGAGGACTCATAGCATATCCCTCTGGCCCCTATGAAAGATGTACATGTAAGGTGCATGTGCTCTGCATGTGTATGTACAGTACACTTCTAAATACTGCACTGATCTTTCTGAAAATCTACAATGATAAAAATTAAAAAACCTTCCAGCAGGACCCTTGGGCTTTTGTGGAGTCCCACTAGGGTGACCAGACATCCCAATAATATTGAGATTGTGTCAATAGTAGAGGCTTTGTCTTTTATATGCAACTATACCCCAACCACCACCACCGGAAAAAAAAGTGTCCTGATTTTTCACATTTGCTATCTGGTCACCCTAAGTCCCACCCGTGGGATTCTGCAGGGGTTCAAGGGTCCACACTAGTGCTTCCTATTGCAGGACCATGGCAAGAACAAAATCAGCCTTTTGCTTTAGGGAGTGGAAAGTTATTTTGCTGACGAGTGTAAACCAAAGCAATGATAGGTTTTGCAAAGAACTTTAGATGCTTTACAATAAATCTGGATGTGCTTAAAAATCCCATAAGAGTTTAAAAAAAAATCTGGATGTGTTTTCTCAAGTAACTATTTAAAGCATATTAGAGTTTATTTAATTGCACTGGGATTTTTCAAAGCATATCAGGGCAAAACAGCAGACTATAGGCCCCAATATGCTAATTAATAGCTAGCTAGACCCCTGAAATAAACCTGCAACACTTCATTAATCAGACAGTAATTGAATTGGCACAGTACTTCTGTGCAAACTGTATGTAGATTGAAATACCAGTCTTGACAAGGGTGAGGGTAACTTCCTTCACAATAGTATGTTTTTGGACATTGAATTTACATTGTTCAGTGGGCAGTTGGCCTTCATATTTCATTTTCTGCACAGAAAATCCCACATTACTGAGCCCAGTGAAATATTCCACATGCTGCCATGGTCTTTGAGGTATGTACTTTTCAATGGCCACAAGATCAGCTCAGTGGAAAAGAACAAATCAGAACTAATACATTTACTTCGTCATCTAAAGACATCTGCCAATTAATGCTATTATAAAATAACAGTGTTGAACAGATGTTTCATTTGCTAAGTTTATATTTGACTGTTTGAAAGCTAACTACCTGGGGATTTAACTGACAAATACTTACGGCTTTGCTTATGAAAAATGAAACAATAAATTTTCCTGCAGAATTGATGAAGTATAATTCTGGATATTGATTGCCCATAGTAAGAGTTCAGTGAGGAGCTGATTGCCCCTAAAGGAAGAGAACAACAACAAAAAGGTACTTTAAGCTGTTTGCTATGAAGTGATCATTAAGTATATATCCATGCTGTTGTGTGAGCTTCGGTGAGTCACTTGGCCTCTGTGTCTCTGTTCTCCTTCCCATGGAGGTCAGAGGGATTGTTCGCAATCTTAAAGTTAAGAACGTGTTTAAGTGTTTTGCTGCACTGGGTCCTGAGTGCCTGCCAGTTTTTAAGTCTCCATCATCTTCTGTTGAGTTGCTAGAGCTGGTCTAAAAAGATTGCAATTTCTGTTTTGTCTTAGCTGAATTTTATTCACTCCTTCTATACTTGCAGCCATTTTGATGAAGATTTCCGAAAAAAATCCACTGCAAGCAAGCATATCAAATTTCAGCTGTAAAGTAAGAGAGAGAATTTATAAGCAACAGAAAATGACCCATGATAATGAAAGCAGTTGGGCATCCTTAATTAACTATAAGCATTGACACTTACACCAGCTATAATGTTTGTGCACTCAGTGTACTTCACGACCCCAAGAAGCTGAATTCCCATGCCAAGATGAAACCAATAAGCTATAGTAAAAAGAAACGAGTAAATCTTAATGTATTGTATATGCCTATGAAGGAACCAATAATGAATTGATTTTGGGTTACAGGAAACTAGGAAAGCAAACAGCTGTGATACTCACATCATTTATCAGAGGAAGCTACAGCTCTTTGATCTAAAAAACAAAGAAAACTACCTAGTGTTTTTTCAACAAACAGTTTAAACCGATTAGGTAGTTTGAACTTCCATAGCTGTTCAGGGAAACACTATCCTTGGAGCTGGCTTGTTAACAAAAACTACTGTAACACTTTGGGGAATATATTCTCTAGCTATCTGATTTCTTCTAATCATTGTCCTCTTTCACTTGAGAATTTCCCATTATTCAGGAACATATGGACTAAACATTTCTTCAGTAATCATGTCTGAACAAAGTAATCATTCCCTCATTAACCAATTATTCCTCAGAATCAAATGAAACAGACATATTTGCTAAGACAATTTTCATTAATAAACCCTATGGAACCATACCTAACATATCTCCCATTCAAATGGCTTAATTCAAAGACCTCAGTGTAGATAACAAAGAGGGATTCTTGTTTTACATTAACAGTAAATGATCTCAGGAACAAGGTTAGAGATGGAATGAATACCAGATTAAAGAAAAAAGAAATGTTAAAAGAGCAGTAATTACTGGTTAAGTTATTTAACCTTTTGTGTGCTGTGAGCCTCTCCAGTATGCTCAAAACTTTTAGTACAAATCTGTTGATTTCAAAGACACTGTAAGAGCACTGGGAACATAGGCTGACCAAAGGGCTTTGTGTGATAACTGGAGGGGACTTGGGGGGTGGGAGGGTCAATTGGAGATGCATGTATACAGCCAAAGAAAATAAAAAAACCAAGAGAATTTTTCTAACCACCAAGGAGGAATACAGACTGCTGCTGTAGTAGCACTGAGTATGATATTTCAGAAACCACTCACTTAAAGTGTATCCAAATGAATCTTGGAACACTGCATGTTATTTGGATTTTTAAATAGCCGATGAAAAATCTGACATTGAGGAGTTAAAAGAAGAGCGTATCTAGCACATTTGTTTTTAATTACTTGTTGCACACAGTAGTTTGATACACCTGTTCAGATACCATTCAGTTCTATGACAGGGCAGGAACTTCTTTACAACACCAGAAAACAATGTAATTTTATCCCAGCCTCTTTCATTTGACTACTGAAACAGATAGTACTGAAATACAATGCACTCCCTCTTAAAGACATTGCCATGGACTCTGCATTCTTCAGTTCATTTCTCTTTTCTCAGCCAGAAGTACGCATGTACCTATCTGAGAGTTATGTTGTAAGGTTAATTAGTTAAAGAGCCAAATCCTTCAGCCCTTACTTGGGTAGAATTCCCAAGGACTCAAGGTGATGGCCCATAACTTGAGAAGCACTTTGAAAATGTAAAGCTCTACTTAAGTGCTACATATTATCAGCAGCATCTTTTTCTGATTTACAATCTGTAGTCTTCCTGATGCCCATACTAACTTGAATATCTATTTGCAGTGGAAAACAACAAGTATGACTGATTTTTTTACCCATCAGATTCTTCACCATTCTCTCTCCAGTATCTTACAATTCTTTAATTTTTATTGCTGTCTTCACTGGGAACAAAGAAGGTGTTATTTAGTGTTGTAACTTCTGGCCCACTTGGCAACAGACTTCAGATTGCCAATCTCGAGAACAGCTAGGATACATACACCAAAAATATCTTCAAAATTGTTCATATAGCTTAACAACCTGAATTTATAATCAGGTTATCCTGTTAGTGAAAGGGTGCTGATTTCAAAATCCTTACATTAATTTCATTTCCCTGTCTGTAAGTCAGAATGTTTCAGCCTATTCCTTGGTTAGACATTCATGAGTGCCAATGGCAAAATGGTGATAACAGCTGTCATTCGATTGAGAAAGATGTAAAAACAGTTTTATCCATTGCCCCTTGAGCTCAGGATCTGGACACTTGATGCAGGACTACCGTTTTGTGCTGGAATTTTCTATATATGGGTACCCCCTCACTGGCCAGCTGATTCACAGCTGTCTTTACTAAGGGATTCCTATATATATATAAAGCACAAACCATTCATTTCCATATCTGGTTTTATTTTTGAGATAATAACAGTAATCATTTTTCCTTATATTTTAGAGGTATTTTCTTCATGTTATTATAGTGTTGTCTAACAGAGTCATCGTAGTTCAGGATCAGCCATCATTTCTATGAAAAACAAATAACTAGCCTTTAAAAATCTACTCAGGTCTGAAGTTTGGCATGCAGGCCTTAGCATGAAAACAATTAAAACAAAAACTTTGTTTAACGCAATTGGCTATTAAATCAGGGCAGGGCAAAACATGTGTTTGTGGATTAAAAGAGAGATATTTTTAACACTTCAAAGTCTTCTCTTATAACACAAAATTAGACAGATGCTTAGTCCATGATCCTTTTAATACCTGAATTTGCAGAAGAGATCAAATGGTGCGAGGCAGGACAGTAATGAAACTCCTGGCGATGCTTATAGGAATTGAGTTGCTAAATCTTTGTATACCAATTTTAAAATTTAAGATTTTTTTAAAGTAAATCTTGACATATTGGGGATTTATAATCACCTGCTTAATACATTGGGTAGACAGCAAATACAATACTTTTTCAGTACACCTCTATGACATGTACTAGTTATGGATGCTAGAGTATTACATATTTTATAGAAAAATTATGCAGTTACTATTTTTAAATTAATTTTCTACTCACATATTGTACCATAATTGTTCCAGGGTTATTATGACAAACTGAGATCCATAATCTACACATTAAGTATCCTTAATAGTGTACATTGATATGATAGACTTTAATGATTTGGAAGGCAAACATGTCAATGGTCTGGGGGTTAAAGACTCTCTATGTACTGATTCATATGATAGATTGTTACAGTTCTGGAAGCCTCCTTAGGGTCTGTCTTGACAAAACTCAATCCATACAGACATTAGAAGAGAACCCATTGCAACACATCATGGCGAACACTTACTAATGCCTTCATACTATGGATTCAGGCTCAGATGCTCTATGATGTTTTGTATGACACAACCTTGGAAAGGATTACTAATATACACTGGTATGCAGATATCTGCACATGTGCTTTAATACATACGTACCTGCATATATGTAAGGTGCAATACTGTTTTTAAATGTGAAAAGGCTAGGAAACTATGTAGTCCGGTCTCTTCTCTGATTTAGCATATGTAGCCACAATGTCTTCTTATTCAAAATGTGAAGCTTGCACTAGTTACTCCTGTTACTACTTTTTCTCTATGCACTGAATATTCTTTTATATAATGATTGATTGTACACTTTGTTTTATATACTGTACTCATTATAGATATTTTTCTAACTTCTTTTGTGTCTGGTCTAGTTTATGTTGATGGTGTTCATTCCTTTTATTTGGAACTAAATGTAACTTGATTCCTCTAATAAGGCCCCAATCCAGCAAAGTACTTAAGGATGAGTTTAAATGTAAGTACATCAGTAGCCTCTTGACTTAACAGCATTACTATGGTCACCATTAAAAGTCAGCTACCCAGTAGGCCAGTATTGACTTTGTTGTGGTGACCATTAAGCCTCAGTGGGGTCCCCTTTAAGATCATCTTTTCCAAAGAGCACAGACAGTTTCCCTAACACTCCTAATAAATTAAGAACCTTGAGCCCAAGCGTGATTGCTCTTTACTGCAACTTTTCCTATTTTAAATTGCTATGGCATAGAGGGTGTTAAAATTCTATAAAATACAACTGGCACAAGAATAAAACAAATGAAAAACTCATAACTAACCATAGGTTACCAACCTAAGAGAGTGAAATACATATCAATAACTTAGAGGGCAACATAAAAACAACCCACCAAGCCCTTTGCTTAGCCTCTAAGTCCTCTCATTGCTTCTGTAGGAAATTCTAAGAACAGCTGCCAAACTAGTCCAAAGACTAATGAGAGCTGAGTCAGGTGTTTGAAAGCAGCAGTTACTCTCATTTCAGAGAATAGGTTTCAGGTGACAGTGTAATAACCCGAGGAGAGGCTGCCGCCTGAATTTTCTTGTGGATATATACAGTATATTGTTGACATTTTCCCAAATAGATTTTGAATGCTTCAGTATCAGAGCAGAGTTCAGCCATATAATCCAGTTTTTGATGATCATATTTAGTAAGGTGTCTTGCCATGAACTATATTTACTAACAGGCTGGTGGCCAAGGTCAAAACAGGACATATCCTTTCCATTCTTGCTGAAAACAAGTGCTTCAGCTCCAGGTCTGTATTGAGGAGTCCTCCCTACTCTCTTTGTACTGTTTTGAAGAAAAAATAAAGTCTTATTTGGAGATTATAGAAAACTATGCATGATATGTAGTTCTTTGAAGCAAAAGCACTGACAAAATAAACACGGAATCCCACAACATTCCATACCTTTCTTTAGGGCCAAAATGTTGCTGGCCCTTAGGAGAATAGGCAGGGTCGGGGAAGGGGACAGAGTGCAAGCAGCTCGAATCCCACCCCCTCTTTGCGCAGTCCACATAACAGCCAATCACAAGTGTGGTTCCAGCGCTCAGGTGACTTCTCTTCCCATGCATCCCCTTAAAGTCAGGGTCTCACTTTTATTTTTGGGGGTCTGGAGGAGAATATTATATTTACTGGTATTTTAGATCCTTTATATTGACATTACAAATACAGTGTCTTGACACACATAGGGACACATCTTTCTTCAAAATTAAAATTTTAAGCAATAACATGGCTATTGAACAGATATTGTGATATCATTAAATTTCCCGTCCTTTTTTTTTCAAAATTATTTAAATATAACCTTAACATGATAAACCATTCAATGATTTGGGGAGGAAGCTGGATGTTTTCCAAGATGGAAAGAAGAACAGGAGTAGCTTCCTTATTTCTGGTCTGAATCTTTTTATTGAGGCCAACCCTCAATAAACATCTTTAAGTTCTGTGCAAGTTCTATCGCCAATATTTGTATTTATTTATTTCAGGATGGTTTTCCTTTTTTTTTTTTAAACCATTTAGTAGTTCCATACCACACATATGAAAGAGAGTCAGGTTGGTTTGCATTCCAGGCAGATACCTGGGATGTTATGTATTTTAGTATATGGAGATGGAGAAATATATATCTGGTAAACTAAATAGTATACTGAACTTGCATTCTTTTTTTAGTATTAGAACCAATATTTATTGTCTTCATTATCTCATTCCTTTCTTTCGCCATTATTTCATATTTACAGTCTGTACTCTATCACTTAATAGATGTATGTGATTTGTCTTTTTAAAAACACAGTCACGAGATGTGTTTTAGACGTAGTCTTGATTGCTCAAATTTCAAAGGTCTAGCCCTTAAGTTTTCTTTTACTAGGAATTACATTAGTTTCAGATGGGAAATTCTGTGATTCTAAATCTGTTTTGTTCCAAATTGGAATGAAAACAGAATTTTAACAAAATAAAATTTCAACAACTATTTGGTTGTGGATCAAATGTTTCATTTCAATTTTGACTTTTTTATTTTTATACTATTAAATAAAGAATGAAAAATCATTTAAAAATGAAAAATCAAAATCCTCCATTCTGCAATTGTCAAAACAGAATGTTCTGACCTTATCAAAATGCCTGTTTTCAACTCCCCCCTACCAACATGAAATTTGGTGAAAACTGACACCTTCCTATGCAAAGTTTCAGATTTGACAAAACAGCATTTTCCAATGGAAAAACATTCCATCAGAAATTTTTTGACCAGCTCTAGTGATTGTATGTTTGTGAGCAGCTTTAGTCTCATTACAAAGGGTGAGAACAGGTTGTTATTTGACTCATTTAATCTATTTTAAATTCACTATCCTTGAATACTCTCATGCATTAGAGTTTGATACAAATGCTCATGGAAACGGAGTCTCAATCCCTTGAAAGTTCATAGAAAGTGAACACAGAAGAGGCATGAACACAAGAAACCCATTTCTAAACTGGAGTGAATACTCATTACTCCCCCCCCCCTTTTTTTGCAATATCCATTCAACTCTCCAAAATATTCACTGTTTATAAATAAATCAAAAGAACTTACATCTACATATACAGTAAGTTTAGTTTCAGTTAGTGTGGCTAATTTTAGAGCTGTGCAAAAATGAATAAAAATATTTTCACAAAACTTGGCTTAGCTTTCCATTTTGTTACAGGCAATGTGGCATCCACAAAATGTTACTTTTCTGTTCACCCTGAAGAACTGAGAAACCACCTTCGGCTTGAAATTTTGTGTTCATGAACTTACGTGGAAGTAATGTACAACTTGTTCAATATTTTTCTTCTGTCTATTGTAGGTGGGCAGAGTCAGAACAGAATATTGTTATGCTGATGGATGCGGCTATTGCTCATCTCATCTCTACCCAAGTTCCTCAAAGCTGAATCACTGAGTATGCTCACATATACAGGGTGAAGTCCTGTCCCCACTGAAATCAATGGGACTTTTTGTCTTTGACTTCACTTGGGTCAGGATTTCACCCTGGTGTCAATACTCTGACCATGGGTAGGTTGAAAGTGTAAGTTGAAGTATTTTTCAAGTTGCAAGTTGAAGTGTTTTGCTTAGAATTGGGCAATATTTTTTTGGGGGGTGGCAAATAGGTTTATTTGCTGTAAAAGGCAGTTTCAGACCACCCCAAAACTATTTGTGAATTTATGTTGCATTAGCTGAATAGCGATGACTGAATCAAAAAAACTGAAATGTTGAAATGAAACATTTAGTTTCAACCCAACTCTAATTTTTTCCTTCTAATTTCTAAATTCACATAGTGTCAGGGTGGAGAGGAAGATCTGTCTTATAAAAGTTAGCCCAGGGATTAGGGTACTCTTCTACAATTTAGGAGACCCAGGGTCAAATCCCTCCTCCACATCAGGCAGAGGGAGGATTTGAACTGGTTCTCCAACATCCCAGAAGCATATCTAAATCACTAACTACAAATTAGAAGGGAGTTCTGACTTTGATAAGCTGAAAATCTGGAAAAAAATGTTTTTGGTTTGACCCAAAACAAAACTTTATTTTTGATTTTTCGGAACTGCCAGCAAACCAAAATGTCCATTATTCACCCAGTTCTAGTTTTGCCCATGCAGTTTCCCCACCAAAATTCGAACAAAAGACTATCAACGTACTAGCATTTTGATCAGCTTGGCATGAAAGAAGAGGATCATGGGATGTGAATGATAGGATTTGGGCCAGGCAAGAAAGAGAAAGTTCTGCTTCACTTATCAGCAAACAGCACCAGCACCACTGAAAGCAGAACAAGCAGGCATAGTCCCAATTGCACACGGAGTACAGTAGCAGCAGATATGTTAGACTGTTTCTCTAGCAGGATTCCAAATTGTATCCAAATCATTACTGATTCCTATGACATGTAGACGGCAAACAGGAGTCATGATGATGATCCATAAAAACTATAATAAAATGGTAAATGTGTACAGGAGGAGCATCACATGGACGGAACTTCTAACCTATTTCCCCATGATCATCCTTTCTACTATGTGTAGCCAAAGCATTACTGAGTCATACTCTCTGTTGGAAAAAAACACTGGAAAATGCAAACTGGAAGGGAAGTAGGGAAGTAAATTTCACACTCCATGCAAGCACATGCTGTCCAGAATTTCCTTTGCTTGCTTGTGAATCTTAACCTGAAATAGTTGTTTTTTCTCATTAAAAATATTCTTACCCTGTTTCTACAGCTATAAACACCCCTCTGATTTAGAGCAAAAGTCATGCAAATCTGGTATTGAATATCCCCAAGTTACATGTAACAGCACTCAGTAAAAGAGTCCAATAATAGAAACACTACCGGTAAATACATGCAATAACCATCCTCAACATGGTCCAACCACATATAAATATAGTGATAGGGACAATCACAATATTTGAATATGTGGATGCTTATTCAAACTACTCCAAATAAACCTGGAAGCTGAGGAATGTTAGGAATGTTAGGATAAATCCTATTCCGACACATAGGACTAACATGGCAATGGAACCACACATCATCAGTTGAAGATCTTGACTTGGGTCTAAAGAATTTCTGATTTCTTGGTCATTTGTTCCGCCATGACTCTGATTACCTTCAGTACTTGGCTATTTCTGGGATCTGTCCTCCATTCCCTTTTGTGAACAAAACATCAAAGAGAACATTTAAAATCTTCAGAAGTATCTACCACCTCTGTCAATAAATCCTCCTACCATTTTCTTTGAGGTGCTGCTGTCTCCTGTGACCTCTTGTTCCTTAGGCACTAGAAAAATGCCTTCATATATATATAAACTTTTCTGCAATCTTCCTTTCATTTTCACCTTTGCTTTCCTTATATATTTTTTGCACTCAAATTCATTCTCTAATATTTTCAGATCTCCTGTATACCTGGATGTCTTATACCTCACATATGCCTCTTTCCCAACCCTGATTACTTTTTCACATCTTTATTTATCCACACTAAGCTTCCCCACGCCCCCACCCCCAGTTCTAGTGTATTTATTGCTGAATGGATCACAGCACCCTTGGCCATACATTAATTTAGCATTGAACACTTTCCACTTTCCCTCTGTGCCCTTTGCAGAATTCCATTACTTTATTCCATTGGATTCTCCCAACTCTTACCATATGTTTTCCGATTTCTTGATCTGAAATTCAGCATCCTTATCATCTACCATTTCAGCCTGACTTTACTTTTGATTACAAAACCCAGGCCCTGATCATACAACCAGATACACACATGGTTAACTTTATGAATGCAAGTTGTCCCACTGAAGTTACATATTATGCAGTAGGATTTGGCCTGAGACAGTATATAGGACTACACACGAACGTAAGTTTAAGTGTCTGCGTCACTGGTTGTGGGATAAGCAACAGAGGGTCCTGTGGCACCTTTAAGACTAACAGAAGTATTGGAGCATAAGCTTTCGTGGGTGAATGCCCACTTCATCAGACGCAAGTTGTGGGATGTGGGATAAAGATCATAGTTAGGTTATAGGCATTGTTTAGGTGCTTTTTTACCGACTTATCCACGGGCAGGTTCTGGATGGAAACTGATCAACCGAGGAAATCATAATGAATAACGCATTCAATTAATTTCACCTCTTTTTCTGTTTGTGGAATGTCTGAACACTTTTCCCCCTGAAAACTGTCATAAATTTTGTTTACTTTGGGCTTTCTATTACAGTTGTGCTGCCTAGCTGTGCCTGGTCACAAGTCACATGGTATTATTTCTGTTCTGTATTGGAAGAGGGTAACCCTTATAGCGAGGTTTCTTGTTGTTACAAATGCAGAAAAATAATTTTAAATGTTACTTTCCATGAGTAATCAAGTATCTGAGCTTAAACTTCACTTCCCACAAGCATTTGTGTTGAAAAACTAGATCAGACAAGTGTTCTCAGAAAGCAAACACAAAAAGGGTGTGAACATGACTGAAGTGAATTAACTGGAAATTTTAAATGAATATTCATAGGAAGTTCT
Organism: Chrysemys picta bellii; assembly: GCF_011386835.1. Lineage (NCBI taxonomy): Eukaryota > Metazoa > Chordata > Testudines > Emydidae > Chrysemys > Chrysemys picta. The sequence continues at coordinate 240,223,017 of NC_088791.1, read as the reverse complement.
CTGTAATATTCATCCAGCACTATTCACTACTGATTGAAAAACTGCTCTTTTCACTCATTTACACAGGACTAACTCTTGCCCTGGATGCTGTAGTGATAGGGAGCACACATGTAGCTTGATACATCCTTTGCTCCACCATCCTGCTGTTTAAGAAAGGAACCCACAGAGGGACAGGTCCAAAGAGTGTGTAGAGAGATGACTACTGCTTTTCTGAGCAGCAATGATGTGCCTAGCAAGTATCTGCTGGTTAGGGCTCACTGCGGATATGTGCTCGCTGGTCTGGGAAGTCGAATATGGCTCCTAATCTGTAGAAAATCCCTATTAGGGATGTGGTTTGTAGGTTGGTCTGTTAGATGGGCCTATCTCCCACCACATTCCTGTGCATATTGTCAATTGAAACGAATGGGAGCTACAGGTGCTCACCACTTCTGAAAATCGGGCTCCAGGGTACTCAAGTTGGACATCCAAAAAGGAAGGCAACCAAATTCAGGGCCCACTTTTGATACATTTGCTGATGGCATGTGTCTATTACTTTAATTTCATTATCTTTTACTGTTGTAGGCCCTGTTTTTGCCATATTCATTCCCACCATTTGGGCTCCCCCATTCCCTCCATCTGTTTGTGGCACCCACTTCTAGTATATTTTATTCAGTTACATTTGAAAGGTCTTTGGGAGAGAGACAATCTCATACTACGTGTCTGTACAGTGCCTAGCACAACGGGACCCCTGCATGCTGCTTCCATATAAACAAATAAAAAACATGGGCTAAAATTCTGAGTATGAAAAACAGCAGAAGATTGTGGGCAGAAGTTAGTAGCTATAGTGCCAGAGCAGTGGTGAAGGAAGTCATGATGTCTATGTAAGCGGGGGAATGGTCCCGCTATTGTGGGGAACTTTCCTGGCTTCTGCACTACCCCGGTGAAGTGGACTAGCGAAAGGATCTGAGTCCCCGCTCCCACTTCCTTTACCCAGAGGCCTCCCTGCCCTTGAGGGCTCCCCTTCCACTCTCTTGTCTGGCTGAGTCCTCGTAACCCCAACAAGGCTGGGCCCAGGATTCCTGGGGGGCTCGACCCCCAACCCTGCTGTGGTCACCTAGGACAGGGGCTAGGGTGTCCCCACTCCGGGGTACTCTCTTTGCACTGGGCACCTCCCTGACCCACTGATTATTCCATACAATTTAAAGCAAATACAAGTTGTTTAATTAACAATTAATTTTAAAAAAGAATAAGGAAAAAATGGGAAAGATTAAAGGAAAACACATCACCCTGCTCTGTGGCAGGGAACATTACAAACAGTGTCTCTGGAACGTCAGGGCAGTTCAGTCTGTTCCTTGTAGGTCCCAGGCCTGCTTCTCAGGCCCTGTCTGTGCTGCAGGGACGCTGCGGGTTGGACACTTGCTCTGGTGGTGGCCACACGCTCTCAGGCTCTAGGTGGCAGGACCCTTCTTCCCAGCGTCGCCCCCGCCCGGTCGGGGTTATGATCCCCCTGCAAGTTTGGCCTGCAAGGCCTCTTGGCTGAGGCGTCTCCCTGTGCTGGGCCCACTGCCCAGGGTTCCCCTCACTCTCCCCAGCTGCTCACCACACTCGGACTGCACACGGCTCCGGACTGCCCCAGCCCCAGCTCCGGACTGCTCCAGCCCCGGCTCCAGCTCCACTCTGCCTCAGCACGGCTGCTGCTGCTGCTCTGCCTTCAGCTCCCTGGGCTGCTTGTCTGGCCTCTCTGGCTCTGGTTGCTGCAACTTTGCCCCCAGCACAGCTCTGCTCTGCAGGCTGCTTCTGTGACTCTGCTCCCAGCTCTGACCTGCTTCCTGGCTGCTTGTCTGGCCCCTCTGGCTCTGGTTGCTACAGCTCTGCTCTCTCTGGGCTGTGCTCTGGCTTTGGGGCTGCAGCTCTGCTCCCAGCAGCTCGGCTCGGGCCCCTGCTCTCTCCTTAGCTCGGCCCCACTCTGTCTGTCTCAGGCCATTCCAGTTCACACGGAGGACGGGACCCCCCCGGCCTCCTGACTCTCTGATTAGCCTGCCCGCCCTGTCAATCAGGCTGATCTGGAGCATTGGCCTCTCCCCATTGTTCCCGGGGACAGTCAGTCTCAGGCTCCTGATTTGCCATCGACCCTTCCCCTTTTAGTGCTGGGAGCTAGCAACCCAAACACCCCCACTGAATGTTAGTAAGGGGGCAACAGTCCCCTTACATCTAGGTAAGATGTAACACCTCCAGGGACTTTGGAGAGACGGTGTTCTGAAGTGGTATTTTCTTCACATGTACAAATGTGTAGCATGTACAGCTCTCCAGAATTACTCACCCTGGGAAAGCCTGGGTGGAGGAACGTGGATCTGTAGCCATTGTGTTTGCACTGTTTCATATTTAATAAAGATTTTGGTGAGCAGAAAGCATGCTATCACAAAGCTTATCCATTAGTGATGTTATAAAACTGTCTCACATGGCATCATATGATGGCGCTCCTATCTGCATACCTCTGATAATGAAAATAGAAACAGATATGACCTGAAATATCCATGATACATAGATTTTGAAACAGAGTTCCAAATATGATGTTATTTGTGCATTTCAGTGTTTGTTATTCATATTCATTCACATTCCTAGCAGGCATATGGGCAGAGTCTATACAGAAGCCAGCAGAGAGGAAGAAGCAACTAAAATAAACAGATGGGTGGACAGGGAGGAAATAATATTAAGTAGTTAAACCCATAATATAGTATCTAGAAAGAAAAATAAAAGGGCTAAGAGCAAAAAAAAAAAAAAAAAAAAAGAGTTAAGCAATAGCCCTCCCTGCCTTTCTCCCAACACACAGAGAGAAAGTGATAAGGCCACTCAAGGAAAATTATAAGGTGTCCGTAAACAAATACAAAGATCATAAAAATTAATAAAGGAGGCAGAAACGTAAATACAGGGGCCAGACTCCACTCTTTGTTACACTGGTATAAGTGGAGAGTAACAGTATTGACTCTTTAATGGAGTTCTTCCAGATTTACACTGATGCAATTGGGAGCAGAAGCTGGCCCAACAAAGGATTTGATTTTAACCAAAACATTATGATGAAATGAAAATTCAGTGGAGGCTAAAGGAGTGATGGATATAAACTTCAGCTGGTCAAATAATGAAAGACAGATTCATGAATAAGTGACTCAAATTTGATTTGTCATTATTGGTGCATAATATTATTCTCCTAACCTGAGTTAAAAGTTTCAGTCATCCAGTCAGGGAGCAAAAATAATGCCAGAACCTGGCGACATTTTTCAGATGAAACTTCTTTGTTGTTGTTGAAAAATGCAGATTCTAGTTAATCGAAACATTTTTCAAATTTGTGTTGAATTTGCCAAATTGTGATGGTTCAAAACAACACACAACAAAATTCCAACATTTCCAAACATCAAATATTTCAATTTGATATTTTCATATTTTAAAAAGGTAAAACAACCTCAAAATTAAACATTTTGTTTGGGGTCAAACAAAACATCTAGTTTGAGCCAAAATGAAATGTTTGCCACTTTCCAGTTTTGAAAACAAACAACAAACAAACAAAAACCCCAACATCTTTGTATTGACCCAAAATTGATATTATTTGAGATATTTTGGTTTGGCCACTGAACCAAACACTCAGTTATTTGCACAGCTCTAAACAATACCATGTGAATAATCGTACCACAAATTGAAAACAATGAATAGTTCTAGTAAAAGTTTACTATCTCAGCCATTCAAACTGATTAGCAAATACTGATAAATATTATACATGATCATCAGCAATCTGGAGTATATTAATGGAAATGATTCACAAATGAACAAAACAAAAAAGTCCTGAAATTTGTCACATCTTTGGTTCAACTAATACTGTTCAAACAGCTCTAATATTAATTTATTATTATTAATTTGCATTACTGTAGCACCTAGGAACCCTACCTACGGACCATGACCCCATTGGCTAGGTGCCGTACAAACACAGAACAAAAAGACATTCCTTGCCCCAAAGAGCTTAAAATCTAAATATAAAGCAAGAGACAACAGATGGATACAGGGGAGTACAAGGAAACAATGAGACAACATTAGTTAGCATGATTGGCAGTGGTCTCAGCACACGAGTGACCTAAGTGTTGTCAAGTTTTATGCAGGCATCAGATCAAAGGAGAGTGAGAGTTTTAAGGAGGGTTTTGAAGGAGGACAATGAGGTGGCTTCATGGATGTTTATGCCAAGCGTGAAGGAGAGCATGAAAGCATGAAGGTGCTCTTTGAAAATGTAAGGGGGCGATGTAGGCTGGCATCGTTTGCCAGTTGGAGGCAAGAGTCAACAACTCTTTTTTTTAAATATAAGATATTTTTGAGTCCCTGTAATTCACATACATTTGGTCTTTTAATATTTGAATGTGGGGTGAGGAGAGAGCATAAAGCTAAATGTCAGTAATGACTAGGAATGCTGATGTTTTAATAGACTGTTATCTTGAAATATGCAAAACCCACCTTCGTAGAATTATTGGGGAGAATCTTGTAGATATCTTGTCCCCTTTAGCCCTTCACTTATCTCCTCCCATGGGAAAGGGTGATTTATCCCTTTGATATTATTCCTCAGTTAATCCAGTGGTTATCTGAATTGGAGACATTGGGACTACTGTGGTATTTCTGAAAAATAAAATAAATGGAAAGGGAGGGACAGGTAAGCTTAATTATCATCCTTCAGAGGCCAAGAAAAGGCCTCAGGGGCCTGTATTTACTGATAGGCACCATTTTTACTTCATTGTGAGGATAGTGCACAGAGAGCTCTATATATGAAAATAAAAACATGACTACTCAGATTACTTGAGTGGGAATTGACTTTGAGCTGCTGCTGGGAAGCGGTATCCAGGGGAGGAAAAAAAGACTAATACTGAGCTACAGGGGAAAGGAGGAGAAAGAGAGCAGGGGGAAAGAAAGAAGGGAAAAAAGGGAGAGGTGGGGAAAGAGAGAGCACTGAAGCACTGAATATGTTGTGTTCCTCAGGCAGGGCTGTGCTAGTGTTCCTTTAACCTACTGATTTCCCATATCTGTAGGCTAAAATCTGAACTCAGCCTTAATGTAGTCTATGGAAAATGACTTTTCTCAGCCCTCAGGGTTAGTTTAGCAGTAATTAAAGCCTAACACTGCATTTTTGTCCTCTTACTATTTACATGGTCTTGACGCTTTAAAAACAAAAACAAAACAACCACAGTGAAAAAAACAGTTTTGGTTCTGAATAGAAAATAAGAACAAATTAAATGTCAGAACCCTACAAATGACTGGACCTTATCCCTAATATGTAACATACCACTGTCCCCTTTTTACTTTTTACTTTTTACTTTAAAATGTTTACAGTCAACTCTTCCCATCTGTTAGGCAAATACATGGATTGTTTTTTCTATTCAGAAGAAGCTTAATACCAATAGAAGAGGCCTTATCTGCTGTAAAGGCGATGGAGTGCCCTACTGATTCAAAACCTTAACATTGTTCAGCACTATATTTATATTTTGAATATATGTATCCGACACCATACCAAGTTGCCAATATTATTCCTTGGAACAGGCGCAAACACACTCACTGAAATCAGGGGTATTTTTAGAAATAACCATCTTGCCTTTCACAATATATAGAGTTAGTTATTGTTCATTTTATACATTTTACTGTGCATATGAAACTCCCTGATTTTCAGTTTCCTTTGAGGAGTGGCTATTATATGTTTATGCTACTATACCCTCCAATTTTAAATTAAATGCTTTCTTATTCTACCCCTGGATAACACAAGAGTAGGTTTGCATAAACCTGTCCTTTTGGAGTCATTTGTTCTTCACCTAAAGATGAGTAAAGAAATTGGGAAACAGGGACTTTTTGGGGTGTAGTTTTACTGTGATATATGAAAAGTTTTACCTATATTTATAAATAAATAAGACATTATAAATTATGGGGATTATCCCCCCTTTGATGTGCATGCATTACTGCCATTTGTAAGAAGTACATGTACATATCAGTCGGAGAATACAGCACTTCATTTCAGTTCAGATAACATGGGGATAGGTCTTTATTTTCTTAATTATCATTTGGGCTAAAAAGCATTGGTATTGTCTTACAGATGGTCACCTATGCTGGAAACTCATGAAAGAATCCTAAATTGTGGAATGATTACTCTGAATTTAGGGAAGCATCAACTCCCTAATGCTAAAGGTGGAGCCATGCTGATAAACATATTAGTATTTCTTAATTCAAACACCTGTTCTGCCCGAAAGATACATAAAAAAGCTCTTATTTATTGCTTGCATCTCCGTTTCAGATTTAATCTCACTATAAATTCATCTCATGTTAATTTATGTGCAAACAAAGACACACACATTTTAAATATCTGAAATGCTGGAAATAAACTTATTTTTAATTTTGTGCTTGTTTTCCATTTGTCAACCAGCAAATGAAAGGACTGAATAAATCATGCACTAATTGCCAGCGGTGCTAAATTTAGTGTGAGATCTGGAATCCTTTTGATCAAAACCGCTGAATATGAAATCGTCCTCAGCTCTCTAGGCAACTTTATCCGCCTTTCTATTCTCCATCTGTCAGTCACCTGGGAATTTGTGAACTATTCCATATGTCAGGCTTGTCAATCACAATGGAATGTGGGAACTATCTGCCTACTGCATAGGAATTCTTGTTAAAAATTAATCTGCTTTAAACTGGGAGTTCTATATTTTGAATACCATATTGTTTAGTGTTTCTAAACATTTTTACCTGTATAAGGCTAATGAGAAATTATAAATGACATGGTTATTCACATATCTTTATAGGCTATTTTATATATACAATATATATTCCTCTGGTTTTGAAGTTTACATTGGTTTCTATCATCCACTTTCAGTTGCTCAGAGCTTTCTCGATTAATTCCTTAGGGGCTGAAAGTTTAGATTCTTTATCTTAGCCCAAAGGTGACTTTTTTAAATATGAGTAAGATTGGTTTAGCCATTTTTGAGTAGGTGAGCATGAAAAAAAAAAAACATTTTCCCCCATGTGTTCTGACTGAACTTTTCTTCACAATTGGAGCCAGAAACTTAAAATTTGGCGTGTTTTGTATTCTGCATTAAAGAAAGCAGAACAGGTATCAAGAAAATTGTTGCAGGAGTTTAAAAATTTAGGTAAGTTTCAAGTTGACATTTTTTATATAACTTTGTATTAGGATTTTCGGTTAGTTGCCTCTATGCCTTCATAAAGGATACTTCAGTTTAGGACAGCTTTCATTACATTTGGATCAGTACAGGACATATTCATTGGGTCTTCCTCGGTTAATGATGTATTTGTTACAGATACTTCTTTCTTTAAGGAATCTTCACTTACTTGTGTCGAGGTTATGTCCATATAAGTTTAAGTCAAATCAACAAAGGATAAACTGCAACTTATTAGCAATATTTCATATAAAAATAAGGGAGATTAAAATTACAAGCTAGTGCCAAACATCCAAAAATCCCAAAGCTAAAATTTCTACTAAGACATTTTCCCAGCTGTTTTGTACACATTTTCTTGCTAAATTAAAACTTAGTGAGTTATTCTTTTATTTACTTTAGATCACTAAATATACAGGATCCATATATACAATACAGTGGTGAGACAGGTGAAATCTTTCTGGGTGAAATCTGGCCCTGTTGAAATCAGTGGGAACACTCACACTGACTACAATAGGGCCAGGATTTAATCTCTTACATTTTGGAATGTCCTGATTTATGAGTGTTTGATTTCTCAACCATATATGTTGTCCATTAAGTATAAACAAAATGAAAATATACATGAAACATTAAGGATCCAATCCTTCAATCACTTGTGAGTAACCTTATTTATAGTCGTCAATGGAACTACACATAAGTTAAGTTTCTTGTGTGCCTAAGCATTTGCACTGTTGAAAAGAGAAAGCAAAGGCAGGATATTATAAAGTAAAATCAAAGTATCTACAACAATGTTAACTCAGCAACACTGCTAACAGACAGTATTTTCTGTACACGTTTTTTTCTTGTTGAATATGCAGCTTAAAACATGATATTCTTCTTGTGTTATTCCACTGTATCCAATGCAATACATAAAATAAGAAAGGCTTGATTGAGATACTCCCACTAGCCCTGAGGAAAGAGTGGCACCTAATTGTACTCAAATGGTGACAACAATTCTTCCCCTGCCTCCTCCCTTGCTGCTAGCAGGTGTGAGAGTGGGGAGGGCAGGGGACAGGAGAAATTTCTACAATCTTTTACAGCGTGTAGCATAGATTTCCTCTTGTACTCACACAGTTCCACCAGCTGATGCACTCAAAGCTCCACCCATTCCCTACCCCACCCTGACCTCTTGCAAAAAGTGAGTAGCAGTATACCCACAGAGTCTGCTTGTCTCTGCACCTTGTGGTCTGATTCAGGCAAGCTATACAGGGCCATGGTGCTGACTGACTCAAGGTAAGTAACAATCTTGTCCAAAGCATCCACATTATCATTGATGTAGGAATCTTAACCTTATTTATGGTTTTCTTTGCACTGAAGACACAGCATTACTGAACATGACACTGTTGCATTTAATTTATATATTTAAATAAAAAATCAAGTATTTTATATGTAATGTGTGTGTTTTGCATACACACACATATACTTATACATTCTTATATGTCATTTAGAATCTTGGAATCACTGTGTTATCAAAAGAAAAATGCTCCTTAACCTAAAATATATGTTAATATGCTTAAATACACTTAACAAAATTGCATCTGAGTGTATCCTATATCAGACGTCAAAACCTCATGAATGTAGATACACATATTACCAAATTCATGGTCCATTTTGGTCAATTTCACAGTCATAGGGTTTTTAAAATAGTAAATTTTGTGATTTCAGCTATTTAAATCTGAAATTTCACAGTGTTGTAGCTATAGAGGTCCTGATCCAAAAATGAGTTGTGTGTGTGTGTGTGTGTGGGGGGGGGTCACAAGGTTATTGTAGGGGTGGTTGCAGTACTGCTACCCTTACTTCTGCACAGGTGCTGGTGGCGGTGCTGCCTTCAGAGCTGGGCAGCTGGAGAGTGGTGGCTGCTGGCCAGGAGCCCAGAACTGAAGGCAGAACCACCACCAGCAGCAGCGCAGAAGTAAGGATGGCATGGTATGTTATTACTACCATTACCTGTATGCTATTGCCTGCAGAGGTGGGCCCTCAGACAGCAGCTGCCGCTCTTTGGCTGCTCAGCTCTGAAGGCAGCAGTGCAGAGGTAAGGGTGGCATGGTATGATATGGTATTGCCACCCTTACTTCTGCACTGCTGCTGTCAGGGCACTGCTTCAGAGCTGGGTGCCTGGGCAACAGCCACTGCTCTCTGGCTGCCCAGCTCTGAAGGCAGCACAGAAGTAAGGGTGGCAATACCGTGACTCCCTGAAAGAACCATGCGACCCCCCTGCAACTCCCTTTTGGGTCAGGATCCCCAGTTTGACAAATGCTGGTCTCCTCTGTGAAATCTGGTCTTTTGTGTGCATTTACTATGCTATACAGATTTCACAGTCTATGACATGTTTTTCATGGCTGTGAATTTGGTAGGTCCCTACATATTATCTAATGAAAACAATAGATGTTTAACAAATTTATGTTTCAATGCATTCTATTCATACTTGCATAATTCCACAAAGCAAAAGTTAGTAATATTAAACTGAAATAAAGGTTAGCGCACTTTATTACTTTCTTTATGTTGTTTCTCTCTCTCTATGTAATCTGCTAAACCATACAAAATAAGAGATACCAAGCTTCATATTCAATTTTTCCCTGCAACATTATCAAAGTTTCTCAATTAAATGTATTATGATTTTTGTGGTATACTAGTCTCTGTCAAGATCTATGTGCACCACAATTTTCTTTATCTGTTTTTTCCCCCCAACTTTTTTCCTTCTTTTGAAGCTTCAGATATTTGCCGATATACCTCCATTTCATTATTAAGGTTGCATCTTTACATGTAACTACAGTACTTAAATGTAAAAATCCCCAGAGATTCCCTGGAAATACTTGGCTGCTTTGGATAATACCATACATCTGTCTATCAGTCCAAGTCCTTCCGATCATTTCAGATTCTGAGAGAAGGTGTGGTGTTAAAATAAAACAGTATGCAGTAAATACGTATACTGTATTTCCCCCCAATACACACATAGGGTCAGATCATGGACACTCAGCACAGGAGAACAGGGCCCACAAATGTGGACTGGCAGGAACAAGTCTGGTACCAAAACACAATGTATAACACCCTCCCTCCATACTGAAATTGACCAATTATTTCTACTCCTTATTTTTTCTCTCTTAATCAGATTATAACCCATGAAAGTGTTCTTCCTCTAAATTTATGACTACTTAATTTCCATCATAACCTTTTATTAAGGAGTTTATTAAAAGGCTTTTTGGAAGTCCAGTTATATTTTGCTGACTGGTTCTCCTTTGTCCATTACCATAGTGACTACCTCTAAGAATGCTAATAGGTTGAAAAGGTAGTTTTCCTTTTCAGAAGTCCAAGATGCTCTGTGCCTATCAAATCAGACCCATCTAAGCATTTTATACCTTATTCTCACCCACTCAACTTATTCTCTGCTGCCTTCATGTTAACTAGTACTTGACATGCCACAGAGTGCCCTAACCTTGTGTTTCCCTAGTTCCTACATTACCAGCAGCAGTAGAGCCTTTTACTGCCTAACTGCTGTTGGATAGGTATGGAAAAGCAGCCTGACACGCCATTAGGGGAAAATGGGCCTGTTGAAGTTAGGTCAGTGGTCCATAAGGCCATTGAAGCAGGATCCTCTGTGTGGTCGATTAGTAGATGTAGGTTTCTGGCCGACTTTGTCCCAGCTGGCTGGTCTAGGCAGGCAGAGTTAGGAACACTGGTCAGCACTCAGAGGTGCAGCTGGCTGCTGTGAGCATTGATGAAAATAACAAACACAGAGACGGGAGTCTCAATATCCATGAGCTGATAAATAGCACTGATATTCGCCATACCTAGCAAGTCCATTATGCAATTCACACATCCGGCATAAGGAATGCTACTCTGAATTTATGCAAATTTTTAGTGGAATTTAAGAATTCTCAAAAATTTCCGTCTCATAAATTTATAGTAGGTTACTAATGTTTCAGCTCCTGGAAATATCATTGTGAGTTAACTGGATGGTTTTGATTTGCATTGTTCTTTAATGAACATTTTACAATAAAGCAGATTTTTTAAAATAAACAACTGAAATTAACAAAAGATGCTTTTGCTCTACCATTTTCTGTTCTAGAAAGAGAATACCAAATTGTCACAGCATCTTCCATGAAAACTGGAAACCAAGTATATATTTCTTCTCTCCTATTGTATTGTACCTGTTGTAGTAATGCCTTTTGTACTTCACCTGTACTTCAGGTTATCACATAGTGTTTTCTAAATGCATGCATTATTCTAGGTACTGTAGTGGTAAAACAGTAACTATGTGGGCAAATTAGACAGCTTAATGCTGCCAATATAATTGTTCACTCAGGCTAGATTCACAAAAGGAGTTAAGCACCTACCTGCCACTTTAGGCACCTAAATTCCAGAATCAGTTCCCACTGGGATTCACAAAACCCTCACACAGCTGCCCCTGAACCAGGTGGGTGCCTAAGAATCACTCAGTGCTTAAATTGTTGCAGCAGAAGTTCCCTATGTGCTTATGTTTCTGCCTCTACACATGCACACTGTAGCCCCATGCCAGGTATCCCGATGCCTACCCTTAGGTCCTCAGGGAAACCATTTTGAAGCACTTGGAGGAGAGGAAGGTGATCAGGAACAGTCAACATGGATTCACCAAGGACAAGCCATGCCTGACCAACCTGATTGCCTTCTATGATGAGATAATTGGCTCTGTGGATATGGGGAAAGCAGTGGACATGATATATCTTGACTTTAGCAAAGCTTTTGATACGGTCTCCCACAATATTCTTGCCAGCAAGTTAAAAAAGTATGGATTGGATTAATGGACTATAAAGTGGATAGAAAGCTGGCTAGATTATCGGGCTCAACGGGTAGTGGTCAACGGCTCAATGTCTAGTTGGCAGCCAGTATCAAGCGGAGTGCCCCAGGGTTCGGTCCTGGGGCCGGTTTTGTTTAATATCTTTATTAATTAACTATGGGATAGATTGCACCCTCAGCAAGTTAGCAGATGACATTAAGCTCGGGGGAGAGGTAGATATGCTGGAGGGTAGGGATAAGGTCCAGAGTGACTTAGACAAATTTGAGGATTGGGCCAAAAGAAATCTGATGAGGTTCAACAAGGACAAGTGCAGAGTCCTGCATATAGGACAGAAGAATCCCATGAACCGCTACAGGCTGGGGACTGACTGGCTAAGCAGCAGTTCTGCAGAAAAGCACCTGGGGATTACAGTGGACAAGAAGCTAGATATGAGTCAACAGTGTGCCCTTGTTGCCAGGAAGGCCAATGGCATATTGGGCTGTATTAGTAGGAGCATTGCCAGCAGATCGAGGGAAGTGATTATTCCCCTCTATTTGGCATTGGTGAGGCCACATCTGGAGTACTGCGTCCAGTTTTGGGGGCCCCACTACAAAAAGGATGTGGACAAATTGGAGAGAGTCGAGAGGAAGGCAACGAAAATAATCAGGAAGCTGGGGCTTATGACTTATGAGGCGAGGCAATGGGGGAAGGGATAGCTCAGTGGTTTGAGCATTGGTCTGCTAAACCCAGGGTTGTGAGTTCAGTCCCTGAGGGGGGCCATTTAGGGATCTGGGGCAAAAAATTGGTCCTGCTAGTGAAGGCAGGGGACTGGACTTGATGACCTTTCAAGGTCCCTTCTAGTTCTATGAGATAGGTATCTCTCTCTCTCTCTTTATATATATATATATATATATATATATATAACTGGGCTTGTTTAGTCTGCAGAAGAGAAGAACGAGGGGGGAATTTGATAGCAGCCTAAAGGGGGGTTCCAAGGAGGATGGAACCCAGCTGTTCTTAGTGGTGGCAGATGACAGAACAAGGAGCAATGGTCTCAAGTTGCAGTCGGGGAAGGTCTAGGTTGGATATTAGGAAACACTAATTCAGTAGGAGGGTGGTGAAGCACTGGAATGGGCTACCTAGGGAGGTGGTGGAACCTCCATCCTTAGAGGTTTTTAAGGCCCGGCTTGACAAAGCCCTGGCTTGGATGATTTAGTTCGTGTTGGTCCTGCTTTGAGCAGGGGGTTGGACTAGATGACCTCCTGAGGTCTCTTCCAACACTAATCTTCTATGATTCTTCTATGAGTCTATGATTCAGTGCAATGAACAAACCAGGAGAAGATAGGCCTTCCTCCATCTAACTCACCTGCAGGGCTCAATCTGATAAGTGAGCCCAGACTTCACTTACTGGATTGGGCCCCTATAGGTGAGTTTACACAAAACGTTGTGGGGGAGGAGAGAGAAGGAGGACAAGCTCCCTCATAACTGTTAGCCCAGAAGTGAGGGTACTCACCTTAGATGTGGAAGACCCCAGTTCAAGTCCTCCCTCTGCTTGAGGGGAAAGAGGGATTTGAACAGGCATCTGCCACCACTGAGGTGGGTGCCCTAACCATTGTGATAGGGGATATTCTGATGTGGGGCTCCCTCAGTCTCTGCTGATGAAGCTGTTCCACTGAGGATAATAAATACAAGAAGTCATTGGAGCAGTGGGCCTGGATGGTGTCTCCCCCAGCTTCTAGGTGAGTGCTCTAACTAGACTACTAGAGGTATGCTCAAGACTAAATTTTAGGCCTGATTTAGACCTAAACTGGACTGAAGCCCACACAACCCAACCTGAACCTAAGAGGGTCAAGTCATTTTCTGACCTGACCTGACCCTTCCCCCAAACCAGAGTCAGCACCGCCACCACCTCCTGCCTGTGGGGTCGGCACAGTGGTAGCCGTGCTTTGCTGGCAGCTTCTGTATGTGCCGGCTGCTGGGAGCCCTGCTCTGGCCATCTGCCACTTCCTGCTGCAGTGTGTGTGTGCTGCAATTCCTCGGCAGACTCACTCCAGAGCGCACACAGCATGGCGATGTGGTAGCAGCTGGCAGAAGTGGGGCGCGCAGCTGAAGCCAAACTGACTACCTGGACAGGATGAGGAGAACTGCCCTGAGCCAAGCCCAAGAAGATGTAATGGTTTTCCCACCCAATGTGGCCCTGACACTGGTAGCCAGATCCCATTGGGTTTGGGTCAGGTTGCAGGGCACTAGCTCTAACAATCAGGCTATAGAGTCGTTCTTGTTCTCTTTCTCTCTGGCCCAAGTGAGAATATCCCAGAGTCCTGTGGGCTGTGGCACTCACCCGAGAGGTGGCAGATTCCTGTTCAAATCCCTGCTCACCCTCAAATGCAGGGGGGACTTGTACAAGGGTCTCCCACAACCCAGGTCAGTACCTACCCAACCACTGGTCTAAAAGTTATGAGGAAGCTTCTCTGTCCCTTCTCCCCCCTGCCCGCTTCTTGCTAAAACAGTGGAGGTGCCTAATGCCCAGAGAGGGATTGCAGCTGAGAATCCTAAGTAGAGGGAAGCGACTCCCTGCAGCCCAGACCTAGGTGCCTATCTCCAAGAGAGGGGTAGAGCTTAGCAATGCCCCACCCCTCTCAGCTTGGCATCTCCTACTGGCTAGTTTAGGTGAGGAGCCTGCCAGCGAACTGGCTTTTGTAAATCCCATTGTGAAGTGCCTCACTCTCCCCATTCATGTTATAAGGAACCTAGATGCTGAACTCAGGCTTTGAGAATCCCAGGGATTGTCTAGGCACTAAATTCCTTTGTGAATCTATCCCTCTGAATGTACGTCTACACTGCCCTCCCTACAGCAGCATGTAGAGCACATACACTATAGCACTCCCACACCCCAAATGGGTATGAATAGCAGTGTAAATAGAGCAGAACTGCTTAGGTGAATAAAAACATGCCTGAATCCTGTGGGCATGTACCTGACTATGTACCACACGGTTCTCTTCTTGCCCATCTACATTACTATTTTTTGCAGAGTGGAGTCTTGCTGTTACCTTGCTGCTGGAGCCTTTTCCTACCACAGGTAAAGGGTCCAGCAGCAGGGAAAAGAGTCTGGCAGTGGGGAAGCAACTGGGAAAGGCTCTGGCAGCTCCCTACTGCTGGAGCTTTTCCCCACTGCAGAGACCTGCTGGAGCCTCTCCCTGTCACAGGGAAAGGCTCCTGCAGCAGCAAGCTGCCCAAGTCTTTCCTTGCTCTGGCAGCTTCCCCCTGCGTCCGGAGTCTTTCCCCACTGCATCCACCCTGCCAGAGCCTTTCACTGATGACTGTAGCTGCACACTGCAGCGTGGACACAGCTTGCTTTTCACTGCGGCATGTAGTTACACATACCTTACACACCGGTGCAAATGGTGTGCAGTATAGACATAGCTGAGTCTTGGACATCTGTTTATACTGAGAAGATATTTCCAACTGAGAAACAGAAAGTTATTCCTTACTCCTTTAAAATATTATTATGGACTCTAAAACATCTTTAAGATAGCTATCAGAGCTAGAGAGAGATGTAAGGGACATCTATATGTTTTAAACAGAAGACTGCACCTCTAACAACACAGTCCCACAGAAAGACACTGTGGTGTAGCCAGTGTGTTTTGTATAACAGTAGAAATATGTTATCAATGAAATATATGATTTCTTTTGAAATAAAAGAATACTAGGTCGATGACACTGCAACTGTCAACATTTGTTTTTACTGTTACTACTAGCAGCAACCGTTGTTTGAAAAGGGAGCAGCAGAACTTTGCTATAGAAGAGAATGAAACAGACAGTGTACAAAGAGCAGATATTTTTAAGATTAGACACCCTCTTTGGCTGCACCCAAAAATATAAGCATCCCAGGTCTGAACTTGATTTCTCCATGAATTCTGAATTCTTATCTACACTCAAATTAAATTGTTTCCCCTGTTTGATTGTTGGAGGCTGTGCCGCTTCTGACCATTCCAACAAACATCCGGATAGCCAATGTAGATTCTCCATCATCTCTGACCCAACATGCTTTGAAGAATTAGCAGATGATTCATAAACTCACGACAGTAATAAATCTAACTGTAAAAATTCATTTTTCTTCTATTAAATTCAGCTTAAAAACATTATACAGAATTTATTGGCCTTATTTTTCCTGATGTTTAAACAATGTTATATACACATTAATACTCAGTGATCATCATTAAAAGTCAACATTTAACAACAGCTAGCACATTTTTTTTAATATAAAGGACGAGAATGTGATGTAGGAAATAAAACTGATGAGTATCGTATACACACACACACACACACACACACACACACACACACACACACACACAGAATCGTTGCTATGAAGAGTCAACTTTTGCCAAGAGTTACAATGTGTATGACACACCATAGCATTTTCATAAATCCAAAAATAACTAAAAACAGGTCGTAACCGGTGACTTATTATGACAACCACTGTATATCCAAAATACACTATCATTAACATTTGAAATCATCTTGTTTTTTACTTGTTAAAGGTAACTTAATTCTTGTGCTGCTGCCTAGCACATACTCCTTTGTGCTAGTTTCACTAATTCTCAGCTATGAGTAAATTTCACTTCAACTTCTGGCTGAGAACAATGGATTGGCATCAATGTCAGAAGAGTCCCTGCATAAGACAATATGAAGAAACATTTCACTGTAAAAACACAGCCATATTATTTAACTTTGGTGGATAGTTGCTTAAAAAAAATTACTGTTGCTTAGCCTCCTACCTCCAGTGTTTATGTCTTTCATTGAGGAATTCTGCTCAAAGCCTACATTCCTTTTTCTCACTATTGTGGAGATCTTCAGAGGATACCCACTCCTGGCTTGAGCTTATGCCCACTCCCAGGACTGTCCCTCACTGTCCACTATAGTTGTCAGGCTCATGCAAACTATGAGCAGTTTTTGTTTTCTTCCACTATAAGTGATAGACTTTGGACCTTATTACATCATCTACAAGATATTGCACTTTGTTTGCACTTACAGGAACTCAGAACAAGATATTTTTATTGTCAATAAACTTCACATTTTTGTTACTGCTTTGTTTTTCAAAATTTCATGCTTGGATTCTGCTAATAACTACTGCTGTATTTATTTTATAGTTTTATTTTGAGGTAGGAGATCTTGTCTTTTTAAAGACAGTAGAAGAATACCAAAGCAATACTTTGAAAAATGCTACAATGTATAAATAGCACTTCTGAGAACATAAAGTAAGCTTTGTTGTGTTATCACACAGCAGATCCAACAATATACTACAGATCTGTCCTGTCAACAGGAAGAATTAAAAAAACCCACCCCACAACAGTTCTACAAGAATGCTTCTTAGGAAAACCACTCCATTTACTTGTGTCTCTCTCAAGGCCCTGGCATCTCATCTCTGCACAAATAATTTTTTTCAGTGAGTAACAGCAATACTTTTCCAAGCTATTTTCTGTTTTGTGTCATAACAGACTTTGTGTTGTTGTTTCCAGAAAAGTCTCTTCCATGATGTTAAAAAATCTCACACTGGGTATATTATTAGTGTAGAGTAAAAATACTTTTCTGGATTAGCAATTATTGATTTTCTTATTTTACTAGACTGCAAAGGTGACCCTTTTATTACACGAAGTCTTGAGACTCTTCTCTCTCCCCCCAAAAAGAAACCAGTTCACACAATGACAGCTACTTCTAATTGTGTAGCCAATTGCTCAGTTACTCTAGCCAATGCTCAGACTTTGGCTTCAGTATACAAGACCAATTAAAACAGGAACACTGGCAAGAAAACATAATAATGCTTCCTTCAATTTATTACTTACGGTAAATGGGTTACAACAAAACAAAAACCTCTAACGGATTCTGGGACTGATGCATTGCTTCTGTACTGTAGATAATTAAGTGTTTTAGTGGGAAATTGTTCATAGGACGGATATACAATTAGACAAATTTGTTCACATATCATGTTTCATTGAAGTCTGTATGAGCTTTCTATACTTGGCAATGGGTCCTGATCCTAGATACTTTTATGCCTGATTAATTGTCAATATTAGGCAGGAGTTTGCTCATTAGCTCCTTGCAGGGCACATCTCAAATTGCAGCAAGCTCCATTTAGAGATGATATGCAAACTGTTAATAAACTACACTGTGTTTCACAAAAAAAAAAAAAAAAAAAAAATTAGCTGGATATGCATAGCAGTACATTTGCTATGAGAACTGAAAAAATACAAATTATTCTCTTGTATACACAAGTTGTGGCTGCTAGTACTGTTCATTTATTAACTTATTCAGGACTCCCTAGTGAATAAAAGCATCCCAACATAAATTTGCTGTGTATTATTCATGCTACATTTTAAAGTTTTCAATCTGTCATGTCAACGGCTTTAAATCATATCTACACCGATGTGCTACACCGGCGTCATTTTTAAACACAAGGAAGTAAATTAGAGAACATCTTGCCGCACAACAGACATTTATTTTGTATATTCCTTTCCAAGGACTCATTGGCTTGATAGAGAGATTGAAGGATGACAGAAAAGTGGATATATATTTGCATCTGATACATACTTTTTTTTACATTAGTTTTGCTTTCAGTCTAGTAAAGTTATAGTTCACTCAACAGTTCACTTTCAGTGGCAAAAGCCTGTTCTTTCCCATTAAGTAGTCTTAAAGCACTTAGCATATCTAAAATTTAAGCATACTTTATTTATAATTGGTCATGCTCCTGGATTTTGAAACCATTTCTGATAGCTGCAGACAGAAGTCATGTGACATTATTAGTACAAGTCTTTGCCCAGCAAACCAGGAGAAGTCAACAAGGGAGGCAGCAGACTACCTACATCATCAGATGGTTTTAGGTGCTGAGCACAAAACAAACAAACCCCAGGAAAGCACCTATTAGATCTTCACAAAAGTATCAAAGTAGCAGCAAGGGCTATTTTTTAAGCATAAAACAATAAACTTATGTGGAGACCTTCCTGCTGTCCCTATTCAGTGGGACGATGCTGCCTCCACATTCTCTGATGCTGTTATTACAGTTCAAGGATGCTGACAGTGAGATACTTATCCTGAGGTCTTCTATAGCAGAGAGACTAAAGAGATAATGCCAAAAGTCTTCTGACAGGGAGTGGGGTTTTGCAAGGAATTCTACTTAAGCAAAAGTTATGGAGTTGGCTCATTCAGTACTTGAGTCCTGGACGAATGTAAAAGGAATATGCAGGAATATGCAGATCTCTGTAGGGAAGTAAAGGGAAAGCTGGAGGTAGGGGAAGGGAAACTTCTCTTCAAGTATCTAGTGCTGGCACTAATTTACTTAATAACTTTCAAAGTATTTACCAAACATGGGCTTCCAGTATGACAAATAATGACACTAACTCATTGACACCTACCCAAAGGAAAAGATAAGAAGAGGACAGTTGAGTCGCTAGTTGCACAGTCAAAACTCCGACAGTCTTCACAGGCCAAAGCAAGTTCAAGCACACTCACGCTATGCAAATATTAAAATAGTGGCCATTACTATATTACTCGTTACTATCTTCTAAACCAAACAAATGTTGCAGGATTGATTGGTGGACAGGGTTTATGTGATCAGAAATGGGAGGTGACTGAACAATTTGCTTGAGAGGCTGAAGCACTTTCCAGAGTGATGTGTTTGTGCTAAACATGAAGCCCCATGAACCTTCCTTAATTCATAAGTGCAATACCTTCTCTCTAATTCTTCAGCATTCTGATTAAACAGGTTTTAATGGTTTTAATGGAAAAACTGATGTCATGGGAAGAGATAACCTACTGCTGTTGGACTGCAGATTGACCTGGGACCTTTTTTGTCAGAACTTTTTTTAAGGACTAGAAAGAGGCAGAGATTCCTAGGTGATGCATAGAGAAAGGATGCCTGGATGGGAGTCTCACCAAACCTCAGTGCCCCACTGCTTAAACAGATTATAATTCAAGATACAGCTGAATCTTGACACAAAGTAATCTTGAGTGACTAAATTTTCAGATGTCCCACTGGAAATATTTTTAAGGGATCTGAGTTTCAGAAAGTACTGAACACCTCTGAAAGTAAGGCCCAATTAAGGAATTTCAAATTGGGCACTGAAAATTAAGGTACTCAAAATCTCTATCACTTCTGAAAATCATTGCTGGTAACTTTATACTTCCCTAGATCTTTTCCAAAGATTTATTTTGGGAACCCCTTTTCCCCTGAGGACGGATCTGTAGGTGATATCATTCAGGATAACGTAGTAAAATATTTGTCTTTGTCTAGAAAAAAAGCTTAATTCTTAGGATGGCCCTTCTCTCCACCAGCACAAAGTACTGCTGCTTTTATATTTCAAATACATTCCAGGAAGCAGGCAATAGAAGTGTTTCACCATTTTTAAATTATTCTATTTTTTAAAACAGTGCTGCACTAGATTTGAAGACTTCTGCATTAGACTTCTGTTTTGCACATTTTTCATGCAGGATGAAAATAATTAAAATAGCAGAAAGCCTTCCTTCATTACAAAACAGATTCATCCCCTTTACAACTTGTTTGACAGAGCAAGAGATCGTATAATGGAGAATCCGCCTTTTTTCTAATGACTCAAATGCTTTCACACTCCATGGGTTGCTATAAAGCGGAATTTGCTTCTACATTAATGAAACCACCTTAAATATTCTGAAAGTAAATTATTCATGCATCATCTTCTTCTTCAGGTGACATCTTCGATACAGAGACTGTCCATCTTTCACAGTAGTAACAAAGTTGTAAAACTTCCACTCGCCTTTAGCTACCAGTCCATCTTGCAATGTTTCTATCGTCGCTGACTCTCTTTCTTCCTCTTCCTAGTTTGTCTGTGATCTGGCCTGATAGTATGAGCCCTGGAATCGAGTTCCTCTGGGATAGGTGAGCAATGTGTCTGCAGAGACATGTTATTCTCTGACCTCAGGTCTCACGTAATTGTGTTCTTTTTAAATTCATCTTTCTCATCACCTCATCATTCGTTGATTTGGTTATTAGCTAATTTTTAGCATTTTTCTGTAATGTAAAAACTCAAATGCACTGAGTCATTTCTCAGTGGCCTTTTTAAATGTCCAGTTCTCACATCCGTAGAGGAGAGTCGACCATATGTAGCACTTCAGAATATAGTGCAGATGTGTAGCTTTAGTTTTTGAAAACTCAGCGGTCTTTGGAAGTAGCTGAAAGCATTTTTTTGCAAGCTGTATCCTTCCCTTCTCTTGATTTCTTCATCACATCTTCCATCTGATGTTATCAGAATCCCTAAATAGGGGAAACTGGTCACTTGTTTCATCCTTTGATCGTCAAGAGATAGAAGTTAACTACTTTGTACATTACTTTGTTTATTTATTTTTTTAGTCCTATTTCAGAACAAAATCTCTTATGGGAACATTCCTGCACTCCATAGAATTGTTCCTGTTATAGGGCAGCAAGTGTGAGCTATGTCTGTCCATCGATGGTCATTACATGGTAAGGAGGGAGAATAGGAAGGAAATATTCTCACAAATTCTGCAGGAAAAGAATAAAGTCAGAGGCAAGAAAGATAGAGAACATTAACCCAAGTCTCTTGGGCTATTACAAAAAGCCTTTTGAAAATAGGATGAGTTATTTCCACCGTAGCTAGTAGTACAATAAGTTTCTGCCCAACTCTTTGCATGATCAGCACTGATGGATACTTTAAAAAAATCATCTTAATCCCTGATTTTATCCACTGATTTGCAGATTTTAAATACCTAATGCAAGATAACAAGACAAAAATATATAATAAAAATAATAATGTGGAAAAAAGAGTAGAACACTTAGCCAGCATTACGTACTGATCACCAGCTGAAAGGGAACTGATATTTTGTGCTGCAAATCAGTGAATGGTCAACCGACTCTAACATTCATTCAAATGGAGCCCTCAGCTAGTGTTTTGTTGGCATGCAGATTTCTAAACAGGTAAACACTTTTTATTTTTAAGACACTTAGAAACATGATTGGGCATGGAAACTAGTGTGAAAAAATGTGAAAAATAATAGTGTACAAGTACTGCCTTCTTCTAAATGGAATTATCATTCCAGCGTGTGTGGGCAGTGAATTAAAGGTCTGTGCCCCTGTTGCATAGCCCACTACACAGGGAAATAGGATTCTCCTTTAGCCATACCAGAGTGCTAGCGTAACTCCTAAACACACCAACTGCAAGGTACCTTAAAAATTGATGGCTAGCTCTTCAGCTTTAAAAATCTGATTTGTTCCTGTTGAAGTCTCACCACTCATTCTGGTTTCACACTCCCTGACCTACCAGGCATCCTCTATATGTCTACTAAAATATAGCTTAACTCTCACATGCACTTTGATGTTAGCTGTCTATATGGGTGGATAGTAAGAATTAACCCATATTGGCAAAAGGAATTAACAAAGGCAGAGAACCTTCTTAGTACAAGATGTCAGGAAGGAGAGAAAGCAAGAGAGGGAAGGAGTGGACGTGTGAACAAAAAACAAAAAAACAAAAAAAGGAGCAATTCATTCTCCAACTGTCCCAATCTAAGAGCTGTCAGCTTCTCATGTGAATGGTCAGCTCCCCATGGGAGTACTCAACCCATGCTCAGCTCTTGGAATACTGAAATTAGCTGAATTTGTAACACTTAGAGAGATCATATTGGTGTAATCAACAACTTTTGAAACCTTTTAGTTTGCAAATTAGCAGCTAACTGTTAAATGACTGGCAATTTTACTGTTTCATCTAGGGTATCTTCCAATTATCTACTTGAAAAATTAATATAATTGTTATTTCATAGATACTAAAGCTTGTTCTTTAAGAAAAAAAATTACAGGTTCTTGGTGGGAAAGCTCGGTAGGGTTTTACTTGAATTCCATCAACCAAAAGTTTCCTCTGCCCCGTATGGTAAAATCAAAATATTTTTTTGACTTGTATCAGAATTATACATGATGTTTACTGTTTAGAATCACTTCAGATAAACTATTCTTAGGGCACAGTGGGGTCATGTGGTCTACTGGAGTTTGATTTCTAAAGTGTACTAATATGTTGTGAGTTAACTGGTCCATGTAGACCTTGCTGGTGTGCTTTAACATAATACTGTTTCAAACAGCACTATGTTAAAGCACACCAGCAAGGTCTACATAGACCAATTAACGTGCAACACATTAGTATACTTTAGAAACCATAATCCCATAGAGTGCACTACCCCACCATGTAGGCAAGACCTTAGGTTTATTTTTTTTTAAACAAACAAACCAATGAAATAGAATTCTTGTCTATAACATCACTGGAAGCACTACTGGTAGTATTTTCATGATTTATAACATTTATATGGTGATGGTTGCTGGTTCAGGGACAGGTTGTATAATCAAAATATTCTTGGGCTTCAGAAGTTTCCAACATGCATTTCTTTGTTTCGGTGTCTTTCAGGTAGGGTTTCACTTACCAATTGTCAAGTGGCTCCTATATCACATTCAGGTATGTGTACATAGTTTCCTTAGTTAGGGTCTGGGATTCCTCTATATGCAGGAAAGAGGCCTCTCTCTCTCTCTCTCACACACACACACACACACACACACACACGCACGCACACGCACACAAACACTGAAGTCTGTCTTTACTATTTTTTATTATTGTTCACATGCTGAGGTTTAATCCAAGACTAGAGTTGAAAATGTGAGAGAAAAGTATTAAAATTAAACCCAGGAAGTACTGATAATCTCATCAGAAAGTCTGTTATTATGAGATCCCTTTGCTGTCTTTCCCACCAAACAGGTCTCAATAAGTTAGGCAACTTCTGAATAAGAATCCATTCATATAAGCTAATCCTCCCACCTGTCTAAATTGCCTAGGTGCATTGCACAGTGCTCAGGCTTATTTCACGCAGCTTTCTCATTTGTCACATACTGTAGATCATGCTCTTGGAACTCAAAAAACAATTAATGGGAAACCAGTGGGGATACTTGTACAGACAGGTACTTTTCAATTCAAGTAAGGGTGTTATAACTGGGCAAAATTCTTCTCACTAAAAAGCTTGTAAGTGACAGCAGAATCACCAGGTTTATACAGTGTAACTCCATTGACTTCACTGGAATTAGTCCCAATTAAGACCAACTTTAGTTAAAGAAACATCAAGTTTCTCTTCTTTTTTCAATTACTTATGCTTCATTGTCTAACTTGACTAGCTGAACGTGTTTACCCTGGGAAGAATTCTCCTTTGCATTACTCTTGTTGTGTGATATATAGGCTCCTTTGAAAAGTTTACACACTTTTCATGGATTTAGTTGAATGATCTCAACAAATCTGCACAGGCAGTGAAAACTCATTTCTGAGATCCCAAAGGTATACTCTCTCAAAATCTACTCAGGGTAGCTAAGTATGTTTTGTTTTGTATTTTATTTTGAAGGAATGAAAGAATCAAGAAAGAAGTCATCAGAAATGAGCTACAGAGGGCCATCTCTATCACATTCAAGAAAACATGGCAAGACAGGAATTATGTGCTAATCTGGGCTAGCTGAGAAGTTTGGCCAGTCTTTGCTTAAATCCTGTAAATCTAGAGGCAGAATCATTGCTCCTCTCTGTACTTTTCTCATGCAGAATGTGACAAAATCTCCAAGATCTGTGACAAAGAGAAAACTTCTGTATTTTAACTCTAGCTCTGTTTGATTTTAATCCATTTGACCATGGATTTGTACAACAGTTTGCTCCTCAAATTCTCATTCCGTTTTTCCTACACAGTCTTCCAGAGGACTTATGTGTTCCCACTAGACCAGATCCTTGGCTCAGGTACATCAGCAGAGCTCCATGGAAATCAATAGAGTTACACTGATTTTTACTAACTGAGGATCTGCCCCAGCGTATCTCACTTTTATTTAGGAAGTAAACAACAAAGGCTTTGTTCTACCCTCCAAAATAATCAGTGATCCCAATAACTTAAGTGAAACATGTAAAATTATATAACTGTAGAGTGGACTTTTCAGGTAAGTTTTCTATATTTCTAACAGCAGGTAGAGAATAGTTTAATCTGTTACAGTGCATGTTATTGTCTCATAAGCGACTTTTATTGCTTCATGCTGTGTATGCTGACAACAGGCCTCATAGAATTTGGCAAAGATGGAAATTTTTACTCTAAGAGACTTACTATGACAATAGACTCTCAACATTAAAGTTTAACTGTATTAGGAAAACAGAGCTTAGAAAGATCAAAGCACCCCAGGACATCTTATCTCAATTTAGTGAAGTGAAGGGGAATCCACCACAACCCTTGATAAGTTGTTCCATTGGTAATTACCCTCATTCTTAAAAAATTGCACCTTATTTCCATTCTGAATTTGTCTAGCTTCAACTTCCAGCCAGCTAGATTCAAGAGTCCATTTTCAAATATTTGTTCCCTTGTTGGTACTTACAGACTGTGATCAAATCTCCCCTTAACCTTCTCTTTGTTAAACTAAGTAAATTGAGCTCCCTGAGTCTATCATTATGAAGCATATTTTCGAATCCTTTAATCATTCTCAAGGTTCTTCTGTGAATCCTCATGTCTTTCTCTTATTTATCCTCTCCTTTTATTATCAGTTAAACACCCTTATGACTACTCTAGTCAGCTTGTCCCAGAAGAGATTGACTCCCCTTTTACTGAGGTGGAGGCCATCCAAACTATATTCTCCCCCTAGAAGATGACCAATGTTCTACAGAACAAAATTCCTCCACCCTACACCAGTTAGGATAGGAAGGATCTCAGAGAAGATCCTTGGACATTCTTCCTCAGCATGCTTCTGAGCTCCCTGAAGTCATCTATTACCTGTGAGATATCTTGCAATGCAATATAATTAGCACTTATATGAACTGTTAACAATGGATCCTTGCCTATCAACTTAAGTAGTCGATCCAATTAGAGTGATAAATTGTGTCTTGGTTCCAGGAAGACAGCACGTCTTCCTTTTGTCCATCTGTCCCTTGAAGAATGTTTTTATTTTTATTCTTCTGAGTACTGAAACATCAACAAAGATCATCTCTCTTCCTTTGATGGTTGAAGAACTCTGAGGGCAAGACTGATTTTTTTTACAGGTTGGTCCAAGCTACCATCTATAGGTTTGTCCCATACCCCTTTCCATTCCCTTGGACTGACTGGATCTTGAGGGATATCTTCCACCATTTCTATGTTGAAGACCTTATATCAATTGGAAACTGCTAGATATGTGGAATTCCTCCTGGTCACCTTCTCTCTGGTGGCCACAGCCTGACTATCCTCATCTATCTCCAGCTATGTAGAATGCCACCATCACCTCTTGTCTCTGGTTATGACACGCCAAGCCTCCTCTCCAACTTCCTCTCTCTCTCTGACTCCTTGATGTCCAGCTCCTTTCTTCCTTGAATCTGGGGTTCTGAAGTTGCCTGAACCTTGCTGTTCATGATTTTTTCAGCTGCTCTGATTCTTCCTAGCTTCTTTACTTTTCCTTCCAGTCCAAGAATCTTTTCTTGCAGCACAGCCACCAACTTGCACTTAATGTACAGGAAATCCCTTCTGGCTTCAGGCAGGAAAGAAAACACAGCACTTCCATTGCAGGTCACCATCACTACTCTATTGCTGACCATCATGAAACTGCACATAGAGCTGGACCTGGAAGGAAAGCCTCTCATACCCCCTCTTTAAACTCCCTCCAAAACTCTGCTGCTATCTGTCTCTATTTGCAGCAGTATCCTATTCCCCCTGCCTCCCTCCCTCCCCCCATGCTCAAGTCAAATATTTTCCATGAAAAAAGTGACTTAGGTCTGAATCATGCCACCAGCACACAGATTTGCTCTGGGGACAGTGCAGTACCTCTCCACAAGAAACTCCTTAAGGGAACATGTCATAATCCCTCCTCAATTATCTTGATAATAAAAAAGTATCCTGTTCTCCCTGGGACACACTGTGGGGTGTTAGGATTTGGGCAGGATGCATGCATCTACTTCCTCCTTGCAATTCCATAATCACTTTTGGGGCCCTTCTTTCCCCCAAAGGCATACAGTGTTCCCCCAAGTATAGGCACTACAAATATGGCTGGCTGTCATAACTATAAAGGGAAGGGTAACAGCTCTCCTGTGTACAGTACTATAAAATTCCTCCTGGCCAGAGACTCCAAAATCCTTTTACCTGTAAAGGGTTAAGAAGCTCAGGTAACCTGGCTGACACCTGACCCAAAGGACCAATAAGGGGACAAGATACTTTCAAATCTTGGGGGGGGGGGAGGCTTTTGTTTGTGCTATTTGTTTGGGAAGTTGTTCGCTCTTGGGACTGAGAGGGACCAGACATCAATCCAGGTTCTCCAAATCTTTCTGAACAAGTTTCTCATATTTCAAACTTGTAAGTAAACAGCCAGGCAAGGCGTGTTAGTTTATCTTTGTTTTCTCAACTTGTAAATGTACCTTTTGCTAGAGTGTTTATCTCTGTTTGCTGTACTTTGAATCTAAGGCTAGAGGGGGGGTCCTCTGAGCTCTTTAAGTTTGATTACCCTGTAAAGTTATTTTCCATCCTGATTTTACAGAGATGATGTTTACCTTTTTCTTTAATTAAAAGCCTTCTTTTTAAGAACCTGATTGATTTTTCCTTGTTTTTAGATCCAAGGGGGTTGGATCTTGATCCACCAGGAGTTGGTGGGAGAAAGAAGGGGGGATGGTTAATTTCTCCTTGTTTTAAGATCCAAGGGGTTTGGTTCTGTATTCATCAGGGAATTGGTGAAGGTCTCTCAAGGCTACCCAGGGAAGGGAATTAGCTTTGGGATGGTGGCAGCGGACCAGATCTAAGCTGGTAGTTAAGCTTAGAAGTTTTCATGCAGGCTCCCACATTTGTACCCTAAAGTTCAAAGTGGGGAAGCAGCCTTGACGCTGACTGATACACAGGCCCACAGATCACAGTCTATAAGCTATTTGCCCACTTTCCCTTATGCACCTCTTGAAGGCCAGCCACAACCTTATTCTTAAAGAGCAACTGTCAGATGAAGCAGGTTTAAAATGCACTATTCCAGAAGCAGTGACACAAAAATATGGATACAGAATACATTTGTAAGTGAGATGTGTAGTGGCATGGATGGTTTAGGGCAGGGGTTCTGAAACATTTCCATAGTGCAGACTACAAGCATAAGAAGACTACATCAAGGCCACCAGGAAGTGTTCCACAGAGGTCCAGTGTCCACAGACAAGCCTGTATTTTAGGGTCTGTCTACACTGGAGCTAGAAGGTATAAGTTCCTTAAGGAGATGTACCCACACTAGCTATTCTTGAGCTAACACCTAATAACACAGTGCACGAGGGGCTAGCTGCCCTGTGTATGATCCTGTTCGAGGTAGCTGTGGCACACTAGCTCAATCACACTTAGTGTGCATATGTCTTCCTGAGCTGGAAATAACACCTTCCCGCTCCAGTGTAGACATATGCTCAGGGAATTGGTAACAGGCTTATAGCTTATAGACACTGAGCCATTCAATGCTGGACCATCAACTTAAATCCAATCCAGATTAATAATGACCAGTTGTCATTACCATCAGATAGCTATTTAAGGACATCGGTAAAAATGAGTTGGTAGTCTTCATTCTAGTTCTTAGATTCTGCTTGCTCTGCTCCCCGGCCTTCACTATTAGAACTTATTAGCAACATCTGCACAGAAGCCAAAGACTGAAGGAGTTTATAGAATTGGCTTGTTAAGGTTAAGGCACATTTGCTCGGTGGAATATGAAGCATGCACTGAAAACACCCATGTTGTTCTATAAAGGACTTCAGTCTCCAGAACTGCAAATCTGTGACCTTTTACACACACTAAATTGACTAAAATTGTATTTTTAAATATAAAAGCTCACGCAAAGTACAGAAAGAGATCTGTTATGAATATAAGAGTCAGAAGTAATAACAGAAACAGATACAAGAACATCTACAGTTATGTCACAATTTTCAGAAATGCAAAGCTGGTTTCTTTGACATATCATTCTATCTTGGGTCCTATAAGCCCCTTCATTGTCCCATCTGATTGCCTTTTTTCTGGCTCTCACACACATTGACACAAAGAAGAAGCTATTTTCTTTACAGGCTGAAAAAGAAGAGATTGTTATTATATTTTACAGCTATAGATAGATGGATGGGAGGTGCTCAAATATTACAGTCAAACAATAGATATTTTCTACAGTACTTAATTCCCCATTTAGATTCTGAAGTCTCATCTTCCATAGCAACACCTAACAGTAGTAGTGTAGCATCTGAGCTTACACTGTAAACATTCCTGCAACAAGCTTTGCCCATGCAGATTATAGACCCATTGTTTTGCACCAGGTTATTTGTAGGTAAATTCAGGAACTCAACTATTTTTAAAAGAAACTCCCTTAATCCCCAGTAGCTCCCCATCCTTTGAGTTGTATATCCCCCCTGGGTCCTTTTATGATTTCTCTGTAATGTGTCTACTAATATGGATGACACACTCTACAAAATAAAATTTGAAGACAAAATTCCTTTATTTTGTCCATAAAAATAAACTGACATATTGCAAAAAGCTAGTCTTAATCTTTTTAATAATGTCTAGCAGTTCTCCAAATTTAGGATTTCAAAGTAGATTGTACATATCCACTTCTGCAAAACTTAAAAAAAAATCAGCAATTTTATTTTTAAACCTAATGACCACCAGTTTGCACTCTTCTGTGCCTATCTGCATCATATCCTTTAAAGAGATAATGAAACAATTGCCCATCAGCTAGTTATTCCTTGAGTGTCACGTTTTGTTTGCAGGCACAGATTTTAGGTTACATATTTTATTATGTACCTCCGACACATTCAGGCAAAACTTTGCTACAATTCACTGAATGAAGCTTCAGTGAAAATTTTTGTGAAGTCAATCTCCAGATAAATGAGAAGTATTCATTTCATTTTCCCGTTTGGAATTTAATAATGCTACTGCTGTCCTTTTTTTTTTTTTTTTTTTTAAAGAGAGTTTACTTTATGATTTGCAAATATTTTGTAAGCTTGAGTCTAAATTCTGCACTTATCTGTAAAAAAGAGAAAATGTAGAAGCAAACAAAATAGGTCTCCTGACAAAGACTTTCTGAAATAAACTGTAGCTTTGTGCATTTACTTTTGCCACGAACAATAGTAAACGTAAGATAATTCAGCCTTTACAACCAATGTAGAAAGCTGTATCTGTCTCATTTTCAACATTAGGCAATACACGAAACCCACCTGGGGATCCTGGGAAAGCCCGTTCAACACTTGCTTTATGCTTCGTTTTGTTTCTCTCCTCCCACTGCCAGGCCTACATGAACTCTGAAGGACATACAATCCTTCTAGTTTTCCCACCTGTAATGAAATATACAAGAGCAAAAGACCTATTCGTAGAACTCAGTTACAATTGCTTTTTTAACCCGTTATGGGCATATCAGTCATAAAATGTGGTTGCATGTTCTGTACTGCACATTATTAAGTGCACCACAAACCTGTAAGTACTTTACTTTCTAAGCTACATTCTGTTGTCCCTATATGAATGGTTGAATAGTCCTAGCCCTATATGAACTAGAAAAAGCAATTGACAGGGACAGCTTGTGTCCCAATGACGTGACCTACTCTTTCTCCTAACATGCAATGGAATAAGCATATTCAACAATATTTACATATGTTGGGATATTCAGCTCTACTTTTAATTTACACAGTACTGCCATTACAGACGTATACAACCCTAAACAGTACACACATTGGCTTATGATATATAAGGTGCATATTCCACATTATTGTAAAACTTTCTTATTTCCTATAAAATAAGGAGTAAATGAATCCTGTGTTGCATAAAATAGTTTGTGCTCAAGTGAACTTTACTAAATACAAAGTTTCAGGAGCAGGTCTGTTTGAATCATTAACTTTTCAAAAGGCACCAGTTCCCTTCTGTCACTAATGACATGCATAACAGTTTAATGTAATGCTACTTTTAATTATCAGAGCCCTTTCTTTTAAATATCAAATTTCCCTCTCTAAATTGTCCTGAGTTCTCTTTACAGTCTCATCTGTCACTGTAAATGTCATCACTTTATTCCTCCTTTGGATGCAGTGACAGGCCCACTCTTATCCACAGCTTTATCTCTTTTTCCATCCTTTATGGTACTACAAAGATCCCTTTTTCATAGTTTACAGCTGTATCCGCTTTCCACACGTGGCAAATGATTGCCTTGGTAAAGGTATTTTCTGTTTCAATCTTGCATTTTCCCAAGGGAGAACAAAAGGGACAAGCTTTCTGGAGTTGGTTTCACTGAGAAAATTGTTTAGAATTGCCTCATTCCTCAACAGATTAACGAATGCATACAATCCCAGCTTAAGTGCTATTGTACAGCACAATTTGTCCATTATACTTTGTCCTTTCCATTTAGAAACCCCCCTCACCAATTAAAGTAATACAGCCTTCCAGTACCTGCTCCCAATTAAATCTGAGCTGTATTACCTGCATTGATGCAGCTGGTCACAGATTCCTACCACTTACTAACATTCATTAGGCCTATTCATTATAAAGGGGCTGGTGGCAGGAATTCAAGCTACTGGCTTTATTCAGGGCCCACCAAAATTATCAGCTTTCAGCACAAGGCCCCAATAAGAACAGGATTAAGTGCAGAGAGAGGCAATTCATACAGTAGCAAAATATCATTGTTTCCGCTTTGCTCTTGTCTCCGCAACCTCAGTGCATCAAGGGCATACAGTAAATGTAGAAGAGACAGTCAGTCAGGATTGAAAGGAAACATTTTTCCTTATTTCCTTTTATATAAGCCCCAGTTTTGTTTCTTATATCTCTCTAGCCCCCTTCCCCCCCCATCTCCTTATCTTGAGAGGAAGCAATAGGTATTGTACAAAATGATCAGAAGCCTGCTTACAGATGTTGCTTGGTTATTAACCACTGAAGTTTCACTGCTGTAGGCTGGCTCAAAACTGTTTAGGAACACTGTTTGACTTACCAAGATTAAATACACTCGCTTTCTAGCAAACAGAGAGTTGCTAAAGCCTAGAAGTCTAGTACAGTGTGTGAACTGTTAGAGTCATGTTAAATTCACAATGTCCCGTATTAGGTTATACCGCATAGTGGGGTTACGTAGGGTGAGTTTCACTGGATGCAAAACTTATTTTGCTATTCTGAAGAATTTTAAATGCAATAACAGCCGAGGGTTTGAGTAAAGACACACACTGTAATCAGAACTTCTAGGATTTTCTAGGCTGTGGCCATGGTGGGCAAAAGGGTCATTCCATAACTGTTTGATTGCATTAAGCAGGGAGGTAAGACTTTGAGGGTAAAATTAATGTAGCCTTGTGTGTGGAACTACCACAAAATTGTTAGGCTAATGCTGAGCCTTAGCTCTGCCCACTGTAGTGACATCATAGCCCTGGCTGCTGGATATTTCTAAGGATACAGTGACTATGAAGATTACAAAGACATGAAAGAGAGCAATAATATTAGTAGTAACTAGGGTGCATGTAGACCCTGAAAACTCAATCTAGCCAATTTTAGGTTTACTGCAAACATAGAGCTCATATCAAGATCAGTGACATATCCATATCCATAGCATTTTTAAGGTGGGGGAGGATGTATATTAGTGTTTTCCTCTCAATTAACTTCTAGGCAATTTCCCAGCTAAATGCATAACATCTTTGGCAATGTGCCAGACAAAACCTTAAGACCCAATGCTAAATTCTGCACTTATCCAGGCAGCTTAGATTTTCATGCAGTGAACTGGAAGAGTGCCAGTAACTCCCACCATAAACCTAGCAGTAGGAATGCTATATATTTTTTTTTAATCAAGGAACTCTACTTTACATTTCCAAGATCACTTGAAAACTGCACTATTTTTAAAGTTCCTCTAACACAAAATAAAAGAAAGATTTAACCTGCTATTAAATTAACCCAATTAGCCATCTATTCCATGTAACATTACACTTCTGATGGCATTAAATCAAACACACCAATATGGCAGATTTTTTGTGATAAATTATGGAAATTACACACTGCATGCTAGACAATAAATTTTTTTAAAGCTTTTGCCCTATTCTCTCTGGAAGAAGATTATTAGAACAGAGATGTTAGAAGGATCTATCTTCCTTTATCATGTTAAGACCAGTGTGCATTTACATTATAAAAACCAATAAGTAACAAAAATACTGTAATAAAGATATGACATGGAGGAGTGCTGGTAAGACTTATTTCTATATACTGGTCCTAGTCACATGATATGGGTCACATGACCCGTGTAGTGTCTACGCACTCTAGGGGCTACTGTTACATCCCCTCCCTCTTTCGTCTTCTTTTTGAAAATCAAATGCAGTTAAGACATGCACCAGAAACCAATGTAATCAATTAATAACATACACAAATAGAAAAGTGTAGAAGAAAGAATGCAGGGTATTGGACACCTGTCAGAAATTGCTATCTCTGATGTTCAATGGCTTTCTAGTCACAAGGCCTTTTCTTTTTCTCAAGACAATTACACTGCAGTGACCAGTACACAGCAGAAGAATCTGATCCCTTGGACACTGTGTTTGCTGCTGCAGCTGGTGTTTCTCCATTTTCAGTGACTTCTGAAAGGGCATAAACACTCTCAATAGTATATTGGATGTTCTCAGGAAATAGACAGTGTCCTCCTGGGTTTCGTAAAGCTGTCTGAGATGGTTGTGACATACAACCTTGTTGCAGATGGCATACCTGCTGCTTTGGCAGGTTTCCAGCCACTTGTCCATTTCAAGTCTAACATTCTCTCCCACTTGCAATGTGGGTAATTCTGTGCCCTACCTGTAGTACTTCTTCTGTTCTAGTTCCCTGATAAACAGGGGGAGACAGCTCAGTGGTTTGAGCAGTAGCCTGAGGGGCCACTTGGGGATCTGGGGCAAAATCAGTACTTGGTCCTGCTAGTGAAGGCAGGGGGTTGGACTCAACGACCTTTCAAGGTCCCTTCCAGTTCTAGAAGATGGGATATCTCCATAAATTAAATTAAACACATTTCTTTTGTAACTATCAAGATTGTCTTCAGCTCAAGAAGACTGTGAGATGTTAGTACTAAAGCTTTTGTCCTGCTCATAAGTCTCTGAACTAGTGCTCCTAAGTATTCTGAAGGGTGTTTCTACTTCCTAACAAAAATGGGGAAAGCTTTCCATGAAAAGTTAAGTTTTGTTAAGTGTCAAAATTTGAATATTTTGAATGTCCCACCCAACTTCAATTCTAATACTAAGTATTGATCCCTTGAACCCATCGGGGTGCTTTCTTTCTTTTTTTAAATCTAGTTATTTGCTACTTGCACATACTTTTTTGATAGGCTATTGGACAGTGCATAGTAAGGGCTTGACATAGTGTGCTTGAAATGATATGTCAAAAATGATTGCCAAAATTAATCACTTGTGAGTTATTATGTGTTATTAACTCTTCAGGAATCACAGAAAACTGAGCAAAGTGACATCTGAGCAGAATACTCTATAACAGGCAATTGTTCTTTTTAATTCAGAGATCTGCTCCAAACCTAGAGCAAGGTTGAATATCATGTGGTTGTGACGGGTTCCCTCCAGGGTGCCATTTGGAACTGGGATACCACTGAGCCCCCTGATCCACCAGCCTGGGCTCCCACTCACCATGTAATGCTGTGACAAGCTGCAGACATGCTCCTGGTCTCACACTTTCACCAGCACACAGGTAGGGACACACCCAGCTGTAATAATATGTAGAAGGCTTTCTGTCCAGCCCCTGCATGGGAAGACTATACAGCTAGGACACTTACCAGTGTCTCAGGTGAACAGCCCCCTCTAGAGGATGAACCCAAAATTATACCATCTTGTGCTGCACAGAGGACTGTACAGTGTAAGCTCATATAATTCACCCTCTCCCTTAATGTGGAGAGAGATATGCAACAGCTTTCTGCCCCAAGTATGATTTCCACAAACTGGTTTTAGACAAAACAAAAACAAGTTTATTAACTACAAAAGATAGATTTTAAGTAATTATAAGGGATAGCAAACAGATCAAAGCAGGTTACCTCACAGATAAACAGAAACACAATCTAAGCTTAATATACTAAAGAGATTGGATACGAGTAGTAAATGCTGATCCTAAATGATGATTTAAGCCAGTTGCAGAGCTTCTTAAAGGGCAAGCTGCACTTTCTTGCAGCTTAAAATCCCAGGTATTCATTTCACAGGCTAGAAATCCGTCTAGCCTGGGTTCAGCCCTTTCCCCCAGTTCAGCCCCCCTTCCTCAGGTGTTCTCAGGAGTCTCTTTGGGCAGGGAATCAGTGAAGAACCATGATGATGTCACTCCCCTGCCTTAAATAGCTTTTGCATATGGCAGGAACCCTTTGTCTCCATGGTTGGTTCCCATGCCCAGTCAGTGGAAAAACACTGGTATTCCAAGATGGAGTCCAGTATCAGGTAACTTGGTCACATGCCCCTGTAGGGTCATAGCAGCCATAACTCGGAGGCTATCTGTAGCGTTCTCAGGAAGGCTTCCCAGGAAGGCTCCCTGGTGGGAGATTAGCTTCATTCTGCCTAGTGGACGTTCCCCAGATGTAAACACATTTGTAATAGATGCATAGACAATATTCCTAACTCCAGATACCAAAATGATACAGGTATACAAATACGATAATCATATTCAGTGAATCATAACCTTTTCAATGATATCTTACATGACCTATCTTACATAAAATACATCTTAGTTATACCATAATCATATCATAACCATCTCTATGAAGAATATGGGGTGTAGTGTCACAGTGGTTTCAGTGTCTCTTTTGCAGGCAGTTTCCTATAGATTCATTGCAGATTTCACACTGGGATATTTAGTCTTGGATGGCAGTATTCATGCCTGGCCAGCACAGGACCTCTCGGGTTCTGTGTTTACATCTCTTAATACTCAGACACTATGGATTATACCTTACATTTTTACCTCACACCTAGTAGAAGTGGGGCACAATGTGCTTTATGCAGAATCCCATCACATGCAGTGATTTAATCTCTGTAGTCCCAATGCATGTTGGAATAAGAAGGTCCCAGTCCCGCCAAATCTATGCCTTCTTTATGCAGTGGGGATGGAGGTGGCCAGAGTGTCCTGTATGCCACTATCTGTGGGCTGTGAAACTGTCCGCAGGTAGCTGGGTGATGCTGCTGTATGTCAGCACAGCCCCCCGAGAAGACACATATCAGAGAGGTGCAAAGATGATTTCAAGCTACCTTTGCTCCCCTCTTCAAACTCTCAGTTGCATTTCTAGGCTGTATCTCTTGAAAAACACAGCCCATGGTCTGGCCCCAGAACTTTAAATTCTCTTCTGAAACAAACAGGGGAGTTGGGTTGCTTGCAGCAGAGCTGTGATGTGTTTGCATTAGCTTTTGTTGCTACGAGGTGCACTACTGCAGACTATACCAATTTCTGCTTTCTTGTGATGAACTCCCAGCTGAGAGTTCAGGAGGCTATCTTGGAGGAGACAAGAGTAGCTAGTTCCCGAGTGAGAGGAGAGATGTCACGGTTTCCTGGACAATTGGAGATTAAAAAAATCCTTGCTCACTACTGTGGGAATCTGCTGGTCTATTTTCACACTGAGGTTTCCCGCAATGTTAAACATCTGTGGTCTGATCCTTCCACAGACAATGGTGTTTAGATGGCTCACCAGTTCCTCCAAGGGTTTTTAATCTTCCTGTTAACATTATTTGTCTTTTCTGAACAGAGCTGGAGTCAACTTTTCTTGGTGTTGGAATATGTTGGTGATGGCAAAGTCTATATCAGAAACATACAATTGAGTATCATCCACATATTGGTGAAACTTGGGCCTTTGGAATCTCATGATGTTCTTAAGTGGTCTCACTTAGATGTTAAAGAGGAGGGATTCAACAAATAGATTATTGGATGATGATGGGCAAAT
Organism: Chrysemys picta bellii; assembly: GCF_011386835.1. NCBI lineage: Eukaryota > Metazoa > Chordata > Testudines > Emydidae > Chrysemys > Chrysemys picta. Next base: position 240,186,182 of record NC_088791.1, on the reverse strand, counting down.
GCCTGCCATGATTCTCTGGACTATGGCTAAGACTAATGAATGGATCCAGTGTAATGCCGCCCAATTCAGTCTTGCAAGGTCTTATATACGTCACCAGTATTGTATGCCCAATACTGTTAGAGGCTAGAGAGAGATCTAACAGTATCAGTATGAAAGGACCATTGCGTCACTGCCATGAACTGGTCTGAATCCTGGTTATGTAGAATGCAGGAAGCTGCCAAAGGATAGCTGAGGCTTTCTCACTTATCACAAGGGTCAAGTGATCTTAACAAGAGTTCACCAGCCAGTACAGGCAGGGATCCATTTCAGAAGCAATGGGTTGGACATTTCTGAGAGATTCCAGGGCTTCACTTTGGGTAATCAGTCCAGTTTCTGCCAGCATAAATGGGTACAGCTGTGTTCTGTAACCCACATCCTTCAACCCTACTACCTTCCATCTCTACTGGCCATTTTGGCCCCAAATGTAGCTGGTTATGGGAATAGTTTATAGATACAGAGTTGTTAGGCTACTCCTTGCTCCTCTTTTCTGTTCCCCTGCACTCAGCTCAGGTGACACCAATAAAGGTACCCCACCCCCGCTGCACAGCATGTAATCTTCTGGCTAGTCAGGGGAATTGGAAAAGGGACTGGAGTTACCAGGCAGAAGGTGGAGAAGAGAGTTTCATTCAAAAAGGTTGGGAGCCACTACCATAAGCTTTAAAATTGTATGCCCTCCCCCTCCATTTAGCTGTTTACTTAAGAATGGTTGCAGGGCTCCCGCCTCACTCTTCTCATTCTTTCACAGAGCTGGTTTTCACAATGCTGCAGAATCTTCCCTCTAGATCCCATTTCTTCTTCCATTACAGGCCTGCCATTTTGCTCCCAGCCATCAAGCCTTACCTTCACTGTGAATACAGCTGCAGCTCCTCCCTTAGGAAGGCAAGTGCAGCTTCTTTGTTAACCTGTGTGGAACTTGGAGGGAGGAGGACCAGTTGCAAGAAGGAAGAATTTGGAGGAGGCATCAGGAAGTCACATGGCTAAAATGCTAGCTGTAGTTGCGGCATCTCTGTAAACAGTTTTCTTAATAAAGAGCCAGGTTAGCTGTACAAGCATGGTGTCCTTTCATGTCATTACTCAACATGCAATACATGAAACACAGTGGCAGCGATCAGTCTAATGAGACCTGCAGCAAGGAAATGTGTGCCATTAACAGGCAAACAAAACACCACCTAGAAAAAAGAGAAAACAGGCACCATGGAGGAATTCAGATCACCAGGAATGCTGGATTTCTGGACCAAAAATCTTGCACAAGCATGGATGCAGTGAAAGAGAGAATTGAGTCTGTATACAGAGTTGACCATCAGAGACAAAGATGAGAAAATGAAGGGAAATGTTGTTTACTATCTCACTGGGGGGAAAAGGATGAAAAGTGAGTCAGACACTGTCGCCAGGAATAATGCCCACAAGACGAGCAACTGATAGAAGTGGTTCAAGAGTCTTGTGACTCCAGACAAAATGAAACTGTTGAGAATATTTTTTTAAAAAAACACCAGAAAACCAAGAAACAAGAGAGAAGATACTTACATTACAGAGCTGATAACTCTCATATCTACATGTAACTTTGGAGATATAAAAGATTCTTGAATTAGAGACATGATTGTTTGTTAGAGGCCTGATTCCGTTTTATGAAGGAGATTTTTGAGGAAAAAAATCTAACCTTAAAGAAATGCCTCTAAATAGCAAGTGCTGCTGAACTGTCCAGGAAAAGGCTCAAAACAATGACAGCTGTTAGTGCAGAACAAGTATACGGGCTCAACCTAAAGGAACCAAGGAAACAGGGCAGAGAGAGAGACTGACTGAAAATGTAGGCATCATGGTCTAGCGTACCTACTGTGCAAAGCAACACAAAAGGCAGAAAGGAAAACACCCATCCCCTCGGCAACAGTGCAACCACTTTAAATCCCAATGCCACAGTTACTCCAGGAATTAAAAAAAAACAAGAACCCATAACATGCAGTAATTGAGGATGCAGAGACATTCAAGAGGAAGATGTCTTCTGTATGACTTTAGCAGATCCAAAGACTCTCAATGTACATACATTGCAGAAGAAGGACATCAGCTATTCAACTGCCATATTTGCAACTATGCTATTAGATCAATTATCAACGTATCCAGCCATATTGTGGAGCTGGCTGCAAGGTAATCCCAGTAACAATGATAAGCAGCAATAGCCACCTGGAGAAATGTGACCAAAGTAGGTCTTGGTTAAAGTAATTTGATGTCTCACAAACACAATAATGAATCAGGAATAGGAGTTTCTACCCACACAAAGCTGGATCTCTTTGGCCATTCACCAGAATATACAATTTATGGCTGCTGCAGTAGGGACCTACATAGCAGCTTGTGATTTAAGGGCTTGTCTACATGGTGCATTACTCCACACTACAGAGGTATACAGTGTAGTCTGCGCTAGCACATCATGTACTAACTGGCCTATGTGGACCTTGCTGGCATGCACTAAAAGTTCCCTAGTGTATGTTAATGCAGTCCCGTTTCAAGTTAACATGGGCCAATTAGTGTACAACATGCTAGTGTGGACTAAAATTTACACCCCACTGTGTAGACAAGCCCTCATACATTTCAATGGTCAAATGATTTTAATCTTTGTAGGACATTCATTCATTATCTTTTCATTCCGCACCATTTAAGATCAATGCCAACATCAGTTTAATGCAACACGTTGCATATGTGGTAATATATCGAATAAAATGAGGTGTAAAGAAAATAACAAATGGTGTTGCAGAAGGAGAGGCTGGGGAAAAACATTCCAAACCCCTTCACCACTAGGTTATCTCTCCTTGAACCTAGCATGAAAGGAACAAGGACCAGTGAGTGCCCAGGTTCAGATGCTCAGGGCCAGAGCTGTAAAAAATAAATAAAAAGATCCAAGCACACACATGGTATTAAGAAAAAGGAGACTCCAAGGCCCCTTCCTTAAGCTCTTGCTATAAATCCTGTTGCGTCTATTTTATTTGGCAGCAGGCTATTTCAGTATATAACACTGACATTTTTCAAGTAAGTCAGCCATGATTTTGGACCCAAAAACACTGAGAAGGGGGACAGTGTCTTCCTTTTAATTCTTCATTCCTGTGATAATAAGGAGAGTTTTATTTTAATTCTTATTTTGAAAGTTTCTAAGTGAAACCGAAGTGGAGCTTTATATTAAGAGTCACAAAAACTGATCAAGAGTTACTAATACAAAATCACTCGATTAACAAAACCTTTGCACATTAGTGATGCCATTAATAATTCTTTCACAAGTGTGGACTCGGGTGTCATGATAATTACAATCAATAATGGCACTATCCTCTTTGAAATGGATTATCATGGCTCTGTCCATAGTTACTGAAAGACTGCTACAGCTATTCAGATTTCCACCTGAAATTTTTTCATTCCTTAGAAAGTCGCTGTAAATTAGATGGATGTCATGAGTGCACAATTTTATTTCACAGAAAAATTCAAGTCATCAAAACACACACAGCCTTTCTTCAGCTGGTATACCAGCCTATTTTCTGGGGTAGTGTTTATTTTGTGGTGGATTTTAGACAGTGGCTCTTCATAAGTGTGGATAATATGGAACATTTCAATCCCAATAGCACCACTCCATGGCATGCAGAGAGGGAAAGGCTCCTGTGTGTGACTGTTTTGTCCACATTCCTCATCCTTTCACTCCCACACCATAGTGTGGAAGAAGTGCTTCCCCACCCCACCCCTGATTTGGATCTGTGGCCCCCTGCGTCATATTAGTCCCATAGCCTTATTTTCTTTTGTCACTGTAACAAAGGTGAGCACATTAAGCCATTGCAATCACTGACTACCCAACCTATTGTAATTAAATACAAATCATGAGATATAATCAAACTTTTACCACCAAAAAATTTTTGTGGCCGGATATGGGATTTAATCAAAATTATTTGTGGGAAAATGTCAAATTTAACTACATTTTCCCAATTTTTTATAGGAAAATTCAAATTGAAATGCTTTGTTTCAAGCATCAACATTTCAAATGCTGAACCATTCTGATTAAAAGTGTTGAAATTTTTCATTTCCAAATGGAAATTTTTCAGAACTTTTCCTTCTGTGAAAGTTTTCAATGTTTAGACTTTTTATCCTGTTTTGGAGAGAAAACAAATGTTGAATATCAGAATTTACTGAGTGGTGGGAATTCTGTTTTCTGAACAGCTCTGCAAGTCATACTGTTTGTTACTGTGGTAAAGAAACCCATAAATGATATCAGATTTCAGTAATGTGTCACTTGTTATGACAGAGTTAATAACAGTGGATCATTTGCCAGAACAGTGAAGTTCAGTTCTTGCTTCTCTGCAACATTTTTGGAGGCCAGTGGTGAGTGTTATTGTAAGTTTAATATTAAACACATAGCTTATAGTCACAATGCACTTGTAAAATAGAATATTAAATTCATACGCATTAATTGCCAAGTAATGAGGAAGCATTATAATATATGTGAGCACAACAAGACAAAGGCTGTCACATGCCATTAAAATATGTACCTTTTTAAATATATTGACACCCACACATTTGATGATGATAATAATAATAATTAACACTTATATAACACAACTTCAGTGTAAGGATCATAATTCACATCTTCAGTGTAAGGATTAGTTAAGATTATAAAGACCTTTGTATCTGCCATGTATGTAAATAAATGTTTTTACTGCTTTTGACCCTGGGGAAACTGAGGCATAGAGCCATATTAATTTGCCAAAGCCCACACAGCATCTCAGTACAAGCGACAGAACTAGAACTCGGGAATTCCTGGATCCCCCCGTGTATACCCTCTGAGTCAGCCGTCCTGAACCACTTGCTAAGTCTGGCTGGGGCAGAACTAAGCTGCTGGTGTTGCCATTCGATGGCATTCTAACATCCCAAAGAACCCCACTGCCAAGCAACTGCCATGTACAGTTGCTTGTGAACATTAGAGGGCAAATGATGCATTTTGCAAGAGGAGGGGTTTAGGTTTTGCCTAGAGTAAACTGTTCTCTTTCTAACCTGAAAGCAGCATAGCATTGCTATGCACGATTAGTTTCCACGTTCTCCATCACAACTGGCTGCATTTTAAGTGATGGATGAAGGGATTTCAGTACACTTTGCCAAAGCCAGACTCTGGTTTATTACCTAAATTGGCTGTGCAGCAGGCCTGTTGAAAGTTGACTCACTGCTTGGGTGGAGGAGCTAGAAAAAGGGTCCTTTAGAGCTGCTAGAGAAATGAAGATTTGTAAGTAAATTATGCAAATGAGCTAGATTGCCTCCCAGCAGCTCTCAACATATGCTCAACTCCTACGCCTTCTACTGGGGAGTCACTGCAGGTAGACCTGGTCAGAAAACTGATTTTCCATTCGCGCCCCGCCCCCCCCAAATGGAGATAAAAACACCAAAAACAAACAAAAACACCGAACCATCCTGAATCTGGACAAAAAGCCAAAAATTCTAATCTTTTTGCAGAATGAAATTGCCCTAAAAATGGTTTTGGTTTAATCGAAACTCTTTGTTTTCATCAAAATATTTCATTTTGATTTTGATCAATTTTAAAAAGGGTTTTATGTATACCTTTATGTGTAGCTTAAACATTTAAGCAAATTTTGTGGTTTGGAAATGAAAAATTCAACCTTTGCATTCCAAAAAATTGAAATGGAACATACTGAATTATTCAAAAAAAAAGTTTTCAATTTTTTTCAAAACTAAATGTTGTCAAAATTGATCCAATTTCACACACAAAAAATCCATGTTTATTAAAATGACATTTTTCCAGTGGAAAATATTTTTTCTAGGAACACATCAACCAGCTCTACCTGCAGCCAATTATACTCTGTGAAAAGTGAGATGGCATTCTGTTCTTTTGTCTTGGTGGTGTGTGGGGGGGTACACAGAGGGATAGTGGTATCCTCTCTGCAGCTTCTTCTCCCAGTCCTGGGGTGCAATTCAGGCTAACGGGTCCTGGTTAAGAACCCTGTCTCAAAGTGCCATGTTGAGGTTATTAATAGGGTGACCAGATAGCAAGTGTGAAAAATCAGGACAGGGAGTGGGGGGTAATAGGTGACTATATAAGTAAAAACCCCAAATATCGGGACTTTCCCTGTAAAATCGGGACATTAATAGCCCTAGCTATTAATCTGGCAGACTGTTATAGGCTTCATCATCCATTCAGTTTCTCCAGCTGTGAGGCCTCCTTCCAGCTTGGATTGTGGGAAAACACTGCCTCCCCAGCACCATCCTCAGCATATAAATGCTATATATTGAAGTCAGGCTCAGAAGAGTTATGTTCCTGGAGATCCTTCCCCACTGGTAAGGATTCTTGACTATGCAGTTCCCTGTTGCAGGCACTGCTGATGCCAGTATATGGACCATAGTTCATTCCAGGCCATTGGGCTTTTTCAAGGAACATGAGTAAAGCTGGCAGAATCTGATCCAGAGAGTTTTCCCACTTGGATCCTTTGGAATGAAAGTTGCCCTCTGCATTTAAGATATTATTAATAATACATATTCTCTCTCTCTCTCTCTTTCTCTGTGTGTGTGTGTGAGATTGGAGCTGGTGCATCTGAAAGCAGAAACAGGATGTATGTGATACAATTTACATTTTAAATATATCAAAATTTTAAAATGTAAAACAATGCACATTAAGGAAAATGTCAAAGCAATTCATAATATAAAACCTGTTTACATGTTGCAATAGACACTGATCATATCAAGTTGTTATTTTTTCAACATTGCATTGAATGCCAATTTTATAAATTCTCATTTCATATTAATATTCAGTGTTCATATTGCATGTGGACACTATGTGAACATGAATGTTCACATTGTCATATTGTTATGACAATAGGGTTCATTTTTTATAACTTCCATAAATTTTCTATGAAGCGATAAACTAGCTTTATCACTGGCATTGTAGTTTTCAGAAATGCATTAAAAATGTTGTGTACAGTGTATCAACATAAAAGAACAAAGGGACTATCTAATCGTATTTGTTTATGTTATGATATGTATATAGATATTTAGTATGGTATGTTTTATGATTCCTTAAAATGCACTCATAAGAGAATGATTTAAAAGAATGTAAGAATGTATATTGTTTAATGAATTTAAACAGGTGAGAAATTGCAAACAACAATCATACCAACAGGGTTCTGTGTCAGTACACTATAACTGATACCAGAGTTAATTGAGTGAACTGTTACACTTTTGCAGTTGGTTAAGTAATCATGATAATATTTGATTACAGAACGCTATAGCCAAGGTTCTGTTTTATAGGATGAGAATACCTTTTTGAACAATCTACCATAATCAGTGCATACAACCTAGTTACTGGCTAATCATCAAATAGTCCTATTCTTTCCAAAAATTTACTTTTTTCCAGGAGTCAATTGGCAGTTCCAATAGGATAAGTTGTACACACTTTGCTTTTAGAATTTTGTCACCCAATGCACAGGGAAACACTTTCAAATTTAATGTTCTATTTGCTAGTTCATAGCATGCAGAATTCCTGCTCAAGCAATGCTGAGAGAGAGAGAGAGAGAGAGAGAGAGAGAGAGATGCCAGTGTGTCCTTTCTTGTGCAAGATAAATGAAAGTTGCCTCCAGGGATTTTGGCAAGATGTCTTTGTCCAGATAGCAGCATGATAGTTCAGACATCCCTTTACTAGAAGTTCAGACACCACTAAAGGGCTGTAATTCACTAGACAACAATTTCCCTTGTAATCAGTGGGATCTTACCTAGGATATCAGTGCAGTAAAGTGGGGGCATTTTACATGATCCTTCAGATTGTTTTGGTGACATAATTTTCTTGGGCCTATGTAATTATGTCTCCAATTATCAACTGGGTTAAGGCCTGTCATTTTTTTAGTGACAGTCACAAAGAGATAAACTATAACATAGTTATTCACACTAGGTAAATATTAATCATAGAAAATAAATCCAATTAGTTTGGTTGACTACCAAGCAATCCTAGTAGTGGCTTTCACTGATCTTTTGGCAGTAAACAATTTAGTAAGCCAGCAGTGATCACTCCTTACAATATATGGTCATCTCTGCAGGTAGTTACAGAAATGTTGTACTCTCCAATAGCAGGCCAATTTTTTCCTCTCTGTGACTCCTTTCTCTCAGTGTCATTTACGACCCATGAGGCAAATGAAAATGTAGTTCCTTCACCATTATTACCTATCTAAGTAAGTACTCAATCCATTTTCATCTGTACTGAATACTGTTTTGCTGTCAGGATTAAATCCATTTAGGAGTCAAATAAGCATGATATCCTGTCTGGTCTATGAAAAACTTTTGGCAAATGACATCCCATTTTTACTAGTGATTTCTTTTACAATTTCTTCTTAACAACATCTCGTCTGGAACAAAACGACCCACACCTTTCCAGTAATATTCACAGATGCCCAAGTATGAGTGTAGCTCATCTTTTTCAATCTACAACAGATGCTTTCCCAAAGTCAGGTTTTGGTTTGGTTTATTGCACTGTAACAAGTCATCTAAACTATGTGACAGAGTGTACACCAAATTAGTATTTTCCACCTACCACAGTGAGTGCATGATGCTTTATCATCTGTAGTATCTTTCTTAAAGTTGCATTATGTTATTCTTGAGTTGTTCCATCACCTTGAAAATTCTCTGCTTCATTATTTGGAATAGAGAAGCAGATGAAATATGGTAATTACAAAGGGCATACATATGCATCTGGACAATCCTTCAGATGTTACAAATGCAGTGCAATTTCAATACTTCAGTCAAACTTATTTGATGATATACAGGTGATAGTTCAATATAGTGAACACATTAGTAGCTTTCAGGCTAGTCAGAGTTGCTTTTATTTTGGAGGGGTAAGGGGCTATTCCAGCAGTAATTTATAACACTGATGGCAGCAGCAAAGCTGCATTGGCCAGTTAGTGAGGGAGGAGATGGAGGAATGTGGATCCAACAGTCCTTCCATTCCCTCTCCGCTCCGCTCCGCTCCAGGTTGGGAAGAAGCTCTGTTTCCTCCTGTGTACCTGAGCCCAATATCTAAGTAGCCAGCATAGGTGTGAAAATGGGATTCTTATTCCCTCTTATGCCTTTGTTAAGGTGTATAGTCCAAGCCACAAACTAGCTTTCATTATGTAATGTTTTTGTCAACTTGTGCATTTGGGATTTGTTACTTAACATAATTCCTTTCGAATGGTAGGAGATACTGATGTTATATCTTAATGCAGGGATTCCCAAACTTGGTTCGCGACTTGTTCAGGGTAAGCCCCTGGCAGGCCGCAAGATGCTTTATTTATCGGAGCATCCGCTGGTACGGCCGCTCGCAGCTCCCAGTGGTCGCGGTTTCCCATTCCCGGCCAATGGGAACTGCGAGCGGCCGTACCTGCAGATGCTCAGGTAAACAAAGCGTCTCGAGGCACGCCAGGGGCTTACCCTGAACAAGCTGTGAACCAAGTTTGGGAACCCATGCTTTAATGGATGCTTCGATTCTTTTAAGTAGTTCAACAGTCTAAGCAAGGATTAAATCATTCCTACTAGTAAGCATTCTCTACCTTTGGAATTATTTGACTTTTCAATTATGATCTGATCACAAATAATTTTCTCATATAACTTACCCAAATTACATGAAGACACTAATTCACATAAAACAATTCTCTAGCAGTTGGTTCTCCAGAATTTTGGCTTTCCAATGGAAATAGCAACATTCTGCCACAACATAAGATCAAAATGCTCATGAAGAACAAAAAATGCTTTATCCAGGTTTGTTAAAACAGGTGAAACATGTGGCATGACAGGTAAGTTGTAAAATGCCTTTTGTCCTTCAGTGAAGGAAAAGTGCTTTTGTCCTGTTGAAATGAAATCACTGTTGATCACCTTTGCAAGTGATTTCTACTGTCCTCTTCCTCATGTCACACACACGTCACTCTCACATCCTCATCCTTGGTAACTTCAGTTTCCATACTCACATCCTGTCTGATTCTCTAGGCTCAACCTTTCTTTCACCTCTTTTCCCCCCTGCAACTTCAGATCCATTCTCTCCACTCACCAAAATGGCCAGTTATTTCGTCTACTCTTCATCAAGGACTCTCCCTCTCTACTCTCTCCATTGCTGAATTCCCCTCCTCTGACCACATCACCACCCATCTGTTCTTTGTTCTTCTTTTGATTATAGGCTCTCTGGGACATAGCCTGTGCCTTCTGTGTTTGTAGACAGGGCTTTCAGAATATAAACATTTAATAGCAATTCACGCAATGTAACTTCAACTGGTAATGGACTAGCTGGCTCTTTAGCAATGGAAGTGGGGGAAAAATGCAGGTAAAGTATTGGTCTCTGGGTTAATTTCTGTAGAAAGATGTAAAAGTAGCCAGACAAAAGCAGGAGAGGTTGTCATTGCTGGAAATGTTGTACTGACAAAGCAAACAAGTAGTTAATGAGATTAGACTGCATTCTTTATTCAAGGAAACCTCACAAAAATATAGCTCTCCAATGCCTGGTTATTTTCTTTTGCCTGTCTCCGAACCCATTCCCCATGCACTCTTTGATGGTCTCCATTACTACGCGACATTATATATTGTAGTACCATTTTAGCTCCATATCCGAGGAAGGAATACACCATGAATTTGGCACAAGGAGTGATGTGTGTGCACACCAAGTCGGAGACCCCAAGGGGCAATCAAAGTGTCAATACTGTATGCGGATTGATGAGTGGAATGGGTTGGTGCAGAAATCCAAACCAGTCCAATTTCTGGCTGCTCAATCACCAAATCTTGCCAGGCCTTTTAGCAACTGCTGTAACTAAAAGTGTTTTAGATCGATCGATTTTAAAGCCAAAAGTGAGCGTCAGAGGCTAGTATGACCTCCTGAATAACACAGGCCATAAAATTTCACCCAGTTCCCCTGCTTAAAACTACTAATCCCCGTCTGAGTCCATCAAGCATTCATGTCTTTGTTGTGCAGATACAAAATAGTGAGGCGCTCATGGAATGTTGCCAAGCTGCAAATTCGCAGTTCTAATTTCAGGCCTTCAGTAACTTTCTGTAAAAAGTCCCAGTATCAGGTACTGGGATTGAGTCCTATGGAGAAATGGACTGAAATCGACTACTTTCTCAAAGGACTCTGTTTTAGTTAAAAGAAGAACAGGAGTACTTGTGGCACCTTAGAGACTAACAAATTTATTAGAGCATAAGCTTTCGTGGACTACAGCCCACTTCTTCGAAAGCTTATGCTCTAATAAATTTGTTAGTCTCTAAGGTGCCACAAGTACTCCTGTTCTTCTTTTTGCGGATACAGACTAACACGGCTGCTACTCTGACCCCTGTTTTAGTTAAGTATCCTGGGTCTGAAACTTCTGGATCTTTGTCATTCACCTCTAGTAGATGGTATTTTTTCCCCACCTTGTAAGCTAAGATTAGAACCTCACAGAAGAGGAACCTGAGGAAAGAGGCACATATACTGCCTTATTTAAGAGTGTGTTTTCAGGCATTTTCTCCCAAACTAACCAAGCAACTATAGAAGGCCAGAAAGGATAGAAACGACACCAGGCACCGAGGGAAGGTTCTGAGAACAGATCGTGTCATTGAATGAAATAAACTATAAGTGTCTAGATGTGATATCTGAATCTGAAACAGAATATGGAGAATGGTGCCAAGATCTACCATCTGATTTGGATGAGGAGCTTGATAGAAGTGTCTCCTCAGACCCTAAGCCATCAGCTCCTATTCAGTTCCAAAATTGAAGTATAGAGAAGATGGCTTTTGATGCACATCAATTCCAGTCCTTTCACACAAGGGCTGTGCTCTAGCTTCCGACTCAGTATGCTAGGTGGTCTTGAGCCAATCCATTGCCTTAGCCCAATGAACTGCCATAGATCTAACACTAGTGATTGCTCACTCAGTGCCATCTTCATTGTTGTTGCTGATGATTCTTGACATTGTATCCAAGCTCCAGCTTTGCACCAAATTTGTCAGCAGCAAAGTCATGGGATGGAGCTCTTTCTCAGACCTGAAACAATCAGATCCAAATGACTCCTCAAAGCTGTGTTTACTGAAGCCATAGCATCTAAGTGCCTCCTTGGGACTCATCACTAGCACCAAGTAGAAAGATAAAACATAATAAAGGTATCTATTCAGAGGAAAGTGTGTTTAAGATAGGTCAGCAAGTGAAACCCTATTTCCCCATCCCCAATCCCAGGCACTCAGGGATATAGAGCAGTATCCCTCTTCATAACTTTGGTCATGGTGTTATGGAAGTGTGGTGACACATACCACCTCCTAGGGCTAGCAGCTTTCAACAGTTCCGTTTGCATGCGATATAGCACATGGAAAGCAAAAGAAGGGGCCTGAGGATGCAATTTACTTCAGGGAACCGTTCCTAGATACAACAGAAAGGCAAGCATGCTTCTTGCTGGTAACAAAAAAGAGGGCATCTCTGGGTCAGATATCCTTAGTCGCAGTAAGGTTCACTTAATTCTGTGAGCAGTCCCACTGAAATCAGTGGGGCAATATGTGCAGTCAGAGACTGTCCATGTGAGTGAACCTGGCAGACCCAGGTCCTGCATTAACCCAAACTAACATATCAGCATTAGTGATGTAATGTGTAACTCTAACTATGTCAATCAAGTAGAAGACTATGATTACATATGGTGATATTTGTCCCTCTGTCAAAAAAAAAAATATCTTAGACTATTCTTTGCAGATTCAACATTTACCCATGCACTATTTACTCTGGGTATTTTGTAAAGTGTTCCACACAAGAATGAAAGAAGTACAAATAACTGAAAAGTACAATGAAATATGAATTTCTGAAAATAATTTTGGGCCATTCAGTCCAGCTGTGCATTTCTTTCACTGGTTCCTACACACAAGTAGTCAATTATGTGAGCAGACATGATTCCGGGAATCATTTAAACAAGATAAGTTTTCTTCAAAACTCTCAGTATCATTTATATACAGTGCTGTGCCTTTGTATTAGCTTGGCTTACTTTGAGACTGAAATGAATAATTTTTACTACAGCTGTATATTTGTAGCTGGTAAAAGGGTGCTGAATTGAGAAAATGGACAAAAATGATGTATGTACATTTTAATTGCATACACATGCCAACTGTACATTATGGTTCTAACTGACATGGTAGTAAACAGCCAAAATGCCAGCTTTAACCCAAATGTCTTGCAGTGGTTTACAGATCTTTCTCCCCTCCCCCTTTTTAAAATACATGCTGCCATAATGTTTTCCCAGTGTGTTTCCTTAAATCTTGCCTCCCCCTGCTGGTTGTGCAAAATGGAATGTATATAGAATGAATAAAAACACTTCATAAAAGATAGATGACACCAGAGAATCTCCCATGCTAAGAAATCAAGGTCACAATCTTGCAACTGGATTATTGTGGTCAGATCTCCGTACCTGCACAGAGACCCTTTGACTTCAGTGGAACTCCACATGAGCACAGAGTCTGTTTGCACAGATCCAGTTGCAGAAGCAAGGTCTAGGAAACTACATATATACATCAAAGACTCATTTGAATCTGGACACACCTAAATTGATTTGGCTTTTTTCCTTTAGTTCAAAAATATGGTGTGATGAAATCTGAACACAGAAGATATACAACATTCATATGGTCTACACACATCTTGGTAAAGTTAAAAATGCACATTGGAAAAGCATTATGTTAGATTCCACATCCTACAAATTATTACTGAATGACTCAATATATAGTGAAAAAAATGCACCGTAAGTTAGTATATTTAGAAAGTTATGGAAAATGTATTGAGCAACCAGCATTTTACTCCTGTAAAATCTTAATTGCCCTTAGCTATGATAGTTGTATTTATATCCTATTTTCACTTATTTATTTTGAGACCTTTATGTTTACAGAATGATTACATTAATGCTGAAAATGTTTTGCTGAATCAAACATATATGAACCACAGGATCTATAATTTTCAGAACTATGTCTACATGGGCTGCAATTTACATTAAATTGCTATGTTTTGGTTAAATGGCACCTTAGTTCCCAAGCAAGTCTTTGAATAGTTGTTTCTTTAATTATTATTTAATTTTGTGGTTATGACTGGTTTTCAGTTAAAGAGGGTACTACTGACAAATTCAATTAAATGAAAATAGAGGACTTAATGGTCCATGCTAATGATTCATTTCATACATAATATTTTATCATTTTCTGTGCAAATTTGAAATGAGTGCTTAGCTTGTATTAATAAATGCTTACATTTAGGCTACATAAAGTATAATGATTAAAATACTTTGCAAATATTTGTTTATACATGCTTTAAAAACAAGTAACTGTTTCCTTTCAAATAGTTTTATTAGCATATCTTTTTTACAAAAACTGATGCCTTTGCACTGAGAGAGAATAGTAGGTAGAGAGATTTCATGAAAAATCCCTGGGAATATTTTAATAGACTACGCTATGCCTTTGGTATGTTCAGGAAAGCAAACTTTCAATAATTATGACAATTCTTTCAACAAAAGATCTGATTTTGGAACTTTGAATAAAGAAAAAAAATGTATGGAATATTGCCTTTCCAGATATTTAAACTGACCAAATGATCTCTCTCTTGCACTGTGGAGACTGAAATTCTGGTTTATTTTGTTTTAAAAACAGATGTTAAGTCTTTTTAAAAATTACATGTGGTTGGCGTTTTTTGTCATTGTTAATGAAGATCTACTGTCTTCCAAAGTGAATGGTAGTTGTGCCCCTAAGTGATTTATGTGCTTTTGAAAGTCTCATCCAGAATCTTCCCTATTTGAGTTTCAGTCCATGATGCTTGCTGATATTCTGGAGGTGCTAAAGGATATATGGGTTTGTCATGGGGCGGCTGCCCCACTCCAGTAAAGAGGGGTTAAAAGCAGAAGTGGGCCAGAAGTGGAGAGAGTCTCTCTCTCGAGGACCGGACTGCCTGGTAGCTGAGAAGGGTATATGAGGTGCAGGGACGGTGCTACCATTTAGGCAAACTAAGCGGATGCCTAGGGCACCAAGATTTGGGGGCGCCAAAAAGTGTTCCTACGCCCCCTCCCCGAGCACGCTGTTGCTGCTCCACTTCTCCCGCCTCCCAGGCTTGCAGCGCCAATCAGCTGTTTGGCTCCGCAAGCCTGGGAGGGGAGGAGAATTAGAGCGGGGGTGGCGTGCTCAGGGAGGAGGCGGAGCAGGAGTGAGCTGGGGTGGGGAGCTGCCACACGGGTCCCCGGGAGGTGGGGTGCTGCCGGGGGGGGGGGCACCTAAGGGCGGGAGGGGGGCGGGGATCTGCCGCAGGGCTGGGGGGTGGAAGTTTTGCCTAGGGCACGAAACTTCCTTGCACCGGCCCTGATGAGGTGGAGCAGTGCTGGGGTAGGGCAGAGGGAGCTGGGGAGCTCCAGCCTAGCAAAACCCCAGACTGCAGGCCTAGTTAAAGGCCTACAAAAGGTACTGGGCTGCAGAGGGGCAGAGATAGGCAGAGGCAGCCAGTCCAACCCCCTTGCCAATGATGAGTGGTTTACAAACTGCAGTCTCTGCCCCAGGGAGTGGGGGCTAGATGATGACTGGCAGTAGCCACTGAGGCAAGGTGGGGATAGAGGGTTGGGGGTTCCCCTGGGAGTGGAGACCCAGAGCGAGGGGGTACTGTGGTGTACAGAACTCCTGGGCAAAGGACACTGGGGTCTGGGAAGGACACGGGGGCAGCGGCAGGTGAGACACTAGCCTGCAGAGGGTGCTCCAGGCTGGAAAGAGCTAATTCCTGAGATGACCAGCAGGAGGCACCATGCCGGTGAGTCGTTTCCCCACCACAGGGTTGCAACCTGTTGGTTAGATTCAGGCCCCTGAAATTCAGCAGGGAAATATTGGGACTATCATTGGAGATTATTGTCGATGCCTTCTTATGGGGAATGATAAAGTGCCAGCTTTCTTTAAGAAGGAATTATTAGATTCTTACTCAGGAAACCAGCTCTTGACATTGATAGTATCTCTAAGTATCACTCATTTTAAAAATGCCTATTTTGGGGGACTTTACATTGACAAGGTTATTGCAAAAGAACTTTCCAGGTCTCTTTAACCCTAATGAATCTGGTTTTAAATTTCCTTATAGTATGGAACTGCATTGATAATATTGGTTGATATTCTCCTGGTGACATTTGACCAACTAGTGATGGTGACATTTTTGCAGACTTTTGAAAGGGCCAAAGGACCTTTTTGCAAGGGTTGTTTGCGTGGCTCGCAAATTGTTGTATTTGACACAGTTTTCTACCCTTACAGTTTTCTCATGCAGAATTCTTCAAGGCCCCGTGCCTTGTCACAGTAGAGCTGTCTGGAAAATGAGATTTTGTTCATTAGATTTTTTTTTTTTTATTTTTGTCTAACTGTTTTGGTTTTCAGATGAAGAATGAAAAATTTTAGATTTCAGGTTTTTTGAAAATTGAATTTTTTTTTTGAAGAAAACAGACACTTATGAAAAATTTGTTTAGTCAAAACCCTAATTCTACATAAATAAATATTTAATGGAAAATATTCAATCAGCCCTTTGTCAGACCTTGTATTCATCTTGTACATGGGAATGTACAACCACCATGACATCCAAATCTTTTTCAGAGTCACTGCTTCCCAGGATCGATTCACCTAACCTGTAAGAATGCCCTACATTCTTTGTTCCTAGATGTGTATATTTACATTTAGCCTCATTAAAATGCTTATTGTTGCCTTGCCCTAGCTTACCAAGTGATCTCTGTATTCAGTGACCTGTACTCTTCATTATTTACCACTTCAATTTTTGTACCATCTGCAAACTTTATCTGTGATTATTTTATGGTTTCTTCCAGGTCATTAATTAAATGTTAAATAACATCAGACTAAGAACCGATCCTTGCGGGATCCCACTAGAAACACACCCATTCGATGATAATTCCCTGTTTCCAATTACATTTTTAAACATATCAGTTAGTCAGATTTCAATGCATTTAATATGTGCAATGTTAATTTTATATATTTCTAGTTTTTTAATTGGAACTTCATACAATACCAACTCAAATGCCTTACAGAAGTCTATTATATTAACACTTATCAAGCCAATTTGTAATCTCATAAAAAAATCATATTACTTTGACAGGATCTATCTTCCATAAATGCATATTGATTCACATTAATTATATTACTTCCTTCAATTCTTTATTAATCTAGTCCTGCATCAGCATCAGCCACTCCGTTATCCTGCTTAGGATCTATGTTAGACTGACAAGCCTATAACTACCCAGGTCATTCCATTTACCCTTTTTAAATATAAGCATAACATTAGCTTTCTTCCACTTTTCTGGAAATACCCAAAACATATTGAAATTCTATATTAATGATCCAGTGTACTCCTCAGCCGGCTCTTTTAAAACTCTTGCATGCAAGATATCTGGACTTGCTGATTTTAAAATATTTAACTTTAGTAACTGATGTTTAACATCCTCTTGGGATACTAGTGGAATGGCAATAATGGTATCATCATATGTCATGACTACATCATCTATTTTTTCCCAAATACAGAACAGAAATATTTATTGAACGCATCTGGCTTTTCTGCATTATTATTAATAATTCTAACATTGCCATCTAATAATGGACCAATATGATTTTTAGAATTATTTTGGTACCTAATATACTTAAACTTCTTCTTATTGTCCTTAACTCTACTGGCCATATATTTCTCCTTGTTTCCCTAATCAATTTTCTACAATGCCTAGCTTCTGATTTATATTCATTACTATCAACCTTCCTTTGTTATATATATTTTTATAGCTGCCTTCACTTCCTCTCTAACCATTTTTTAAGCAATATGACCTTCTTCCTCAATTTGGGGATTGTGGCTTTTTGGGTATTTAGTAAAGTGTTCTTAAACAATTCCCAAATATCATTCATATTTTTCTGATTAAAATCTTCCTCTCAGTTGATTTGGCTCATAATTTGTTTTTAGCTTTGTGAAATTGGCCCTTTAAAGCACTAAAAGTGTGTGTGTGTGTGTGAGAGAGAGAGATAGAGACAGACAAACAGTCATCACTTGATCACATTTATAATGTGCAAACAGAACAAAATCCAGAACAGTGATATATATATTGTTTGCATATTATAAATATGATCAAGTGATGATCACGTATATCTAAGTTACCATTGATTTTTAGTTCTGTGATCAGTTCCTTTTTATCTGTGAAGACAAGCTCTAATATAGAATTCCTCAATGTTGGATGCAACACTTTTTGAGGTAGGAAATTGTCACCTATAATATTGAAAAATTCCAAGGATGTTTTAGTACTGGCAACATCAGGCCTCCAGCATAGGTCTCTCCAACTGAAGTCCCCTGTGCTCATGCAGCTCTTTTTCCTACACATTATAGATAGTGTGACAAAGTTTCTCCTCTATCTTGGTGGGTTCTGCGCTTATTGGCAGATTTTCTCGTCTCAGAGGCTCACCATGTGAGTTGGGGAACAGCCCAGAGACCCTCCCCTCTGGAAGAACCCACAATCCAGGTCAATTGGGAGGTTTGGGGGGAACCCGGGCCTGCCCTCTACTCCGGGTTCCAGCCCAGGGCCCTGTGGACTGCAGCTGTCTATAGTGCCTCCTGTAACAGCTGCATAACAGCTACAACTCCCTGGGCTACTTCCCCATGGCCTCCTCCAAACACCTTCCTTATTCTCACCACAGGACCTTCCTCCTGGTGTCTGATAATGCTTGTGCTCCTCAGTCCTCCAGCAGCACACTCTCAGCTCCTTGCACCTCTTGCTCCCAGCTCCACACACTCGCACCACCTTTTAAAATCCAGGTGCCCTGATTAGCCTGCCTTAATTGATTCTAGCAGCTTCTTAATTGTCTCCAGGTGTCCTAATTAGCCTGCCTGCCTTAACTGGTTCTAGCAGGTTCCTGATTACTCTAGTGCAGCCCCTGCTCTGGTCACTCAGGGAACAAAAAACTACTCATCCAGTGACCAGTATATTTGCCCTCTACCAGACTCCTGTACCCCACTGGTCTGGTTCTGTCACAATAGGTACATAAGGAGCTGGTCATCCTGTTCCCTAACATGATTTAGTGGTCTGTAACAGAGAACAACTAATACCCCATCTTGTGCTTTATCTGTTATGACATTAATCCATAAGCATTCAAGGTCATTTTCTTCACCGTTATCAGTGACTCAGAAACAGGAAATTCCATTTTTAACATAGTGCTATTCCCCTCCCCACTTTGCCCACTCAATCATTCCTATATAGGCCTTCAGAGCTGGGCAGAAACAAGGAATATAGGGCAGTCTTACAGGATCAGGGAGTTGATCCTGGGAAGCAATGACTCTGAAAAAGATTTGGGTGTCATGGTGGTTGTACATTCCCATATACAAGCTGAGTACAAGGTATGACATAGGGCTATTTGAATATTTTCTATTAAACATTTGTACAGTATATGGCATTATCTGTTTCTGGCATTTCAGAGCAGGGCGGCTGGCCCAGCTCAGCAGGCAGCAGTGCAGAAGTAAGGGTGGCAATACCATACCAGGCCACCCTTACTTCTGTGCTGCTGCTGGCAGAGGCTCTTCCTTCAGAGCTGGGCTCCTGGCCAGCAGCTGCCGCACTCCAGCTGCCCAGTTCTGAAGGCAGCGCCACCGACCGCAGCAGCGCAGAAGTAAGGGTAGCAGTACCCCAACCTCCCCACACAATAACCTTGTGACCCCTTCCCCACAACTCCTTTTTAGGTCATGACCCTACAATTACAACACCGGGAAATTTCAGATTTAAATAATGAAATCATGAAATTTATGATTTTTAAAATCCTATGACCGTGTAATTGACCAAAATGGACCATGACTTTGGTAGGGCCCTAGTTATAACATTGATTTTAAAATTCCAGTCATGGGAATTATCCCACCAGAATTCAATAATACCAATTGAATCATATTTATGCTAATAGATAAGCAATTTCAATTCTTCTTGTTTGCTACTCAGGCTCCTAGCATTGGTATATAGGCAATTAAAGAATTTCTTTTCTTCGTGTCCTTTATTTCTTTGATTATTTTTGTTCTCAATATTTCAATTTCGTTCTAAGCACTCCTATCTTAGACTCACCTGAGGTGAGAGGGTCCCAGAGCTCGGACTGCAGCCTGAGCCCAAAGGTCTAGACCAAATTAAACAACCCCTTCACTCGAGTGGCTGAGTCAGCTGGCATGGCCAGCCAGCATGGGTCAGCCGCGGGTGTATAACTGCTATGTAAACATAGCCTTTGTGGGCTACAGAAAATTGATCGAACCAGTTTGGTACATCTATCTGGATAATCCATCACAGTCTGAGTCATTTTTTTATTCCAGAAAAATCTATTAATAATTTTAATTTTTTAAAATGTAACAATAAAAGACCATTTCAATTATTTTAAGTAGAAAAGAGATGTTAGTGAATATGCATGGGCTAATTAACTTTCTCTGAATACCTCACTGTGAGTTCAGAAAGCTTCAATTACAAAAATTAAGCAAATCAAAAGAAGAGATTAATACGCCCAACATAATGTAGAACAGCCTGAAGTGTGAGAAACATATTAATGGTTACTCTGAAACGATATGATTCCTTTGTGGATTGTGTCAGCTGCATAAAAACCAACCAAACAAAAAAAAATCCCACACTTTAAAATGGAATTAATATTAATTGAAAAAAAAATACCCATTACCTTGCTAGTTGTATAATTGCAAAAACACTAGAGCCAAATCCTGGTCTTGGTGGCTCTTGTAGTATATATCCCAGGCTGGGGCCACATAAGTATATTCTGAGTGCCTCTGTATTCGAGGCAGCCATGCAGTGAAGATGAAGCTGCTCAACGTGCCTCCTCTCTAAATCCAGAGTCATAGGACAAAATCCTGGCCCCATCAAAGTCAGTGGATGTTTCCATTGACCTCTATGGGGGCCAGGATTCCACCTACAGATTCTATCCTCCCAGCTGCCGTATAGGGCAATCAGATTTCTGGGGGAATGATGCAAGGATTGGATGAGGATGATTAAAGGATTAGAAACGTACATTAGTGAGAGACTAACGGGGCTCAATCTAGTTAGCTTAACAAAGAGCAGGTTAAGAGTGACTTGATCACAGTCAGTAAGAAACTACATGGGGAAACAAATATTTAACAGTGGGCTTCTTCAGAATAGCAGAGAAACGTATAGGATGATCCAATGGCTGGAGTTCAGACTGGAACTAAGGTGTACATTTTTAACAATGAGGGTAATTATCCACTGGAACAATTTATCGAGGCTCATAGTGGGTTCTCCATCACTTCACATTTTTAAATCAAAGTTGGATGTTTTTTCTAGAAGATCAGCTCTAGGAATTATTTTGGGGAAGCTCTATGGCCTGTGTTATACAGGAGGTCAGATTAGACAATCACAATGGTCCCTTCTGACTTTAGAGTCTATAGATCTATGAAGGAAAGGCAGTGGCTTCCCTATGCCTCAGCCTGGGAGCATAGCTTTTAGATATTGAGACAACCAAGTAGATTTCTTGTTTCCTCTTTCTCTCTCTCTTCAAATTAAACATAATCTAGTTCCTCTTTCATCGCTCTCTCTCTCCCCCCTTTGCCTCTCCACAGGATCTGTATGAGGATTACTACCCCTACATTTTCCACCCCAGCAAAGGACATTGAAAGTATCAAATATGCAGCTGATTGGAAGAGGGGTGGAAAGAACAAACACCTAATCTCCAGGAGCCCCTCCTGTCATGAGCACCGCTGTGTGCTCCAGACACATAATTCATATAGTTCTATAAATTACATGATACAATAAGAGTAAGACACATTCACTACTACAAAGATTTTTGCAATCTAAGGGCCCAGTTCTACAACCTTTATATTGAGTAGTAGTTACATGCAAGAGTATCGAGTTCAATGAGAGTACTTGTGTGATCTAGTATTACTCCAGGTTCATATGGGTTTCAGAATCAGGCTCTCAGACAGAGAAGATATTAAAAAAAGAGACAAGACTTGGGGCTACAGTTCAGGCAAGAGTGGGTGTGTAGAGATGATTCATGGGGAAAAACTTAGAGGGATTCTTGGAAGAAATGAGGTTTAAGGAGAAATTTGAAGGTGTGAGCATAAGGCCCAGCAACTGAGAGATTGTTCCAGATACTGGGAACAGCTTGACTTAGGCATAAAGCCAAGGATAAGAAAAAGAGAAGAAAAAACTAGAAGAGCGCTTGGGAGAAAGTTGGGAGACAAGAACTTTCTTGCTTGCGTTTCTGAACCAAGAGGGGAGCGGAGGCTAAGAGATGAAAGATAAGCCTGAGAATTCTCCCAGGAAAGTGAAGTAGAGCCGGGGAATAGTCACAGACAAAACCCATTTCTCCCCCAGAGCTCTGAGTGTGGTGGGAGAAGGAAGACAAGACGTGCAGCCTACTGGAGGAGTCTATTTCAACGTTGCAGAAGGTCACTAGGTCACTGTTACTGGTGTCAGTGTGGGTCTTAGCAACTCTCAACCTGACCCTGAGACAATTAAGATGGACTAGATCAGTGGTTCTCAAACTTTTTTTCCTGAGGAAGACTTGAAAATTGCTGAGGGTCTCAGTGGACCATGTAATGATCTTTTCAAATGTTGTTTATACCGTTAGCTAACTATTGTAAAATCAACTATTGTAAAAAAGAAACCTTAATTATTATTAACATTTTTTGTTCTACAAAGAAAAGCACACAACTCATATTTTAATATCAGTAGTCTTACCTTTCTAATGTGATAGATGTGCCCTCTCTCCACTGCTGCGACAGCCCCCGAGCTGGGGCTGGGAAGGGGGGGCCGTCTCTCTCCCCGGCAGCCACAGCCCTCGAGCTGGGGAAAGTTGCCTTTCTCTGGCCACCACAGCCCTGCACATCCCAAGCTCCCCCTAGTGCCTCTTTTCACCCCACTGCCCCCTCCCACCAACCCCCTACTCCTCCCAAGGCCACCATCTCACCTTACATGTGCGTTCTCTCCAGGGTCCAGATACCTAATTAGTGGAGCTGCGCCTACACAGCTCCACTAATTAGGTAGGTGGCCCTTCATTCTCTTGTGTGCGGCCGCCCAGGGAACTTAGAGGGAACTATCCACGGACCACAGTTTGAGAACCTCTGAACTAGATAATTGTGATGACAAAAAATCAGTGTAAGTGTACAGCAATGAAAAAATATAAAAGAGTTTATAAACACAAGTGTGCAAAGGAATATAAATATTATATTAACATATATCTAGTATGCAAGCATATATTTAAATACCTTATTATAATGCATGTGCACAAAGTGGCAGGATTAAGGTGTTCTAAGAAGCTTACTTCTTCTGAGTTTTGAGTGTTTCACCATGAAGATTAACATTTTGTTAAAGTTTTTTGATAGACTATATGACTCTGGTACTTAAAAATAGACTTTCTAAAAAACTATGTTTGAAAAAAATCTCTTAGGATGAAACGTTGTTTGCCAAGTTTTAACAATAGCAATGTTTTTATGGCTTAGTTATAAACCTCTGAAAAACAGCATTCACACTGATTCATCTTTAGCCACAGCAACATGAGCAATGCTACATATGCTTTTATCTGTAATATGATACCACATAGTAATATGTTTCTATATCTTATTTGGAAGAATAGCCAAGTTTTTCAAAAAAGGATGTCTACATTTAAGCTTCTAAATCCTAATTTAGGTGTTTAAATCAGAGGCCTGATTTTCTCAGCTGCTGAGCAATCCCAGTGCCTACTAAAGTTGGCCTATCTTTTGGCACCAGCTTTTAAAAATCCTGGTTCAATATGTTACATACATCATTAATGCACTGTATGTATGGATAGCTGTATGCTGTACATATACTCTTAATATTTTCATTGTACACAATGTGCAACTCCTGATTTTAGAAACTGATAGATGTTAATGTTTGTACCAATCAAGCTTGATGGTATTATTTAGCCAGTATTATTCATGTTCCCATATGGTACACAATCAAATGTGCATAGTCAAAGTCAATTTTAAATTAGGGATCTGGTTCTCCTCTTACTTTCACTGGTGAAATTCCATTAGCCTCAAGTAGAGTTACTCTTGATTTACTCTTGTATAAGTGAAAGGAGAACCAGATTCTTCAGTACTAGATTATTTGAATGAATGAAAATGGATTAATCTGGGTCATTCAAGACCTCTCAACAAAAATAGTTACCAGCTGTCATTTCCGATTTTCCCTCAGAACTGTTATTACAGAAAAGGAAGATATTGATATGACTTATCCAAATGGCACTTCATGCTATCCATCATTAACCTGGTTTTAACACTCAACCAATCCAGCACCCCTTATTCAGGGAAAATTCCCATTGACTACAGTGAGAGTTTTGCCTGAGTAGGCAATACAGAACTGGTCTGCTAGTACGGAACAGGTATGGGTTTTATTTCTTAAAGCAATAATGTTTGCTTAAGTGGTATAAAGAGCACAAAACACAAGATATGATAAAACTCATCTGATCTTTTGCCTTTTCCCATCCAAGCTTCACATCCTGCATTTCTACCCCAGTGATTCTGTCGCCCGATACAGACACAATAACATTTGTCAAAAACTCTGCCTCTGTGCTGACCACCTATAAAGATGCGTTCTTTTCAGTGAGCCCTGGCTCTGCACACAGCCAGTACGTTTCTGCATGGTTTGTGCTGGACAATGTTGTACAATCAGTTTCAAAATGTGGAGCCGCTCAGCATGGCCGCACATGTGCAACCTCAAAGGGTGAAAGAAAATGGGACAAGGCAAGGGTCAGTGACAAGTGGCCATGCACGGTTGGTGTACGGGTGAAGTGGGGTGGAACAAGGCTAATAGAAATGATGGGATTTTGTTTTCCCATGCTCTGACAGCAACTCATGGAAGGCCCTCCCTCTCTCTCACACACATGCTGCAATGTGCACTGCCTCTTAGTGAAAAAGAAGACAGCTCCGTAAAGGGCGAAGTGCCGCTCAGTTACAGACCTGAGGGCAACATGTGCTTAGTGACACAGGGTACAGGAAATTTGGAAACAATAAATTTGCGGGATTAAAAGGAAACCTATAGTAGGACAATATTGTCTGAAGTATGAACTGGTACTGAATATACTAGTTCATACTTCAGACAATATTGTCCTACTATAGGTTTCCTTTTAATCCCGCAAATTTATTGTGTCCAAACAGATTTTGAAAGGCCACCAGTAAAAAATTATGGAAGCACACAATGCTGGTCACCATGTTGGGGTGATCATTATATTGTCCTGTTAAATCATAAAATTGAAGCTGGAAAAGCATATGCTATATTACATATATTTTCTATATTTGGTGTAATATATTTGTATTAAAAATCAATAAGTATTTTAAACAAAAATGTCCACCTTATCTTTTTTTTTTTTTTAACTAAGATCATGGACCAGATTGTAAGTAGGGTTGCCAATTTGGGTTGGATGTATTTCTGGAGATTTCATCACATGACAGTCTTTAATTAAAGATTCATCATTAATTCCTGAAGACTCCAGGACAATCCTGGAGGGTTGGCAACCCTAATTGTAAGCAAGACACATTACATCACTGTCTACAGTTGTGTTCCACATATTCTATATATCATTTGTAAACTACTCCCGAAAGAAATATGCATCAAACTTTTAGAAAAAAATTAATCTGATGACAATCTGTTTTCATTTCTTTCAGATGCTGCATGATATTTCATCTACTTAAATATGTATTCCTTTCCCCATCACTGCCCATTTGTTTTCTTTTGTTCCTTTCTGCTTTAATTTTCATTAACTATATTACTCGATTTGATGATACAATCACAACAAAGAGAAAAACAATCCAAATCTGTTTGAACAGGATTTTACATTTCCTTTGTAAGCACTCTAGTTCTGACAAAACATAAAGCCAAATATATTTTCACACTGTAGTTTAAAAATTGAGTACTACTCCAAATTCCGTTACTTACATGCTCATTTGATTTGCAAGTTTTAGTTCTGAAGTAAGTTTGTATGGATGACTTTTAAATAGTTTTGCTTGCATGCCTTTATTCTTAAGATACACATCTTAAAACTGCAGGACTGTTACAAATACACCTCTACCCCGATATAATGCTGTTCTCAGGAGCCAAAAAAATCTTACCACATTATAGGTGAAACCGCATTATATCAAACTTGCTTTGATCCGTCGGAGTGCGCAGCCCCCCCCCCCCCCCCCCCCCCGGAGCACTGCTTTACTGCATTATAGCTGAATTCGTGTTATATCGGGTCGCGTTATATCGGGGTAGAGGTGTACAGGTTTTTCATCTCTGTTCTAGCAGTACTATGGGGGTGGAGCAGGTAATGAATTACTGGGACTTTTAGATGGAAAGATAAATCCAACTTTAACATTTTGATTAATAGAACAACCCATGGCTAGTGCTCAAGGGATTGTGTGTGACTCCTATGAAATGCATGTGAAAGGTTAAAACTATTAACCATATTGTGAGACACAACCTTGTCTAAATTGGCATAGCTGAGGTGACTACAATGGTGCTACATTGCTTACAGCAGCTGAAAATCTAGCTGTCTGTGAATTGAATAGCACTCATATTTTAACTACTCACATTACTATTAATAACAGAAACATTTTTTGTCAACTAGTAGCATTTAGTAAGTCAAAGACAAAGCCCTCTCTTCTCCATCTCAGAATATTATGGGCATGATTCTCCTCTGACACCAGTGTAAATTAGAAGTGATTCCACTTACATCAATAGGGCTACATGACATCAGTGTAGGGTAGAATCAGACCCTTGAAGACAGACATGAGGCATACATTTGAAAACATTATCTCTCAAATATTTGAATACTGGTCTAGTGAAATTAATATAATTGAGCATATTCTTTTAGCTTGTAACTGTTCTTGAAACTCTTGAAAATGGAATGGTATACTTGTAAGGCACAAGCTAAACACAGTCCCCGGTGAAACTACCTTGTAGTCAATGGACGTATTTCAGTAGGCATGCATTTGGCCAAAAGTGTTAAAGGAAGAAACCAGTAATGTGACTATGTAAGCTTAGTGTATTAGCATGTAATATGTGCTTACACAGCTAATTAATCATCATGATTAATTGTACGAAACAGCAAACAAAATATTTCAGGAAACCAAGATTACTTGCCGGTAGTATAAAGACCGAGTAAACGCATACATATGCGGCTTCTAATACAAGATAAGGATCACTGGTGAGGCAGGTTGCAGAGCTTGAGAAAAGTAGTAGTTGCTCAGTGAAAATGCTTTTGGCAACTATTGACCTTTGAATTCCTAACCTAAAGGGTACAAAAACACCACAATGTTCTCTGGCAAGTTTTCCCTGATATAACCTGCTGGAAAGGGGACAAAATATCCTGAGGTCATTTTACATGCACAATTTAACAATTATGTGGTCAGAGGAGGAATGATTCTGTTAAGCTGCTGGGAACTGTAGATGTTTACAGGCTTTATGAATTAAAAAGGAATCTAAAAATCTAACACAGCATAATCAATATCAGGACCAATTCTCCTATGCTGAGATAAATGATGTCTAGTGTTGTACTGTGAACACAAAACTAGAAAGAAAAAGGGGATTCAGGCGCCTGATAAAACCAAACCAAATAAATGCAAACCTCAGAATAGACATGTCTGAATTAAAGGTTAGAATGTTAAGGAAGTATTAATTCTCACTTTTAAACTCTACAAAGAGCAGTGTCAGGGGAATTTATTTTAGTTAAAAAAAACAGATTAACAAATTATTGGAATTGAGAAAAAACAAATAATATCAAACTTATTTCTTATTCCAACAGAAAGTTTTCTAATCCATACCCCAGGTTAAATTGGGGACACGATTGTAATCAAATAATATAAGCACAAGTTTAAATCATATCTTAAAATTTCTTTTTTTACTAGTAATGAGAATTCTCAATTTGAAGTGAATTGGAAATGAATTTCAGGGGAAAATGTGCAGTGTCATAATTTTTATTTGCCAGCCAGCTACCTGCCCCCACCCCCACACAGAGTTTGTATTTTTTTTTCCTTTTTCTAAATGGCTGATTCAGTTGCGATATATTTTCTTCCCTCCTTAACAAATCCACAAGTTCCAAGCTTTCCTAGTACTAGTTAAGTGGTAGATGTAAAGAAAACCACAAACCCTCCCCCATCGAAGCGTCACTTCTAATTGGTTGTTTCCACATTCTGCATAAATTCCTCAATCATATGTTAAACTACAGTATGCCTGATTGGGTCCCCTTCACCCTAACTGTTCCCTGCTGACTGGCACTGCTTGCCAACTGCTGCAGGAAGCAAGACAAGCAGCAGCAACATCTCTACTGTTTTGGTAGGTCTTTGCTACCACCAATGGAACAGCTGCTCTCTCAGCACCTACTTAGTGTCCTGAGCACAGTTACCCCATTGAAGAATGCATCTGTCAGACTGGCTCAAACGAGAGATGTCATTAACATAAAATAATACGTATGTGTTGGTCTATCAATTGACATATTGCTCCAAAATCGGCATACAAATCCTTCACGTTGCTTTGGATATATACACAGAAGAGCCTGAAAATAGTGCACAAAATAAGGTGAAGAAAATAAGCCCTTCACAGTACTTAAATCTATTGCACACTCAGGGGAAATGATATGATAATGTGGAGACAGTAATCTGAACAGATCAGAAGGATGTGCTGTACATCACTGAAAGGGGTTAATAAGGATGCATGCCAGAACTCTTAAGCCACCCTATGTATTTCATGCCCAGACTTTATCCTATGGTTCCTATTCAGCAAGGACATATGCCTCGTACCACGTAAGCATGGTTTTAGCATATTTTAAAATGGAATGACATCTAAATTACACAGAACTGCAATCACCCAACAGGATTTCTCAACATGCACCATGCTATCGGGCTGCTACTGTACGGAAAGAATGCACAATTCCAAAAGGAGGCTGAGGCGGTAGGAAGAAAGAGGAGGGTCTTGTCTAAATCATCAAGTTGCAGCAAATTCACAAAAATGCAAAGCTTAAAAAACATTAAAAGGTGGGCATGTAAATAAACCCTGGTACTATGGAACATAACCGAGCATTTCCCTGACCTTGGCAGTGCAGCGAGCGGCGGGGGAGGGGTGGCCATTTCTGGAGAAGTATGAACTGTTTTTGAACAATTTCTCCATTGTATTAGGCAGAAACAGGCTTTCCTTCAAATTCACAGATAGATGTCCTTTTGTTCCATGTTTTTCTTGAACCAACATATTGAACCTAACCTTCTGTTTTTCAGTGATTAAGATTGATGTTCCTCATCTTAGCATGTGAAAATCAAAAGCGAGCTCATTGTTTCATTGCCCAAAATTCTGCAGTGGCACCAACAGTCCAAGATGTGAAGGTCAAAACTTTATAGGACACAGGTGCAGTAGCACCAGCAGCAGCCTCTGGGGCATCAGCCTGAGCCGCATGCATTGGAGGCAATTGTCCCATCCTGGGCAATGAAATCAACCACTCCCTTAGCATTTTAAATGGATGGAGGCCGAATCTATTGATGAATGCTATGTAAAGTGTACCTATATTTAAATGCCATGAGTTATTCTACCCCCTCCATATGCCATGCTCTCAGATGTGTTCATTGTTATTTTTTGTATAATGCCCAAAGTGTTCTAGGTACCTCACGGAAGTAAGAAAAGATGTTTCCTCCCATAAGGCGCATATAATAAATAAGGAACAGATGAAAGATTAGGTATGGGATGCAATAAAGGGAAGAATTGACCTAGTGGTAATGTTCAGCATAGATTCATAGATTCCAGGGCCAGAAGGGAACATTGTAATCATCTAGTCTGATCTCCTGCATAACACAGGCCATAAAACTTCCCACAATAATTCCTACAGCGTATCTTTTAAACAAGCATCCAATTTGATTTAAACATTGTCAATGATGGAGAATTTACCAAGACCACCACATTCCATTTTTTGTTTGTTTGTTTATATTCCTCTAACTCTGTCTCTTATCATCATAATTTTATGAACTTTATGTTGGGGTTAACAGGCCTCCTGGAAAAAGTGAGTTTTAAGGAGGGACCTGAAGGAGGAGATGAAGTAGATACCAAAGGCTACCAAAGTACTGGGCTACTGTAGCAGTGAATATAATAAAGCAAACTAGCCCACTGGGCCGGCTTGCCTTCATTATATTGACTGATTTGCATTATATTCTGCTTTGCAATATATTCAGCAGTAATGCAAGAAACCTACAGGTCTGTATCCTGTAAGACATTAGCTTCAGCACGTTAGCATAAGGCTTGAGACCTATGATCTTTGAACAGATAAACAGCCCAACAGAAAAAAACCCACATACTTGGGGAGCTGAAAATAGAGTCTAAGGGGAAGTTCCGACCACAGGTAAATAATTCAATCAGAGAAGCGTCCTGGCAACGAACTGATGTACATAACATGTATATGAGATACATTTAAGGCTAGCCTTAATATATATATATATTTTCTTATAAGTTTCTTATAGGTCTGATTTTTTTTTATTATAATAGGTTTATATTAGGGTATATTTTGGCTGTAACACAAGGGACCTGCAGGCCACATCCTGTATGGTGAGCTAAGGCAAAGTTAGCATACATGTGTCTGGGACCTTTCACCTAAATAAATGGAGCTAAAGCATAAGGTTCATGTATGACTTTGACCTTTAACATAGAGGCTGAATTAAAACAGGTTGACATAGGGGCTTTCCTAAGTTCATACCCTTTTAAACTGAACAGGTACACCCCAACTTGAAACTTGGAATGAACCAAAATAACCAATTAGGACAGAAGTAACAAATATGATATCTGACTAGAAAAGGGCCATGGTAACGAATTGATGTATATAATAAATTGAGATAATTGAAATACTAACCTATAGGAAAAAGACACTCCAACATTAGTGAGGTGAGGAAATACAAATAAGGAAAAGGGAAAAAAAAACCTACTGAATATGCATCGAACATAACGGTGTCAGTGTAACATATTATAAAAGTGGCATCCTATAAAAGTAGGAGAGAGAGATGTAGTCCTGGGAGGTGCGAGAATGATGGCCACTGCTGATGATGGGGAAGGTGATGGTGATGAGGAAGACGGTGGCTAACATTTCAGGTTATTCTACAGGGGATGGTGGGAGTATATGGCTGTGTAGAGGTACATTCTGTGGTAACTCTATCTTACTAAGTTGGGGTGTTTGTGACTGTGCTAAATGTATTAATAAACTATATTTGTAAATATAAAAGAGTTCCTATATTGTGACTGTTGCAACTGTGCACATCAGGGTTCCCAACTATATAATAATTTAAATAATACTGGGCCTGATCTTGGGGCAAGAATCTGTCAACCTTCAAAGAGATAACTGTGGATTCTTAAGTAATCAATATAATTAATACATAATCTAAGATCAGGCTACAATATGTAGATAGAAAATGGAGTGAAGAGATAGATCTGCATGTCATCAGTTCAGCTGCCATAATTGAGCACATGAAATCAAATGAGATGTCAAAGGAAAGAGGGAGAAGAGACTCAACGACAGAGCCCTGAATTATTACCATGAATAGTGGGAGACAGAAGATGATATGTGAAGAGCAGTCACAGAAGTGTAAAAATGAGCATCTAGATGGAGGTTCACAATCTCCAAAGCCACAAAAGGTTGGAGAAGGATGAGAATATAGAAGAAGCTTTTGGATTTGGCTTCAAAGGAGGTAATTGGTGAGTTTGACTGGGGCAGTTTCAGTGGAATGGAGAACATGGAAACCATGTTATAGGGATTACAAGGAATTCATAGACAATGTATCTCTTTTTCCAATTAAAAGATTAAAAGATAAAGACACAAAAATAAGCACAGGATTTCAGCAAAGAATCCTACAGCTGAATTAATTTTTTTTTGCTATTAACTCACAAACTCACACTCTTAAATATGACAAATGTACTATTAGAAATAAACTGATTTCCCAGTATAAACTGAATTTTTTAATTCAAGTAAAATGCCTTCTGTGTTGTTTTAAAAAGTCCTAAATATGAGAAAGATAACAAAATTGTGTTTTATATTCTCAGTGAAAGCAGAAACTTACTAACACATCTATAATTGCCAAGGGGCCTATTCATAAAAAATGTATACACTTCAGAATGCCCATGTCATCACTACCAAGCAAGTACTTTGCTCTTCTGAAAAACACCTGCATCAATATACAACATAAGTGGCTGTATTAATGTACTCATCTCTGAATATTGGAGAGGGCTTCTTTCTGGCTATATAAATACTTCCTTAAGTGGGAAATACAATAGCAAAGTAACAAAGTATATTCTCTAAGGATCAAACTAATAAATGCAGTAGTGCCTTTAAAGATATTTTCTTTGTTTCCTGCTTTGCAGACCACCCTTGTGCAAGGAGTCAAAGGAGAAATGTGTTGGAACTCAATTACCTGTGGTAGTGAACCACCCACAGATGTTTAAAAATAGCTGCCTCCCACAGATATCCAGTATGAACCCAGTGCTTTTCTATGTGCGTCTATCATGCCCCATTAACATAATAAAATGCATCAGGTACCTTTTCAAACTGCTGGAAGAAGCCCAAAATAGTCAATAAAATACTAACTTTAACTCAATGGATAGTGTGCTTTTTCACTGATCCCTAAAATACTGTATCCACCCCTCTCTGCTTCATCTCTACTTAACAAGCAACTAAATGATGGTCAAGCAAAACACATTTCCATCAGGTCACCTGAGGTACTTCACTCAAGGTAGAAATGGGAAACCTTCACGTTTCCATGGTTCTGCTCTGATAAGAACCCCAAAACATGCATGCTTATTCAGGCCGACTGTCTTCAAAAGTAAGTTTGAAATCTTGGAAGAGTCACTCTTGTTAGTTTATTGGTAATTCCCTTTTCCACTTAGCCTAGAACTACCATGATAATCAAGTGGTAGAGAGGCATACAGAAATAAAAAGTAATTTTCAAATAATATAGATAAACATTTTCAAACCACAGTATTAGCTTGGCTTGGGTGTTGGATGAAGGTTTCAGTCAACAACTAAATATATGACTTTACCAAGTAGTGTGAACTCCTTTCTTGGTTGGTGTATAAACTCTTGTGTTTGCTGACCTGGGACTAAGATAACTGCCTACTTTTCAAAGAAATAAAGACAATGATGTGAAAAATGAAGGGCAAATCTTAATTTTAGGAGATCCTGCCCCACAATGTCTTAGCAATGGCAGAAAAATCACACATCATATTACAGAGGGCTTTTTTCCAAATATTTCTTTTCCTTGAAAGTTACGACTGACAATGTATCATGAGAGTTTAAAACATTTGCTGCCCTCATGGAAGTCAATGGGAGTTTTACACAGTGACAGAGTTAGGCTGAGTACTTTTGAAAATCCCCCTTAATGTATATTTGTTTTGATTGCCACTCAAGAACTGGGTTTTTTATAACATATTTTTAATGTTGAACCTTTATCTAGACCCTCTTTTTAGTCACACTGGCATCTTCTTATAGGTTGAGTTTTTCATTTGTAATGAAACTGTATCTTGTTAAACCTTAGATATGGCATCCCTCTTGCTTTAAAAGTTGCTTTATTGAAAGCTACTTTCCTTTCCATGAACCAATTCTTTATTATTAGATGTGACTTGAGGCATCACATTGTTACTATAGCTAAGTTTCTTAACTGCCCTCATATGCTCACTCAGTTCTTCCCTGTTAGAATGTAGATTCAAGATGGTTTCTCCTCTACTTTGACTTGCTATTACCGTTTCTTGGATAATGAAAAATTCCACTACAGAAGCTAAAAAACTCTTTCAGGATCTCTATACTATTCTATGTGTGGCTACAAATCTCTTTGCTGATCCATATTTATAGTAGGTTTATTTGTAATTAAACAGATGTTTGGACAGCTACTGTCACCTTCAGGACAGCATTTTGTGGTGGTGAACTACTCAATAGTTGTTCTATGAATATTTTGTCTCATTTTTTTATAGTCCTGGGGGTCTATTACAGATGTTAATTGAAGTTCCTTCTTGTTTTTTGATAATCTAGCCATACCCAAATTATGCCACTGATACACTCATCATTATCAAATTCTAGGACACTGGTTTTGTAATTGTTTTCAAAGCAGTGCCACCTACTTTACAGTCTCTTTTATATTTCTCTGTGTATATATATATATATATATAAAAAAATAAAATACACTCATATACTGTATCTATCAATATCTATAAATAGATATAATTTTAGTGCTGGCAAAAAAGTTGATTATTTGTCCACTGAACATTTAATAAGAATGGCCATGCTGGGTCAGATCAATGGTCCATTTGGCCCAGGATACCATATTCTGACAGCAGCCTGTGCCAAATGCTTCAGAGATAATGAACAGAAGAAGGCAATTATTGACTGACTTATCACCTGTTGTCAAGCCCCAGCTTCTGGAAGTCAGAGGTTTAGGTTTAGAACCTGGGGTTGCATTCCTGGCCATCTTGGCTAATAGCCACTGATGGGTCTATCCTCCATGAATTTACCTAATTCTTTTTTGAACCCGCTTATACTTTTGGCCTTTACAACATCCCCTCACAACAAGTTCCACATGTAGACTATCCTTATGTGTGTTTTAAACCTTTTGTTTGTTAATTTAATTGGGTGACCCCTGGTTTTTGTGTTATGTGAAGAGTCTGCCTAGTCTTACAGGGCGACAAGGACATAAGAGACCTGTGTAAACTGCTTTTCTCCAAGCACTGGTACCTGCAATCGGTGTAACCAACACAAGGAAGGGGCATGTCATGTCTTCCCTTTACTCCCAGCCATGGCAACAACACACAATTTGGTCCTAGATTTTTTATTATTCAGCTTTTGTTGCAAAAAATCATTTACTTTGTATTGGAATGAATAATAAAATAAGTAGTAGCCATGGCATCATAACAGTTGCAGCTGAGTTTTCATAATAAGCCTATTTGTGGCATTCTATTAAAATCCACAAATACTGGGCAAGTTAGATCAGTTTAAGTTGAACTATTCTACCACATTTGAAGTCAGTTGGAAAAGGAGTTCTTGAATGACCCTAAAAATAAAGGTATTTATCAGAGTTCAAAAGGTCCACTAACTTTTTTTGCTGGTGAATCTGGCCTAAGATTTCTAGGAGCTTAAGAAAATAAACTAAAAGCAAATTATAAAAATTGACATGTCTTAATAAATTCTTGTCTAAGCTAGTCTAAGCAGACCTTTCAAAATTATACATCCAAACCAATAAATTATTCTACATTTCCTCATCCTAATTAGAACCGTCTTTCATGACTTTATCTCAGACACACAAAATAAAACTCTTTTCACCATCACCAAAAGGAAACAAGGTCAAAAATTGCGTGTCAGTGCTGTACAAAAAGGAAGATAAGATTCCTGACCCAAGAAGCCATATACATATAATACAGTTTGGACACATATGATATTTAAAGATTCATATGTGCTTATGGTGATATGGGTCCTTGACAGAACACACCCTGCCTCCTCTCCTCTCAAAAAAATATGCCTTGAAATAATCAACCGTTCCATCTCACCCATTTACCAGGACTGGGTTATTTCTAATGGATGAACCCTCCCATATTATGCTCCTGCTCCTTAACGGCCAGATTTACAAAAGGGCCCAGCATGCTGGGTGCTGAGCATTTCTGAAAATCTGGTTCTAAGACCTAGAAGCATTTTCAAGGCTAAGTCAGTTTGCGACTCATGAATGCTGCTGAATCTCACAGGTGAAGATATTGTGTCATGCAGTGCTTGCTTTATTCTTGGTGCATTGTATATAATCTGAAGCTATTCAAGAGTGACCATCTTCCTGCTTTACTGATAACGGAAACTTTTCACAAACAATATCAATAACACGAGCTCAGGTTGTGCTCCATTTTACAGTTCAGCTGTAGCAGGAGGAACAAACTATTTTGATAAAGTAGCAAATATTCCAATGCCAGAATTTAGGACTCTAGCAGAATGAAGAGACAGACAATGCTATCTATTTATAGTACATTTGCCTGAATCCCCTCTTTTGTACACAACAGCCATGGTCTTTCATGCAGAACCACTGTAGATGGACAGCTGTGTGTCTAAACATCTGTGATGAACAGAACTCAGATGGGAGCTTAAAAAAAGAGAAAACGGCATCAACATATTCATAAGTTGGTTTGGGAACAATGAAAGCACATATTGTAGGTCTGAGGGAAAAAGGCAGAATCAGCTTGTAAAAAATAATTCTCTATGAAATTCTTTTTGCAGATGTCAGCATAAGCTTGCTGCCTGACTTAGTGCAGCAGTAAACTCACAAAGGAGACAAAAGAGGTAGCCTTGACCAACCAAGAATCAGTGGTCTGAGAAGTACATGTATTCCTGAGGCTCAAAGTCTAAGCTTAGCTTGACCCAGAAGGATAACACCTGCTCAGGGGAGAAAAAAAGTAAAGCAAAGCAATTGTATTAAAACAACTTGTCATAAAACAAGATTGGAATAAAGCCAAATCTACTGCAAATAATAATCTCAGCCTTTTGAACTTTCATCTTGTCCATCTATATCTCAGTCTCAGCTTGGCTTCCATTAGTGAGACCGGCATTCTGATAGATTAGATAGATAACAAAAAACAAACCTTCCAGGAACTGGCTAGCACTATAGAGAACTCCAATTTTCTACTCCCTAAATGACAAATTCTAACATCTTTACATATGTTGAATGCTACCTTATGCCTCAAGTAACCCCACTGAAATTGGGTAAGGGTGAGAGAAACAGCTCTAAGGGATTCATATACTGTGTTGTCAACACCAAAGTCCTGTAGAGTATGCTAATCAAAAAAAGTAGGTAGGTTGCATCTTTCTCTGCATGATATAATTCATTTAAATTATTTAAAATGACTTCTAGAGCTATCTATAATGCTTTAGTTTTTACTATAATATCGGAGTCAGATAGATGCTCTCTATCCTTCTAACATCAGTGCACCGTCTCCCAAGATGAATGATGATATGTCAATTTTTTTTTTAAAATGGTGATCCATTTCTTTCATATTTCTCTTTCCCTATTGATGAGAGATTTCCTGGAGTACCCAGTGGAGCCCTCTATAGACACTGAGGGCCCTATTATGCTATCATTTTTGTGCACATGTAATTTTAATTGTCTTCGATGGGAGTGGCATGCGTGTAGCTGATGGGATAAATTGGGCTCTAGCATACTAATATGTTTTCAGGGAGAGTTTGCGGAATCAAAATGCGTGTGTGAGCACACAATATACATTATACAAAGAAACAAAGCAGATAATTGGCTACCTTCCTTTACTGGATCAAAACATTAATTCAATACATAAGTTCTAGTGCCAAAAAGGAAATTAAAAAGATGCACAGGGAAGGACAATCAAAAAACTTGAAAGGTAGTATATTATAATTAAGGTGTCATTCCATTATTTTACTTTACATACTTCCTTTCAATAAACTACAAACATTTTCTATACAATACACACATACTCTCTTACTGAAACAGAGGAACTAATTCATAGTTAATACTGTTATTTTACAAATTTACCTCATTCTGTTTGTGAATTATTTGTGAACAGACTGATTTTCTCAAATGTATTTGTTATCCAAAATTAGTGCCTGAATAATTTATGTGAAAAATATTTGGCCTATAGCTAGTTTGTGAGTAGCCCATTGTATTCAAAATATTGATATTTAAATGTTGAGCTGCTTTCACTGGATATACATGTAACATGGTATGTTTAGTGTCCCTGAAAAATAACCTTGACTCTTAGAAACAGATTTATCATGCAAACACACAAAGTTACACATTCACCACTCCCTTCCTACCAATAGTCTGCAATAGTCCTTAAAATCCAGTCCTTCCTGTATATTCTTTTGCTACATATTCAGTAAAAAACGAATAGAAAAAGGGTCTGAAGACTGTCAAAGCAAATTAACCTAAACATTCCAACAAATATTTTGGGTAATTCCCCTTTCCCCAAACTCTGCTGATCATTTTTCATTTTGTTCACAAATAAAAGCAATTGGAATGCACAGTATGGGCAGTTGCCTCATTCAACTCATGACTTTATTCTCCAAGGACATAATGCACATCATCTTACTGACAACATAGTTGAAAACTAAAAAGAGAGGAGAAAGAGGACAGAGGATAAAAATGAGACAAATTAATGAGAAAGGATTTGGCCTTTCTGACAGCACATATGGAAAAACATCAATTTTTTTGTTTTGTTTTGTTTTTTGTTTTTTTTATGGATATGCAGTTTCCCATCATATGCAGAATTCTACTTCTTTACACTGCACTCCTCAAATATGAATGAAGTTCCAATTAAAAACATTTCCAGGTGGTGAAGTTTGGATTTGGACTTGAACTTCCTCAAAGTGTAGAATGTTTGGATGTGGGCTTGGGTTGGGTTTGGGCTCTTCTTTAGTAAAAATAAGGTGACCATCAAAAACCAGGACACTTTTTGTGGTAACATTTTTTAGGGCAATAAAATAGGAAAAAGACAACAATACACTTTATTTGTTTAAATTCAGTACTGTCAGCTTCTGACTCCATGGAAATATGTGCATATTTTTTGGAGCGGGGGATTTTTTCCTGTAACTTAGTGTTCTGAGTGAGTTTCTTATAAGACATTGAGCAAGTTTTGTTAACATGCACTGTGAGCAAAGGAACAGCTTTAATAGTGTCTACATTCATTCAACATTCCTCTTCACTCCAAACATTGTCGATAACA
Organism: Chrysemys picta bellii; assembly: GCF_011386835.1. NCBI lineage: Eukaryota > Metazoa > Chordata > Testudines > Emydidae > Chrysemys > Chrysemys picta. Next base: position 240,147,468 of record NC_088791.1, on the reverse strand, counting down.
CTGAACACTCATTCCACCGTACTGCTTGTTCCTGGTAAACACACAGCATAATTTTTTTTTAATTGGTATACATCTCGAACAGCCTTTTTGTAGTTAGTTAAATATATTTTAAAATCACACACATTTTGATTGATGAAGGAGAAAACTGATACACTTCAGGTGTCATGAAAGACATGATGCAGCACATTATATGAAAAACAAGGCCACATGATCCCTTTAGTTATAATGGATTTCTAGTGAATGAAGGCTAAAAAGTAATATGGAAAATGTATATTATTAAAGCAATCTACAATTTTTATATATGACAAAGTACTCTGAAAAAATAATGAATAAGGGTTCCATTATTCATTATCTAGGACTTGATTCAATAAATGAAGCTTTTGGCATATTGATAGGATGCAAATACAAGTTTAGAGGAGACTCCAAATTCACATATTGCTGCATGGGCACTCACTATCACTTAAATTAAATCCAATAGGAAAAAACTGATTATTTAAAAAATAACTTTACTGAGACAAAACAACATTTTTCAACAAACAGGCCCATACATATTCAAATTACTGTAAACATACATCTGATTAAATAAAACATTTTGTTCAGTTCTCACATTTACTTTCCCCAGTCATTGATTACAGGATGCAACAGCTGAGTGAGGATATTCACCTCTGTTTTTCCCCAATATAAAACTTACAAAAAAAGGTCTTTCATCTTTTAGATTTAAGATGTTACTGCTATAATTATATAAAAATCCAGGACATACTAGGAATATACATTTTGTTAAACAATAAATAGATATAGCACGTTAACTTTTATTTTATGGAATTTTTTTTTCCCTCCACATATGTTCAATCCAGTTTCCATATAGCTACTTGGAGAAACAAGCAGGGTATATACCATGAATTGTCCTAAATCTTTTTTAGCTCTCTGAGTCTTAATTTAAATTTGCATAATTGATTAACTCTCTTGAACTATAGCAACAATGTTTGTTGCATTTCAATCTACTTTGAGCTAAAATTCATTATTACTTTTTCAAAAAGGTATAGTAAATTGTTAGGCTAATCAAGTCTTGCTGTTATAAAATAAGCTGAAAGAGCAAGCAAAAGGAAAATGCGGATTTCTACTGGATACGTTACAGAATTCTGCTGCATATCTTGCTTTAATGTTTTACCATAAGAAATAAAAATGTCAGTGGTGGTTTCCTGTGGACAACTAATTCATTCACATGTGTTTAGTCATATGTTCAGACAAAATTTATCTATCCTAAAGCAAGAGAAGACTGTTCTTAATGGCCTAGCATCAATGCCTTTCTTTCACTTACTCTTGTTTTCATAGTTTTAAAATATAAGATAAAACTCCTATTGAATTCAACAGGAGTCCTGCTGGCATAAGAACTGCAGGGTGGGGCCCACATATTGACAGACAGCCTGACTTCTAACAGTCATTTACCAAAAAACATCAGTCTTCCAGAAAAGTTGAAACATGCAATTTACAAAAGACATTTCTGCAATAAACTTAGACGTCTTTCTAAATATCACTCAGTTTGCAGCCTGACTTGCTAACTCTTCATTTCCAGATTTCTTATATGTATCTGGTTGTCTCCAGAAAGGAGCACAACCTTTCAATAAACTGTTCTCTGTAGGCAAGATCTGAATTCGAATCAGGGTTTATCCCAATTCTGCCATTCATTCATGTGTGACCATGTGTCTTTTCACCTTCTATCACATGCCTTTAATGCTTGTAAAATGCTTTGAAATCTTTTCATGAAAAGCACTTTATTTAAGTACAATTTATTAAGTCTTTATGTAAACTTTGTTATGGAGCATGGTTTTGCCAATGCAGAATAAAGTGGGAATATATAATGTGTATGTACCAGTGTGTTTTCCTGAACCGCATATGGAAAAGCTATTCCTCATCACACATCACTACTGTGCTTAATAAAAAGGTTACCCTTCACTTATTGATTGATAGATAACCTCATGAAAACTTTGCATAAATAATACATTAAATAATCATAACATATAAATTCTTCTTAGATGAGACTTCTAATTTTATGCCTTTCTAGTTGAAATCACATTCTGTCTCATTTTAAATCTCTAAAAGGATGCCAATGTAGAACTTCTCCAAGGTGTGTAGTTTTTCAATGGCAGAAAAATATTCCTATTGAAATTAGTAACTAGTTCCCATAAACTGTAGCTGATGATAGTTTATAATTTCTTACAAATGCACCTACTTTATACAGAAAGTAAATAATTGTTTTTCTTTAAAGTATCAAATACATAATTTATATTTTCCCTATTACAAAATTACATTTCATGTTTCTAGTACAGATATTACTGTTATTATCTTGTTTTTTAATTCATGTAATGCCCACAATGTGCTAGGCATTATCTACATGCAAACATAGGAAAACATAGATCCACACCCTAAAAAGCTCACACTCTTAAGAACTTGCTTGTCAGACATCTCTCTGACCACTACAGATAATCTGAAGTCAATGAAGCTATGCAAATTTATATCAGCTGAAGATCTGTCTCTTTATTTGGGACAAATTGTGTATGACAAGGAAGTAAGCCTGGCCCGGCCCCGTCACCACCAACGAGGACTGCAATTGGGCGGCGGTTCCTATAAAACGGGGACCTTGCCAGCCAGCAGGGAGTTGGCACTTGGCGAGGAGCACACCTCCACCCCTTCTGTGTGTGTGGTAATGGTGTTTTTTTTTTAATCTTTAATCTCATCCATTTGTCACCCACCCAGGAATCTTTCCACACCTCTCTTCTACGTAATGTATCTCTAAGATATGGCCTTTCCCATCCATGCCCACAGCTAAGGCTCTTGCCCAGGTTCTCATCACCTCCCATCTCAATTACTGCAACATCCTTTTTTTTTGGCCTTTACAAATTCAATTTGTCCCTCTCGTATCTCTTCAGAATGTTGCTGCAAAGACCATTCTCCCAGCCCCCCCACTCGGGCCACGTTACCCCAATCTTTGCATCCCTTCACTGGCTCCACATTCTCCATCACATCAATGAAAAGCTGCTTGTCTTCACTTCCTTAGTGGCCCACCTCACCCTACCTATCATCTCTCATTCACTACCAAGATGTCAGCTCCTGCCTCTCATCAGCTCATCACACAAGCCTGCATCACCCACTTGTTAAATTTACAAACAAACACACTTGTGCTTTCGTTCATGCTATCCTTCATGCTTGAGAGGAGTTCCCTGTATCATTCGCAAAACTACCTTATTATCCTTCTTCAAAACCCTCCTCAAAATTCTCTTTTGCCATGATGCCTGTACAAAAAAAAAGAAAGAAAAAAAATACAACCCCCCCCCCCCACACACACACACACACAAAACACAGCTAGGCTGCTGATGTTCTGAGGCCACTGCCTATCTTGCTGACTATGGTAATGCAACCTAACAAAGAACATGGAACAGTTCCATACTTTATTATTTGTAGCATTCCTGAAGTACTGTTGAGTTAACGCTAAGTTTTGTATTATGAAATTTAAATCTTTAATGGAATCAAAATAATTGTAGGGGCTATTGAATACAAATTAGTCACTGAAATATCACTGTCAGATCACAATACAAAGGTATGTATGTATTTAAAAGCAGAGAACTAAATTATCTCACTAATTTACAATCTTACGAAATAAAAAGAAAATATATATATAGTAAGTCGATAAGGATGAGCAAAACACATCCTGTTTCCTCAAGATCAAACTTTTTACCACTGTGAATGTGCATAAGTATTATCTGATACTCTATGTTAAGACATCAAGGCTACATCTATATTATTCACCATTTCCAGCAGCACATAGTGTACATGTAGCTACATGACAGTGAAAAGCACTCTGCATCCATACTGCGGTGTGTAGCTACACGTGTCAGTGAAAAGCCCTGGTAAAGGGGAGGCAGTGGGAAAAGTCTTCAATAGATCCTCACTGCCAAAGCCTTTCCCCTGTGCCGGAATCTTTCCCTGCAGTGGGAAAGGGCTCCAGGAGCAAGGAGCTGGCAGCCTTTCCCCACTGCCAGAGACCTTCTTTGAGTGATACTGGTACCTGTCCAGGCTCTGTGGTACACTTACCTATCTTTCATATTCACATGTCATCACTACATCAAACAGTCTTAACAGCTTCAGGACCAGAAATGTGTTTGGATACAGCTTGCAGCATAGTATTAGTTGATTTAATCATACAAAGAAACATTGAAGCATGAAGATGCTTTTCAAGTTGGAGGGCCTGATTTCTCTTTCAGTTCACTAGTTTAAATCAAGAGTAACACAATTACAGTATGTAAAACCAGTGGGAGACCAGAATCAGGTCCACAGCTTGCAGAACTATTTCATCATTCACTGAAACAGTTCCAGTTCAATTAATTAGACATTATAACTGCTTAATACTTTTTGCCTACTGGAGGGAGTGCTGTGGCCTCTGGAGTCTCCCCATCATCCATTTTAATCTCTCCCCCCCACCATAATCTTTGGTATAAGGGCCTTCCCTTTAGCCAAAATAAGCTAGGCATATTTCCTTCACACGTCATCCCGAGGAGATCTCCCACATGCACTTTCCTTACCTAAGGTCTGAGTGAGCTGTCCGCACAATATTCCCAGACCTTTTGGGGGGAGTGACACTCCCATTCCAGGAGCTTGGTCTGAGGTGTGCAGTACCAAGATTAGGACCCTAACCTTGGTCTCTCATGTAATACTATGACAGCAGGGCACTGCTGGAATGACTATTATACTACATTTTAATCTTCTAGAATTTATGTTTGGTGAACAGTAAAAGGGAGAGTACTGTAGCTGAGAAAGGATCAACTCTTCACATCCTTTAGGAGTGAGATACAAGAAGTAAAGCTAAACCCTTCATTCCCATTTGTAGATTGGCATCCTTCAAATTACATAACAATCAGGGACTAAAATGAGGTTGTTTGTGGGGACTCGTGAGCTGGTAACTATTAATTATTATGGTTATTTATTAATTAGTATTGTTATTAGTATTATTATTAAATATAGTGACTGAACTCTTGTGCACCAGAATTCAAAACTTTTATTTGATAAAAATGAAGGCCCAGATCCTGGTCTGTACTTCATTCATTTTTCACAATTTCCGGTGAAAGGGATCTTAAACCAAAAGGTACAGGCTGCCTTCCCAGTAATAGGGTTCGCTTCTCACTTGCATTATACTGCATTGTGGCATCCTCACTGACATAGTAGCACCTAAGTAAAGGTTTACAGAGCCTTTTTCTTGTTTCGGTTGCTTTGCCATGTTGAGATTTTTATTCCCTGACAGCAACATTCCCAATTAGTCATCAGAGAGGCTTACACATATCAGACAGGAGAGGAAGGATTTTTGCAAATTAATTCACCAAGCATTGCTTCGCTTGCCAATTGTCTGGTTTAGTCATAACCAGAATTGCTCAGATTTTCTCTAGCTCTGGATGCACCCTTTCAGAGGGGAAGAGACGTCCGGTACTATGTGGGGAACCATTGATGGTCAATCTATTTCTTTTCATTCTGCTTGAGATTGTTCTTTCTTGCCCTCACTACCAGTGCAAACTTGTGATTGTGGTCAGTGCAAACTTGTGATTGTGGTTAGTTATAGATGCATTCATTCCTTCACTACAGCCATAAAAAAAAATCATTAGCTGTGATATCCACACCAGACAAACCTCTTAGGGCTTTAGGCTATCTCTGCTGATACCTTCTGAAACACCTTCTTTGCACTTCTGTATGGCATCATGAGCCACTGATATCACCCAAACAGGATCCAGGAAGTTGTCTAGTAACTGCTTTCTGTGTCCAATTTCACTTGCCAGAAGCCATCTTCAGGGCGGGTGACTGAAGAGACGTCTGTGTTTGCTTGATTTGGCAATATTTCAGTGATTGTTGGCAGGGAACAGTATAAGCATTTTAGTGTGTTATTGAGATCTTTAGGGTTGATGCAGCTCCTCAGCTTGTCTGGCTTTCTAACTCCTGCCGTACTGCTGATCCAGTCAATTGGCCTTGTGACTTTTTTCAAACACACCTACTCTAGTTCAAGCAGAAATTTAATTAAGGGAAATCCTATGGCCTGTGTTACAAAAGAGGTCAGATTACCTGTCCACAATTGTTCCTTCTGTCTTTAAAAGCTATGGCCTGGATTCACAAAGGACTGGGGCACCAAACTGCTACTTTAGACATCTAAATCCTAAAGTCAGGCCCCAGTAGAATTCACAAATCCCCTATTCAGATACCCCTGAACCCTCTAGGCATCTAAAGTTATTCAGAGCCTAAATGGTTGCAATAATTAAATAATTTACTGGAGCCAGAGGAATGGATCCTGGGTCTCTCCACCTCCCAGGTGAGTGCTCTAAAACCAGCCTACCGCATCAGTCTCATGTTCTCTCTCATTCTCGCTCATGCACACACACCCAATAAATAATGCTTTCATTATTTATCCAGGGTGGAACAGCTTCAACAGGACAAACTGGGGGAACCTCCCACAATCCAGTGATTAGGGCCCTCAAATGCCCTTCTCTACTTCAGGTAGAGAGGGATTTGAACCAGGGATCTCCCATATCCCAAGTGAATAGCCTAACCACTGGATAAATGTTATGAGAAGGTTTGCAGCTGTGAATCCCAAGCATACAGATGTGCTTCTCTGTAGCCAGGATGTAGGCGCCTATCTCTGGGAGAGGGGTGGGGCTTAGAACACACCATAGCCTGGCACCTCCCATTGTCTAATTTAGGCAAGGAGCCATCTAGTGGTGTTGGGTTTTGTGAATCCCATTGTGAGGTGCTTATCCCTCCCCACTTACCGTATAGGGAGCCTAGTTGCCAAACTTAGGCTTTATGGGTACAACCGATTTTCTAGGGGCCTAAATGTTAGGTAAAGTGATGCTGAGCATTACCACACCTAAGGTTCTTTGTCAATATAGCCCCATGAACCTCTGAACCTTGTTCCATGAGATTTTCCGTTTTTACTGTGAGGTCTGCTTTTAAGGGTGCTGGTACTAGTATTTTATATGGCTAATATTATAGTGCCTTAACCTGGCACACTTGGAAGGCGCTCATGTACAAGAACTAAGTCCCTGTGATCTTATAATAATCAGAGGCCCTATCTTAGGTTGTTGATCGTTATTGATTCACTCTGAGCTGTGTTGGCTTCTTCCATGATCATTGTAAATAGACCTCAGCTAAGAAGCACGATTTCTGCACCAATTCTGCTACTTGAAAATTTAGGCCACATAATCCTTATTTTCAGATATCCAGTTCAGCCTAAGGGCTTTGAGGAAGAATAGCTTTAATGTTCTTCCATGGCACTGCCAATACAGATTCCCATCTTGTTTTATTTTGCAATAATCTGTACAGTTCACCACATTGCATGATGAATCACAGTCCATTTGGCAGAGGATTTCCTAAGCTACTTGCTTGCCATTTTTCATGGTCACCTTTATGAATCACACCAGTTTCCTATTGGTTCAACTGCACTTACATGAGGTATATTATTGAGTGGATTCACGTGAAGTGCGTTTTTTTGCTGTCTTCAAAGACCATGTAGCCAATGTAATCTGGGATCTCTTGGCACCTGAACCCCAGCAGTTGTATATCAACATATAGTCCAGAGTTCACATGTAACTGTGAGCTGTCTCATCTTGTGACATATTAATGAGTCTGTTCTCTCTGTCCTTAGCGTATTGTATTAAACAAATAGCATTCATATATAACCTTTACCATCAGATGATCTGAGAGCCTGACAAATGTAAACAATATTTTACTATATATGTTATATATTACCTTAGAATCTCTTTTTTCCATTCAATTGCCTCTTTGAGACTCCCCATGATGACAAAACAATTAATAATAATAAACAGTAAATCCTCCTCCTCAGCAGCCAAATCTCCCTTGCATTCAGTGATGGATAAGAGTGGAAAGTCACTAACAGCCACTTCTTCTCTCCTTTTGGTCAAAATTTCATATTGCAAACCCAGACTCTCAACCTCTCCATTAGATTTTCAGGGTTGAGAATGACGAATTTATATGTATGTATGCGATATCATGGCTTAAAAATGTGCAAATCCACACCACACTTCTTATAACACATTTCAGCAGAGGTTTGCAAATACTAACAACTTTACTGAGCACATTGTGCCATGCTAACAAACAACGTCACCTGTAATACTCTCTGGTTATTGGTATACAGTCTTAAGATATTAGGATAAAAGCTTTTAAGCATGTAACTAGTATGAATCTGGAAAAATAAAGTGACAAAATCTAATGTGTATTTGCACATACAGATAGGAATATTTTTTTTCAGAATTTCAGGGGATTGAAATCTGCAGTGCAAGTATAAAGAGACTGAAATGCCAATTCTGTGAAATGCACATTTGTAACATGAAGGGAAAGGTGAGGCATGGATGTTTGTCTCCTAAAGGCAATATACTCTAGTACAGAGGTTCTCAGACTGTAGTCCGCTGACCACCAGTGGTCCGTGAGCTCCATTCAGGTGGTCCACAACTGGGCGGCCACACACGAGAGAATGAAGGGCTACCCACCTAATTAGTGGAGCCGCGCAGGTGAGGCTCCACTAATTAGGTGCCTGGACCCTGGAGAAGATGCACATGTAAGGTGACGTGGTGGCCTTGTGGGGAATAAGGGATAGGTGGGAGGGGTCAGTGGGGTGAGAAGGGGGGGTGAGGGAAATTTGTGACATGCAGGGCTGAGGCGGCCAGAGAAAGAAGCGACTTTCCCCAGCTCCGGGGCTGCGGCTGTCGGGGAGAGACAGCTCTCCTTCCCAGCCACAGGTCTGTGGCTGCTGTGGCGGGGGAGAGGGCCCCCTCCTTCTCAGACCCAGCTCAGAGGCTGCTGCAGTGGGGGAGAGAGGGCACATCCATCACATTAGAAAGGTAAGAGTACTGATATTAAAATATGAGTTGTGTACTTTTATTTGTAGAACAAAATAACATTAATTATTATTAAGGGTTTTTTTATATAGCACTTTTATCCAAAGGGCTTTATAATAGTTAGCTAACGGTACAAACAACATTTGGAAAGATCATTAAATGGTCACCAAGACCCTCAGCAATTTTCAAGTGGTCCACAAAAAAAAAAGAGAACCACTGCTCTAGTAGATTAAGCAGAGGCTATGGAGCCAGAACCCCTGCCACATCTGTCATTGGCATACCTTAATACTTTGCATTTCCAGTATATAATGCTTTGCAACTACCAATTATGCCTTAACCATTATTTTGTGACTAAATGTTTTTTATGTGGCATAAGAATTTGATTGAGTGTTTTAGTAGGGATTGAAGATGGTCCATGATCATCTATTGTAGAGGTGGCAAGTATCAGAGGAGTAGCCATGTTAATCTGTATCCACAAAAACAATGAGGAGTCCGGTGGCACCTTAAAGACCAGGAGATTTATTTGGGCATAAGCTTACCCACCAAAGCTTATGCCCAAATAAATCTGTTAGTCTTTAAGGTGCCACCGGATTCCTCGTTGTTATTGTAGAGGTGGATTGCATGGAGGTTAACACAGAATTTCTCTAGTTTAGATGAAGCCTAAACCAGCATCAGAATTGACACTGTTGGCTGGAGGACTGTGATTGTCTGTAATGTGGCATGAAAAGGGTGACCTCACAGGTCTCTTCCATGTCTAACTTGGAGTCATAAAATGATAGGACTGGAAGGGATCCCAAGAGGTCATCTAGTCCAGTCCACTGCACTCATGGCAGGATTAAGTATTATCTACACCAGGGGTCGGCAACCTCTGGCACGCGGCTTGCCAGGGTAAGTGCCCTGGCTGGCTGGCCAATTTGTTTACCTACCGCATCCGCAGGTTTGGCCGACCGCGGCTCCCACTGGCCGCGCTTCACCGTCCTAGGCCAATGGGGGCGGCGGGAAACAGTGCGGGCTGAGGGATGTGCTGGCCACAGCTTCCTGCCGCCCCCATTAGCCTGGAGCGGCGAACCATGGCCAATGGGAGCCGCGATCAGCCGAACCTGTGGACGTGGCAGGTAAACAAACTGGCCGGCCCGCCAGGGTGCTTACCGTGGCAAGCCGCGTACCAGAGGTTGCCGACCCCTGATCTAGACCATCCCTGATAGGTGTTTGTCTAATCTGCTCTTAAAAATCTCCAATGATGGAGATTCCACAACTTCCCAAGGCAATTTATTCCAGTGTTTAACAACCCTTAATTTGTGTGACAATTGGATGCATTCAACACTATAATAAACTGAACTGAGTTTTAGAATGTCTGGGCTCAATCCTCAGTTGTGCCAAAGAGAAGAACTAGGAGCCTTTTTGGCCTGCAAGACAAGGGTGTTCTAACTTGTACACACTCAAGTACACATTCCAGAGGGCTGAGGGATTTCTCTGACTTTGTCAAAACAAGTCATAAACAATAAGTGAGATACATGGAGGTAAGAAGGGGAGACACAGCCTGGAAGCCCGTGGACCTCAGCAGGATTCATGCCCTAACACAGACTACAGCATGACACCTATGAACATGTACAGAAACTGATTAATGGGCTGTCACTTTATTTGTTGACTAGTGAATTATTTATACTTATAAACTGTTTAATAATTTACAGCTGATATCTTAACAAATTACAGCTGAAAGTGACAAGGGGAAGGTGGCATAAAAGTCTAACTTGAGATCAATTCCCCTTTTTTCAGGGCACTTTGGAACAGAATTTCTGCTGACTGTTCTAAGGGGGGGAAAAAGAGAAAGTATGTTGATTTGGTATTACGTGTTAAACAGAAAGAACTGCATATTTCAGTAATTAAAGGGAAAAGTTGCTTTAAACCAAAAAGAACATAAAATTACTCTGAAGATATCTACATTTCCATATGAAATGAAAATCATTGTCTTTTTAAAAAAAGACTAAATAAAAGCTAATTACAGTGTTTGTTTTTAAAATTATGTCTCAAAGCATTTTATCCATCTTTTCTTGCCACAAAGGATTTGGATATGTATTGATTTTGACCTGAATGACACATTTTTACAAAAAAGCAGTCTCATCTTAATATGAAGAGGTTATTTTGTATCATGTCAGGACGGAAACAAAATTACCATTCACTGGCTCCACGTGAGTTAAACTTAGAGCGAAATATAAATTCTGATTCTTAATGAAATCCAAACCCTAACCAAGAGAAATTTTAGCAGAGCTGAACTAACTGAGAACAAGATTCCCATAAAATTTTCTGTGCAGGTAAATAGCATTTAATTCAAAATGTCCCCTCTTTTCCAAATATTTATATAAAGAAAGACTAGTTTAATTTAAAATCCAAAATAGTAAATGCCATTCTTTAAGCAGGAATTTCCTGGGTATTAATCTCCACCATTTCCCTTAAATACCACAAGAATGCTATGTCTGGTAGTATCATACTATAATGAAACAAAAATGCTGTACACACACACACACACACACACACACACTTCCAGAGATTATTCTACAGCAATATACATCTTCCAAAGCAGCATCTTCACTGATAAGGACATTTCAGCTGGAAACATCATTTTACTTTGCTACACTCAGGAATTCAGTGGGAAAAAATAAACAAAATATCAATATAAACTAAAAAAGAAAGAAATTTGGTGGGCTAACCACTGTTCAGTTCTCCTTGCATGCCTGTAGTACCACATGTCCACATACAAGATTGCATTCATCAGTGCATGTTGATAATATTTGGATTAGACTTTCCTTTAAGCAACTATTTACTGCTCTTCCCCCAGAGCTGCACAGGTATACTGGCCCAATAGTACTCAGTCTACCTTCCAGGTTATTTTTTAGGTAGCCTGGCCTACTTTGTAGACCCAGGGACTAGAACCCAAGTCTGCAGAGCCCAGTCTTCAGAGTTGCCCGAAGAAGTTATCTGGGCAACCGCACAGACTTTGGCCAGTTGCATTGCCAGACTTTGCCTTAGCTCCTGATCTCTAGACTCTGACTCCAGCTTGACACTGACCCTGATACCCGCCTCTCTAATCTAACCTGGTACTGCCTCTGATCTCCAGTCTCTGACCCTGGCCTGACTCTGACCCTGATTCTTGTTTCAGGACCTAGCTTTGTGATTCCTCCAACTCTGGCCTGGAAACTCCTGTCCTTGGTGAGCAGACCTCAGACCAGCTGTGACCACTAGGCCAGTCTGCCTACACCCTGGTTTCTTATACTAGGATTCAAATTACCTCTACTGATAACACTGCATATGCTGCGGAACTCTGTGACATGGAATTTCCCAGCGATTGACTCTTTTCTGATTCATTCACAGCATGTCTCAAGGGGGATCATTATATGAACATGTTGCCAGCTGAGCTGGGATCAACAAGTGGGCACTGCTGGTCATCTGGGAGAACTGATAAGATTCGGGGCCAACAGAATCCCATCAGATATTTTCATTGTGCCCTCAGACAGGGCCATTGCTAATACCACTGCCTCATTTTTGGACTTGCTTCTACAGCAAAGGTGTTTACAGAGGCTTTAGCAATGGCAGCAAGTGCCCTCAGGGAAAACAAGATCTAGGTGATTCCATACCTAGAAGACTGGCTAGCAAAAGGGCCATTGCAGTGCCCCATGCGGTTCTGTATCTCTTCCATTTGGGTTTAATGAAAAACAAGGAAAAGAGCTCTCTGGCCCCCTCTCAATGCACCTTGGGAGGCCCCAAACTCAGCAAAAGGAAAGGCTCACCTAAATCAAGAGCACAGATGTATTTTGCAAGGTCACAGCTATTCATATCCTCTCTCATCTCACAGGATACCCTCCATCTCCTGACACTGATGTTATCAGTGTTCGCACTGGTTCCATAGGTGAGATGCCATTCCAGATCACTTATTCACTCCTTCATTCCTTTGTAGGAACAATGATTCCAGCATCTGTCATATCAGTCCATCCCCTCAAAGCCAGGGAATCATTACAGGGCTGAGAATACACCAACACCTGAACTATTGGCATTCCCCTGGCTGACCCACACTGGGTATCTATTGCTGCAGATGCGCTGGGCTGCAAACAAAGGATCATATACTATATGTGGAGTTTAGTGACAACGACAAATAAAGAGTAATGCCATTTTCTAGAATGATCAGAAATATATACCATGACCTGGGAAACATAGGTGCTTGTGTGATGGTTTTCATGTTGTAGCTCACATATAATTTATGATACAGGCACGTTCCTTGTTTATTTTCTGTTAGAGAAACATCTCTTGTTAGAATTGAAACAGAAATAAAATGTCTACCCATTGTGCCTAGATTGGTCACTTGAGCAAAAACAACATCATATGATATTTCTTTTTTAAAACAGTAATTCATTATATTGCTTTTATATCATATTATCTCCCCACTTCTTCTTCACCTTGCGTTAATGAGATATTATTTCTTTGCTACCAGTGAAACTTCTGATGTTGTACTGAAATGAAAATTAAAACTATGCTCATGATTACTAATATGCCTTGACAGTTACAGTAGTTGATAATATACTAGCTGCTCAGGTATACATTCTCCATGTAATGCCCACAGTTGGATCCACTTAGAAAAGTTCATTGCTCCTGCTGGAATATACAAGTGCATGAAGAGCAAATGTAGTATTATGTAGAAACCAAGTCATCTCACCATAAATAAAGTGGTCACCAGTACTGCCTTAGAAGCTTCTTTTAGGCACTTTACCAAAACGTAACCAATTTTCCTGAAATTTCCCAATCATGCTTATCTTCCGAAGGGTGATTATTTATGTATTATTTATTTATTTGAATTATGGGAAATTAGGCCAACTTTGTAGCCACATAAAAATCAGAGATAATTCACATAGTAAAATAGGAAATAGAACAGTTTGGAACATTACCTCTGAATATTATTTAGATGTTTATAATCCACACTGGCCAACCCTATCTTGAAAACAGGGTGGTGAAAGCAAGATTGCTGCTTGGGGCTGCCTGGGGGAGGGGAGGGAGGACTGCAGGGGTCCATAGCCTTGCTGGGCAATTACAGTGGAGTTATGTGTTAGGCCATCTGATTGTTTGCTGCATTAGACCTTCATGTCCCCTTACACTCCCGAGCATGGTCTCTATGCACTCCCTTCAACCCCAGCAGTGACTATACAGCCCAGTTTTGATTACATAGAAATGAAGAGCCAGGTTTCATCCCTATATTGTAGCCACAACAGCTCCCAATGGCTCTCACACACAGGGGTGCAGGAAGAATTTGTATAGTGGGGATCTGGGAGCCATTGAACCAAACTGTAAACCCTGTATGTGATGGAAACCACTTCAAGCCAGGGTGGGCTGCAGCACCCCCAGCACACATAGTTCCAGCACCTGTGCTCAAACATGTTGAACAGAAAGAGGGATATAACTGAAATCTGAAGCACTATACATGAAAAGGCTCTCTGAGCAGATGAGCAAACTCCCACTGTTAACATCTTGGGTCTCTTATGAAGGAAATGGTAGAGTCATTTAAGAGAAGTCCTGCCTATTACTGTTATAGTCCATAGGCATATATAACTCTGGATCTGTATCCATGACCATATTCTATTTGCCAGAACCATCTTCTCCTCTTTTCCCAACCATTGTAGAGTTCAGCTGCATTTCCAATAGTGACTACAAACCCCTTCACCTCACATACTATACCTACCACTTTCCACATTTTATTAGTAGCTGCAGACAATTTTCCAGTCCCTGTAATGGTTAACAGTGAAACATACAAACCTCATATTTTTGTATACCACAGAAACACCACCATTCCCCATTCTTGGCACATTGAGCCAAGAATCCAATATACTGCATGCTACTACCCCATTTCAAACATACACAAAATCTTTAGTCTACCTAATCCATCTTCCCCATTTTGGTTCTAAGATAAAACCTTCTAGAAAATGTGCTGATATAATCAAATAAAAATATTAACAACACTTTTGACTTCTAAAGCACTGTCCATGTAAGGATCTCATTGGTCTTTCAAATGATGAATTAAACCTTACAAAACTCCTTTGTAGTTAGCATGATTCCCATTTTACAGATGGAGACAATGAGGCACTGAGAAATTTAGTGACTTGCCCAAGGCCACACTGTCAATCTGTGGCAAAGCCAGAAATATAACCCAGAACTCCTGACTCCCAATCCTGTGCTTTAGCTACTCTTCCTCTCCAATATGCAATTTTATCTTGTCTGGTGTACGTAAATTGATGTCCAAATTTGATGGATACAAATTTGTCCATCTAAGGCAGATATGTAGACTGTATTACATTTTCCTTTGCAGTCAATGGAAATATATATCGAAAACTATCTGAAGTGACTACTCAAGGGTTCAGGGGAAAAATGGTTGCTTAATAGGGGTGGCCATCTAACAAAGGTTATCTTCTAAATAATCTGCATATAGTTCAAGATGTTCTGGGATGGTCTCTTAAGAAAGTTTTATATAGGTTTCCCTGTACCAGTACTCTTTAGGTGGATATAAGGGTAGAACATCCTATCACCTTTAGTTATCCTTGGAGTTATTCATTTTACTCTGGCATAAGTGGGAGAAGAATCAAGCACTAATGGTCAGAGTTAAGGATACTGATAACCATCTTGACTCAGAATTTTGTGTCTTCCAAATTTATTTTTCTTCCTCATTACAATGTTCTGATAATATTTTAAATTAATGATATCCCTTAAAGGGAAGCTTGCTAAGGCAGGGAACATAGCTTTCTTGGTGGCAGGAGGAAGTTAACTTTAGAACTTCCTTCCACCGAAAATTAGCTAATCCCTGTCTACTTCCTTTGATGGTAGCATTTAGAAATTATCCGAACACTTTAATATATACCACAGTCATTACTAATACAATTAATAACACAAATGGAGTATTACAAAGAAATATGAAATTGGGTTTCTAAAATATAGTTTCATTAATAAATTGCTAGGGCTAGCGTTGGTCTATTAGAAATGAGACCAAGTCAGGAGATGATTCAGAAAATGGATGCGTCTAAGTATTTCTTCCCTTCCATTTCTGTCCTAGAGAAACCTGCATTGCATTTCCAAATATTGTGGCGCAGGTGTACGACTAGGGCTAGATTCACAAAAGGACTTGGGTGTTCACAAAGCTCCAGCTCAGCTGCCGTGAGCCTTGCAGGTGCCTTCGCTCACTCAGCACATTACATTTTGCAGCAAAAGTTCCATAGGCGCCTATTTTTCTGCCTTTGAGCAGGTGCGCTGCAGCCCCACACCAGGCATCTTAATACCTGAGCTACAGAGCAGTGCACAAATCAGGAGAAGATAGGTGCTCCTCTGCCTAACTCGCTTGTGAGGCATGATCTGAAAATATGTTCACACCTCACTTACCAGATCAGGGCTTGATATATGAGATTACAGAAAACAGTTGTGGAGAGGGACAGGAGGACCTCCCTTATAACTTTTAGCCAAGTGATTGAGTATTCAGCTGGAATGTGGGAGACCCCCAGTTCAAGTTCCCCCTTTGCCTGAGGGAGAGAAAAAAATTGAACAGGGATCTGCCATCCTTCAGGTGAGTGGCCCAGGCCCCTGGACATTCTGATTTGAGACTCCCTAAATATCGTCTGTTGAAGTTGTTCCACTGTGGATAACTACATAAAAAACGTCATTGGAGCAGGGGAACTGGCTCTTGGGTCTCCCACCTCTCAAATGAGTGCTCTAATGTCCAGACTACAGAGTCATTCTCATACTTTCTCTCTGGCCCAATGATTCTTTCATTATTTATCCATAGTGGAACAACTTCAACATGGGGGGCGGGGGAGAAAAGAGACACACACACATACAAGGATGATTGAAGCCTGTTGGTTAGACCACTTACCTGGGAGGTGAAACCCAGGATCCAGTTCCCCAGTTCTATTTTTTTTTTTTTTTTGCAAATTATTTATCCACAGAACACTTCACCCCGGCGTCTTGCAAAAATGGCTGAGAATTCCGAGCAGACGGTGGCACCTCCCTGCAGCCTGGATTTAGGCACCTCTCTCTGAGAGGGAGAGGGGCTTAGCACACACACCTCAGTTTGGCATCTCCCTAATGTGCTGGGTTTTGTGAATCCCTTTCTGAAGTGCCTATGTGTATAGGGAGCAGAGGGTGCTCAAAACAATTTGACTTCCTAGGCAATAGTTAAGCATCCTACTCCCCTCTTCATAGGCCTATGGCAGCAGCTACCCCTCAGTCTTGATTAATCAAATTTGAGTGACTGGCATTGCAACCTGGTGCACAGTGTTACACCACCATTCAAATTTGGCCTAGCTGTACCACTATCATGGAGGAGCAGCCAGGACAAATTTGCAGCCCTAGGCTGCTGCCTGGTTTGCCTATAGCTAGAGTGGCCCCTGGTAGGGAGCCTAACTGCTGAACTCAGATTTTGTAAATCCCAGTGATTTTCTAAGCAGCTAAATTTCTTTGTTAATCTAGCCCCTAGAGTATGACCAAAGTTCTGCTAACTTGTTACTAAATTTATAGCACAGATTTTTGACCTAAGGTGTGAAATCTTGGTCCCACTGATGTTGATGGCAAAACTCTCATTGATTTAATGGGGTCAGGATTCCACTTATAATGTCTAGCTCAGTGTTTCTCAAACTGGGGTCACTGCTTGTGTAGGGAAAGCTCCTGGCGGGCTGGGCCAGTTTGTTTACCTTCCCTGTCCGCAGGTCTGGCCGATTGCAGCTCCCACTGGCCGCGGTTCGCTGCTCCAGGCCAATGGGAGCTGCTGGAAGTGGCGCGGGCCGAGGGACTTACTGGCCGCCGCTTCCAGCAGCCCCCATTGGCCTGCAGCAGCAAACCGTGGCCAGTGAGAGCTGCGATTGGCTGGACCTGAGGACGCGGCAGGTAAACAAACCGGCCCGGCCTGCCAGGGGCTTTCCCTACACAAGTGGTGACCCCAGTTTGAGAAACACTGGTCTAGTTGGTGCATCTGTTTTCCAGCACCCGATTCAGAAGGCAGTGGGGCTTTTTAAGAGAATTAGTAGCAAACATGTTGCTGCCTTGCTTCCTAGAAATGAAACAAAAATACGGCAGCCAAGTCTCTCCTTTATCCATTGAGATACAATTCTCCATCCTTTATTTTTGTTTCAGGAACTTTTTTTACATAGAATAACAAAAATGTTATTAAAAATCAGTCGCATTATCATTTATAGTACATGCTGTATTATCACCAAAAACTATGGGCACCTTCCATAAATTGTCTCAAACTTTCCTCAATAACCCTCACTAGTGGTTAGTGTGACTGCAAAAAAAGTCAACCTTCCAAGTCCTGTATCCTACCATATGTAAGTAGACTCTTTTTTCCCTAAGCACTTTTTTTTTCCATCTAGAAGTTTATATTTCTTGAGCCAGTGTTTCCAGAGAGCAGCAAGTATCATAAAAAATTGGACTGGACAAAGCAATTAAGACTATATTGTCAGTAACAATGTTCCCTGGCAGAGGGGAGGAGTAATTGACCTAATAGATCTTTCCCAACTTTAATCTCTATGGGCCTGTGATTTTCTAATTCCTTGTATAATGCTTGGCATTCTGTGATATATAGAACTAAAATGGAGACAGCATGAGTAGTCATCTACATCATATTGGTCTAGGTGATAGGAGAGTAACATGCCCTTTAACTTTAGCTCTCAACAACTTGTGTTTAATTTGACTGTGTGTGACGGGTCCCATGGAAAAGTGTCCTCAGGAAAGCTTGATACCTGCTATTTTGGGAATGATGCTCCCCCAGTCTATTTAGATGTTGACATGACCGTCTCTAAATCAGTTTTCTTTGGCAAGTGAAGTGGAGAGAGTCAGAGTCTGGTAATCCCTTTGCTTCACTGGGTGAGGAGAGACAGGTCTGGGGTAGAATAGAGGCAGCTGGCTCAAGCCTACCTCTTGTTGGATCTGGAACAAGGTAATCCAACCATCCCCAGCCAGACCAGGGGTAATGGCAAGAAAGGGCATTTGAGGCTTAGGAGGAGTAAAGGGAGTAAAATGGATAATGGATCACTCATCCTGGAAAATCCAAATGAAATATATATTAAGGGTGTGCATTTGTTTATTTTTCAGGGGTCAAAACCTTAAGCCTTCACTTGTAAGAATTGAGTAAAATCTGAGGTCCCAGTTGCCCTCATCCTTACAATTACCCACAGGAGGGGGCCGAGTGACAGGAAAACTCATTGAGTTTTCCCTCATAGTTTCCCTATAAATACTTTTGTTTGGGAAGGGGCAGGATTTAGTTCTCACCTCCTCTACAAAAGAAACAAGCAGTTCAGTCTTCAAAACCTACAGCACTCAGGGATCCACTGAAGGGGCAGGGCTTTGTGCCTCCGAACTAGATGTAAGGCCCCCTGCTGCTCTCCCCAGTTCCATGACAGTTCAACTCCAAGGTGACACCCTGTCTGGATTTTCCCCATCAGTGTCTCATTCCATTTAAAAAGGGGACTTCCCACCCTAACAGGGGTTCCACTAGGATAGCTTGAGAATGGGCAGTGAGACTCCTGCTTTCCATGTGGCAAGGGCATGACCCCCATGCACAAAGGGTGGGACTGATCGAGCTCTGAGTAAGCTCTTTAGGATTTGGCCCCAATTCATAGTCAGAAAATTAAGCTATGAAAGTTTAATAAATGTATTTGAGATTCATCACACCCCTACTAAAACAGAATACGAATCCAGTGAAAATTATATAATAACCATGATGGCACAGTTCTCTTTTCTCAACTGTCTTCTTTGAGGCGAGAGACAGACACCATGTAGTAGAGGAAGTTACTACTGTAATTAGCTTTTAAAAAATGCTATAATAAACCTTTTCAGAATAAAATTAAATACATAATCACTACTGGTCTAAAACATACAGCTGTTCTAGAGAGGGCCAAGCCCCTCCTGTGAACTATTCCATTTTCTTTATTTGGCTCAGGTTGCTTTTTGCCAATCTGCGTAGGACTTTGGGGGGGTGGGGAGGGAAGAGTGCATGGTGTGTTTTCTTCTCTCGCATTATCTGAGCATTAAATCTAAATAAAGTTTTCCTCCATCTCCCATTTTTTATAATACTAAGTGGACAATTTAGTTCTGCTGTTAAGGAATCAGTTGAATAAACATCCAGAGGAGGGGATGAGGCACACTACTTAAAAGTCTGCTAGGTTATTTCAAGATCATTTCAACTGCAGACTGGGTAAAACAAAATTATTTTCAAGGGTAAAGACCTTCTAAATATGAAAGTAAATAACAGATATCTCACACAGCTCTAACTATGCACAAACAAAGCTGAAAATCACACTAGGATGATCAAAATGTGATATTACTTTAAAAATTCCAATAGATTTCACCATGATTGATGGCATTATAAAGAAATAGCAAAGGAGGTAGGAAAGGTTATTGTAAAGTCTTGTTCCAATTTCAGCCTTTTTCATCCTGAAAACATTTTGGAATTAGTATGTAACAGAATATGCAGCAATGTCTTGAGAAGAAAGAACCAAGTTAGAGTGAAGTCGGAACAGAACACACCATTTACACTGCCATGGACCTGCACTTTCTCATCGCTCCTTATCCTTCTATGGGAAATAATATGAGAAGAGAAATACCATATTTACATCCTAGAATTTAAGTAATTAAAAGCCAGCATCTGAAATTGAAATAATGGCCTGTCCCATGGCTCTCAGACATCCTTGCAAGCTTCACCCAGCAGACCAAAGCTTGAGAGCATCTTCAGGTCTCTGAGTCTCTGGGGCTGGGCATTAAAATAACCTAATTGTGTTCGGAGTCCCTGACTGCTTCCTTCCAGCCATCTGTGGAGTGGATTGGCATCAACCTCTGAGGAGACCATTCTCTCACCCTCCTGCCAGCTGGAGAATAAGTGCTGCATTTGAGGCCATTGGAGGGACAGGAAGTTAAAGGGAAAAAAAGCGGTATTACCAAGAAGGTATGAGAGGTGCTTACGTACAAACATAGGCTGACTTTTCATTGTGGTAAATTAAGCAATAAAGAATATATGCTTGGTTTGCGGGTGGGCAGATTGCCACAAAGGAAAACAAGGAAACAAACCCATACTTTATTTATTATTTAAATAAATAGTTTTGAATTGGTTGCATTTTCTTCTCAGTTTTCTGACAACAATGAGTCCATTTCCCCATCATTCCTTAATATCTATATTGTTTAAGACTTTATATAGTGTATGATTAGTTGGCATTGGTACTGTTCAATCTGTGCTAATCTGTATGCATTTATATTGTGTGAGTAGTTCTCTAATTGGTTTTCATCCAAGTAATCCCACAGAGAATAAGGTTACATGCTGAAAAGGCTGAGGTGAGAGAGTGGTTAAAAGGGGAGCACAAACTCTTGCCCCATCCTTATTAGGAATGCTCTGCACATCTGCATTTTCTAAAAACATTTCTAAACTCCCTCTGTGAATAAGCATAAAGTCTACACGACAGCCGGGGCTGGGAGGGGGAGTAAGGCAGGGGAATGAATTAATAATTTTTGGACCGCCCCACCCATTTCTGCATTCCTCTCTGGATGCTTCACTTATTGTAAGTCTAGGGTTGTGAAGAAATATATTTAAAATAAAGAAAACTATTTAATAGAGAAGAGACTCTGCTTTAGATTAAATGAGTTGAATTCAGACCAAAGAGTTCGTCTCAAATGTTAACTCTAGTATAATTGTAATAAAAAGCAAATTTGGGTGATCTTTTCTTGGACCAACTTCTGTTGTTGAGAAAGACAAGCTTTTGAGCTTACTCAGAGTTCTTCTTCAGGCCTGGGAAATATAGTCAGTGTCACAACTAAATACAAGGTGGAACAGATTGTGTAGCAGAAGTAGCACATGTTTCAAGGGACCATTCAAGGTGAAATGGCCTATTAACACCTCTTCAGTCATAGGGTGGGAAGAGTGAAAAAAACTGGGCTGATGGGGTATTAAGTGGGTTATAGATTATTGTAATAAGCCATAAATCCAGTGTCTCTATTCAGTCCATGATTTTTAGTATATAGCGAAGTTATGAATTTAAGATCCCAGGATCATCTTTTGAAGGTATTGTGCAGGTTTTCTTTGAGGATGAGGACTGAGAGGTCAGATATAGGTGATTGTTTTGTAAAAAGTGTCACCCCTAGGTGATAGGGTGTTTTTGTCTTTTATCATTTTTCTGTGTGAGTTCATTCAAGAGTGTAGCGATTGTCTGGCTTCACCTAGTTGTTATTGGGGCATTTAGTGCACTGGATGAGGTACACCGCATGTCGTGATATGCATGTGTGGGATCCATGGAGCTTGACAGGTGTGTTGTGGGGGGTGCTGAACATCGTAGCAGTGGAGATATATCTGTTGTTTTGGCAGGGTCTGGTACAGCTTTGAGTTGATGTGTCCTAGTCTGTTGGGAGCTTGCTTCTGATGATGAGCTTGGAGAGGCTGGGGGGTTATTTAAAATCCAGAAGAGGGGTGTTGCAGGGTATGCACACCCAACCCCCCTTTGGAGAGGATGGGGTGGAGGTGTGGTTATGACCCTGTGGTCAAAGTCCACCAGACTGTCCTTGGACTCAAGACAGGATGGCCTAATGACCAGAGACAATATAACTGTCCGTGGGTTATATTGGGGTGTGCAGCCTAATGGCTGGAGTCAATAGGTTGCCCTTGGGTTCAGGACTGTGTGGCTTGATGGCGGGAGTCAATATGGCCGCGCTTGGGTTCATGGCTATGCGACCTAATGGCCAGAGTTGGGGCTGCCACCCGACGGTGTGTGTGGGGGGGTGATGTCCAGAGTAGGGGGGCCCGTGCCCTTCATACTCCACTGGGTCCCAGCCTAGGGCCCTGCCAGTGGCAAGTATTTGTGCCACTTGGGGATCCTGCAGCAGCACACTAAGCTTTCCTGGGGGTTACAGCTAGCCCCTCTCCCTAGGTCACTTCCTAACCAGTCTCCTAAAGCAGCAATCCATATGTCATTGGGCTCTCCAGACTCCTTGGTGCAGGTAGCTCCCTGGAACTCTAACTCCAGTCGGACAGCCATAGGCAACTGGACTCCTGTCTTGTACTTGGGACCTCTAGCTCCAACGGTCAGGGGCTGCAGTGGCTCCTGGGCTGGAGCCTCCATCACTGAGCCTCCATTGAGCTGGGCTGCTCCCTTTTATACTGAAGCGGCAGTTGGAGCATACCCAGCAAAGCCTGGGGGGGCAGGACTTCCTCTGTTCATAGTGTGGACCCCTTCTTGCTTAGTGTGGGGTATGCACACTCTGTCGCAGGGGATTCAGGAAAGATTTCTTTCACGATGGGGTCCCCAATAGATATGGGTTGTAATTGTTTGATGATACCCCATATAGGTTCCAGCATGGAGTGGTAGTTGACAACTAGAGGTGTGCAGTCAGAGGGAGTTTTATTTTTGTAATCCTCTCATGATATGTCAGTGGCCCATTCCATGATGCGATCTACTTCTCTGGCGAAGTGTCGTTGTTTGGTGAAGGCAGTTTTAAGTCTGTTAAGGTGTATATCCCAGACTTTTTCCTTGGAACATATTCTGTTGTATCTGAGAGCCTTGCTATAGATAACAGATTTCTTGGTGTGTTTGGGGTAGTTACTGGATCTGCAAAGGTAGGTGTGGTGATCCAGAAGTTTTTTTGTATATTGTTGTGTGTAGGATTCCATTGTTGAAGCTGATCCTATTGTGGGAGTATTTGAGAGAGAGTTTAATGGATGTGTGGTGGATGTTGAAGTTGTGGTTGAAACCTATGAAGGAGATTAGGTCACCTGTCCAGAGGACGATAATATCATAACTTATGCTAAGCAATCTGTTTCACCTTGTATTTAGCTGTGACATTCTAAGTATATTTCCCAGATCTGGAGAAGAGCTCTGTGTAAGAATGAAAACTTGTCTCTCTCAACAAAAGTAGTCAGTCCAGTAAGAAATATTTCCGCACCCACCTTGTCCATCTAATATCCTGGGACCAACACGGCTACCACAAGAAGAAAAGGCAGGCCAACTTTTTCAAAGTTGTGTGCTTACTTCCATCTTTAGGCACGTGGCCTAAAAGTAGCCTGTATTTCATGGGTGCTGCTGAGCACCCAAACCCCCATCGAAGAGGAGCTGCAGATGCTCAGTATTTTTGAAAATGTGGATTATGGAGGTTGAATTTTAAGAGAAATTTACTCAATATCTTAATTGCTACCACAATGTCAGATATGTATTTGCATATGCACGTATTTGTGTGCCCAGGATGAATTAATGTGCAATTGATAAGTTTTTAAAAACATATTTTACATGATCTTAGTCCCATAATTACTGAAAAATGTTGAGGGGGAATTAGATTCCCCCCCCCTTAAATACATAACTGCAAACCTTACCTCTCTGCAGAAAATATTGCATTTCAGTTTGCAAACACACATATATAGTAACTGTCTTTTAGATCTGCATATACTAGATTTTTCATTTGCAGTCTTGAGGTTATGATGTAGCCTTGCTTAGATGTATTTTCCCCTCTTTGAAAGCTTAAGTCAACACACTGAAAATTGCAGATATAAAACACATATTATACACATCCCCACCTGCATGCTGAGAGAGTTAGAATATTTATTTTAAAAACACAAGGTTTGTTTACAAAATTCACAACTTTTAATGACAGCATTCTGTATGAGTCCTTTTGAAAGCAAAGCCTAAAGCTATTCCATTCTTACTAGTGGGGAAATATAACTGTAATCCATGAGACTGCACAAACCTTTCTACAATTTACTGAATCAGTACAGTATTTTTAGAGAATTTTCTGAATTCAGAATTAGTTACCATACGGCTGAGGATCTGCCTTACACAACACCATTTAGAAATCCTTACAGACAGTTTCTCTTTGTCCTGGGCTTGCACTTCGATTAGCTTTTTTAAAATCCGTGCAGCCAAAGATTTTTCTGGACCTGCTTAAATGATGGAAGAACCTAAGCCTAATGATGTTGTCTCAGATAAACGCCACCAAGGTGACGTTTCTCTCCTGCATTAATTACCTTCTGGTTTCCACCCCTGTTAAATTCTTTAAAAAACTGCAAGATGATATATTAAAATGTGGACATATGACAGATACAAAGTTCAGGTTGATCCCCGTTATCAGAAAATAAATAAATAAAGCCATTGGTACCCTGGCACTGCCAAATCTACCCTCTCCTATGTGGCACCACATTGGGTCCATTAGCTGACTGGTGCAGCAATGAGCCCCAGCAACAAAGATTCCCCGTGGAACAATCGCAAATCCCGGATACCCCACTTGAATAGCTCCTCTTTCTCCCATAGTCCAACTCTATCGTCTCCAAAATAATGAATCCATTTGCTCATCAAATAACAATTATATAGGCCAGAGTTGCCAAAAGTCCTTATAACCTTCCATTTCCATCTTCCTCTTGAAAAGAATCCATTCCCCCCCCCCCCCTTCAGAACTTGTCTGACTTCGTTCTGCAACTGGGCTCTTCTTGGTGTTACTAGCCGAGCCCAGTTTCTTGATAAGAATGGAAAACTATATTCCTTTGATCAGTTAAGGCCTTACTTTAATTCCATTGACATACCATACAAATTCAGATTTTTACAGGGCAGTAATACTTCAATGATCAGATTCTTATCAAACTTTGAAGAGATAATATTTAATATGTTTCTAATACAGGGAGATTATCTTAAATCTATAGAATACTTTTAAAAGATCAGGATCCTCCACACAGATATCTGGGAATGGATATTAAAACCCCTGCTGATATTCACATTACATTTGGGAGAAATAGATTCATATAGCTGATTTGGAAGTTTGATTACCCAACATCAACAACTGCACACATGACAATGCAGAGATTATGCAGAACACACAGAACTGATCGTGAAAAACATTAAGGTTTCATTTATGTCCAAGATGCTTTCAAACATATGTAGTGGTACTGTAGGGTTAAACATTTTAGAAAATGGTCAAAATGCATGCTAGTGTGATTTTGAGGCTTCCCATACCACTATATTCATAGCCTTGCTAAATGTTGGTAGCAATACAGATTTATTCTTTCCTCTATTTTCTTTTGATGGCTGGCAGATTTTCTATTGCTGCCCAGTGGAATAATCCACATGTTCTTTCTGCGTTTATTAAAGTATGGAACATCTTTACTACAGAGAAACTTACTCCCCTATTTTTTTTTAAATCCATATTGTCTTGCTACCTGGACACAGTTTATTACCTTGACTGAGTCTGCTATTTGCCACAAAATCAGAAACTTGTCGTTTGATTCCGATTAAAAATTGATGGGAGTTTGTTATAACTTTTGCTTTCATTTGTATGTGATTGCATGCCATATTCCTTTGTATTTTGGTATTTGTGTATTAATTCCATTTTCTGCTAAATGATTACATATTTTAATAATTGTTTCTGTTTGCTGCTCCCTAATTTATAGAAAGTTGTATTATTTATTTAATATAGGTTGTTTCCAATTTATGCCAAATAAAAGAATGAACAGAGTATATTTAGAAGTGCTAAATGATGAAAACTGCATTTTTAATATCCAAAATGTCACTACACAACACTGAATTTACAATCATCCATGGTAACCTTTATTACACATCTAATTATTTTTTAATATCATACTTTTTGTTGTTTTATCTGAATGTTTGTACATCCAACTACCTTAGTAAGGCTTAAATAGAGTTAGTGTATAAAAAAAAGAATTTGTTTCTGTCAAAAAATGCATAGGCTCAAGGGCCGTTTAACTTCGCTTAGTCACTTAGTTTATTTTGCATTAGAGGAACTTCTCATTTAATTTACCAGTCTATAATAGGTAACTTTTTCAATATGGAGCTAAAGGTCACTATTATATGTAAGGAAAATTAAGCCGATGTTCTTGGTTGCCTTACAGTTCTCCTAGTTCAACTACTCCAATAAATGAACATGTACAACAAGCCGAAGGGCTTTTTATTACAAATTTAATTCATTTCTCTAGACAACTGTGAAATTTGCCATTGACATTAGTCATTACCCCAAGGCGAACTAAAAGATGATCTCAGTTAATAAATGATCCTTAACAAGGAACGCTCCTATCTACTGTGATATTGGCACAGGCACATTTTATTAATGCAGGACTAGCTTCCTGCCAGAACACTAGCGTTCACGACTATTTGGTGTGCTTGTTTCCTCTTCCTGCTCCTGATATTAATAATTATGCATCGGGATAATTAGCAACACAAAGAGACAGTACTATGAGCTTGCAGCTAGATTTTCAGCACGTTAACCTTCTGGGAAATAAAGAACAGAAGCAAAGAGTCTAGCCAAATAACCAATGCAGGTTGATTTCACAGTGTGTAAAAGGCTAATTATCTGTGAAAAGTCTGACCTCAAGTAACAAAATTACACAAATGTGCAGGCATTTTATTTTAAATAAAACTCAGACCCACTAGTACATAATGTGAAGAACCAGGTTAACTGTCTCGCAGAACTGTTGGTGTACATATGTATGTATACTAGTTAACTAGTTATCCAAACACCTGCATCGGTATGGTAAAATAAACTTTTGTTTCCACAGCCATTACACTGTAAAAAAAATATATCCAGTGTGTGACAGAAGTAGGTTAAGTGCATTTTGTTTACTGGAGACAGGCTACAGTAAAAAGAAAAAAAATATTACTACTTCTTTACAGATACCATGTGTAATTCATTCCAATATAAGAATATTTATCCACTAGCAGTAATAACAAACCACAATTTTTGTCATAAAAAAAATAAATTGTATTTGCAAAAAGCAAACACATTACGGAGTGTGTAAAAATGCAATATTCCCATTTTCTAGTCAGAGTTCCAATTTATTGAAGTAACAGAGCAGAAAATGCACTGACAGCTGTTACATTTTATTGCGAATTAGTATATACGTTTTATATCCAGTGAGCAAATGCATGATACATTGTATTCCAGTAATTGCCACTGGCTTTCCAAATGGAAACTGAATGATCTTAGTGCAATTACACTCAGGAGAGTAAATGTAACAAGCTACAGTTCTACATTATAGGTCTTTAACAATACCAAGAATTTTGCTCTTTAAAATAATATAAAAAGGTCATACTATCTATTTATCTATCTATCTCCACAGAAATAGATAATATATACATATATCTATATCTACAGACTGTAAGAAGAGTGTTGTTGCTATTCTGGTTTAAATTAAGTTATGTATGTCACAGCCTACAAGATTTAGAAACTTCTTAAGAAATATGTTTAAGTTTTCAATCACTCAAGTTATTTCCTCAGCATCAGTACTTTTCTCTTCTCTCTGTAGGTGGGGGGAGGTGGGGAGAATAGTTGAATACCATCAAAACATTTCATTTCATATCTGAACCACAATGTTGGCTATACCTTCACCATATACTTTCATTTGATACTCTCTTTTCATAGACAATAAAGCATTTGTTTCTTAAAAGTTTAATACATTTCCTTCAAAGATAATCTTTCTAATGTTTGCCACTGTAGGGTTTCTCTTCAGAGACTCTCACCTGTGGTATTAATAATCCTAAGAGAGCCTGTATGCTGAGAAATAAATATTTGAAATGCATTAAGAAATTTTATTACACTAACCTTCATAACATATTTTAAACCATTTCGTTGGACAACCAGTCTTGTGACAGCTCCTGCACCTTCAAGCTCTACGGTGAAGCATTCAGTAAAGCCGGCAGTCTCCTCCCCTCTAGTGGTTACCAGCTCTCTTTGCAGCAAATACAGAAAGAGAAAGACCTATAGAGGACCACCTCAGGGCCATTTGTGTAATTTTTCTAAGCTTACTGGGGAGAAAAAATAGACCAGGCTGTCTATCACTGAAGCAAATAAAATTTACCAGTCATTTAAAACAATATGTTAGTGGTGACTAAAACTTAATCAACACCAACCTGCTGACATAGATTTGCAATTTGAGCACGTTATTAGTGATCGAATTAACAACATGTCACAACTTGTATTTGATTTATTAGAAGAAACTGACTAATGCAACAGGATTACAAACAACGAGCAAGAAGGCATGACGACAGTAATATGCTACAACTCTTGAAAAAGTAGCATTAGACACTATGCCTCTCTGCAATTTCATCTTATTGCAGATGCTTACAGATTCTTGCTGCAATTATTTACAAAATAAAAAGAGCCACTACTCAGCATAGATTGAGAGTATTATAAAATGGCTAGCAAATATTCCTAATGGCATGGCTCATCCACTTCTGCATATCTATTACAAGACAAAGAAATAAAACAAGCAGTTGTCCAGGTTCCTTAACTGCCCCCTTGTTAAAGAAAAATGGTCTAATGGGTTCTTTCTATTTGGGGTAATGGCCTTTTGGCAGACTGCTTCACAATACAGCAAAGCCACCTTTTCAAACATGTAAGAATCGTTTGCGCATGCATCTGTGGTACCTGTGGGTAAATTCACCCCATACAGAGTTATCGTACAAGGCCTATGCACCACTCAAGTCCCATTTAAGCCCCCTAAATTGGACTTTAATGTCTCACAGGCCTTGTGCTGGCCCTCTTTTCTTGGGTGAATGTCACTCTGTATGCACAAATATGGCCGTGAATGTTACACATTTGTGCATGCAACCATTCACTTAATTTTTTTACCATTTAACCCCAATTAGAGTCTCTTCCAAAGCCAATGGAAAGACTCCTATTGACTTCAACAGCTCTAGGATCAGGCCAATGTACAGTAACCAATAGGATTTTAACTTGTTTTTCAACATCAGACAAAATAAATTATATTATGGGAACACTGGAAACAGAAACGAGCATGAGCTGCACAATTCAGATCTAGACTAATATCAACGTTCAGGAAAATTGGATCAGGATTTTGGACCAGGCCCATCTCTAATTTTGAGTGATTTGTTACAGCTCTACCGAAAAACCTGAGAGTATTTTTCATTGCCCCCCCTCCAATTTAACATACATACACCCAACCAAGGAAATTCACAATTAAATCGTTAATTCTTGGGCCCAATAGAATACAGAAAGAGGCTTGTTAATGCTGCACTAATTGGTATACTTGGCTTGGCAGTCTCAGCAGGGAGGCCAAGGAGGGAAGGAACATGGAAACTCAACTAGCCTCTCACCCGCAGAGCGGTCTGTCACTCCAAGTTGTGACAGAGGCATATTTGGACATGAAGAAGTGAAGAGAAAGCCACATACCACATGTGCTATTTTGGTTCACAGGCAGAAGTCTTCAGCTTTCAATGCTCCACTTCCACAAGCGACAAATTCATGTCAATAAGTTGTTTCTTGGTAGTGCCACATTTGCCTACATATGAGCACAAGTTTGGATTTTATTTATGTCTTTTTCCTTTTATTAGTAGTGGTGTTTTATAATTAGGTGCTACCTTAATGGAGAGAAAACAAGCTCCTTCACCACCAATGTGATCTCCATAGAAATTCATGAAAAAAACTAATCAAATTGAGTTCTGTAGAGAAGACAGTAAAACTTCAGTGTTTATACTCTGTGGAACACAGAGACTGCTCCCCCCTCTACATCCCTGGGGTGCACAGCATGCCAAATGGGGCAGGGAAAAAGTATGTCCATGGGCTTGTCTCCCCTGTTCATACTGGTTCTCAGAGAAGGACCAGGTTCAGCACCCCATATAAATGTGAATGTTCCTAGTGTTCCTTTTGGCATGTATGGACTCACCAAAAAGTAAGGGTAAAGATGTGATTGAGCCTTGATTGTTTACAGACATTTCTATAATATTCAGCACTTCAGTACCAGAGTGCCTCACTAGATTATAGATCAGTTATTCCCAAACTTGTTCCGCCACTTGTGCAGGGAAAGCTCCTGGCGGGCCGAGCCAGTTTGTTTACCTGCCATGTCTGCAGGTTCGGCTGATTGCAGCTCCCAGTGGCTGCGGTTCGCTGCTCCAGGCCAATAGGAGCTGCTGGAAGTGGCGGCCAGTATGTCCCTCAGCCTGCACCGCTTCCAGCAGCTCCCATTGGCCTGGAGCAGCAAACCGCAGCCACTGGGAGCTGCGATCAGCCGAATCTGCGGACGCGGCAGGTAAACAAAGCGGCTCGGCCCGCCAGAGGCTTTCCCTGCACAAGCGGCAGAACAAGTTTGGGAACCACTGTTATAGATACACCATTACCTTGAGAAGGGCAAGTTTTCTTTTTTTCTTCTGCCTCCTTAATCAGATGAGCAATATATTTGTTTCATGTACACTGGATCCTCTGGCTGTTGATCGATTTCTGTAGAACCCTGTAAAAAGAAAGGTTTGATAAGAAGGATGCATTGAAAATGTGCTGGATTAGAATGGAGGGACTGGAAATAAGGAGCAAAATGTTAATAGTGATGGTAATTAATCATTGGAACAGATCATCAAGGGCAGTGGTGGATTCTCTATCACTGGGAGTCCTTACATCAAGATTGGTTCTCTCTCTAAAAGACATGCTCTAGCTCAACCACAAGTTACTGGTTCAATTTAGGAATGACTGGGTGAAATTCTATGGCCTATGTTATGCAGGAGGTGATACTAAATGGTCATAATATTCCCTTCTAGCCGTAAATCTATTAATCTAGTTAGAAAGCATAATAAACAAATCAGGCTTGAACAAAGTTACCCAATTAAACTGAAAAAAGAACAGGAGTACTTGTGGCACCTTAGAGACTAACAAATTTATTAGAGCATAAGCTTTCGTGGACTACAGCCCACTTCTTCGGATGCATATATGCATATATGCATTTCATGGGCTGTAGTCCACGAAAGCTTATGCTCTAATAAATTTGTTAGTCTCTAAGGTGCCACAAGTACGCCTGTTCTTTTTGCGGATACAGACTAACACGGCTGCTACTCTGAAACCAATTAAACTGAGAAGTTTTTTTGGTTGATGCAATACGAATGGAGATTCATGTGGAACTCCTGATCCTGCAAATCTAATACAGTGTGGTTCTACTCTGAAAAGAGACCATTTAAAAATGGCATTTCCATATTCAGCAGATCTGTCCCCTTGCCAGATTCTCCATCCCTTCCTGATCTCTGCTCAGTGCAGGAATAGTTAATGTTGGCAAAGGTAGCCCCATATTCTGGAATCATCTTGGAGCTGGTTTAGCATCTCGGAGCTGCTCTAAATTGCACGGGCTTTTAAGATCCCTCTTGGATATTATTCCAGTGAAAGAATGGCCAGAGCACAGCACCTTCACCCTCTCCCATTATGTCCCAGCATGTTGCCTACACTGGGAATAAAGTGACAGTCAGAGCAGAAAATAGAATCTACCTCCCATTCTGTATTCAGAGTCATATCTGCTCACTGAGTCCATAATAATTTGTTACTGCTTTTACTCCTGTAAAGCACCATAGAACTAATACAGCTAAGAGAGAGTGAGTTTGTGCATCAACAGAATTCTTTACTAAATTCAAATAAGTTACGGATGGTGGTAGATTCTCCATCGCTGACCATTTTTAAATCAAGATTGGAATTTTTTTCTAAAAGTATGCTCTAGGTATTATTGTGGGGAATTATTATTATGGCCTGTGATATAGAGGAGGTCAGAGTAGGTGATCACAATGGTCCCTTCTGGCCTAGGAATCTATGAATAAATGAGTGTATGAATCTATTCCTGTGCAAACTCTTTGGAGGTAATGGAGATTCACAGGCATTGAAGGCAATATTCGGCCTGCAGTGCAAAACCTTACACCTTACTGTAGTCACTATACCTCAAAATTCTATGATGAAGTCAGAAGTTCCTGGGGGAAAAACACTGAAGAATGTAAACTGAAAATGATAGGAAACCTGAATTTGAAGGATTTGTTTAAAACTTGTCAAGTACAAGTTTTTCCTGAAAAAGCCTTCACTCAGAAATTAATTTAATTCTCCTGCATACAAATAAAAAAATATCTACAATGTTGTGCTCCATTAAACTTTTAAAATAATATTTTAAAAATATACATTCAAAGATTTAGAGACTGCAAAGATTTAAATGTGTGCATAAATCTCCTCACACAAGTAGTCCCATTGAGACTACTCAGGTCAGGTCTACACGACAAACGTATATCGGTATAAGTACAATGCTCAGGGGTATGAAAAATCCAACCCCCTGAGCAACATAGTATACTAACCTAACCCCCTGTGCAGACAGTGCTATGATGGGAGAGTTTTTCCCATCAATATGGTTACCGCCTCTCAGGGAGGTGGATTAACTATGCCGATGGTGTAGTTTCATCTTCACTAAAGCAATGCAGCTGCAGCGCTGCAGCACTGGACATGAAGACAAGCCCTCAGATGAGTAAATCTGTGCAGAAGTAAAAGTCATTGAAGGATTAGGGTGCACATTTATTATCTATCTATTATGTTGAATGCCTTGAATAAAAGAGATATTGGTGTAAGCATTGGTGGATCCTTAATGAAAATACGTACTAGAAACATGACCATGTAAGAGATTTATATGGGCTTTCTGACACTTAAGACTTGTTTTTCAAAAGAAAACATTTACAATTAGAAATCTAGTTTATGATACATTTCATTTCCAATTAGCAGATCCACAAGCATCAGAGATATGGAACCATTTAAGAGTCTACAATAACTATGCATAATACACAATATGTATATACTAAAGGAGGCACAGAAGTTGCAACATAGTAAAGAATTGGGCAACAGTTTTTGGCTCTGGGAAATTTTCAGAAGATACCTTCACTTAGCAAAAATATCCGCAGTGTAATATTTGGTATTATTTTACAAATTTGATAGTATTTTTGCAATATTTCCCAATTCATTTGTAGCTCATTCATCTCAGAAAGTCAGAAGACTGCACTGATAGACAAAAGATTCTCCTTTTGATTAATCTACCTCTAAAATAGGCATAAAGCTAGCACAATTCTGATAGTTAAGGCTTAATCCTGCATCTTTATTTGTCCACATGGAGCCACATCAGAATTAATAGTGCTCTATGTGGACTCAGGGGGTCTGTCTATATGTATGCTTTCACAGGATCTGGACCCAAATTTAGTTATGTCTAAATTTCATAGGCAAATATGTAGCATATGGTCAACAATTTCCCTTTGTTTCATTTTTTTTTGCACGTGTGGTATGTGGTTTGGTATGTGTAATTTTTTTTGCATGTGTGGTATGTATCTTTTAAAGAATTCTGTCTAAATAGCTTTAGGTGTTCATTTCTTGTCTTCAGAACCTTTGGAAATAATCCTGAAACATAAACATTACAAAAGTGCTCCCTACACCTAGTCTAAAATGACCATCTTGCAATGGGTAAGACAATAGCAGGTCACTACATCACCTCCAAATCACCATTGCATCTGATTACCATACTCCTGGGCCAAAGACTAGTCCCACTGAAGCCAATAGAAAATATCCCACTGATCTTAGATGGCCCAGTATTTGTAGCAATCTGTATCTGCTGGATACTTGCTAAAGTTAGAAACACCATATAAGCTATGCCGATACAAATTCAGGCTGCTAGCTCATCAATGTTTGTTACCCCACCTCTCATAGTGGCCAACTCTTCCATATTACATCTAGTTTAGAGTCCAACCCTGCATGATGCTAAGTATTTCCTGGCAAGACATTAAGCCCCCTCAACTCTCAATGAAGTCTGCGGGAATTGAGGCTGCTCAGAATCTTATGGGAATAGCTCTAAATTGTTCTGTGGAGGAAATCATGTTCACGGCAAGAAATGAAAGCCCCTCCAAACATGAGATTTGATTAATATTATCCTACCCTATATGGTCATGGACATAAATGATCATTGAATTTTCCAGCCATTTATAAAAACAGCACCAATATTTAATCTGACTAAATGGCCAGGCCAAAATGAACTGTACAGGTGGACTGAAAACTACGTGAAGTGGTATTTATTTTAATTAGTTTTAAATGTAGTGGCCATTTAGTGAATGAATTATTAAATTATATAATCACTTAGTAAACACAGGACACTGTTGTTTTAAGAATTTAATGAGGCAAAAAGGATCAACCCCCTTGGTTTCATTTCCTTCCAGAGTGGGGTTTGCAGAGAAGAAACTGACCAAAGGAAGCATGAACTCATAATAGTAAGTAGAACAGCAACATTAGCAGAAAAAAGAAGTTCTGTTTCTCAGCCATTCAGTATGCCATATTGCAGTATGCTACTGCTGTGGCCTGAAGAGAGACATTTCCCCAGGTTCTGCATTTCTACCACTCTGCACAAGGAAATGAATGAGATCCAAATTATGTCAGAGGGGTAACGAGAAACATGTTTAATATAGTTTTTGCAGATGAATGAGGGGGCGAGGCCAAGAAAATGATTATAATATAATGTTACAGAAGCATCCTACATATTTTGTTCCCAATTTGAACTATCATACATAAAAGGGCACATTTGCTTCAGCATTGCTGGAGCACAGAAGAATCCGCAGGTCCTTATGTGAACTGGACAAGCTCCCTAAATTCAAGGCAGACGGGGAAAAAAAGCACATTATGATGATTTATATAGTGCCATAATTTTATATGCTACATAGACTAGATGGTCGTTGCCAAACAGATAACAGGCCCTTGCCCTGATAATCGAAAGGCCTGCACAACTGACTACAAACAGCACAAGACAAGACAGAACATAGAGTGCAGTGTGGGCGTTAGAGTTAGAATGCTGTAAATTAGAAAGACACACATTTGTAATTGGCATTGCTGACAAAGAAGTGGCACTAAAGTTACAGATGGAGTCAGAGCTGATGCTGGAACAAGCAGCCTAAATAGCTTGTCACTCTGAGCTCATTAAGAAGTAAAATGCAGATCAGGGAACAGCTAAGCAGCTGGGTCAGGTTGTTCATTGGCTAATTTAGTCTAAACAAGAAAGAGGGAAGAAATGAAACATGTTCCAAAAGAGTAAAAGGAAGCAAGGCACTAGCAGAAGTGTAGGGGTGCCATCCACTTGCTGCAGTCAGAAGCACAGCTTGGAAGAAAACTGCCAAGCACACAGTAAAAAAGTGCAGGAAATAACAATAAATTGAGTTTTGACAGTCTCAATCTTCTTGGAGCCCAAGAACCAAATCTTGTGTACAGGCCAGAGTTAGACAAACAAATCTCCCAAAGCTGAAGATCAGCACAAGTATCTGCACATGCACTGGAGTACATGCATGCCTAAATTGAGCATGTGCTAATGGGTGCACTAAATTTTGAAAGTTTGGCACAAATTGTCATCGTTCTCAGGAACTGAAATCTGAACCATCACCGCCACTGTCAGAATATCTCAAAAAGAAACAATGTAGAGCTCTCGTCTCACTGAATTCTAAGCTATTCATCCATGCTATGGAAGCATAACTCCATTACAATTTTACTGTCAGGTTCCTCCCTTGCATCCACCGCCCCCCAGCCTCAACTAGCTTTGAATCTCAATGGCAGAATGGTGTGAATGATATGATCCACCCCAGTCCTACCTTCAGCCTGTCTAAAGGTCCCACTCAATCTCCAGCCCCTCCCACACATGGACTTCAGGGTGGGCCCATGCAGACAGGTGAGCACCATGAGCATCTAATCCTCCTTTCTCACTCAAGGGGTGAAAATCTAGTTTTTACTCAATCCTGATTCAGGCAGACTTCATGGAAGGGAGTAGGACTTTGCCTAAATGAGGACTATGAAGAAAAACAAACAAACAAACAAAAAAACCAAAAAACAACAACAACAAAACAGACTAACTCAGGATCCTCAGAATCTGCTGTACCTAAATGAGGTTGTGGATCGATTTTAAGATTTTTTTGTGGACCAAACAGGTCTCACTTGTCCGTATGTAATTTTTAAAACATTTTTTGTGGAATTTTAATAAGGAGCATTACTTTTAGGTGGAATTTACATGTGAAGGGGACACAGATAATTATGACATGGTATGATTCTGTGGAACAATATCTGTGCAGAAAGCCAGGTGAGGGGAGGCACCAGAACCTCTTCCCAGAATGTCATGGCCTCTCACAGAAACCCTTGGAATCCTTGGGGATCGTGTGAAATCCGTCAGAATTTGGGACAAGTGCTGCAACTCCATGAGAAATCTCCATGGGCTTCTGACAGGATGCCACGAGGAGATATGCATAGAGTCTTATTATTGCTATTTAGTTGTATTATTGTAGCATCTAGGAGTCCCAATAACCTAGGAGACCAAGACCCCACTGTGACTGGTAATATACAAATACAGAACAAAAAGACAATCCCCAAAAGACAACAGTTTACAATCCAAGTATAAGATGAGAGACAATGGACAGATACAGATAGACCAGTGGGGGAGTACAAGTAAATAATGGGACAGTATTGGTTAGTATGATAGGCTGTGATTTCAGCACACTAGAAGTCTGGCTGTTTCTACCCCAACTCCTACTCCAAAGTCCCCTTCCACAGGTTTTAATGCCCCATCTTGTATTATGAATATTGCCAGTTTCCCTGTATTTTTCTCCATATTTCACACTCGCTTTTATATATTTACATTGACTAAATGTGTCAATGCTTTTAGAAAGGCAAAATGATATTTAGATTTGACAGAAAGGGAGTTAAAAGTTGAGAGCTTTCTCCTGTGTGTCAACTGTTATAATGTTCTATTATCCCTGCAGGGATGGAGAGAAATTCTTGTAAATATTACTTATTTAACAGAATATTCTTAAGCAACCTATCAAACTACTTAGTGAAATCATAGGAACAAATCATGAGAGACTTGTGAATTAAAATGATTAAGGCTGGTTTAATTTCACTAAATCAGGACATTTCCCCAAAACCATACTAAGGATTTGGGTTATATATTCCTGAAATAACTCCCGGATCAATTTTCTGACATCATGCCACAAGTCTTTCAGTGTAGCATATAGCCAGCAGATATGAATGTAACTCTTTATACCATGACATTCCTTCTATTATTCTGTTATGAATTTTATGCTGGTTTCTTTTTAAAAACTCTTGCATTAAAATATCTAATCAATGTTTTCCATGCAAATACTTTCCATAAGGAGGAAGTTGTATCAGATTGCCTCTATTTTTGTAGAAGAAAACATACTTTACTATTAGGAATTCTGTTTAATAAAAAATTAGTGACTAAAGTGAACAAGACCAGGGTAAAATTTGAAATCCTTATAATGGAACACCCAGGACAATGATTGGGTCATCTTGGCATTTTGATTCTTAGAGGCACAATGAGACTGACTCACTTGGTTTGTGGTAATTAAAAACTTGTATCTGGGTTACAGAGCTCCACCCAGCATAGCATAGAGAGATCAATGTTAAATCAGTGAAATTACATGAGGTATAAGACAGTGTGTGGCATGAGTAAGGATATCAGAACATGAGCCTAGGTAAGTCATAGAATATCAGGGTTGGAAGGGACTTCAGGGGGTCACCTAGTCCAACCCCCTGCTCAAAGCAGGACCAATTCCCAACTAAATCATCCCAGCCAGGGCTTTGTCAAGCCGGACCTTAAAAACCTCTAAGGAAGGAGATTCCACCACCAAGTCAGCAATGGCACACAGTCAATAAGCAATTTTCAGTTCATATAGTAGACACATCAGAGGACAGGATGACCTTGTGGGTAAGCCACAGCACTGCAAGCCAGTAGTTCTGGATGTTAGTCCCATCTTGGACACAGATTTGCCATGGAATCCTAGCTACACATTTTCTTCAACAGGCTCAGCATTTTGTCCTTACCTTTTAGTGAGCACTTTTGAAAAATCAGACCCCCCTCTCTCTAATCCTCACCTTCCTATATGTGTAATGGGGATAGTAATACTTACCCATCTCACAGAAGGAGCTGAAAATCATTAATATTTGTAAGGTACTTTGAAACTACTGGATAGAAAGTACACTACAAATGCAAACTTTTGTCAGCATTATAAATTAATACATCTGCATTTGTTTCAAGAAAAGTCTCTCTCTTATTGTACTATTTATTCATATTGGCAACTTGTGTGTTTATGTGCATCAAAAGTTAATACAAAAAAAGAGATGTATTAAATAAATAACAATACTCTAATTTCTCCAGTAGGAAAATCAGTACATTGACTTAATGGATGATTCAGTAATATATTTTAAAGTTATGAAAAATACTTTTTGTACATTTAATATACTGAAAATATTTGAAGTATTTAAATGAGAGAGTGGAAGTTCATTAGCTTTATTGAATAAAACCATCCTGTGAGTAGCACTTACAGAGCTTTACATGTTTCATATATCAAGTCAGTTTAATGCAATACATTTCTCAGAGGAAATTCAGCCACAAATCTGTAACAAGTTGTGGAAATCTTCTAGAAATTGTGGCTCAGGCTCCAGTGTAGAAAAATTTTGAAGCATGTTCCTAATCCGATTGAAGTCTTTCATAGACCTTCTCACATGCTTATAGTTAGCCCTAGTCCACACTTGAAGGTTATACAGATATAACTATGTCAGTTGGGGGTGCCACTTTTTATCAGTATAGTTAAAGCAGTTCAAGCCCCCGCTACTTTAGACAAAGTTATACTCATATATAAACGTGATTTATACCAGTATAGTTATTCCCCCTTTGTATTTGGAAATAGCTATACCATTGGTTAAAAGGATAAAAACTTTCTAGTGCGGACAAGACCTAAGTCACTTGTTTAAATACCATGCTGAACTGGGGCTCTAGGCTTAAGATTTTTTCTCATACCTCTGAACACAGCCCCTGAAATATGGGTGGTCTGCAAAATCTTCTGGCATTCTCTCCACTTTATTTTAGGAATTGCAATCCAAATAGCCTACCTCAGTGGGATGAACAACATAACTTCAGGCAAACGGATTTAAAAGTAGAGCTGGATGGAAACTGGATTTTCCACTTTGTGGGAAATTCTTCAACTTCAAACATTTTCTGTTCTAAGATGCAATAAAAACAACAACGAAAACCAGAACAGAAAAAAAAACCTCTGATGAAATGAAATTCCAACAATATTTCATTTTGGTTAGAAATGTTTTATTTTGATAAAATTGAAATGCTTTGTTCTAATTTTGACCTTTTAAAACTTTTTAAACCTTTTTTTAAATATAAACACAATTAATTTCATTTTGAAAAGTTGTTTTGAAATGAAAATCTTCCTTTCTAAATAATGTCAAAATGGAACATTAAGACATTATCAAAAGGCCTGGTTTTGTTTCCCCCTCTCTCCAAAATGAAGTGTTATAAAATCACATTTTTCTAAACATTTCAGTTTCAATTAAAATAGTATTTTTTCATAAAAAATCATTTCAACAAAAAAAATTCCAACCAGCACTATTTAAAACTCACTGGCAATGGCACCAGGGGATATAACTGCCCTCCGGAGGAGTGTTCAGCCCCAGGAGAGGAAAGGTAGTCTTACACTGTTGCTTTTCCTGAGATTTCTACTACTCTGGGACAGCTTAGACTTGTGATCAGGGCATCTTGCCCATGCCCCAACCTCCCACCCAGCCATCAGTTTTGATGCTGCCATGGTTGGTTCCAGAACCCTTGGCTGAGCTGGGATCATAGTTGACTTGTGCTGCTCCAACCCCTATCGAGTCAGACTTTCCCTCTGAGAACCCTGCACTCTGGGATATGCTAGTAAAATTCAGTGTGTCCCAGGGATGAACCAAGCCCATGGCTGTCACATTTATCACTTCACAACCATGACAAAAACATTGTTTTAATGGAATTAATTTTTAATGGAATTAAGTGTTTGTGGATTGCCTGGCTTTATTTTGCACAATGAAATGGGAAATTGATCAAAACAGATCATATAAACTCCCAAATCCATGATGCTGGAGTTATTCTAAACTAGAAAACCAAACTGAAATCTGTATGTTCCTAATCAGAGAAATTATATCTGGCAGTTCAATTATATGTGCAATTACCAATACTTCAGGCAGAGCAGATGTAAAAATCCACAGTGTTCCTCACTAGTTTTCTGAAACTGTAATGTATAGTTATGGATCCAAAATTAATTATTTTTACCCTTTCAATTTCATTGTAAAGGAGTTACTCTCTTTTTATGGTACTTTCCAGTCTGCAAAACCCCAGACTCCCGCATTAGGAAAGGCTTATGTAGCACTTGTCTTTCTGAAGAATGCTCTGCCATTACTCTGCACAATAGTTATGCTAACCGATATTTTATTGTTATTATATTATTTGTGTTGCAGTAGCACCTACATGTCCCAGTCCTGGAACAGGAACTCATTGTGCCAAGTGCTGTTCAAAGACGTAAGAAAAAGATGATCTATGTCCCAAGGAGCTTACAATCAGATTAAACCTAGAAACTGGTAAATTGTTTCAGACAATCTCAACAGTTCTCTACAGTTCAGCAATATCAGTGCTCAAGACGAGATGCAATTAATTCCCTTCCTCAAAAGACTGACTAGAGCACATCACATTTTGTTTTTCATTATACCATGTTATTTGTTTGCTTCACCTTTGCCTTGTCCCATTAGCCATCGTCAGCAGTGTAAACCCATAGAGCATGTGGGATTGGCACAACTTTTACAAACCGGTTGGCTAGGCCTGACATTCTTGGTTTGAAATATCTCAAGTTTAGTAAGGCTTTTAATAATGCCTCACATGACCTTCTCCTAAACAAACTAGGGAAATACAACCTAGATGGAGCTACTATAAAGTGGGTGCACAACTGGTTGGAAGTCCTTTTTACTTTTTGCAAGATGCAGTTTTTCATTAGTAGACAAGGAAACCCTCTTTCCCATGAGGTTTAAGTGACAAACATTGCTAAAAAAGAAAAGGTTTAAGAATGGAATGTCATATTTTAAGGCCAAAAGAGCCACTAGATTGTCTGGTCCGACCTGCTGTATAGCACATGCCACCAGCATCTCACACTAAATCCAACAACTACAATTAGACCAGAGTATTACAGCCCACAGGAAAGTAGATTATTATGTACCACAAGAGGATAATAGGAGGTCCCAAGGTGCACCAATGCCTGCGGCCCCTGCAATAGCAGAGAAATGATTAAGTGGGATATACCCAGATAATCCTGGCAAATGACCTGCACCCACATGCTGCAAAGGAAAGTGACTCCCCACCCCCCAAGGTCACTGCCAATCTGACCTGGGGGAAAATTCTTTCCTTACCCCACATATGGCAATCAGTTAGACC
This sequence comes from Chrysemys picta bellii, assembly GCF_011386835.1. Taxonomy (NCBI): domain Eukaryota; kingdom Metazoa; phylum Chordata; order Testudines; family Emydidae; genus Chrysemys; species Chrysemys picta. The sequence continues at coordinate 240,105,531 of NC_088791.1, read as the reverse complement.
CTGTGCAAGGTGTTCAGTATTAATTAACCACTTCCAGGTCAGATGGCATGTGGGGAAATAATATCCTTTTGGAACTTTCTTTTCTTCTTTGAGTAGCATCCCTGTGGGTGCTCCACTTTAGGTATCAGTGCGTCCCTGCTCTGCAGAGCGGAGATTTTCAGTAGCAGTGCTCGGTCGGGGCATGAGTGTGCAGTAGTTATTTTGCAGTGCCATCGGTGCCTCATGTAGCACGCACACGACCTGACCCATTCAGTTCCTTCTCAACCATCCTCGGCTGCAGACGGAGCTCAATGGGAGTGCTGTCTTTTTCTTTTTCTCCTATAGAAATGGTTAGATTAGTTGTAGTTTAGTAAGTCTAGTTTACTTAGTTATTTATTGTTCTTCCCCACCCCCCTCCCAAAAATAATTTATATAATATATATTTTAATAGTTATTTTCCCACCATTTCCACATTGAGAAACTTTTAATGACCATGATGCCCGGCTCACCCGGGTTTAAATGATGTGACTCTTGCCATGAGGCAATGCCCATCTCCAATAGCCACTCATCAGTTGTCCGTTGTTTGGGGGAGACCCATATCCCTCAAAAATGCACCCACTGCAGCAACCTTAAAGCCAGGGCAAGGCATGATCAAGATCTCCACCTCAAGATGCTTTTGATGAAAAAGTCCCTTCAGCCTCCTCCTCATGGACCAAAATCGACATCAGCAGATGGTTCCCCGAGCAAAACCTCTACTAATGGGAGTTCTCAGTCTTCCAAATCATCCAGGAAGCAAGCCGTGACCTCCCCTAATAGGGATACTCAGAGAAAGAAGAGGTTTCCAGCGATGTTGCTATCCACAGTGCAGAGCTTGAGTAGAGTGAGCACCTTTGAGGGTCCGGGCACCTCTGGCGCCATCTCTCAGCAGACCTCTACTGAGCCCCACTGCACCAACATGGAGTCAAGATGCCACTCTTCCTCCACAGCACCGACCACTCCAGTGCGGAACTCGGCACCGAGACCAGTGGACCAATGCACAGACTGAGAACGGCACCGACTGTCTTGACCAAGGTTGACCGCAATACTGTCATGGCACTGACTGCATCTGCACCAACTGTATCACCACAGAAACACATGGCTCCACAACAGTTTCTACACTAGAAAGATATAATGGTTTCTTCAGTACCACAGTTGCTTCTGCTCGGCACAGAGGGATTGCCAGGCCAACTAACGCAGTAGCTACTCACTTCACCTACTCTCCAGCCTCTCTCCAGTGATGAAGAAGAGGACATACATGGGAGCCAGTTCTCCTCCCAGCACTCTTCACCCACAGAGAGGAGACCTCCATGAGAGGCTGTTAAGACCTAGTCCTGCCAACCTCGAGAGATGCAACAATGGTATGGGCAACCCTGGATTTGCACAGTGATGCCCTTCCCTATGCAGTGGTGCCCCTGGGACCATTGGGCGGCGTATAGGACTCACTATACTAGACCCTCGACTCCAGCCTAAGGGGAAATCTGCTGTCCTCCACCTTCCCTGAGTAGGGACATGTCAGAGGCACCCAAAGGCGTGGCAGATGAAGAGGAAGAAGGCTCGGACCAGGAAGGCATTTCACCAGCTCAAAACTCATCTTCGTTCCCTGACGAGGCCATCATACCACCTCCTCCAACTACAGTAGACTACCTGAAAAAATTTCAGGAACACTTTAAAAGAGTAGCTGCCAGCCAGGACATTTCACTTGAGGAGGTGCAAGAAATCCAGCACAAGCTGCTACAAATCCTACAGACATCCACTTCATCCACAGTTGCATTCCCCATCAACGATGCCATAATGGAGCCAGTGGAAAATATTTGGCAGACCTCCACAACTGTACCACCTACCAGCAAAGGAGCTGACAGAAAGTACTTCATACCTGCTAAAGGGATGGACTTTCTCTTCTCCCCCCACAACCCAACTCCTTGGTGGTGGAAGCTGCCAACCATTGCAGCAAACAACCCCAATTCCAGTTCATTCCACAGGACAAAGAAAACAAACACATAGACCTTTATGGCCGAAAAGTGTACTCGCTGGCAACAGTCCAGTTCCAGGTTGTCAATTACTCAGCCCTTCTTGCAAAGTACAACTTTGACAACTACAGTAAACTGCAAGAATTCCTTGATGTTCTAGGAAAAACGCCCCCAGTTCACTGCCATCATGAACGAGGCCATATGGCTCTACAATTCTTGATGGACGTAATAGACACTGCTGCATGAACAACAGCCACAACTGTCGTAATGTGCAGGGCCTCATGGTTACAATCATCCGGTATTCCAAAAGAGCTCCAACTCAAGTGGAGGATCTCCCTTTCGATCGGGGGAAGCTCTTCTCTGCAAAAACGGATGACATCCTTCACACTATGAAGGATTCTCGGGCCTCCCTGTGCACTTTAAGCATATTCACACCACCTAATAAGTGACACCGGTACACACTGTACCAAAAGGGCAGAGACATCTCTTTCCATCACCCACAACAATGGCAATTCGATCAGAATAGAAATAAACAATGCTCACAAAGATGGAGGACTCCTCAAACTCAATCCTCATCTTCACAACCATTTACAACCAAGCCACAGTTTTGAAGTCTTAGTCTTAGGGTCTGAATGACCTCCCCCGCAATACAGCACTGTCAGATACTCCTACCCAACCTTTTGGACACTGCCTGCTCCCTCTCTACCATGCTTGGGCAGCAATAACAATGGACCAATGGGTACTGGAGATTATAAGGTCGGGTTATGCCATCACCTTCCTCTCTTATAGCAATCAGTTAGACCCTGAGCAATGTGTTCAGTGTTAACTAACCACTTCCAGGTCAGATGGCATATGAGGAAAGAATATCCGTGTGGAACTTTCTTTTCTCTCAGTAGCAGGTAATGAGGAAGAAATAAGCAGGAAAAGAACCCACAACAGAGAATATCTAAAAGGACTGTTTAGTTGTAAACAGAGAGATTATGGTCTGGACTGTTACATTTGCTTAACTGAATTCAGTCAGGTGCAACTCTCTAAATCAGAGAAGTTTCACTATGGTAAAACTGTAATGTCCGCAGCATACAAATAGAGAAGTTAGATAAAAAACATAAAATACTTTCTGGGAGATTGCAGTGTAACACTACTTTTATTCTAAGAATCCAGAATGATAATACATGGTAACCAAAACCAGGAGAGACAAAGCAGGCTGCTTCCTAAGGCAGAGAATCATCACTTATCCCCACCTTGTTCTAGGCTAAGTCTTTTTATATTGACTCTGATTGAATGGTTTCCTATAGAGCCCCCAGGACTGCAAATAGGCCCAGAAAGACCAATTCCAACACAGTTGGATGTATTTTTCTTATAAATTATACTTTAACCCTTAAGATTCAACATAAATGAAGACCAGTAAAATCAGGCTCTATAGAGTTGTAATTGTTTTATTAACATAGCACTTATAATTTAGCAAGTTCTTTAATGAATGATTAGACCTTGCCCTCAGAGCTTACATTATAAAGAAAGAGACAGATGGAGAGTAGGGGAAAGAATACAACAGAAAAACAAGTTCTTGTCTTACCCAAAGTAATCTATTAGAATCATCAAACTCTCTTAGATTTGCCTGGATCATCTGGAGCAACAAGGCAAAAGCCTTCTCTTCATCTTCTGCTGACTAGAAAAATGCCTAAAAATAAGTTGTCACCTCTTCCCTTATCCACCGCTAATAAGATCTGCTAATACTCTTCCTTCCTGAGAAGAAGTAGCTATTGAGATTAACCACTTTTGGAGCGGCATTTTAAACACACACATACATCATATCCATAAAAATAAACAGCATGCACTGACCATTTCAGTGAAAATCTGTGTGCTGTAGAGCCACCTGAATAAATGTATCCACAAGTACTTGGCTGTGGCAGGGTCACAGAGCTCCTCCAGCCCCGAGACCACAGCGGGGAGAGTCAGTAAGCTCCTCCAGCCACAGGGCTAGAGGAATTCTGTACTCCCAAGGAACTCATCTGCTTCTCCCTCTCTCCCCTATGCAAACCCCTGCACAACCCTCTGTCTACATGAAGAATCACAGAGGCAAAGTTGTTCAGGATAGATGAGTTACACCTTTTTTTTTTTTTTTAATATTTGGATTTTGTTATAATTGACCTGCACAATTTTAGTTACATTTTAATACTTCACTAAAAAATTAATAAAAAAAGTAACTGTACATTTTACAATTGTTTAAAATTAAACTCTTTGTTCTCATTATACATATAGGGACTCTTTAAGGTAAAGAGTAACGATAGGCCCATTTTAAAAAAAATCATTAAATTATATAAATCAAACATTTCTGCTCAATCCTCAGTGTTCCATGGTTTAAATTCTAAGTCTTCTTCTGACTTTGATATTTAACATAGTTTGGTAAAGCTGGGCTTTTGGTGGCATTTAAGTTTTTTGAAAAAAAATTGTAGATATATTTGAGACTAGACATTTAATGCATTGCTAAAAGTTTAGTTCTACGAGCCCAAAAATTAGCTCAAGAAAGCACTCAAATGGAGTAATCTAGAGACTTAACTATTTTCTTCTTACAGCCATAAATAATCCTCAAAATAAGAGACAAGTACTACTTGTAAAAATCTTTGACTTAATCTTCCTGTTGGGAGAATTAGTTATTCCAAAAGTCCATAAAACCCATACAAAATGTCAGCAACATACTTAAAAACATCGGGGTGAAATTCTGGCTCTGTTGAAGTCAATGGGAGTTTTTCTAATGATTTCATTAGGGCCAGGATTCCACCTCAGGTACTATTATAACCTGTACAACTATTTGGGAATAGCTAAAAGGTAGATATGCACATAAAGGTTGCAACCAAGTTAATGAGCCATTTGGACACAGAAGAACTGCATGTGTCTATAGGGGATGGCGGAGCATTGTACAAGGAAAGTACTACTTTCTTACTTCCACCCTTTATTTGTTTTGTCTAATTGGATTATAAACTCTCTGGTGCAAGGACTGTCTTTTATTATGTGTCTGTCAATGCATAGCACAATACAGCCCTGATTTCAAAGGGAGCCATTAGGCACAACTACAACACAAATAAATACATAGTATCACAGGTATGCAGTGTCATAAGGTGAATACAAATCTACTATCATAATCAATGGAGCATCTAATGCTATCTGACAAAATAATTGGATTTTAGGTCCCTTTCCCTAGGGATTCCATTGCTACTGAAACAACTTTAAGGCCAACTCTAACATTTGGTCCATTGTACTAATTCTGTCTCTGAGGATACAGTTTCCAACAGATTGTCTTCACAGAAGAGTGAGTCCAGACCTCCAGATTTGGACCTCAAGACATGAAGCTTTTGGAAAACTTTCCTCTGACAGGAACCTTGCTGTATACAAGAATATGAGAGGGCCCAAATTCAATACAAGGTTCCAAAACAATATTTTTCTGCCTTATCCCAAATCTGTTTATTATTTTTCTAAAATGAAGACAGACTATTCAATGAAAAGCTCTAATAAACAAACCTCTACTGTTCTGCTGCTTGCAACAAGTACTCCTATATGCTGAGGCTATTTTGGATCTTTGGCAACTGAGCCTAGAGTTTCAAAGCATCCAAAATGTTAGAGAAAGAACCAGTCTATCCAGAGTTGACTGGACTTGACTTAGGCTTAGGCTTCCTGGGTAAGGAGTAAGATCAAGGAGTCTGTCTGGACTGAGCAAAGTCTGGCCATGGAACAAGAATTATGTGACATTTTGTTGGCTCTGAGCCCCATTTAATCTTAAATCCCTCCTGCCTAAAAATTTGTCATTCACAACTGTTGACATTTGTATTTCACAGGCATGGCTTCATCAGCCGATGAAGCTATAGTGAGAGGCATTAAATATTTTTTTGATATGGTTTCTAAAAACTTTATTAGCATAGTAGCTAGAGCACGGCAACCCAACTGAACTTTAATTTAATTTTAATTTAATTTAAATTTAATTTAATTAATTAACTTCTCTTGTTACTTAGGAGTAACATGCTGACATGAATTTTAATCAATAAAGTACCTATATACATTTTGGCTCAATAAAACATAAATTAAAAAAAATATTTTATTAACTCTTCTAATATTATTCATCTTCTGCCTGTACAGAGAGGTAAGGCCTATTCCACAACCAAATTTACCCTGGCAACCACAAGAGGATGCAATGACTTCTCACCTATTTTACTAGAAATTCTAGTAGACTCCATTACAAATTTTCAGCTAGTCGCTGTTGACCTCTAATGTTTTGAACTGAAGTACTAGTAGCGCTGGAAATCTGTACATCATAATTCATTGTTCTATTCGAAAAACCTAGTGAGCCAACTGGAAACATATGACATTTTTCAACTGGAATTTCCATTATGGCATCAACTTTGTTGATGTTTTTACTTTTTTTTGTAGAACAGCAAAATGAATTTAGACAGAAATCAATTTTTAAAAATACTTTTTGTATCATATAAGCTACTCTACATATGTGGAAGTGAGGGGCATTCCCTGGATAGTTTTATAGCTTCCAAAATTAGTGCCACATATCATAGCCAGTTCATGAAGACAGAATTTACCATGGAAAGCAGTCAAATAAGCACCAGGAGAGAGTTCACACCTATTAATGTCCTAAGTAAGAACAGATGCAAACCTGCTCCTAGTTTATTACTTTCCCATTTTGTTGCTCACAAAATAAAAATTGGCTCAAACCTTTGCTTATTACCTGAACCAAACCTGAATATTGTAAAGGTTTAAACCAGCTCAGTTAAGAAGTTATTTACACATAACTTGCTGTCTCTGTTGCCTTCCACATCAGATGGCCTCTGAATGCAAACAAACATCAATAACCCCATCCCATCCTAAATTGCTACAGTTGCAGAAGAGTTGGAGGGCCCACAATACCACCTTTACACTAAGATCAGCACAATGTTCAGGGATTTGCTGAGCTCCTAGATCCCTCTAGGTATCAGAGCAAACATACATTTAAGGTGAGATTCCAACCACTAAAACTAGGATGAGTCACAGAACAAAAATACTGTTGCCTAGGAAGCAGAAGGACAGTTACCTCCCAATATTTCTGCAATTAGGAGAATGCTTCAGAGCTGTGGTGGAGCAAGCTGCTACTAGGCAATAAGAAAATCCAAGGCGTAGGGCTAATAATAGGTTAATACAAAAGATATTAAAATTCCTCTTATTAAACCCACTGATAAACCTCAAAAAAACAAAAAACAAAAAACACACACACACAGGGAGAAAGATAAAGAAGAATCCAAGTGCAAGGTTCACACTTCTCAGCTGGCTCTTAACTCTATGTTACAAAAGTAAAGATCTAGGCACTTTTACCTCAAGGGAGTATTTTTTCCCCTGGTTGAACTTTTCCATATATTCCCAAACTCAAGCATTCAAAAATAATGAGACTGGCTTAAAAATTTATAAAAACACTATGTTTTTGTGTTATTTTATTTACCTTCTGGTTTCTGAGACTCTCAGGTTCACTTGGGTCATGTATTCGAGTTTTTCTTTGTAACCATGAAGTCTAGAAACTTACTTTTTATTTTAAATGAGAGCTGAGAGTCTCATGCTTCCGCGTGACTCCAGGAGCTAGGGCTTTAAGAAGACCACTAAAAATCATGATACTCTCAATAAAATTATGAAAGTTGGCAACATTGATTTTTCTCTTGAACATGTACTTACTGAAGGACTCCATTTTAGATCATTGTGGGCAAGGATTTGTGAGTGCTGCTCTTTATACCCTCAGACAGCACTATCTGGTGCTAGGATCACAGTTCTGCAGCTTCCCAGCCGAGAGTGGGAAATAAAGTTGATCAAAAAATATAACTTTTAGAATGTCATGAATGTTTAATAGAAATTTCAAAATTTGGAAACATATTGACTATTCAATTAATTGGTTGGGAAATAGCAAAAGCTTTGGTGACAACTTTGCAAAAAGTGTTTACCACCATTTTTAATTTTGTTACAGTTTTAATGAAAAAATTGCCAATGTGTAGTTGCTATTTGAGTGTTCTATTTTCTTGATTGCCCATTTGTTTCTTTGTAGAATATCAGGAGTGGAAGGGACCTCAGAAGGTCATCTAGTCCAACCCCTGCTCAAGGTAGCACCAATCCCCAGACAGGTTTTTGCCCTTGACACCTAAATGGCCCCCTCAAGGATTGAACTCACAACCCTGGGTGTAGGAGGCTAATGCTTAAACCACTGAGCTATCCCTTGCCCTCCCCCAGAACCTTAAACTTGATTTCCTCCTAGCCAGAGGAAACTAAGATGACAAATTATTTTCAATCACACACACAGAGAGAGAGAGAGAGAGAAAGAGAGGGAGGATATTTGGCAGAAGCAAAAGGGAGGTGAAGCCAAGGGACTAAAAACTAGATTTGGGGTTCTAGAAGATTAATTCAGGTTATTCAAGGCTAGCTAGGCCTTAATTCCAGCAAGGATAGAGGCAGGCACTCATATTCAGTAAAATAGGATTTTAGGAAGAGGTGGCTCTATGTAAAGAAATTACTTGACTGAGTCTTTGTTACTGGAAATGTATGTCAAATTATTTTACTTTCTATGGAGTTTCACATTATAATACCCTACTTTTGACACATACAATCTATCCTGCCCTTCCTCCCATGACTCATTTTATGAGCCTACTTCTTAAGAATATTCTCTAATCATATGCAGCTTAACTACCCAGTATCCTGGGAGTTAGCTTTCAGTATTCTGAGTACTTCTCATATGTTAATTTATCTGTAAATCTGATAATTTACTACAATTATGGCATATGATATTTGTATAACTGCCATTATCCATTTTTATAAAACAAATATTTCATCCACAGTATGTCCATCTTTATGCAATCATGAAATGAGTGGTCTTATTTATAACATATACATGTAACCCCCATTTCTGCTGTGGTCATCTATAGAGGACTCTTACTCTGAATTTTCTGGGATTTGTGAATTTAATATTGAGTATGAGTAATTATTATTATAGTATTTTTTCCCATTTTTTCCTATTTTGAGTCTTAATTAAAAATGTCTTTCTCTCCAATATTTCAAGAAAACCCCCCATACATTTGGAATCTAATTCTCCACTGCCTGATAATATTTCACATTCACTTTGATCCAGTGTAAATGACTACCCAACTAAAGTGGAAGCAGGAGTGATTTGTGTTCCATTCCAAATAAGCAGCCTACTGTTTATGGGCAGAAAAATAATCAAAGACTAGCATTTTTGTGTTACAGCCACAAAAAAACTGCCAAGTTTTCATTGTCCTCTGGACCCAAACATACTCTGTATACTGTGCTGTGAGAAAGTTAATCTAACCGTCATTTTAAAAGACTGCTACCATGCATATTCCATTGTCATTTCATAGCAAAGAGTACACAGGCTTGTGGATACTAGGAGGTAGAGTTTGTGCAGCAACTGAGACATAACCAAAAAAACACTATTACAAATATGAGATCTGTATGAATAAACATTGGTTTTATAGAGAGATGTAGTTGTTGCTATAAAAAGGGGTGTTCATTAATATTCTATTATATAAAGAATACATATTTTCTATACCAAAATTTGTGACTCTTATTCATGAACATCGATCCCTTTTCTGGAACATTCATATAAGCAAAATCTTGTCCTCGAGAATGTCTTCTGCGAAAGAAAGTGTCAGGAATTCTAGTATATGCAATGTAGTTGTAGCCATGTCCATCCCAGGATATTGGAGAGACAGGGTGGATGAGGTAATACCTTTTATTGGACCAGGTTCTGATGGTGAGATAGACAGGCTGGGAGCTCTGTGTGACATGAAAGCTAGTTTCTATTTACTAGTGGAAATTTGTATTTATCTAGTGTTTGCACTGGAAGTTAGCATATGTCTACTTTGAAAATTCTATGTGGCGTGGAAGTTTGAAAGCAAAGGAGAGAGGTTTTGGCAGAGGAACAAATTAAATAAATAAATACCCAAGCAGTAGTTGCAATGAGAAGTGTTTTAGGTGAGGTGCAAGCATTATACATAAAAAGCATAAATATATTAAAGATTGTGAGTGACTATAGTAATAGGGGCAGATAAATACCATACCACACCAGCAGTTTAGGGCCATCCATCTGGGTAGGCCAGGAAGTGAGGAAGGGAAATGATTAGCCTGGAACCAATGTCCTCTGTTGAAGGTGGCATCAGTGGGTGTATGTTGTGTTGCACTGTAATGGGTAATTGCATAGGGCACAGAGAGTTGCTTGGGCCCTCCCAACAATGCCTTCATGTGGCCGAAAGGCAAGCAGCAGTTCGCAAACCACCCAGGCCAGAGCCCTGGCACTGTGGTAATTAAACAGACAAGAGAGACGGCACCTGCAGTGCATCCTTTGCAAAGAGGATTGTGTAGTACATGCAAATACAAATACTTTGTGGGAATGAGATGAGACTATTGAATGTAAATTCTGTTAAAAAGACAGTAAATCTGGTGGAAGGAAAACAGAGATTTTTAAAAATCTTTGGTTTAAATACTGGATATAGTGACATCTAAATATAATGCTCTTTCTTGAGGAATATATTAAAGAAAAAAAAGTTTAAAATTTGCTTGAATTCCTGAGGCCTGATTATATTTTTTTCTCCCCATAGTAATCCTACACCATTTCCCTGAGAGAATCAAAGCACTGCTCAGTTAATCATGGCCTTTGTCTCTTGATAAAGATCAACCAATCAGGGAACAGGACAAAATACCACATGACCAGTCACACACAGTGAATATTGAATCGCAAAAATGAAATACACCAACAAATAGCTTCTGTGAGCAGTCCCCAGAAGACTGTAAATTCTTTGGAGCGGGGATACAGACAGAGTCTAGCTTTATGAGGTCCTGATCCCTGATTTGGGCCTCTGAAAACTACTGCAAAAATATTTAATACTAATGACATATGTTCACACCAAACATTTGTCAAACACTTTGTAAAAACTGGTCTCCTTGCAGTCATTTCCACATCAGGAAAAAAGCGCTAATTTTTCCACTGCAAATTGTTCATTCAGTTTGACTGGTGGTGATAAAGACATAGAGAATATGAGGAAAGGTCTCTTGTGGTAAAAACAGAGGATCAGACATCATGGAACTGGGGGTATATTCCCATCTTTGTCACAGATTTTCTAAGTAGTTGTGCAGGAGTCACTTAATCTCTCTGGACTCAGTTTCCTTATCTATAACATGCTGATAATACTGAGCCAACTCACAGGCAAGTTGTGCTAAATTAATATAGTGGGTTGCTCTCAGTCTCTCCTGTTGAAGCAATTCCACTTTGTATAAGTACTTAAATATTCTTTGACAGAATGTGAGCGTGACTCTACAAACTGATGATTAAGGCACACACCTGGGAAGTAGGAGATGTGGATCCATCCCTTCCAGGTGAGTGTCTTAGTCACCAGGCAATAGAGCCATTCTCACTCTTTGACCCCATGAATGCTTAAATATTTATACAAAATTGAACAGCTTCAACAGGTGAGATGGAGAGCAGAATAGCCTTTAGCCTGGCAGTTACAGCACTCACCTGGTGAGGGGTAAGGGAGACCTGAGCACCGTGAGGATGGTTGACAATGCTACAGTGGCACTCCCCTACACAAAGGGAAACTTTAGCCCAGGGGTCAGCAACCTCTGGCACGCAGCTCGCCAGAGCGGGCCAGGCCAGTTTGTTTACCTGCCACGTCAGTAGGTTCGGCCGATCGCGGCTCCACTGGCCACGGTTCGCTGCTCCAGGCCAAGGGGGGCGGTGGGAAGCTGAAACCCACGCTGCATCCCTCGGCCCACGCTGCTTCCCACCGCCCCCCTTGGCCTGGAGCAGCAAACCGCAACCAGTGGGAGCCGCGATTGGCCAAACCTGCCGACGTGGCAGGTAAACAAACTGGTCCGGCCCGCCAGGGTGCTTACTCTGGCGAGCCGCATGCCAGAGGTTGCCGACCCCTGCCTTAGCCATTTAAACTGGCTTTAAATGGTCAAGTATCTGACCAATTAATAAGTATACATGTACAATATACAATTATTTTCTATAATGTGTTAAATGTACATGGAGCAGTAGGTAAAATGTTTAGCACAAAGTTCCTCACAGAATTCTGCCCCAAAGAGCTCACATTCTAATAGAACAAATTCCTGTAATAAAATATTGGGGAGAGGGGTGGTGAGAAAGTGAGGATTAAGAAGGACTACTCCCCAACTCAATTTGATTATAACACTGCTACTCAACAGAATCATATTCCATGCTCTGCTGACCTTAGCATTTTTACTAGTTCTCTTTTTATTTTTGTTCACCCAATAAACACCAACAGTTCATCATACCGCCTACACAAACTTTGTTAACGTGTAAAGCTTAAGTCAAAACTAATTGAAAGCAGCTAATGCATAAGTACAATCTGGAAAAACATACATCCCAATTGCAAAGTCTAATATGAGCAGAACACACGAATATAATCAAATGGTTTAATCAGATGAAGGCTTTTTCATTGGTGAGGAATTTTTTTTCCAACAAGAAGAAAAAACAATCCACACCCCCCCTAACTTGACACTGGGACCTTCGCATATGAAAGTAGTGGGGCTGGATCTAACGTTATTGTAAAAACAGTTTTAATGTCCCTTTCAGTACCAGTGATATCCCTCCAACACTCTTGATACTGAGCTTCATATGACTCCCATTGCGTCTTTATATAAGGATGCTTGTATTAAGTGCATTTCCTATATCGTCATTTAATTTTCCTATCCCTAATGCAATCACACACAAGCTAAAGCCAACTAAAGGTTCACCAAACCCCCTGTGAACTGAAGCTGCCAAGTTTTGCACAGCTCTACTTAAGACTCACATATGTGATCACTCACTTTGAACAAGCTACAATCACAGCAACCAAGGAATTTGCACCAGTTTAGAACAAAGCTTGCTTCTTTCACTTGCGCCAAAGCTATTGGCAAGGAATACAAAGTGTTGGATTGGCAACTCACCATGGATTTAATCCAGAATTCAATTTGAAGCTCCATTACCTACAAGTCTTAGCCTTCCTACCACTTGAGGAAATGCTACTGCTTTTGATAAGAGAAAGGACCATATCCCAATGGAAACACATGAAGTTGTGTGGTGGTTCAAGTAGAGCCATGTTAACAGTGCAATCTGACACACATTCAGTCATGGAACAACAAATTGATAACTCCCCACTTTTCTCCCTAAACTGCTGATCAATAAACTCCAAGGATGATTCCCATGTACAGAAGTCTGACAACAATGTTCAGATAAAGAGCTCAGTCAGGGCTCAGACTAGAATTTGATTTTGGGGTTTTTTCACTTTGAAATGGGAGCTGCATGAGTCTGAGTTGGGTACGGAAGCTATCCTAGCAAGATTAATCCCACACTCTACAAGACGTTCATCTCCATTGTTAAGAGTTTTGGTTACAGGCAACATTGGTAGGTCAACAAAGCTCTACTCTTCCACCAGACATTTTATTATCTCTTGTATATATAATTATATTTGTAGCTTACTATTGTGAATTTCATATTCTAATTTCATTGCTCTGATGGTACAATTTTGTTATCTTTGTTAACAATATTGGTCAAATCATGCCCTCTGCCGCCACATACAGAGGAGATGAAACCTTCTAAGCAGCAGCAGCAGCAGGATTGTACCAGACCACGCCAAACTAACACAAATTAGCAGCTTCCCTAAAAGACTGGAGGATGAGAAAAGAGGAACATCTGTACCCACTCACCTGGAGAGAGTTATCCCCATTCCCCAATATAGATGGCAAACCTGCTTGAGAATTGAGGAAGAACTACTAGGAGGGCAGAAGTTGTTGGCCATTTGGCATGCTACTACAGCTACCTCTACAGAACCATGTGTGCTGCCAACTGTCTCTAACTCCTTTTGATCTGTTGCTAGGTAGTGAGTGTTTGCTCTGTTCCTCTCCCATTGTTTCTCCCTCCCTCGGGGTTGGAGGCATTGAAACCATCATTGTCCTTTTCTGAAATTAAGATGTAGCGTACCATCAATACACATTACACCTTATTAATTTTCACTCCAGTAACCTGTAATGTTAATGTACCTGCTTTTTGGTCTTCGGGTGTGGTTATAGTGGGATGATGGTCCCATGTGCTAATTTCATCATTAATACTTTAGTGTCCCAGCTATCACAAACTTGTTCGGACTTTCTTTTTCCAGGCCCTTGATTGGAACTTTCTCTTACTACTCATGTTTGACAATGGGATGGAACTTTCTCTTAATCCTTTCCTGTCCCCAAATTCCAGTTTATTCTCCTTTTAAATTTCTTTGTAAAGCCACCACCACAACTTTTTCATTTTGCTGTTTCCCTGAAATCATCAGCTGTATAATGTCCCAGGTGGTCATTTCATACTTAGCTGGTGGATGTATGTTTGTCAAACTACCTTAATATTCCTTTGTATGACTAGAATGATTTGAACAGTGGTTCTCAAACTATTGTATTGGGGACCCCTTTCACAGATCAAGCCTCTGAGTGCGACACCCCCCCTCCCTTGTAAATTAAAAACACTTGTTTATATATTTAACATCATTATAAATGCTGAAGACAAAGCAGGGTTTGGGGTGGAGCCTGACAGCTCGTGACCCCCCCATGTAATAACCTCATGACCCCCTGAGGGGTCCCAACCCCAGTTTGAGAACTCCTGGATTTGACTATAACATGATTATTTAATCCCCTCCTTGCTGAAAGAAGAAGGGGGAAGGTCTTTCTCACCTTCATCAGGAACTACACCACTCATTTAACATTACAAAAAAGCAGCTAGATGTCTTCAAACCACCAGTTGAATCTTCACCTCTGATTTGCTACCACTCTATTTTAATTTAGTATAATCTAATATATTATTGTATGCTCTTGTATCTACCAAATAATCTATTCTATACTGATATGCTTGATCCTAACAATTAATATTAATAATAAGAGATAGTAGTCTGTCCTAACTGGCATTTTTGATGTTCTGCAAATGTGAATGGAGCAAATACTGATAGCAATGTGGGTTCCTTCTTTGTTCTGGAGAGTGACTGAGTACCTGTAGCATGTTCAAGTGAGTAATATGACTTCTTTATCACGTAGATGCCATACTGATATCTTTCTGTCAATATATGCATGTATGTTGCAAAGTCAAACACTCAGAAGTTAGGAATGGCCAGAATTAAAGTTGTCTGTGCAGCCTTAATTCAGTGTCCTTGTGCCTATGCATTTTTAAACAGTCTTTAATTGCATGACTTTGCAATCTGGATAGTATTTCTTTAACAATTTCCTAGGTTTCGAAAAAAGCAAATTGAAAAAAATAGAAATTGCATAATGAGGCATCATATCAGCTCCCACACAGTTTCTCATGAGGGTTGAAAACACCAAACAGATCTCTGCCACTTGAGCTAAGAGAGTAACTGATATCAGTAGTAAGTTGCTATCGTCTGCATGGGCCAGCACTAAAAGGGAGATGAGACACTTTGCCAATGGATTTTGCAGATATTTTCTGACAGCAGAGGAATAGTGAGACTCGGAAATACTCGGTTCCATTCCAGGCTCTGGAGGGGAATGTGCTCTAGTGGAAAGCACATAATTTTCTTTCTACTCCCCCAATCCTCATCCCTTCGGCCCTGTCCCCTCTAACCCATCCCTGTTCCACTCCTGTTTCTTCCCTGTCCCTGGTGCCTTGTCCCAGTCCCAATACCCTCATCTAGCTGATCCCAGTCCCCAGTCCTCAGACTTCTCATCCCAGTCCCAGCGTCCTTACCCAGCCAGTCTTAGTTTCCTCCCATCTCCTCACCCCACACAATTCCCAGTCTCTTTGTGCAGCTATTGCTAGTTCTTCCCCATATCCCCGCTCCTTCTCCCATTACTCCTTACCCAGCCTCTGGCACCTTTGCCCAGCCAATCCCAGTTTTCCCCCTGCATCCTGGCCCTTGGCACCTTTTTCTCCTCCAGCATCTTCTCCCACAGCCCACTGTTTCCCGGGACCAGTCTTCTTGCCCAGCCAATTTCAGTCTCCCCCACATCCAGCTCCCAGTCCCCATTTCCTCTCCCTTCCAAACAGCCTTTTCAGCCCAGTGTCCCCTCTGCGTACAAATCAGGCAACTTCCTTCCATATGCTGTCTGGACCCTACCAGGGGCATCATTGAGAATGCAGGAGAGGTAATCTCCCTGTTTTCAGTTATGGTGGCAGGCCCAGGCCCTGGCCACAGCAGCCTGGAGTTGCAATTGCAGGAAAAGTTCTGCTTAGCCCTGGGTAGCTCTGCATTGAACATGCTTACGCTAAGTCTGTACTGAGCATGTGCAAACTGTGATTTTTCAAAGGCTTATATTTTGTGCAAATTTGGGTAGATTTTCACAGGGCCATCAAAAGACACACCTCTGACATAAAGGGCACCCCTCAGCCAAATTTCAAGTTCCTGCTCCATATAATGGAGGTGTTAGAGATACTTAAAGAAAATGCTGCCAGAATTTATTAACATGGGGAAAACAGTGTATTTTTTCCCTAGCCTCATTCTTGGAAATGACTGAACAACTTTGACTTTCTTTTTTCAAAAATATTCAGCCTGAGACAGATATCCAGCATGGGAAAATTTCAGGCCAAATGGCTGAAGTTTGGCAAAGAAATAAGCAACTGAAAACAGGGTCTTACAATGTGAAATATTGGGCAACCTTAATCATAGGTGGTGCTATATAAGTAGAACCAATCCCATTAGGACCTGGGCTATTTAATGTTCAGATGCATGTAACTGATATTGCAGGCACTGCCTCTGTGATATATTTGGATATGACAATATCAGATTATGAAAACTATGTGTGGAAATATTGGCAAAGTGACTGCACAAGGCTTAAGAGCAACTTATAGTCCTGCATTCCAGACAGCTGCCCTGTCTGGGAAAAGTGTTTAACATCTTGATGAGGACCATCACTGGGCACCCTCAAGGATGTAATCTGAGGGAATCAAATCAAATTTGAATGACTGTCAAATACCACCCCTCTCCCCAATGGAACAATGGGCTCTCTATGCAGATTCCAACAAGGGAGAACAAGCATGAATGGTGGGTCTGGAGCTTGTCAGTATGAGCACATGGCACAGAGAAGGGCCATATTTAAGAACAATGTATTTACTGCTCTGTGCAGAGGGTTAACCATCACCACACATAAGAAGGACTTGCAGAAGACAAAGGGCAGGAAGGACTCTGCCCAACTGCAAATACCATGGACTTACAAAAGGAGTGAGCTCAGAATAAGGGAGGGTGCATCTCAGACTTTTCAAAGATCTGTAACTCTCAAGTGCTAAGAATAAAGTCACTGTGGTTAAGAATCTCCTTTGCTAAGCCTGTGTTCCTTGCTTTTTTGCCATGTTGTCACTGAATCGGTTAAACTGGAAACCCAGAGTGCACACCGCTCATGTAGAACTGAGAGGGAGCATGTGTAAGCAACTGGAGAAGTGGGGAGGTGGTTTTAGGAGATCTCAGGCACTGGTTTCAGGGTCTAGGTACTCAGACAAGGTGTCTGAGTCTGGGAATGAGCCCTAGAGAGCAGAGCTCAAAACAGTGATTAGACTCTACCAAGGCCCATTGTTTTGACAGCAACCTCAGACCTAGTGCTTCGGTTCACTTGCAACAGACTGGCCACCATACAATAGAGTACTGGGACAGTTTCTAAGAGTCAATAAACAGTTTGGAAAAATATTTTATGATCCCTGTTTATTTTACTACATTGCTTTTTTTTTTATTTGATAGTATGTAAGTACACATTGCAGTTCTAACAGTGTGTGTATTAGTGAGAAGAGTACCATTCCAGAGGTGCATGCAGGGAAAGCAGAAATAATATTGGATGTACAGCACTGATTAGACATGGTACTGTACATAGTGGTGTTTATACACACTCGCATCTGAGTCAGCTGAGCATTTTTTCTCTGAATTACTTAGATGTTATGGATTATTATCTTTCCTGGAATTCTGGTCTTCATTCCTATCATCCACTTATCTTCCACACTTCTACTGTCTGTCAACTTCAGTGCCATACAAGAGAGATATTGCACAACTAAGCTGGTTGCTATGGTTACAGAAAATCTGCAGTGTTCTGCATCTCTAGGGCTGTAAATGAAGTTTCTTTTGCGGCATTTGGGTAACTATCGCCTCTTCCTTAAATGAAAAATAGAACACCTTCACAGAAAACAGAGTCACTGGTTGCTTCTCACATTGCAAATCTGAATGAATTTGATGGGATCAAATTCTAATGCTAATTCTAAATCTAATTATCTAATACTACCTACATCACCGATATCTTGGTGCCTTGACAGGGTGCAGGTTACATTTCTCTATTTGGGGATAATAGTTGGAACATACTTTTCCTTGGATGTTTTCATCCTAAAGAGGTTGATTTGGCTCAGCTGTGTGCTTGAATGTGTAAGGAAAATAATGTACTGCACATGTTCATTAATATATCATTTAAAAACCCTTATAACTTTATTTCTAAACTAATTTTGCAGAAATCTAGCAAAAGCACATATTCCTCATTGAGTATTATGTCTGTACCTCATGCCCATCTTTGAGTTCAAAACAATTTTGAGTGAAATAAAAAGTGAAACACAGTATTAGAATAGCATTGGCCCACCCTTGGATAATACAAAAATCACTGAATATGTTTTGTTTTTCAAATTCTCCACATTTCACCTTTAGAATAAGAATAAAAGTGAAAAACTGCCTCCAAAGAGATCACTTTTCTGGAAAGTTAAAGATGCCTGAAACCAGAAGTTTAGAATAAAAACTTAGATCACATCCTTAACTATAGTGTTGATACTGAGGGCATGTAATACATATCCATATGAAAATAGTATATGTATAATATAAGTTAAATATAATTTATATGCAAACATAGATGTGAAGTGATCTATCTTGGTCCCACTGTTGCAGCACAGATTTCATCACAAAAAAAGTTGCTTTGTTGAATCATCCTTGGAAAACTAAAACATGTTTTGCATTCATTTTCATATTTTAACTACATGTATAGCACCGAAAGATAGGTTCTGGGCCCACATCTTACACATATGAATAAATAATGTTAAAGCTAATAAGATCTCTGAGAGAAAATGATGATTGTCTTTAATCACTAACCTTAAGCAGCAGCAAACCATATTATCAAACACCTTCATTTCTTATAAAACTATCTATCACACACAATATAGACCTGATGAAAAGGAAGGTGGAAGTAATCAGGACAGAATGCCAATTACCTCATTACTTGTCATAGCACATTGTAACTGGAAATTGCTTCTTTCAGGTTCTGTTTGCTCAGGCAATTACAATAAACTCTCTGCTTGACATGTTGTTTGCACAGATGTAGTGCATTAATAAACATGAGGGCTAATCTGAATTATTGAACCAGCCGCAATAATTCCAACAAAGGATTTATAATAAGTCCAAGAAAGCTGAGGTATCACTGGAATTCCCTGTAAGCAACACTGACATACTTTATCACATGTAAAATCCTCAAATTTAATGTACAGTACTGGAATACGTCCCATAGGTATTTTATATTTTCTAGTACTCTAAGCCCTCAGCAACTTCTATTATGAAGGAGACTGAAGAATGTTTAGGGAAATGGCAATATCACAGACTTACAGGAAAATTACTTTATTTGACATATGTTTAACACACCTTTCAGACCCTTATTACTCAGATTTGTTTCTTCCCCTTAATTTTACTGAAAAGAAAAATGCTTTGCATCAAAACATGAATAGTTCCACATTAAATGCTCAGTGTGTCAAAACAAAGGAACTCTTAATGCAAACATCTATAAGTGAGGGCTATATATTCATTCTTTTAAACTCTGACCTGAGAAAATTATGTTGATATACACTGTAGATAGAATGGAAAGTAGAGTACAGTAAAGAAACCTCACCATGGAAAGGTTGTTCCATTGAGATCAATGGAGCTGAAATTCAGTTTGATAAAACACTGTGAACAGTGGTAACAGTACACTGGGTAATTTTCAAATGTGGGCCAGGTAGTTACCGTTTAACCAAAGCAATTGAGTTCACAGTGCATCCTATTCCCCTTCCCACAGGCATGAAGTGCTATAACTGCAGGATTGTCTATATGGTTCCACTGTTAGGTGAGGTGCAAGAGTTGGGAATCATATGAAAGGATCCCACATCTCTTACCTGCTATAGTGCAAAGCACCATGTGGCCTCCGGGAATACATACCATCATGCAGAGTGGATTTGGGTGTGGAAGTGATGAGGAGTTGGGAAAAGGCAGTTATTCCCCATTAAGGGAAATTGCATTTGTGGCCTGGTAGACGAAGATCCTTTCATTTCTTACCCCTGTGGACCTTCTCAGTGCAAAACCCAGTTACTTAAGCTATGTGTTGAGAACAGGGTTCAGTCTAAGTACCTGACTAATTTTATTTTATTTTTATTTATTTTATTAGTCAAATCATCCCCTCTGCCTTTGTGTGAGAAAAGGACCTGATGGATCCCCGGCTGGGACATAGGATTGTGCATCTGTATGTGAAAAACAGGAGCAAGCAGAGGGTGCAGGAGGAAACACCAGGGGCATGCATACTCACTAGGGCTGTCGATTAATTGCAGTTAACTCATGCAATTTACTAAAAAAAATAATTAATCATGATTAAACAAATTAATCACAGTTTTAATCGCACTGTTAAACAATAGAATACTGACTGAAATTTATTAAATATTTTGGATGATCTACATTTTCAGATATATTGATTTCAATTATAATACAGAATACAAAGTGTACGGTGCTCAATTGATATTATTTTTATTACAAATATTTGCACTGTAAAAATGATAAACAAAAGAAATAGTATTTTGCAATTCACGTCATACAAGTACTGTAGTGCAATCTCTTTATTGTGAAAATGCAACTTACAAATGTAGATTTTTTTGTTACATAACTGCACTTAAAAACAAAACAATGTAAAACTTTAGAGCCTACAAGTCCACTCCTTCCTTCTTCTTGTTTAGCCAATTGCTCAGACAAACAAATGTGTTTACATTTGCAGGAGACAATGCTGCCCACTTCTTGTTTACAATGTCACCTGAAAGTGAGAACAGGTGTTCACATGGCATTGTTGTAGCCAGCGCCGCAAATATTTACATGTGAGATGCGCTAAAGACTCATATGTCCCTTCATGCTTCAATCACCATTTCAGAAGACGTGTCCATGCTGACGACAAGTTCTGCTCGATAATGATCCAAAGCAGTACAGAGCAACGCATGTTCATTTTCATCATCTGAGTCAGATGCCACCAGAATAAGGTTGATTGTTTTTTTTCATGGTTCAGGTTCTGTAGTTTCCACATCCGAGTGTTGCTCTTTTAAGACTTCTGAAAGCATGCTCCATACCTCATCCCTCTCAGATTTTGGACGGCACTTCAGATTCTTAAACCTTAGGTTGAGAGCTGTAGCTATTTTTAGAAATCTCACACTGGTACCCTCTTTGTGTTCTGTCAAATCTGCAGTGAAAGTGTTCTTAAAACAAACAACATGTGATGGGTCATCATCCAAGACTGCTATAACATGAAATATATGGCAGAATGTGGGTAAAACAGAGCAGGAGACAAACAATTCTCCCCCAAGGAGTTCAGTCACAAATGTAATGAATGCATTTTTTTAAACGAGTGTCAACAGCATGGAAGCATGTCCTCTGGATTGCTGGCCAAAACACGAAGGGGCATACAAATATTTAGCATATCTGGCAAGTAAATACCTTGCAGTGCTGACTACAAAAGTGCCAGGTGAACGCCTGTTCTCACTTTCAGGTGACATTGTGAACAAGAAGCTGGCAGCTTTATCTCCTGCAAATGTAAACAAACTTGTTTGTCTGAGCAATTGGCTGAACAAGAAGTAGAACTGAATGGACTTGCAGGCTCTAAAGTTTTACATTGTTTTATTTTTGAATGTAGGGGTTTTTTTGTACATAATTCACATTTTTAAGTTCAACTTTCATGATGGAGATTGCACTACAGTACTTATATTAGGTGAATAGAACAATACTATTTCTTTTGGTTTTTTTTACAGTGCAAATATTTGTAATCAAAAATAAATATAAAGTAAGCACTGTTAACGTTGTATTCTGTATTGTAATTGAAATCAATACATTTGAAAATGTAGAAAGCATCCAAAAATATTTAAATAAATGGTATTCTATTATTGTTTAACAATGCTATTAATCACGATTAATTTTTTTAAATTGCTTAACAGCCCTAATACTTACCATATGTCAGATTCTTTCCTGATTGAACAGCAGGTGCTGGTGAGGGTTAGAGAGCCAGTTATTGATCCCTGAGTCTCATGCTGCCCTGGCCCTGATCCTGGATATAAATCAGCAGCTTTAGATCAACTGTCTGATAAGTGGTGTCAGGAGCCAAGCATAGGTGGCACAAAGTAGATGGCACCGAGGCAGAGAATTTGGCCTGCATGCAGCATCTACGGAAGATAATCTTGATGAAATCATTATTCATTTGTATGTGCAGTCTCTGTGTGCAGAACTCCCCCTAAGAGGGGAATCTAAGGTAAAGCATCCAGAAGGGGATGAAACTAGAGCTGATTGGAGACAATAATTCCATTTTGTGGCAACTTTTGAGGTTTCAAAATTTGTTTTAGTTCCACATTTGAGCAACATCAGAATATTTTGAAAATTGTCAGAATGTCCATTTTGGGTCAAAACCTGAGCTTTTTGGTTTTGTAAGTAGCAAAGTGTGTGTGTCCCCTGGTGGTGAGGTCATTGACCTGGGATGTGGGAGAACCAGGTTCAAGTCCCTACTTTGCCTGACACAGAAAATATTTTTTTTTCATCCCAGATCACTCTCAATCATGCAGAGCAGAGACTTGTACCTAGATGTTCTATATCTGAGACCAGTGCCCTAACCAGCCGTCCCAATGAAAATTTGTTGACACCGATACATCTCCACAGTTTTTCAGCTTATACAAAATGATAATTCATTAAAAATGTTCTGATCAGCTCTAGATAAGATACTTTGCTGGTGGGTTTCACAGATGCCCACAAACATTTCACATACTGCCAGAGACGACCATGAACAGGGCTCTGGGAGTGAGGGTGAAAGCAAGGAGTTGGGACACAGGTTGTGCTCTTGTCCATTCTTCTGGTAGAGGGTAGGGGCACAGGCAGGAACAGACACATCCTGGAGATGAATGCCTGCTCAGATGTTGACAACAGGAGGGCTTTGGCTTTCTTCATTATGGGATGCTGTTCTGGGAAGGAGGATTGCTGGAAAGAGATGTAGACTATCTAATGAAGAAAGGAAAGAGTAAGCACTGACTCACCAACCTAGTGAGGAGGGAATTAAACTAGGTTCAAAGGGAACAGGTGACAAAAGCCCACAGGTAAGTATTAAAAATTGGGGACCTTGACAGAGGGCTGGAGGTAGTGGGGAAATGGAAAATTACAGTAGGGTGACAGGAGCAACAACTAGAGGAAAAACAGTGGGTGAAGTTACTCTGCAACTTAGATGTCTATAGAGAAATGCAAAGAGCATGGAGAATAAACAGGAAAAACTGGAAGTCTTAGTGCTAAATTATTACTTATTTGGCATCACAGAGAGTTGGTGAGATAAACCGCATATCAGGATTATTGGTATAGAAGGGTATAGCTTGTTAAGGAAGGGCAGGAAAAAAAGTAGGAGGTGTTGCATTGTACATCAATCATGTATACACTTGTTCTCAGGTCCCGAAGGAGGTCAGAGGCAGACCAGTGGAAGATAAAAGGGGAAAAAAACAGAGCAACATTATCGTAGGAGTCTACTATAGACCTCCAAATCCAGAGGAGGAAGTGGATGAGGCATTTCTAGGATAAACACCACAAGACTTCGTAGTGATGGGGGATTTTAACTACCCAGACATCTGCTGGAAAAATAATGCATTATAACCCAAAATGTCCAGTAAGTTCTTCCCTCTTCCCCCCACCCCCTGCTTCTTCTACCCCAGAAGATGGAGGAAGTAAATAGGGGGGCAGCCATTTTAGACTTCATTCTGACTACCAGGGAGAAATTGGTTGTGAATCTGAAGGTGAAAGGCAACTGGGGTGAAAGTAATCACAACATGACAGCTTTCATAATCCTAAGGAAAGGAAGGAGTGAGCAGCAGAATGAGGACAATGGACTTCAAAAATACAGACTTCAACAAACTCAGAGAACTGGTAGGGTAGGGTCTCATGAGAAAAATATCTAAGGGGAAAAGGGTTTCAGGAGAACTGGCAGTTTCTCAAAGAGACATTATTAAAGGCCCAAAAGCAAACTATCACAACATGAAAAAAAGATAGGAAAAATAGTAAGAGGTCAATATGGCTGCATTAGGGGCTCTTCAATGACCTGAAAAATCAAAAATAAATCTTGCAAAAAAGTGGAAACATATAAAAAATGCTAAGGATGATTACAAAAGAATAGCACAAGTATGTAGGGACAAAATCAGAAGGCTGAGACACAAAATGAGTTACATCTAACAAGCGATGTAAAGGGCAATAAGAAGAGGTTCTTTAAATACGTTATGAGCAAGAGAAAGATGAAGGAAAGGGTAGGTCCACTACTTAGTGGGGAAGCAGAGCCAATAACAGACAGCATCAAGAAGGCTGAAGTGTTTAATGGTTATTTTGTTTCAGTCTTCAATAAAAAAGTTAATTTTGACCAGGCTCTTAACACAGTTAATATTAACAACAAGGAGGAAGGAACACAAGCCAGAATAGAACAGGTTAAAGAATGTTTAGGTAATTTAGATATTTTAAAGTCAGCAGGGCCTGACAACATTCACCCTAGGGTACTTAAGAAACTAACTGAAGCAATCTCAGAAACTTTTGTGATTATCTTTGAGAATTGATGGAAGATGGATGAGATCCCAAACAACTGGAGAAGGGCAAACATAACACCTATCTATAAACGGGGGAACAAAGAGTACTGGGAGAATTATAGACCAGCCTAACCTTCATACCTAGACAGATACTGGAACAAACTATTTAACAATCAGTTTGTAAGCACCTAGATGATTATAGGGTAATAAATAATAGCCACCATAGATTTTTCAAAAACAAATCATGCCAAAGCAACCTAATTTCTTTCTTTGATAGGGTTACTAGTCTAGTGGATGGGGAGAATCTTGATTTCAGTAAGGCTTTTGACATAATTCCACATGACATTCTCCTAAGCAAACTAGGGAAATGTGGTTTAGATTAAATTACTATTAGGTGGGTGCATAACTGGTTGAAAAAATATACTCCAAGTATAATTATCAATGATTCTCTGTCTAACTTGGCAGACATATCTAGTGGGGTCCCACAGGGGTATGTCGTGCATCTGGTACTATTCAATATTTTCATTAATGTGATGGAGAGTATGTGTATGACATTTCTGGATGACACCAAACTGTGAGGGGTTGCAAGCACTTTGGAGGACAGGATTAGAATTCAAAACAACTTTGACAAATTAGAGAATTGGTCTGAAATCAACAAGATGAAATTCAGTAAAGACAAATGCAAAATACTTTATTTAGGAAGGAAAAATCAACATGCAAACCCAAATTGGGGAATAGCTGGCTAGTTAATAGCACTATTAAACAGAATCTGGAGGTTATAGTGGATCACAAACTGAATACGAGACAACAAAGTGATGTGGTTTGAAAGAGGCTAACATCATTCTGCGGTGTATTAACAGGCATGTTGTATGTAAGATACAAGTGATAATAGTTCCACTCTACTCAGCTCTAGTAAGTCCTCAGCTGTAGTACAATGTTCAATTTTGGGTGCTCTACTTTAAGAAAAATGTAGAAAAATTGGACAGAGTTTATAGGAGAACAACAAAAGTGATAAAAGGTTTAGAAAACCTGACCTATAAGAAAAGGTTAAAAAAAACCCTGCCATTCTTAGTTTTGAGAAAGGAAGGGTAGAGGGGGACCCCATAAAAGTCTTCAGATGTGTTAACATAACAACATAAGAACGGCCATACTGGGTCAGATCAAAGGTTCATCGAGCCCCGTATCCTGTCTACTGACAGTGGCCAATGCCAGGTGCACCAGAAGAAGTGAACCTAACAGGTAATGATCAAGTGATCTCTCTTCTGCCATCCATCTCCACCCTCTGACAAACAGAGGCTAGGGACACCATTGCTTACCCATCCTGGCTAATAGCCATTAATGGACTTAACCTCCATGAATTTATCTAGTTCTCTTTTAAACCCTGTTATAGTCCTAGCCTTCACAACCTCCTCAGGCAAGGAGTTCCACAGGTTGACTGTGCACTGTGTGAAGAAGAACTTCCTTTTATTTGTTTTAAACCTGCCGCCCATTAATTTCATTTGGTGGCCCCTAGTTCTTATATTATGGGAATAAGTAAATAACTTTTCCTTATTCACTTTCTCCACACCACTCATGCTTTTATATACCTCTATCATATCCCCCCTTAGTTTCCTTTTTTCTAAACTGAAAAGTCCTAGCCTCTTTAATCTCTCCTCATATGGGACCCATTCCAAATCCCTAATCATTTTAATTGCCCTTTTCTGAACTTTTTCTAATGCCAGTATATCTTTTTTGAGATGAGGAGACCATATCGATATGCAGTATTCAAGATGTGGGCGTACCATGGCTTTATATAAGGGGAACAAGATATTCTCCATCTTATTCTCTATCCCTTTTTTAATGATTCCTAACATCCTGTTTGCTTTTTTGACTGCCGCTGCACACTGTGTGGATGTCTTCAGAGAACTATCCATGATGACTCCAAGATCTCTTTCCTGATTAGTTGTAGCTAAATTAGCCCCCCATCATATTGTATGTATAGTTGGAGTTATTTTTTCCAATGTGCATTACTTTACATTTATCCATATTACATTTCATTTGCTATTTTGTTGCCCACTCACTTCGTTTTGTGAGATCTTTTTGAAGTTCTTCACAATCTGCTTTGGTCTTAACTATCTTTAGCAATTTAGTATCCTCTGCAAACTTTGCCACCTCACTGTTTACCCCTTTCTCCAGATCATTTATGGGCTGTTTTAAAAAGGATGGTGATCAATTATCCACTGAAGGTAGGGCAAGAAGTAGTTGACTTAATCTGCAGCAAGGGAGATTTAGAGATGAGGAAATTCTTTCTTACTACAAGGATAATTAATCACTTGAACAGGTTTCCAAGAGAAGTTGTGAAATCCACGTCACTGCAGGTTTTTAAGAAGGCTGACAAACCACTGTCAGAGATGGTCCTTGGTTCTGCCTCAGCTTTGGGGATAGACTAGATGATCTCTTGATGTCCCTTCCTGCCCATCTTTCTATGATTCTATTATATTTGCTGGCAGCAGAGGATTGGAGAGATTCAGGGATCCTGACTTCCATTCCAGGCTCTGGAAGGGTGTGTGCTTCAGTGGGCACAGATTTTTCTGCTGATTCCCTCTCTAACTTGAGCCCTTCTGAGTTCTCCCTTTCCAACCCTGTGCTCCCAACTCACATTCCCAATCCCAGTCTTTCCTGTCCTTCCACTCCTAGTCCTAGTCTTCTTTTCAAGTCATTTTCTGTTCCCCCACTTCCAGCTGCTTGTTCAATATGTCTCTCTTCCCCCATGCCCAGCAGCCATTTGTCCACTTCCATTATCTATGTTCTCATCCACATTGGCTCCCAGTCAGAGTTTTCCTCCCAGAACTTCTCATTCATTCTCCTTGTAGCCAGCTCTTTTTCCAAGACTCTTTGCCCAGTCAGACTGGCTTCTCATGAGATCTGTCTCTTTCCCCCTGAACCACTGGTTCCAAGTCTCCACCTTCCTGACTCCCTGTTACAGTTTCCACCACCCTCTCCCAGGATCCTTGTGGTAATCTATTCCCCGACCTTCTACAATGCCAATTTATGCCACTTTCGCATTCAAACAAGGAAGCTTCCTTTTTTGTGTGCCTGGGGCCAGCAGAGGGTTATTGAGAGCACAAGAGAGACAATCTTTCTGCTCACACTTCTGGTGCCTGAACCCAGATCCAGAATGCCTTGCAGTATTCCAGAGCTGCAACTGCAAGGAAAGTCTAGCTCAGCTCCAGGATGGAGCTTGCTCAAGGTAGATGGAATCTTTGGAGAATTTGGCTGTGAAAATCTAAGAAGCCACTACTGTGATTTTCCAAAGGTTTGTAACTTGGCCACATCTGGGCAGATTTTAATAGGGATGGCAAAAGGCACATCCCTGACACAAAGACCACACCCCTGCCAAATCTCAGGTCCCTTCTCCAAAGTACAAGGTTGTTAAAAAAAAAAGGTTGCCACAATTTTTTAACATGAACAAAACAAAGTATTTTTTCCTTTGCCTCTCTCAGAAATGGCTGAACCATTTAGGCTGAAATTTTCTCCAAAATGTTCAGCCTGAGGCAGAAACCTGGCATGGAAAATTTCAGCATAAATGGTTAAAGTTTGGCTAAGTTATAAGTAACGGAAAACAGGATCTTATAATAGTAAGTGTCAGGAAATGTTAATAATTGTCAGTGCTCACAGCCCTGCCTATAATTTAATGTATATATTATAAGCTTGATTTGCAGAGGTTCTGAACATATGCAGTTCATTTGGAATTGCGAGTGCTCAACATTATATAAACCAATGCCCTACATACATATTTTATATTCAATAAACATATTAGCTATACCCAGTTGCCCCTCAATGTATCCATTATTAATTGGTTAATTCCTTGAAGGCCTCATATTAGAAGAGAGGAGGCCTTTGAAGGAAAGGGCATTGGCCTCACAGAACTGTTTTGAGAAGACATACATGGAGAGCAGTATGGAAGAAGGAGTGCAGATGGTTGTGGGTAAACCAGACATGTGGGTGGTCATGGTTAGCATCACTGGTTGAGTGAAGTGAGTGGGGCAGCTGAATAAGAAAGATACTAGCAGAGCTGGGAAGGGTCTTGAGGGTAAGGCCAAGAAGAATGAACTCAATACAGTGGAACAGAGGGAATCCAGAGGAGGGATTCTAAGAGGGGGTTGCATGAATGACTGCAAAGGGGGAAGATCTGAATGGTTATATTTTGAATAGGCCAGAAGAAGGTGATACAGGTATCAGGAAGAACAGAGAGAAGCAAGCTGCAGTAATTGAGACAAGATGATAGTTTCATACATTTTTGAGGCCAGATGGGACCATTAGATCATCTAGTCCAGGGGTCGGCAAAGTTTGGCACGCGGTTCGCCAGGGTAAGCACCCTGGCGGGCCAGGCCAGTTTTATTTACCTGCTGATGCAGCAGGTTCGGCCGATCGCGGCCCCCACTGGCTGCGGTTCGCTGTCCCGGGCCAATGGAGGCACCGGGAAGCAGCACGGGCGAGCAATGTGCTGGCCGCAGCTTCTCGCCGTCTCCATTGGCCCGGGACAGCGAACCACAGCCAGTGGGGGCCGCGATCGGCCGAACCTGCCGTGTCAGCAGGTAAATAAAACTGGCCCGGCCCGCCAGGGTGCTTACCCTGGCGAGCCGCGTGACAAACGTTGCCGACCCCTGATCTAGTCTGACCTCCTGTATAACACAGGTCATTAAATTTCACTCAGATACCCTATAGTGAGTCCAGTAAGTTGAGTTAGACTGAAGTGCTGTGTGCCATAGGCAGATAACAGGAAGGACGGAGGTGCTGCCAAGGCCTGGGCAAATGTAATGGCAGAGAATTGAGTAGGTGAGACTTTTACAGATGATTCTAGCAAGTGAGCCACGCCCCATGCTTCAGAGGATGTATTCTTTGCATCACTTCTGAGCACTAGTCCACCCCCACGAGAGTCCCATCACCAGGCTATTCCCTGATGAGTCAAAGGAAGGAAAATAACAAAACCAAACCCTCATTGTTACTGTCATTGTTGTAATACAGAGCTTCAAGTGTTATGAGCTCCTTGAGGGCAATGAAGTGCTTCTTGTTCTCACCATAGACCATGAAGGAAGGGAATGAACAAGGGGATTCATAGATTCACAGACTCCAACGCCAGAAGGGATGAGGCCCTGGACAAGAGTATTAGAAATAGATAGGAAGAAAAGCTCAGATATTAGAAACTCTATGGGCAAAGAAGCAGCAAGATATGGACAGATGTGGGTCCAGGGAGAGCGAATAAATGGAGATGGATCCCAGGTAACAGGCCTGAATGACTGTTCTGTCGTTATTGTCAACAGAGAATTCAGGGAGTGGGGAAGGCTTGGGAGGAAAGGTGAGGAGTTCCACTTTGACCATGTTAAGTTGATCTTGAGTCATCCAGGAAGAGATGTCAGAGAGAGGCAGAGATTCAGGATGGATGGAATAAATATCAGCATAAAATATCAGCATCAGCATAAAAATAAAGTCACGTAAATTAATGAGATCACCAAACAAAAAACGGTGTAACCTTAACACAACTTTGTAAGGGATTCAAATACTATAGTGATTGGTGAGTTTTTGAAACCTAGGTAGAGAGATACAATATGAAAAACCAGGGAGAACAAATACCTTTTTTGTCCAATAAAAGATAGCCCACACATACCATATATACTCATTCATATGCCGAAGTTTTTTAGTAAAAAAGGGAAGCACCAGAGAAGGGGGTCGGGTATAGAAAGGGAGAGGTGGGACACAGCCCCTCCCCCCAACAAAGGGGGCAAGGAGAGGCAGCACAGTTAGCAGAGCCAGAAGGGAAGAGGCAGGGCCAGAGTGTCTCTGCTTCTGGCCACGCTGCTCTCCCCCCCAGCCTCCGAAGCAGCTGCAGCTCAGGGCTGGCAGGCTGCAGCCGTGCTGCTTGGCCCTGCCCCCCAGAGCAGGCTGCTGGAACATGCTGCGGCTGTGCCGCCCGGTCTGGCCCACCGGAGCAGGCTGCAGCCATGCTGCCCAGCCTGCCGGAGCAGCTCCAGCCAGGTCAGAGACATCCTCCCCTGGTCCTCCCCAGATAAGGTGGGAAGGGATAGGATGGGGAGAGTGTAGGGGTCCCGGGCTATGGGTGGAGTCATGTGGGGGGTGGTCACAGGGGTTACTCCCCTGACTCCCAGCTTCTCCCCCCCAAAAGAAATTTCCTCACCAGTTGTTGTCCCAGCCCATCAGGGTAACCCGCTGGCATGCCAGGACATTTTGTTTACTTAGGTTTACCTCCGTGCCTGCGGATGCTCGAGGTAAACAAACCATCTCGGCCCGCCAGTGGCTTATCCTGATGGCTCGGGAGCCAAAGTTTGCTGACCCCTGAATTATAGGGTCGGCTTATGAACGGGTCATAAAAATTTTCCATTTTTACTTATCCATCTTGGGGGAAGGGGGTCGGCTTATAAACAAACCGGCTTATGATCAAGTATATACAGTATCTCATTTTGTCAAAAAATACAATGCATTGTAACAGAAGGAACCAAGAATTTCTTATACAACATTAAATACACATACAGCAGCAGCAGCCACTAAACCACAGTATTTACCAACAATTACCACAGTATAGTGTCTGAGAGGTCACACTATTTTCCTATATTTTGAATACAAATTAACTGCAGGATTCTGTAGTTCCTTTAATGTTGGTTTATGCTGACTTTGTCATAGTAACTGCTGTTCGGTATGTAAGATGGTGTACTGCAATGTCATATGGACTTTGCATCTAAGAGGTATAGTTCCTAATATTTAGGGATAAAGCTTCATCAGCAACTAAGCACTACATTGTATTACTTAGTTATAGTTCTTCTATTTGAACAGCATTAAACAACATACGGCAGCACTACACAACACTCCAGAGCACTGATAAAAAAAACACCTTATTCCATTACAAACTACCTGGAAATTTTAGGTAGAAAGAATGTAACTAGCCAACTGAAATTTAGCCAACATCCTACTTTTGAGAAAAGTGGCATGGGGCTTTTAGAGCTTGATCATTACTCCTGAGGGAATTCTGCACCAAAAAAAATAAAAATTCTACGCACAATATTTTAAAATTCTGCAAATTTTATTTGTCAATAAATAAATGTGGAGGCTCCAGCATGGCAGTGGGGAGCACAGGCCATTGGATGCATGGAGTTGGGAGATCACCCTGAATTCCCCCCCCCCGGGACATGAACTCCTGGTGAGGCTACATCTAAGCCTGACACAGGACAAAGGCCAGGTCTGACCCAGAAACACTCCAAGGCCCTGCCCCGCTGAGCCAGGTGTGGGAAGGCAGGCAAACTTAGCCCAGCAGGATACAAGTGTGGAATGACTTAGTGTGGGGGGATCCAGTTGTGGGGTGAGGGAGAGGGTCCAACTGTGTCTGTGGGGGGGTCTGGATACACAGGGGCTTGTTTGGGGGGTGACAGGTGCAGGGGCAATGGGACTCTGCAGGGAGATCCAGGTGAAGGTGATTTGGGCTCAGCAGGGGGGTCTGGATGTGGGGAGCTTAGCGGGAGGTCCAG
This sequence comes from Chrysemys picta bellii, assembly GCF_011386835.1. Classification (NCBI taxonomy): domain Eukaryota; kingdom Metazoa; phylum Chordata; order Testudines; family Emydidae; genus Chrysemys; species Chrysemys picta. Next base: position 240,073,198 of record NC_088791.1, on the reverse strand, counting down.
ATCCTGGAGGAGTGGGGGTTGGTGGGGGTGGGGTCTGGGTGCAGCTGTTTGGGGCTTAGTAGGATGGGAATCCAGGGGCAGGAGGCTTGTCAGGGTAGTCCAGGTGCAGGCAGCATAGGGCTCATCATGGTGGGGGTTCGATGGACCTGCTTAAAGGGGGAGCCCCAGCTGCTTCCAAGAGGCCGCTGCGTGCGGGGTCCCGCTTGACCCCCATTGCCCCATCTCCTTCCCCTTCCTTGCCCCATTGCCTCCTGCGCCACCCTCAATCCCACATCCCCCTCCCCCTGCCTCATCCCATCTCCCTTCCTTCCTCACTGCTTCTTCCCCACCCCCTCACCTCCACTCCACTTGTCCTGCCCCACTGCAGGCATCCACCATTGTACAGAAAACAGAATGGCTTCCAGCACACATAGAAGGGGAGCACAACCCACACTAGGACCTGTGGTGGTGTCCAGCTGCAGTCAGCTAGCCAGAGCAGCACCCTCCCTCACCTGGATAGCTCTGCACTTCCAAAAATGAGAGGAGGCAGTGGCACACGATTCCACGTGCCCCCTCATTCCTCACCTCTTTTTGGGGGGCAATACCCCTCTATCCCATCCAAACTATGCCCATGGTTATCCCCAGCTCTGCCCCCACCTCTTTGATGGCTGCTCCAGGTGCTGGAAGCCACATGCTCATGCTGCTAGGGAGGGGTGTGTGACAGATCTTGCGGCTTCCCTTTGCTTCCCTGTCATTTTCTGCAGGGAAGCAAAGAAATCTGTGGGGGACATGAATTATGTGTGCACTCAATGGCACAGAATTCCCCCAGTAGATCAAGAACTGTCTGAAGTCAGTGGGAGTATTGCCATTGATGTCAGTGGCTGCAGGATCAAACTCTTAAGGCTAGAAGACAGTTCGAGAGTCTGCCCTGAATTTGGTGCAGTGCATAGCTGAGCCATCCCAGAAGCATACCACAGAACCAATTGTGACTCAGAGAGTCATAGTTATCCTCTTGGTTCTTTCAAGAGAGAGGTAAGAGGTGAGTTACTTTGCCACTTTTCTTAGAGCAGAAGGCTTAGAGCCAGAGCTCCTCCCACTCTTTGCCCTACTCTCCTCTTCAGAGCAGAAAGTATCAGGCACATACTCCCTGCTATCCCCAGTACAGCTGGAGTTTCAATTTGAGCAGGGATGAGGACAGTAATAACAATGGGAGTGGGAGGGGTCTGAGTGTGTGGCTGAGTAAGGGTTGACTAAGAGTGGTTAGGAGTAGAGGTGTGAAAAATTTTTTGTGCCTAACTTCTTTTCATAGAAAAGTGTTGAGGTGCTAAAGATGCACTGTCTTTTATGGCACTTCTAAGAAGCAGATATGTGCGCACACTGTAACAGGAGAAGAAAGCAGAAATAGGACATAAACAAAAAGAAAAAAAAAGATTTGGAGAAATCATAGAATTAAGTGCCATCACTTCTGTTAGTTGAGAAGACAGTCTATTTCCTGCAATGCCATATGTGATTCTGTGCATATTTCTTTGTCATTGTTTTGAGGTTCACTTAACCATAAAAAGGAAATGTGACAACAAAAAGTATAAGGGAGATCACTGAAGCATAGATGCGTTGATAATAAGCTTTCTTCAGGTTAGCCAAGATTAACTGGTGAAAACTTTCTACAATCATATTATCCTTTTCCTTTTGTACCTTACTGTAGGACAGTTTTCAAATATTTCACATATCTTATTGGGTTATTCACACAGAGATGGACTTTTTTATGGTTGACTCTATGAAAGTTACATTAGGAAGAATTATTATGCAGTTCTGTTACAGCAGATAAAAGGTGACAGTATATTTCACAAGTCCACTTGCCAGGTGTTTCTGTTTTCCTTTATTTGTTAAAGCTTTGACTCAATTTTATTCAGTCTTGTCCCAGGGTCATTACAGATTCCTGTGGATGACTAGCATCTTCTTCATTGAACCAAAGTGATTAGCAAATTAAAATTGTGGAATCCTATTTTGCATAGTGACACATATTGGGAGGGATTAGTAAATGCAACTAATTGTGCAGGCAGAATAGGAGCCTCCAGGTGTTTGTCACAGCATTTGGGCGGTTAACAGTTAAAGTAGATTATCTGAACTCTTTTGTGTCCCTCAGTGCAATGTTTTCATAAGACAGTCAATTTCAAAACCTGAGGAAAATTATGTCCCTATAGGGTTTCTTAAGACATTGAAGGCATTCGCATAATATAAGCAAATATGAGCAAAAAATGACTATTACATTTCCACTTATTACTGTTAGCAATATTAATCATGACTTTACAGCCTCTGCATTCCATGTTCCATAAAATGAAATGTCGGCGGTATTATAAAAGGTCTAAGCCTATTTAAAAACATTAATACCATCAATAAATATCACTATTTGCTCATAAGGCTATACACTGTAAGTGCTAAGTTCAACTCATCACTTGATTATGGTAAGCTTCTTCAGTTTTACTTGGTAATTGAGGAATAAGAAGAACCTGTTTCACAGTTTGTTTTCTCAGCTTAATCTTCAGTTTAATACTCATTGCAGCATTAACCCTGATTAGTTTTATTGATGTTTAGAACATTTGGGCCCAAGTGACCCATTTGTGTGGAAGAAAAGCATTTTTAACACAACTGCACTACTGGCCAAATGCCATCAATACAATATAAAATACATATCCAATCCTATAGGATGTGATTCATACATGTACCTGAAAGTGTTTCACAGCTTCATAATTAGGTATAAATAATCAAGTAGGCCGGCTGTACAAAGCTATTTCAGTGCCGTCACTGATACTGCTGAATTCTGAAAAGAAGCGTTTCAAAGCCATCAGTATCTCAGGCAAACGTGTGGCCTCCACTTTTTCAGAGCCAGACTTTTGTTACTGCACTTCACAGCTCTGTTGCTGACCACAAGAGAGAGGACATATAAAGATATGAACTTGAATAAGTAGTCTGTAGGCAATTCCTTTACACTCTTATAAACAAGCAATTCAAAAATCAATACATTGACTTACAGATAACTAATGCAGTTGTCTGCATGCTAAAGTGATCTGAAGCACATTCCTTTAGCTTCAGCAAATACAGGGACTGGTAAATGCTTTACCAATCTTTTTAAAGCATTCTAACAAGCAACCAATACTCGTGCTTGGTTAGGAGTTACAGCAGCAGTAGAGATCCCTACCTGAGGTACTGAACTTTATGTTCCCCTTAATATTCTATAAAATGCTATACATTTCATGTAGAGCTGGTTGAATAATAATAAAAAATAACATCACAATATTTTGGTTGGTTTGCATCACTGGGGTCACTTTATTTGATGTGCTTGGGCAACTACCAGCTACTAATGGAAACATTTGTGAATTTCACATGTGACTTAATTGATTAACCACACCTTTATTATTCAATTCAACCCCTCATAGCCTAGCACAGTCAAACTTGCCAATGTGATTACCTCCTCCATGACAAGCTTGAACAACATGCAAAGACCTCAGATGGGCCCCACCTCAGTGGATGCAGGCAGGGCCGGCTCCAGGCACCAGCTTAACAAGCAGGTGCTTGGGGCAGCCAAGGGAGAGGGGTGGCACGTGCGGCAATTCAGGGGCGGCAGGTCCCTCGCTCCCCCTAGGAGCGAAGGATCTGCTGCCGAACTGCCGCCGCTGATTGCAGCTTTTTTTTCCCCCCCAATTGCCACCGTCGGTCACGATTGCGATCGCGGCCTTTTTTTATTTTTTTTTTGCTTGGGGCGGCAGAAATGCTGGAGCCGGCCCTGGATGCAGGTCATGTCCCAGATCCCCCAACCAATACCTTCCTCACGTGAACAATTCTGAACAAATGACAGGTGTCTCCAGTCTGTGGCTGGTATAAAAGGACTTCCCTAACATCTTATGAGCCATTCTATGGTGCACTCACTCACTGCTCTGCACTGGCTAACTTGTTGCCACACTATACTACAGAGGACTTCTGCCAGAGAAAATGCTAACTGAATGGCTTAACCAGATGGGTAACTAAAAACTACTTTAGATGTTGGTCAGGAACATATCTGAACCTCTACCAGACAAATGAATTCCATTCCAAAACCCTTCTTTATGCCTACCTAGAGGAGATATCCCTATGCTTCATCATACTACTGCCCAGCCTGCAAACTTTTGCAACCTCTCATTTCTCTTTTCCTCCAGTCCAATCAGGCATTGTGCTACATCCATTTTGGAAATGAGACTTTATTAATAAGGTGATAGAAAACAAAAAAAAAGCAACCAACCCAGAAACTGACAAAAACCAGACAAACAAAAACAGCAGCAACAACAACTCACTAAGGCTGAATAAGTCCTAGTTGACCTATGCAGGTAGCTAAAATGTGGTTATTCTCCATGTGACATTAAGAACAGACCAAGAGTAGGGGGTAAGGGGTACCAAGATAGCAGATAAAGAACTATAGCTTGCTTAACCAAGTGTATCCCAATTCTTTGACATGAAATGTATCTGATAAGTGTCACTGAAAAGCTTATGACAGGTTTCAGAGTAACTGCCGTGTTAGTCTGTATCCGCAAAAAGAAGAACAGGAGTACTTGTGGCACCTTAGAGACTAACAAATTTATTAGAGCATAAGCTTTCGTGGACTACAGCCCACTTCTTCGGATGCATATAGAATGGAACATATATTGAGGAGATATATATACACACATACAGAGAGCATAAACAGGTGGGAGTTGTCTTACCAACTCTGAGAGGCCAATTAATTAAGAGAAAAAAAACTTTTGAAGTTTTGAAGTTACAACAGAAAAACTTCAAAAACAGACTCCAAAGAGAGACTGCTGAGCTAGAATTGATATGCAAACTAGACACAATCAACTCCGGTTTGAATAAGGACTGGGAATGGCTGAGCCATTACAAACATTGACTCTATCTACCCTTGTAAGTACTCTCACACTTATTATCAAACTGTCTGTACTGGGCTAGCTTGATTATCACTTCAAAAGTTTTTTTTCTCTTAATTAATTGGCCTCTCAGAGTTGGTAAGACAACTCCCACCTGTTTATGCTCTCTGTATGTGTGTATATATATCTCCTCAATATATGTTCCATTCTATATGCATCCGAAGAAGTGGGCTGTAGTCCACGAAAGCTTATACTCTAATAAATTTGTTAGTCTCTAAGGTGCCACAAGTACTCCTGTTCTTCTTTTTGAAAAGCTTATGACTCACTGGTTATTAAAGTCATCACACAATGTAGGTGTAAGCAATGTTATGGACATAAACTGAAATTATAATTCTTAAAATGTGTTTGCCAACCAAGTGGGAGTTACTCCATCCTAAACAAAGGAATGTAGTTTTTCCACGTGGGAATTACTGCCAACATCCTTTGAAAGACAATGAGGATGTTTTTACATATCATGTAAACAGATCCATCAAGCTAACAAGGGATGGAGGCAGACCTCACACTATCGCAGTGTGGGAGGCGATAGACAATCACATATGTAATGTTCATGGAACTACACCAGAGAGGCAGGACCTAAATAATTTGCATTTTAGCAAACAACCCCAGCAGGATACTTCCTTCACCAGGAAACTCTATGTTGCCTTCCTTACGTCTTGGATGTACTTTATTTAGGAGTAACCCTCAGAAGAATCCATTTAAAAAGCTCATTGGACTATAAAAGAGGAAGGCAAAGAAACTCCAGTTATCTATCTTTCACCTAACAAGACAAAAGTACTAGCCCTTTGACTTTGAGGGATAGATCCTGACTCAGGTGTTCAGTCAGCTATTTTGATGGAAATACGTGGTGAGGATTTTACCTTGAACCAAGTTCAACTTGTTAAGTTTTGATTACTAGACAGTGTTTTATCTTTATTTCTCGTTTAACCATTTCTGACTTTAATGCTAATATTTATACCCACCTGGAATCTGTTTGGAATTAAATAAACTTGTTTTATTTTTAATCTAAATCAATCCAGTACTTTGTTTGAACTGAGCTGTTTGGTAACTCCAGTTAAAGTAACAAACTGTTGGATATTGACTCGTTAGAGGAGCAATGAACCTTAATTATTCCAGGGCAGGGCTGGACATTTCAAAATACACATTTTAGGGGGTGGGATTTAGGGTTGTGGAGAGTGTGGAGTCACCTTACCAGTTGCTAACTAAAGTTGGTGAAACCAGTGGAAATGTATGGTACTGCAGGTAGGTTCCTGGATCCAAAGCACTGGACCAGAGCTGCCCAATAAATAGACATAAAGTGTATGCTTGTTGCTGACTGTGGGCATCCCTGGTAGAGAGCTACAGTAGCAAAGCTTTAAGGCACTTAAGGATTCAGGGTAAAAGGTGACACAACTCTTCACCAATCTGGATTGCCCCCCTGAATGTAACACTCACCCAGATGTAGGGTGTGCTGGGGATCCAGCCTGAACTCCATGAAGTGGTGTTGTTAACAAATGCTCCCACAGAATTTAGTTGATACCAGGTCAATCAAGTTATACTTACTGCATAGTGAATCACAGTTATGATTCACTCCTTCCATAATTGGCCTGTTTTTAGGCCCAGTGTATGATGCTGTGGCCACAGACCCAGATTCTCCAGGAGAGAAAGCTGGTAAATATGCACAGATGGAAGATACTCTTAACATAGGATTATATCAGCTAATTACATGAATCCATACCTCCCGATATCTTTCTGAGGGAATGTATGTATAGGAGAATTTTACTCATATAATGGATCTTCCAGTGTCAAAGACTTGTATATAGCTGCTCTAATTTTAAAGTCCAATCCCTTTCGTAAAACCTTTCCAAACTGGAAACCAGTTAATAGAGAACCATCCCCATGCATTCATAATGACGTGTGTATGAAAAAAGGGGGCTACATTTAAAGAAGAATATTATATACAATGAAGAGTGCAGCCAGCTCTAATTTTATGTCATTTTCTCTAGAAGTACCTCATACTGCTGCCAATTTTGTTTTATTATTTGTTTATACAAAATGTTACACACACACATGTTTTTCAATGGAAAATAATGTTTACAAAGAATGAGTTAATATCCCAATAAGGTGGAACATCTTCCCTCAACACAAATTTCTCCCCAAAACCTCAAGGTTCAAAAATCTTCATTTAACTTGAATCTTTGTAATTATGTGGGCTTTGGGATTCTGTTCCAGCAGACTGAGGGCCTGATCCAAAGCCCACTGAAGTCAATAGGAGCTTTTCAACTGACTTCAGTGGGCTTTGTGTCAGGTTCTAATGTTGTGTTTGAGTGCACTGCAGTTATTGATCTGTAATTTTTCCATTGTCACCATAGTCATTGACACAAACTAACTTCACGACATTTGCTGCCCTAGTTTTGGGGGAGTTGCTCAGATTCTTTCCTTGCTGATTTAATTGCCGTTTTCACAGAACTCTGGGGCGGTGGCTCTCAACCTTTCCAGACTACGATGTCCCTTTTAAGAGTCTGATTTGTCTTGTGTACCCCCAAATTTCACTTCACTTAAAAACGACTTGCTTACAAAATCAGACATAAAAATACAAAAGTATCACAGCACACTATTACTGAAAAATTGCCTCCTTTCTCATTTTTACCATATAATTATAAAATAAATCATTTGGAATATAACAATTTTACTTTCATTTCAGTGTATAGTATATAGAGCAGTATAAACAAGTTATTGTTTGTATGAAATTTTAATTTGTACTGACTTCGCCAGTGCTTTTCATGTAGTCTCTTGTAAAACTAGGCAAATATCTAGATGAGTTGATGCACCACCTGGGGGTACTCATACCCCTAGTTGAGAACTCCTGTTCTAGGGTTTTGAGTACCACTCTCCCCGCCATGTGAATCAGGTCTTCCTAGCCTCTGTAACTTAGCTTATCTTCATTGGGAGTATTCACCTTCATGAGTTTAAAATCCACTGTCCACAGTTATTGGGCATACAAGTTTAAAATCTGTTCTCTGCTAGCATTAGTGTAAGAACTCAAATATGCATAGAACATGGCTAAATCAAATTCATTTATAAATTTGATTGAACATTACTGGGATTTTTGCCCTATTTGCACAGATGCGTTTATAAATAGAAGGTTACCCCCCATCATTTTGAACATGTTAATATGTAATAGGCGGTCTTGTCTAGTGGGTGGCACAATAGACTAGGACTTGGGGAGTAGCCAGGGTTCAATTCCCACCTCTGCTACTGGCTTGCTGGGTGACCTTGGGCAAGTCTCTTGCTCGGTGCCTCAGTTTCCCCATATGTAAAATGAGGATAATACCAGTTTATGCTCTCTGTATGTGTGTATATATATATTATTCCACTCTATATGCATCCGAAGAAGTGGGCTGTAGTCCACGAAAGCTTATGCTCTAATAAATTTGTTAGTCTCTAAGGTGCCACAAGTACTCCTGTTCTTTTTGCTAATATTTACCTCCTTTGTAAAGTGTTTTGATGTCTATTGATGACCAGTGCTGTGAAAGAACTAGGCATTGTTTATTGTTATTAAAAACTTTTTTCCTGTTGACTAGTTTTTAAATAGATTGTCTTTATTCACTGATAGACCCGTCTTCTCCAATGCAAGCATGTGTATAATTATTAAATATATAATAACAGTGAATTTTATGACCTTTTGCCTGCCATGAGTGGGCATGCCCCATAGTGCCCATTCAGAATTTCATAAAGAATGTTAGTATGCAGAGTTAGTGTGTACATTTTGGCAGCTGCGCTGACATGATAGAGTGTCAGCCTCTTTGTTAATGATCCGCATAGAAAAATATCTCCATATAGGCCTTGACAATTGACATACCACTACAGTCTATTGCGTCAATAATCCATGCATTCAAGTGCCCCCCACTTCTCCAAGTAAGCCGTGGCACAATAGTCTATAATAGCTCCTCACAGTATGTGAACAGGAGGCCTTGATATTAGAGCATGATGACTCCAAAGGAGCTGATATGGTCTAGTGTGTAACTGAGCCATGCGTAATAAGCACACTGATCCTCAAGGTTCTTTGGCCTTGATACAATCTCAAAGAAAAGTTCTTTAAAAAAAGAAAGTTTTAAAAGATGCAGACATTTCATAGTTTAAAACAAAGTTTTTCTTTAAAACAAAAATCGCAATGGAAACCTATGATTAAAAATGACAGCTGCCACACCCCTGACCCTTGTGTTGAGAGAGAGGCTGAGCGATCTGGTGAAAAGTGTCATGTTCTATTCTGAAAAGTGATTACATTAAAAGAGCACCTTCTCTACTCAATGACAGATCTGTGTGTTTGGAATCTTATCTACTGGCAAAAATACATCACCACTATTTCCGTACTTCAGAGATGATCAGCTATGATTGAATGAGCTGACGAGTCTGTTCTACCTTGTCTGTTACCAGTCAAATAATTTAGTAAATTCCAGTTGCTGTTTTCAAATCATTCAGAGGGGTTTTGAGAGATAGCGTGAGGAATGACAGTCAAGTGATTCATCAGTACCATCTCGGTCAGGCTAATCCTTGCACAGGAGTACAGTGGCTACTCCCTCATGACCTGTAAGTGGCATAGAGAGGTGGGTGGTGGTTAACTAAAAACTGGTTGAGGTTTAGGAGCAACATTTAGTTCCCATCACGTTATAACAAGACCCTCAACCTTCCGCTACTGAGAGGTCCAAATTAGCTGTCACGGCCTACAGGTAGCTAATATGATACAGCATATGCTCAAGTGCTTTGGTTTGGTCAAGGATGAGCCTTTTGGCTCTTAGGAGGTTAAAAACTGCAGCTGTTTTCATTATACCTCATTTACATAATTTGAGTATTCCAGTATTGCCCAGATCAAACATTCAAAAATTGGGAGGCAGGTCCCAGCCCCCTAAATTGTGAGACTGAAAAAAAAGGGAGCGATTCTTTTTTTATTTGCTTTCTAGGTTTTCAGTCTTAAGGGTGCTCTCAGGTTACATATTCAAGCTTTTCTCTACAACCATAAGGGCTAGAAACTTACTCTTAAAATAATGAATGCTGAGATTCTCATGTAATTACTGGTCCCAGGGGCCGGAGCTTTAAATAAGATGCTAAATATCGCAAGACTCAAGAAAAAATGTCTCACAAGGTAGGTGTTGTTCATATGAGCAGGTCCTTTTCAGCTGATGCTAACCTTACTGCTGGGCCAGTTTTGGAAGGAACAACTCAGATGGCGAGTTGGGTACCTCATAATCCAAGCAATGGCTTTCTGGGATCCAGCCAGGAAACGGTCAGTTTGACTGATGGAAGGACCTGCAAGCTTTAAATTCATAGATTTCAAGGCCAGAAAGGACCATTATGATCATCTTCTCTGAGCTCCTGTATAACACAGGCCATAGAATGTCCCTATAACAATTCATAGAGTATATCTTTCAGATAAAGCATTCAATCTTGATTTAAAAATTTGCAGTGATGGAGAATCTACCATGAACCTGTGTAAATTGTTCCAACGGTTAATCATTCTCACCATTTAAAAATTACACCTTACCAGTCTGAATTTGTCTAGCTTCAACTTCCAGCTACTGGGTGGCATTATACCTTTCTGTGCTAGCTTGAAGAGCCGATAATTAAATATTTGTTCCCCATGTAGATACGTAAAGACTGTAATCAATTCTGTTAACCTTCTCTTTCTTCAGCTAAAAAGATTGAGCTCTTTGAATCCATCACTATGAGGCATGTTTTCTAATCCTTTAATCATTTTCAGGCTCTTCCTGAACCCCTTCCACTTTACTACTCCGTCTTGAATTGTGGGCACCTGAACTGGACACAGTATTCCAGCAGTGGTTGCACCAGTGCCAAGGATAGTTAAAATAACCTCTCTACTCCTACTTGTGATTCCCCTATTTATGCATCCCAGGATCGCATTAGCTCTTTTGGCCACAGCATGACATTGGAAGCTCCTGTTCAGCTGATTATCCACGACAGCCAAAATTTTTAGCGTCATTGCTACCCAGGATAGAGTCCCCCATCCTGCAGATACGGCCTAGATGTATACATTTACATTTAGCCATATTACTATGCATATTGTTTGCTTGTGCCTAGTTTACACAGAAATCCAGTTCATTCTGAATCAGTGACATGTATAAAACAAAAGACAACAAGTGAATACAGACGGACAGATGGAGAAGTACAAAGAAACAATGAGACAATGTTGTCAGAATGTATTATGTTGCATTACTAGAATTATTCTACTACAGTATTTAACATGGAGAGGATACTCCATTTAGAAGGTTCTAGGTGCTCTGTTCTTGCAGGGAAATAGATGGTTAATTAATTCCTTATCCAGGCACAAATTTGAATGATGTGAAAACAATCAACTCCTTGAGGGTTAGGTGAGGATCCCAATCATAAAGTGCTGCTGAGAGGGGATTTGTCTCTTTCAGGGGAAGCCAATGCCCAATCACATACTATGGGACAGCTAGAATGATGGAGAACAGATGTGAAAGTTAAAAGTCTGTACTCCTTAACTTTGGTTGTGTGGTTCAGGATGGGACCTGTGAAAGTTTTAAACTGCAAGGCTTACTTGTTGTGTTTCAACACAAAGAGTGTTATAATCGGTTTACATACTTAGCTACTGGTTTAATAAAGTTGCGGCTTTCCGCCAATTTTTCTCACAATGTGTGTGTTATGTGCTTATTCGGGCATGTCCTGCGTGATCTGAGTAGTTACCAACTGGAGACGAGCCATTTTTAAAAAACATTTTATTTATTCTCTTCCACCCCCTTTTATCCAAGATGGGCTCTTTGCCCATTTGTTCTCCAAAGCAGGACATTCCTGTCACATTGCCTAGACTGGAAGAAGATTAGGGGGTTTCTCTGTCCATTAATCCTTCAAATGTTTCATTTTATTTCCAAGTCACTCCTCTGCAACAATTGCACTGAAAGATGGGCCCCTTTTTCAGCTGCTATTGTAAGCTATTGTCCATCCCTCCTAACAAGGGAAAGCTATGAAGGTGTAAGGCCTGCACCTTACTCTTGGAGGCTCCACACATATCGTTCCTGGCTGTTACAGGACTGAGGAGAAGTAATCTGAGGACCTGGTTCTTTACTGTTTTGCATGTTAACTATCATTTATTCCAGTACAAGGTGGTTAATGTGTGACCATTCTGATTTGCACAGGTGTACATGACTACATAAGCTTCAAAGCAGTGGAAAATCAGCCCCTGAACCCTCATCTGAGCTTGGATCTCCCAATTCACTGGTTGCTCATTAGCTGTGGATGATCCTCCCCAAGACCAGATCAATTAAGAGAACTAGGCTGATCTCAGGTATGGCAGTGTCTAGCATATGCTCACATTGTTACTACACAGTGCTTGTAGTTTCAGTAACATTTCGCTATTAGAAGGCTATCTGCAGTCAGTGATCTTTGATATGTCCCTAATATATTTCCATGACCGCTAATTTCTCCTGACATTTGCTATAACAAAACTGTAGCCCTCATTGTATTCCTTGTATGTATTATGTATATTTAGTAGTGTCTAGAGGCCCCAATCAGAGCTTAGGTCCACTTTATGCTAGGTGCTGCTCAGACACAAAGTAAAATATGAGTAATGGCAGTATAACCCTCACAGGTGTGGAGTTCCGTCCCTCTTTAGTAACTGGTCTGCAGGAGAGATTAAAGAGTCTGCTATTGCTTTACGCAAACAGTAAATATGCCCGATTCACCAAAAAACTTCAGGTTCATCGTCTCCTACAGTCTACTGGTGAACAGGACAAGGCTTAAGCCCATACTTAAAGGGCAGCATTTGCTTAAGTGCTTTGCTGAATGTTGCCATATTCAAATTCCATCACCATCCTGAACATGCTCAGTAAAGCCAACAATAATTCTGGTGCAAAAAAAAAAAAAAAAAGCGAGGGTTTTTTTTTTTTTAGACGATAAAAGCAGAATATAAAAGAAGGCAAGTGTAAGGAAGAGACATTATAGAAGTAACCATTATTTTGTTCTGATTATGTTTTCCTCTTTACATATATGATTTCCATATAAACAATGACATTAGTGCAATGTTTAAGGTTGAGATTATAATTGCACAAAGTCAGCCATTTCAGATTTAAGGTTCCTACTGCACTATGAGTGAGTAGTGAACCTGAAGTGACAAAACTCCCTATGATTGTTGATCCTGATCGGATGACATTATCAGCTGCATAATTTAAAATGTGAGAGCCTCTAAGCCAGTGCATTCAGTGTCAGTAGACCTGCTTGTTATCTGTATAAAGCAGTTTAGAGTGCGTCCTAGGTCAGGTAAATCTCAAGAGGACTGGCCCTGTGACTGGAATTCTATCAGTAGAATATAAACAGACACTGATCTGGGAATGGGAAAAAAAATAGAAAGAGCAGTAACGAAAATCCAACCAAATATGGAGTGGAAATGAAGACTTTTTAGTGCATCCTTTTAATGGCTTTTACTAATTTATCCTACAATTTGAGTAGCAAATGTCTGTGACATAATATTATGCCAAGAGGTTTATTAAATTAAGCATAACAACAAACTGACATTTTAAAAATGCACTTTCTACGGCTTGAAGCTAGGGAAACTAAAACAAAATGTAACAATATATAAAAAATGCTAAGATGAACTTGATTTGGCCCCATATACAGTATGTTTGTAATTTCTTTTTGTTTTACATTTTCTGGTTAATTTAATGCCAGTGGGGATGAAGAAATGATAAGACGCGTGTTACAGAGGCAGGTGCTGTGCAAACTGCGGGGCATCATACAGCTCTTCATTGCACCTAACTGCATACCTATGAGAGCATCACAAACAGCTCAGCATCACAGGCACAGCTGTGGGTATCTGTTCAATTGCCTGGCATTTGGCAGAGGAACGCAGGATAACAGTGGAGAGAGATCTGGTGCATACCTTCATGCTGCTTAATGTGAGGTCTGTGGTTAGTTACATTTACACCGTCTATGATTTGATAAAAAGTTGATGCCTCTGGCTTTGCATGTAGAACAAAAGCTGGTTGGGTAAAACTGTAGGGTCATTGGTGGCTTAGCTGTCTCTGGCTTGATACAAAGTTCAGCAGGAGGCAAAAGGGGATCAAGGAAATAATTCAGCAGTGGGATATGATTATTTTTCATTGGTTACCCCTGCAATGAGGGCAAGTAATCGAGCATAGGTAGCCTCTCAATATTATAGAAACTTTGCATGGTCTTATTGAGACACGGAACACACTAAAGTAATCTAACACCTGCAGATTAGACTACTTTAATGTGTTCAGCATCGGGGCTTGATAGGTTGAGATGATTTGGAAACTGAAGTTAGAGCACAATGTGGAAGCCCACTTATTGTGAATAGAATTATATTTAGGGTGACCAGATGTCCAAATGGGACAGTCCCATTTTGGGGGACTTTTTCTTATATAGGCGCCTATTACCCACCACCCCCTGTCCAGTTTTTTCACAGTTGCTATCTGGTCACCCTAATTATATTCAAATTAATATCCTCCCCCTAAGGGAGCTGTGCAGACATGGATATGATGCCCACTGGAGTCAAGGAAAAAGACTCTGAATGACTTAATTGGGCTTTTGCTCAGGCAGAGAGTGAGGGGGTGGGGAGGAATATGGAGTCACTGTATGAGAGTCTCTAGCCTCTGTGGGAACCCAAGTAGAGAGGGGTCATATTTAGACATGAGTTACATACAAAAAAAATAAGGTGCCCGGAGCCGGCCCTGGTGAAACCTGAATGAGGGCCTCATGATTTTGCTGTATATAATTGCCAGAGATCATGCTACAAGTGTTACAAAACCGTTGCTGGAATCTGCTGGGTGGTCATGCAGGACAGGGAGGAGGGAGGGAGGGATTATTTTAATATATGTTTCTGATTAACGTGATTCCCTGACCCTTAGGGAGCCATTTTACATGCAAAAGACATGGTTCCTGGAGGCACAGTGGGATGCACTGACAGCACTGACAATCCTAAACATTAAAATATCATGAGATTAGATTAAAAATCATAGAGGGAAAAATCAGTGGTTCTTTCTGTTTACCTTCTAGCTTTTGAGCCTTAATGGTGCACTCGGCATGTTTTCAAGCTTTACTTCACAATCATGAAGGTTAGAAACTTACTTAAAAAAAAACAAGAGAGAGCAAGCTGAGATTCTCACATTAGGAAATGAATTTGGGACCTGGGGCTTTAAGAAAAGCACCAAATTATCACAAGATTCACAATAAAAGTCACAAGAGTTGGCAACTCTGCACTCTCCCCATTTCCAGTGTGGTCTCTCTCACATGGCTTAACAAGGAGGGCCATAAATGATATACACTTCCGCCTTTGGTCCCTTATGAAGGGAAAGATTAGTCCCCCCTGAACACACTATCCTCTGGTCCATCCATTTCCAACACAGAATTAAGACTATCAGGCACAAGTGAGCCTTACTATCTTAAGGAGCACTGCATTAGTGTTGTTGAACTGCTTAAAATAATCCTCTCCTTTTCTTATTCTCTAAAGGAAACTTCATAGCGGTCTGTCTAGCTTGCCTAGGGTTTATTAAAATTTTCTCCCTCCACACATATGTCCTCATGTGTGTCAGGGCCGGCTCTAGCGTTTTTGCCGCCCCAAGCAGAAAAAAAAAAAAGAAGAAAAGAAAAGCCGTGAACGCAAGCAGCAGCAGCTCTACCGCCGCTTCATTCTATGGCAGCAATATGGCGGCAGGTCCTTTGCTCCAAGAGGGAGTGACAGGCCCGTCGCCGAACGGCCGGACATGCTGCCCCCCTCTTCATTGGCCGCCCCAGTCACCTGCTTGCTAGGCTGGTGCCTGGAGCTGGCCCTGGTTGTAAATATTTAAAATTGAACCGCAATTGTCAAATAAATGAACAAGGTACATTTTATGATGCACTGTCTTTTTATCATCATACTGCTCCCTTCATGCATTCATTTGCAAAATTCAATCACTCTAAATGGGTCTCCCAGGCATTAGCATGAAGTAGTGAGGTTCTACAGTATCTCGCTAGGAACATGTGATATCCAGTAGCTTAAATAAGAATCACATCTGAAGTTCCTTTTTAAAGCATCTTGAAAAATAAAGGCATTATACTTAAAAGTATATTACCAGATTTAGCTATTATTTATTATTATTATTTACTTCTTTATATTTTTCTTTTATACAAACTCCATATTCAAATGAAATTATCTTGGGGGAAGTTCTATGGCCTGTGTTATACAGGAGGTCAGACTAGATGATCACAATAGTTCCTTCTGGCTTCAGAATCTATGAATGAATCTAGGAAAGAACTGGGTGAATTTGACCATCCATCCATTTCAAAACACAAGAACATAGGAAACATAGCTTTTACACTGATGAAAAGGAGCAGCATTTCTTCCTCCTACACAACCGTACATCTTTGATCACCAATCATTTGACCAATACAGCTTAAAACCACCACTATGTTTTCCAACAGATATATCCCACTTTCTGCTTCCTCAGCTCTGCACAATGTCTGCTCAGGCAGATGCGCTTCGCAGCATTGCTACTCTTAATGACATTATTACTGTTAAGTTCCTTAGTTGACACAAACTTATTATTCCAGTTCTAGAAATGCATCTATTAGAGTTTGTAAATTTTCAGTCACAAACCAAATCATACAGCCAGTGTTAAGCTGTACCCTTCACTCAGAACATCAACTCACAGTCAGAATGGAATCTCATTGCAATGTAGTGTAAATTGGATTTTTCATCAACACACAATATGCATTTAATTTGATCTTATTCCAGGTCATGTAAAACATGCTAATTAATTTTATTTTTTTTTGTTATAATGTGCAGTTTAGAATGGTTTACACAATGATTGTGAAGTGAAGTCAAAGATACAGTAGTGCAGTGAATGTTCGAAGTCTGCAGAATAAGCAGACAACATGGCTAAAAGGAGATTGGTCCTTATGAAAATATCTTAAGAAACGTATAACCTTAACAATGACACCAACAAAGTTCAGAGTAACAAAAGCTGCTAAATGAATCTGAGTAATCAAAGTGATTGGCACATTCACAATGCATATTTCTTAGGGATACTAGAGACTGGTTCCTTGACAATTGTTTACTAGCAGCTTTTAAGACAAACAGCTTTGAGTGACAACAGTGTGTCTCAAAACTTGGCCAGGTTCATGGCAGAGAGCTGCAAACTCTGACACCTACTGAGAAAGGTATCAACTTGCAGGCAGTCAAAATTGATTGAAAACCAGCTGAATCTGTTAGAATACCCCATGCCATTGAACACTTGAGGCTTGCAATGGTTATTCATAATCGACAGTCCATTATCTGCTATCACTGATGCTCTAAGGTAGCATTGTTAAGTGTTATTAATATGCAGATACTTATGCTGAAATAATAATTCACACTCTATCAGTCAATTAGATTCAGAGGATTGACCGGCACTGCTACAGATGAAAAATTTAGCATTCCCTCTCATCTATGTGTCAGCATTTTGCATGCTTTCTAACAAAATGCAGAAAAAATAAACAGCAAGATTGTACACCAGTGGCAATACACTGTCCATCAATATTGAATAATTATGATTGGATAGCCACATTTGTAATTACTTTACATGGGCAGGCACTGTGATTGCAAACCATGATGGGTGGTACAAATTTGGTGGTATTGTTTCTGTTTTCTAATGATTGGGGTTGGCCAGGAAATTTACTTCCTTGATTATACTTAACTTCATCAAATATGACTTGAGCATCTTGATCTGGCACAAACACTACTGAAACCTTTTGAAATGACAAGACAGAAAAAAAACTTCTCTCATTCTTTTAAATCTTAAATTTGGCATTTTCTGGAAAGACCAAGGAATCAGGACAACTACCAGGAATGCCCAAGTAATGTGAACTCTTCTAATGAGCAGTATCATGACTACAGCCTGAGGGCTTGTTTAGAAGAGGGAAATTTGTGTCAGTGTAATTAAGTACATAGATGTAGTTATGCTGGTGAAAATTTCCATTCCATTTGCTAAAATTTGGGAAGCTTTTGGGATTCAACAACATTTTCAATAAATAAATATTTCCAAAAATAAATCATATGACAGTCTTGTTTTTTTTCATATGTTGCCTGATATCCCATGAACTTCTTTCAGGTCACCTTACATGTCTTCATTTTTCATGTGACGTTCAATTTATTTATAGTCAGAGAATCTTGACATTTGGTTTATAAAATATTTGTTCAAGATGTATTACAATACCACATAAAATTTTTGCTTGGTGTTTACCAGGTACAAACAGTCCAATGGAATGTGCGTTCAGTATGAAAAACAATGTTTAGAATGAAGAGAAAAGTCTTATGAGCGTAGACACAGTCAGAGCTGTTCTTTGGCTCAGAATGAATGTTAAGGTCACTTGCTCAGTCTTTCATGATAGTATTTGAATGTGTTTCAGGTGTTAGAAGTGGTCCTCCACTCCAAGAAACATGTGCATCTGGCTCTTAGTTGCAATCTGTGAATAGCATTCCCAGCACACAGTGTTTTATTTTTGAAGTACTTTTGCCTTTTGTATGACTATTTTGCCACCTTAATTTTCTTACCACTCTCATCCCTTTTGTATTCTGAAATATGCTCCCTTTACCCAAATACCCAGTTGACAAGTTGTACAATCCCAATAAGCAACATTTTGAAATGGAAAACCTGACTGCATGTTAACAATTCCTACTTCCAGACTAGGTTAGCCAATCTCTAAAGGTATTTTTGTGACATCCACAGTCACAGCACCAAGATACATTTCAATAAATAGCTCTTCTAAGGATGTATGTTCTACTTGATATATTTTCACTTTCTGGGATATAATATTTCAGAGCTTTGAAGAAGCTTATAAACCACGGCCGTTCTTTTGCAATTCTGTGCCTCATACTAAGTGCTGTGGCTCTATAATGCTGCTAAGAACTGATTGCTGAAACTGTTGTCAAGACAGAAATGAGTATTCATAATAGATGAAAATTTTATTGGCGAAAACAGCTATATACAAATTAGGCTTCTGTCTTTTGAGTCTTAAGGGGTTATTAAAGTGACGCTCCTAGCTATTTAATTTAATTTGTAGAAGCGCTGGCCTGACTTCTTCACTGCCTTTAAGCAGTTATTTATTTTTGGCTTCCTCATCAATGCCCATCTACTTGCTATGTCTACAGATCAAATTCACTTGAGCTACAGAGTGAATGTTTCCAAGGCTAAATGATTGACTCCGAAGCCCCTGATTTCTTCATAAGAAAGGCTTTATTCACCAATATTTCACTTGCACACGCGCATCTTCCTTTATACTGAAAGGGCTCTGCACTGCTGGAAAGATTTAGCATATGCACAATATTAATCGTCAAGAACAAGAAGTTGTGAACACTGATTCAGGGATTATCCCACTTCATATTTTAAATAAGACCACAGGGATACAATATTTTTAAGTACACAGGGTAACTGCAAAACTTCTTTTTATTGGCTCATTATTATAAATCATGCCAATACATTTATTAATATATCATTGTGGAATTAGTGAAAAGACATTTTGATTCTCAGTCACTTACAGATTTCCTTGAGGGCTGCAATTTCTGCTATTTGATTTCATCCCATTACCTTTTGTTTGTAAAGCTTGTGAAACATCAGTTTGGTTTTATTTTTCAATTACATTAACATTATTTATTTATATATTTGTTTATTTATTTTATCGACAATGCAGCGCTAGCATCTTGTCATCCCAATCAAGAGCAGGTCCCACTATACTGTGATATAAAACCTATATGAAGACACAGTGCCTGCCCCAAAGAGTTTCCAGCTTAAAATGGGGTAGAGCACACTTTTCAGGTAAGACAATTTTAGTATGTTTTAAAATGTATTAAATGCCTTTGGATAGCTCAAAAATGCTTTTCTTTTAAATCCTCAGACTTAATATGTATATAGATTGAGTGCAGTGGGTGAACTTGGCCTTGTTTGACGAAATTTGGATTTAAATTATTAAAACTAAGAATACGGAAATCAACCAGAATCAAAACCCTGCTATAAGCAACTCTTCAGTTACAGAGGTTGAGGGTTAGAATCTGTGGCACTGCTTGGCAACCCCATATATATATCAGGCTCTGCACTGGCTCAGGGAGTCCACCTATATGATTCTGATAGCAGATGTGGGGTCAAATCTGGACATGAATTTCACACCTTGTCCTTTTCTCTATCATTGGGCAAAACTAAGCCCAATCCCACAACAGCCCTGATATTTTAAGTATTTGAAAATCAATCTGAATGTTGCTATTTCATTGGAGGTGTTCAAAAAATAACATTCTGAGCACATGCAGGACATTGATTTCCTTAACTTTGGAGTCTTGCATTTGTGGTCTTTGTAGTCTGAGCAATGACGATCTGCAGCCCTTCTTATTTGTCCTAAGAGTTGATCCTCTAAATAATCTAGAATTGTACTAAACCCCTGGTGAATGCAGCCCAATGTTCTTTTCCTGCAACAATAATCTTCCTTTGCTTAATAAACGTGACACCTGCACAGCAGTTTATAAAATGTTTAAGCTAATGCTACAGTATAACAAACTCAAATAATGATACTGCAAATGCATAATGATAAGTACATTTTGGTATGAATAAATTATGGGAGTCACGGTGAGCTCCAAATGAAGGCCCTTTTGAAAGAAGATGCCCTAATCTTATCTGAGCTAAGAAGGTTTGTGTCGTGTTACTACTTGGGTAAGTGACCATGTGAACGTATGCTGTTGATTCCTATGATAGCAATGGTGACCCTTAATTATACAGGGCCAGATTGTGATGTCCTTACCTACATGGAACACATCACAACAAATCCCACTGAAGTCGATGTGACGCTCAATGTGAGTAACGGCATCACAATCGGGCCTTAATACCATACATCAGATGCTTTCGTTCTAACCTTTCGCACACAAGTTAAATGACTAAGAGCAGACTCTCATTCAGTTCTACTTAGCCTAACTTTCTATTGGATGGAAAGGTCTCATTTACAATTCTTTGCCAGAATGGGTACCTCATAAATACAAACAACCCATCATGCCTTAAAATCTATGAATCAAAGAGCATTTGCTCTTTGTTCACTTGTCTGCTTGTATATAGCATAGGACTCATCAGAGAGCAATTTTTGTGCACGCCTGTATTGTATAGTAGATTGCACTTACTCTCAGCCTGTAGTAAGGAGCACTGTGTAGTTATACTGCCTCAGGAGCAGAAGTGACTGAGAGTTATTTTTCCCTCTCAGGCTCCATCCTTGGTGCAGGGGGGAAATAATCTGCTAATGGTCTTGGCTCCACTGGCTGGCATATTGGAGGGTTTTTCTGCTGCCTGCTTCCTCCCTGATCACCTGCAGAGGACAGGACTAGTGACTCAGTGGAGGCTACTTCCTCTTGTCCTGTGCTATTACCCACAGTGTGGTAATCCTTTCATGGACATGGAGGGCAGGCAACAATCGTTCCATTCTTGTCTGTTTCTCTGACCTTCACATTTTTTTTTTAATTTTTTAATAAATATCAAAATGTCAGTTGTAGTTAAAAATTGTGGAGGTTGTAAAATTAAAAACAGTGACATGAGCACCACTATATTTCACATTTGGGTCACATCATGTCCTTTAGGTGAGGTCTGGTGGATTGAGCTACATTCTGTGCCTCAAAGAAACCCCTGGAGGTCCTTTGCTCTTCTGTGATATTTTTCCTATGATGCCTTTCTTGACTGGTTGCATGGAGGATGAGGACATATCACATTCCTTCTGGACAAGCTAGAACTCCCTTTAGAGCCGCCCATCAATGCCCTTCTTTAATTGGCCAGAGAGGTAACTGCTAAACAATATGATCCCTCAGGGGTTAATTGTGCTTGGACTTCAGTGACCCAGAGGGGTTTTGCTTTAATCCCCGCTTTCCCCTCCCCCCCACCCCCCCGCAATCATTTTTAATTGTACCAGTTAGAATTAAAACCTCCTTGAAAAACCTAGGGTATTTTATATTTTCTAGCATATTGATATTTCATTTCTAATACCCCCCGCCCCAAAATGAATTTCCAAGCTTATAAATAAACCCTGAAACTCTTTCACAGCTAAACACAACCAGGGAACCAAGCAGTAGGAAATGAAAAAGACATCATGAAAATTACTCAGCTCCTTGGGATGAAAAGGGGCCAGTGCTAATCATTGTCCAGTTAGTTTACACACGCTTCTTGCTACGTTGTTATTACTTCTGTCCTTTTTTAATGAAGCAAACATTAAAGTAATATTATTTCAGTTGAGGGTTGGTATCTATAGCTTATACCTTGTGATGTTAATTAAAAACATAATTTTTATGTACTTATCACAAAGGAAATATCATTTCATTAAAATCCAATTAGATTCAGACAATATCTGTAAAGACTACTGAATAACTGCTGTTTGAACATAGTCTGCTTTGTTCTATTTTCATCACCCGAATAAAAGCAACCACAACAAACAAACCGAAAGAAAGGGATTTTTTTTTATTAATCTCTGAGGTTACAGATCCACTCGCATTTAGAATAGTGTTTTATGTGAAAAACATACTAAAGATTTCATGTTTCACAGACTGCAGCTTGAGTGACCTTATATCAGACAATTCTTATTTTTCCCCTCCTATTTTTATATAATAAAAGTGTAAATACATTTATTTTAGTAGGACAGAATCTTTCGTAGAGACAATTTGTCTCTGCTACAATAGTTCAACACTCATGCTGATAATGTAGGGGTATTGTGAAGTTTAATGAATTAATGGCTATAACATAGTGAAATCCTTGGCTGAAAGGTGCTCTGTGAGTGGAAAGGATCGTAATATCTTTAATTGCTCCTCCACTTTGTCTCATTACAATTAGCTTCCTTCTACATGCCACATTGGTCACATTCTGCCATTTATTTGCATGTAGAATTTCCATGGAATCCGTTTTGATTGTAAGTTGATGCAGGAGATGGTGTGTAGACTCCTGTTTCTGTGTAGATAGTATTTGTTGGGGTATAGGTCTTGATTATAGGAGAGTCAGTAATGCACGGATGGGGTCCATCACTCGTCTGCCAATGGGACAGAATGAATAAGCAACACCTAGAGGGAACTCACTGCAGGCCCTTGAAACTGGGGTCTTAAGACTGGGGCCTTGTAGGCTGGCCTTAGGTTGGAAAAATTAAGTTCCCTAGCTTCAGCCAGCTGAGTCTGTTTTATTTAACACAAACTGATTCTCATCTTTATGTGTAAAGATTCTCTTGCTTCTGGTATCAAAAATAAGCAATCTTAAGGGAGGGCAGAAGCATAGTGATGAGGTCAGAACTGTCTATGTCAAAAGGCTATTTCCTCTGATTCAGCACTTAGGAATGAGTGGCACAGGAAATAAGATGCCCACATAGGAATAGCAGTCACAGCATTTCCTATCAAGAGTATCTGTAATCACTGAGGCAGGAATGCTGATTCAAGAGGTTTGCAAAGAGAGGCACCGATGTTGATAAGAACTAAAACAAAATGGTTTTGTTTGTGCTAAATAACTGAAATTACATCCAAATAAAAATGGAAAGAAAGTCCCCAGAGATCAATATTGATGTCTTAGGGTTTGCAGACAACTAATAAAATATTTGTTTGATTCCTACCTTATCTGCACTCTAGAAAAATATAGTAATTTTGTTAGAGAATGAATTGTATTTCTATGATCAGAGTCATCGGGGAGAAGGAAAAGACTGCAGCTAACCTGTCGCATCAGCACTGTATATTGTAAAATGAGATTTCCAAGTGACAAAGGCACCAGTTTAAGTTGATGAGGAATAAACTAACATGGTGGTGGACTATGGCCCAGTGGATAGTGACCATCCATTCTAGGCCAGGGATTCTATGCCGGAACTGCAGCTTGGGAGAAAATGGTTGGAAGAAAGGAAGTCATGAAAATAATTGAAATAAGAGTTTTTGAAACCTCAGTGTCCATCCAGAAATATAGCGGAAAGGGGATGATTATAGAAGAGCATATGATTTAATTCCTAGGGGGCGTCTCTGAAGCCAAAAGGGAAAAAAACAAATCAGCCTATAAATCTTACACTTTATTTGGGTATGGGTTTACTTTGGCCTCGATGATATTACAGTGCATGAAGGCAAAAATAAGGCCTTCTAAGCTGTGACAGTCTGTACCCCAAGTTCACCCCTTTTAGAGGATTATGGTAAAGCTTGTACAAAGTATGCCTTGTGAGGTATCATTTGAAAACTTGTGATTTGCTGATCATTATTGTCCTGGTAAAATATGCCTGGCAATACAAGTATTGTATATAAAGTTATAAGATTGTACTTTCTGATATTACTGGGACATGTCCCAACATGTTTTGGAGGGCAGTCACAAACCAGTTCCCCAGAGACAAAAGGTTAGCCAATGTGCCAGGTGCCAATGAGATCAAATGGACCATCACCTGATTAAGTGGCCACTCTTCAGCAGGAGAGAAGATGTGGGCAAAAAATCTGCATTTTGATAACGAAGCAGTTTGAGGTTCCTGTCCAAGCAGACTTTCTGTCTCCTGAACATCATCTGGAGATTATTCTTGCACAAGAGAAAGGGCTATAAGAGAGAACAAACACCCTGAATTATCTCTTCCCCCTCTCTCCCTGCAGCATCATCAATACCTGAAGGACAAAGGAAGCAGCATTGGACGAGGGAAGAGAGACTGAAAGAGGTTCAGACAGCAAGACTGCTAAAACACATGGTGAGAGAGACCTTCGCTTTGTTAAGTTAGGTGTTAGTTGTGTTTTACCTTTTATTTCCTTGTAGTCAATGCTGACTTCATAACTTCATAAAATTGCAAGGCAGGCTTCCCCTATCTTGAACAGCCTCATACTGGGCCAGTGAATGGGGGGTGGAGGGGGCGGAGGAGGCTACACATAGACAGAGTAACCATTCTCTTTCCCCCCTCAGGTCCTCTTACCTCAGGGACGATCTCTTGCCCGTATTCTCCACAACTTGTCATAGTTCTCAGGCTGTTCCCAGGCACCGCCTACTGTCTGGACACTGAAAAATCCTTAGGGCACCTCCATCTACCTAAGCAGGGGAATCTGTGATACAAAATTGAGTCAAACAGCCCTGTGTTTAAAGGAGCTGGGCCTCCTGGCTCCCACTCCCCTAGTCCCCTAAGTATAGACCAAGATTCTCTAACCCCAAAAGGGGTAGAGGGTAGTGGCAGCAATTGCCTAATAGCTCACCCTGGGGCTTGCTGAATCTATTCTATATGGATGGTATAGCACAGTCTGTTGTCTCCTTGTGACAAGGGGAGGTTGCAGGAAGAAGGGATTGGTGGATGCTCTTCTTGAGGGCAGTTCCCCTGAAAGCTTTCAGGAGTCTCTCTTGGGAGCTTTAGAGCCATTGTCTGCTCTCTCCCAGAGCTGTCTGCAACATTCTGCTTTTAAGCCCTTATTCCACTTGACAGGGCCAGAGGGGCAGGGCCAGCCTTGTCCACAGCAACTTTTTAACTCCATCACTAGTGTAAGGTTTATATACCCCTTCACACCAATAGACTATAATAATGAATGCATCATTCATGAAAACAGTATCCAAGAGAGTAAAAAATCAAGGTCCTTTCCCAACAATCCATTTTTTCTCCTGTGAATTATTTGTCCTCTCTGAACTGCAGAGGTACAGAATGCATTTTTCTGGAATGTTGTGTAGAAGATTCCTTTAAAAAGAAGTGGGCACATTTTTATGTCTAAATATTGCTCGGTAGCATGTGACCAGATGGATCAGATCAAGGTCCGAGGCACTGCACAGGTAGACAAGAATAAACTTTGTCAGATTATTGACCTCTGCATCACATCAAAATAGTGAATGTACTGTAAAGCCTAATATCTGTGTGGTATTGAACTCTGCTCTTTAAAACAATTTCTATGAGAGCTTTTCTTTCTACATCTGAGGGAAGAGAAGGCACCTCTCAAGGAAAATGGGGCTCTATTGAAAAGTTGACAGCTGTTGTAACATTGTGTCAGTAAAGGCAAAGACTAGATGACATGGAGGATGACTTAAATGCTTTGACTAGACAGCACTCGTTGCATCATAGAGAAATAAACTGTTAAATAATACAGATGGCTAGGAAAGCTGATACTGGGAGAGGGATAGGATCCCCTGAAAAGGCTGTCCTTCTGGGAGATATGTTTAGTGAATTATAATACCATAACAAGCTACCTACCACCTGGGAACTGAGCATGTTCACAGGACCTCAACCAGAAAATCCAAATCAGTTGCTGGACCCAGACCTTTTTAAATAAAGGCCCAAATCATGCCCCCAAGAGCTGCATGTGCAGGGGATGCTCCATGTAGGAAACAACACTTCAGCAGGAAAACAGGGGGTTCATCAGCTACCTCTTTGGAAGTGTTTTCCCCTTCCCAACACCCCATGGAGAGCTGCAAGGAGAGAAGGATTGAAAATGGTGTGGGCAGTCCTGTACTGGGTATGGCAGAGAGACGGATATCATCCTCCCAACATCCCCCTGGAGCTGACTTGGGAAAAGTAATACAGTCTGCTGCACTGCTGCATTTCCTTTCCTGTGGAGCCCCATCCCAGCTGGGGAGTCCTGCTTCTTTAAAGGCAGTACTGGGGTACCAATGGCCAGGAAGGAAGGAGTGCTGGGAGATGAAAGCTGCCATGGGAGCCCAGGGCCTCCATGAGAATGGATCCCACTAGATCCATGTGGCTTGGAGTCAGGCCCTGTGACTCACTCTGTGAGAGGCAAGCTCCACATCCAATCTGATGGGTTTTACTGCAGTCAGGACAATCCCAACATTACCAACACCAAGCGTTCAAAAATCATGAGGCTGGCTTCAAAATCACAAGATTTCATAAAATAATAAATGTTGAGTTATTTTTTATTTGCCTTCTGATTTGGGTCTTTAGGCTTCACATTTCCAAGCTTTTCTTCACAGTCATCAGGGCTAGAAACTCTTTTTTTTTTTTTAGGTGGGGAAAGACAGGGCGAGGAGATTCTAGTATAACCCAAGGACTACAGAAGCTAAGAAAAACGCAAGACTTGTGAGAAAATCATGAGAGTTGGCAATGCTGCTTGAATCTGGCACAACATTCTTAAGGGTTAAAGGGAAAAAAAAGTGCCTCGTGGGCTTTGCATGGAGCCTTAAGGCTTGGGAGCAGGGAGAAAGGCCTAAGGGTGGTAGTTTTCCATTTCAGCACTTCAGAGTAGAATCTGTGTGACACAGGCCAACAATCTTGCCAAAATAGAAGCTGCTTTCTTTTCAAAGGATGCAGCTTCCTAATCACTTCTACTGAAAAAGAGGGATCCCCAGAGCAACTGAAAACATGGGCGGAAATGCTGCAATCCATGATCCACAATAGTGTTGAAGAAAACGTGGTGGTCAGGTCATGGGGGAGACAACTAGGATACACCTCATTTTACTCAGTATTAAAAAATCCTATATAACAAATTCCTCCCTAACAACTTTTCTCTCCAGAATAAAATGGAATACAGAGCTTGATCTTAGCCTGTCTAAAGAGAATTGGCCATGTATTTGCCATAGTGTTCTAATGACATCAGAAACTAGCCCTAATTTATTAAGTTATTATATACACAAAACTGTATCACGCAAAATTAAAAATATTAATCCTTAAAAGCAAGGAAACTCAGGATTAATGATAATACTTGCTTCTGTGGGTGTTACCGTACATTGTAAAACCACCCATTGTCTGCGAACTCCTAAACTACACAGTCTCAAGAGGAAAAGTCAAAGATAAACTGGAGTCTCAACCTTAGCTCTGACTGTCCTACTTTTCTAGATTTCAATCACAGCCTTACTTTTAAAACTTCTTTTCTGATTTTCTAACTGCAATTTCGGAACATCCGAGTCAATATGTTAGATGGTAACAGCTCATGCTTGCAGAACTATCTGTTAAGATAATTTTTGAAATATATATTCTTTCTGTTGTAATAGCTTCAAAGAAGCTTGAATAATTTAACTGAGTAAATAAGTTTTCAATGTTTAAAACACACTCTCTGTGTAATGGAGCCAAATAGCATGAAATCAATATTTAGGCATCCTTTTTAATAAAATCAATGCTTTAGTCAAATGGTTTCTTTAGTATCATAACACAAAGAAGATAGTTGACAGTAACGCTTTTGGAGCCTTTCTCTATTAGCATATTGATATGTAGTATTGAGATGTACTGTAGAACTGTTAGTATGGATTTGCAAATTAAGGCCCCAGTGGTGCCTATTAGGTAAAACTCCTCACTGCAGAGTGGAAAGGAGATAGCTGCACCACACTACAGTAGACACAGGGAGGAAGAATGCCTGTGGAATTCCCAGACCCACAGAGGGTTGGGCACCCATTACAACATCCCCCTTTTGTATTGAAATTTATTATTCCCTGTTTGGCAGGCCGGCTCCTCTGGCTAGGGAAAAGGGGAACAGACCCAGGCCTTGCCTCTGCCCTGGGCCATCCCTGCCCTGCTATGGGGCACCATGGATTGTTATTATTTATACGTTACTGATATTGCAGGAGTGCCTAGAGCTCTCCTAGGGATTAGGAAAGGAGCAGTCCCTGCACTCTCAGAGACAAAGGCTATGATCCTGTCTGGTTGCTCTTCCATCCCTCCTGCACTGCAAGTCTGTTTGCCTGGCCTTTGCAATCTGGCCCTCCCACAATTAAATGGAGAGTTTCTCTGCACATGTACTAACTAATGTTCATATACAACATTAAAGAATATTGACCTGATTTTTGGAGGTGCTGAGCAACCACTGCTTCCAATGAAGTGATCCTATATCTATATCAATCTGGCTACAAACAAACAAGGTGTTCACGTCACACTATGGACTAATGGCCTGCAAAATGTCAAGTTCAGTAATGATGCTGGGTTTGAGTTACAGCAATGTAAAAGGAAACATCTAAAAGTAGGGGGAAACTGCTACTTTTTGCTCTCATAAATTTAAAATGTCCAAGCCAATTTGTGTGTATAAAGATTTATAGATCATTTGTTTACAGTCTGAGACCTTGTATGCTAAAGTTTGATCCCAGCATGAATTTTTATGACCAAGTTTTAAGCCCGGGAAAATAGGAAGATACAATAGAAATGCTGACAGTCCTCTTATCACAGAGGCAGTAGCAGATGCTGCTATAATAATCCATGCTCCTATAGTCAGAGTCTACTTTTTTTTATACCCTATAGAAGTGGTAAATAATATTGGGACAAAATGAGTTGGGATACTTAGGATTCACTGTAGCAAAGAGAATCAGAACAACAAAAGCACTCTCACTGATGAAATTGGAAATGTTTTTTTTTAATTAACACTTCTAATTAGAATTTAACATCTCACTAGCTTCGTATGGGATTTTTCGCTTCCTTAACCTCACGGAAACCTATCTATTGGCTCTAAATAGGCAGTCACTTACCATGCACCACTTGAGGATTTCAATTAATCCCAAATCCTCTAACTTTGGTGTGTGAACTTGCATTTTTCTTTGCATGCCATTCCTTAGTGCTTCAATTTTCTTACCAAGAACCTTCTCAACAGGTTTTTTCTCTCTTTTCTTCCTGATTCTCTCTAATTTTTTTTAAAGATGATGGTATTTTATTTTATAACTATGGGACAATGCAACATACATGAAGTAGCTGATAAGATCTGCTTGGCATATCTCTGGGGAGCCATATGTCTATAGACACTTCTCAAAGTCTAGCACCCAACCAGCCCTGTTAATCTGAAGCCCCTGTTGGAAGAGGAAAAATGTTAAATGGCTGAAGGTAGTTTGATTAGATCAATAAAAAAGAACCAATACTTTTTAAAGAAATCATGTTTTCTATTGTTTGTATGTTAAACCATTTAAAATGAAGTGTTTGGTTAAAGTCATCCTTACCAGGTGCTAGAGAACCAAACCACCAAGAAGAATGTCGTGTTAGATATAATTGCTTTTGTGATTTCTGTACTGATTTATCCACAACCTCAATCCATTTTAACATCTAGCAGAGAACAGTAAAATATTTCCCCATTGAAATGGGAACCTTAAACAGCTCCTAATTTTTTTTTAACAGCCGTAAAATTGAAAATTTAAGTTGTTCAGGGTAGAATTTACTGAATATTGGCAGCTGTGCCCATGATGAAAAAAAAAAAGGTTTTGAAGACGTGAGATAGGTTCTAGCTCCAGAGGTCCAGGATGGAGTGGAAATTTTTTAATCTATAACTGTTGGAGAAATAATAATCTACTAACATTAATAATTTACCTTCCCAATAGGTTCATTCCTTGTGTTCAAATCTATCATTAGTTCCTCCCATATCTGAGTTACTGTTAGATTCTCCACTGCTTTTTACAGTTGTAACCAAAGCAATCTCTTTCAGGGGGTTCTAACTAGAAAGGTTTGTGATACTGCTGTATATTTAAACTTGGAAGGATTAGATTTTTATCAGTAAACATCAATAAATATCAATTTAATTATACATACACAAACCAACAACAAATATTTCAATTGATAATAAGCAAAATGTACAGATAGGCAAAGTGAGAAAAATGCTGCTTGAGAATGTGTTAGAGTTTGATTTAAGTATATTTACTTAGTATATTTTGGCAGGTGATATTGACATTTGTTGTTTTAACAATTATAAAGCTTTAACTTTTTGAATCTCAGTGTATCCTGTCATTAAATAATTATTCTCTAACTCCCCCATTGTCTGACTCCCCACAACTGTGATAATGTAAAATCAATAAAAATAAAAATGCTTCAAAATAAACATCGCTGTTGTCTATCAAAATTATATATAACAAAAATCAAATTCTGCCAAGCCTATGTGTATTATGCATTCTGTACATCTTATTGGTTCAACAATAGTTTTGAACATGGCTTTACAATTTATTCAGTTGATAAGAGTGTGCCCATGTTGGTATTAAATAATACTATTGCTAATTTTATTAGGCAGGGAACTGTGGTTCTTCTGCATTTATACCTTTTAAACAAACATGTGGTGTGCATTATTTCCTATGTCTTTATTTCCAAACCAATGTGAAAAATATCTTCAGCAAATAATAGGCATATGGATTGCAATCTACAGGTTAAAGTTATTCTCAAAAATATTTACAGGACAGTACAGGGTGAATTACACCTATTTTGCAAGATCTCTTGCAGAATATATTCTGAAAATTCAGGAGGGAAATAAATTGCAGATATCTTGCACACATGCTGTAAATTACCTAAGTAAATGCATTGCAAGTTCTGGATGAAACTTTTCCAGTGGTGTGCAGTTATCTCAGACAGCTTGCATATGCTGTGTGCAGCAAATTTGTGTGGAAGAGTTTCTGTAACTTAAAAAAGCTCTCTACACAGCTATTTTTAGCATGGTAACACAAGCCTTGAAAACCTGAATCTGTTGACTGGGGCTCAGAGGCTCGCTGCCTCAGGCTGCAAGTAGCTGTGTAGATGTACCAAGAGGCTACTTTGCCAAAGTTAGGGTTACCATACGTCCGGATTTCCCCAGACATGTCCGGCTTTTTGGTCCTCAAATCCCCGTCCGTGGGGAATTTTCAAAAAGCCGAACATGTCCAGGAAAATAGGGAGGCATAAGCCAGGGTCCGCCCGGCCCCAACACGACCCGCCAGATCCGCAGCGCAGCCCAGCCGCCCAGGCTACATTGTAGTGAGCTCGGGCGGGGGGAGGAGGGATGCAGCCACAGAAGGCGGTGGAGGGGCCGCTGCTGCCCCCGCAGGCCGGGCAGACCGCGCACCCCAGCCGAGCCCACAGGACCATGGGGAGGCTGGGCCCAGCCAGCGGCTCGGGCTTCCCTCACGGGTGGGGACCCCCCGGCCACTGGGGGACCCTTCCTGTGGCCCCGTCGCCCTGCGCGGTTCAGAACCCAGCGCTGCGGGAGCTGTTTCCAGCGGGGACAGACAGGCCTGGGAACGTGCTTGGCGGCGGCAGGAAGGAGGCTGCGGCATGGGGCGGGGAGTGCGGTGTATGCCGGGGCTGCAGGGACCCACGCCGCCCCGGTCACCGCTGAGCGTCCGAAGCCCCCGCCAGGCAGATCCTGCCGGGTGAGCGGGGGAGCAGGGCAGGCGGGGGGCGCAGAGGCTGCAGGGCAAGGAGGAGCAGGGCAGGCAGGGGCATAGAGGCTGCAGGGGCAGGGGGGCGCAGGGGCAGGGCAGGCAGGGGGTGCAGAGGTTGCAGGGCGAGTGGGGAGCAGGGGGCACAGAGGCTGCAGGGAAAGGGGGGGTGCAGAGGCTGCAGGGCAAGTGGGGAGCGGGGCTCACAGAGGCTGCAGGGCAAGGAGGGGTGCAGAGGCTGCAGGGCGAGTGGGGAGCAGAGAAGCAGTTAGCAACCCCCAACCAAGATCAGAGCGGGGTGCTCAGAGGAGGGGGCAGAGTTGGGGCAGGGACTTTGGGGAAGGGGTTGGAATGGGGGTGGGGATGGGGTGGGGTTGGGGCAGGGCCAGGGGTGTGGAAGGGGTGGAGTTGGGGCAGGGCCAGGGCCTCCGTGGAGTGTCCTCTTTTTTCAGTGTTGAAATATGGTAACCCTAGCCAAAGTGGTTCCTAAGGCTGTAACTGTAATGGTACACTCCAGTTTCTTATGTAATAGGAACTTGGGTATAACAAATTGCAGGTATAATTTTAGAAGCCAGGTTGAGACCTTTGAAAATTTGACCCACCCACTCTGAGGCCCACCTTGCTCCTTCTACCACTCTCCTCCCAGCCACACTTCCTTGATAGCCAGCCCCAAGCCTTTACGATTCGTGAGATCAATTTAAACAACATGAGATCTGGAAAAATAGCAAGTGCTAGGTGCTTTTTCATGTCACATTGTCAAGATTTTTCCCCACAACACGGAGGGCTAGAAACTTCTTTTTTAAAATGAAAGCTGAGATTCTCATGTATTCACATGACTCCAGAAAGAGAAAAGCTCCAGATATTTTGAGACTTGGCAACACTGCTGATGTTTTTCATAGTGCCTCTGCTATTCACCCATACACAGACTCCTTGGTGACTTCTCTCCCTCTCCCACATTTACTAACAGGTTATATAATCCATAATTTTTCTCTCTGCTCCTTCCTTGCTTGTTCACACACACTAATAGCTCCTCCTGTTCAAAGATTCCCTGATTGCTTTCCTGTTATTTCCATGGCATACATAGATGCCCTGCTCCACATACTCTCTCCCCGTCCAGTTCAGATTCCATTCTTTCTGCTACCTTTCCTTACTGAAGGATTCATTTCCATTTGGGCTGAAGTCCCTTTAGCTATTAAGTGCTGCATTGAGGAAGTCATTTGTAGGGCACAGCAGGAGCAACTTTATTGGACCTACCAACTTATAAACAATGCAAGATAGTCTCTGCTTGGCTCTAGCTCTTTGAATTAACCATCTACATATACACATGAATATAGAGCAACATACTTATCTTTTGTATACAACACTTCTAGCAATAACTACTTACACTCCTAGCTGTTTCCTGGCAAGACCAGGCCTTATTTTATCCTTCTAGAGGCTGAATTATGCACCCAAAAGGTGGGCATACAAGGAATGACAGATTGGGCGAGGAGACTGCAAGCCTCAGTTGACTGAGAATCACAGACAGTTTGGGTTTTTTTATGTTTACTGTGAAGATGTTTGTTCTGTTTTCTAGTTCAATATTTCAAGCTAAATTCAGCCCTGCAGTGAGTGGATGCAACTCCACTGGCTTTGCACAAAGGCTGAATCTGAGTTTTCTTGTTAGACCAGTGCCAATAATTACCGCTTTGTGTGTATGTTTTTAAAAAGGCTTCGTTTTCTTAAGAGAAGGGGGAAGATCAACAGAGGGAGCAGTCAAAAATCACCATATATAAGTAGCATTCAATGAGAACCTAGAAAAAAGGACTGTTGCCAATTAGATACACAGAACTAACACAAAAGGCTGAGTGTGAGTGCCCCCTGCCTGGCCACACAGGAGTGGAGGCGGTGCAGAATAACCTCTCCCATGTGCAATAGTCATCCCTATGTTCTGGGGAGATCAAGGACTGTCATGACTAGAAACCCCTACAGGAAACAGGGAGGAGATGGGGCCATGGCCCAACATCCTGGCTCATCACACAGGATGGATGATGCAGATCGCTTTCACAAGAAAAGATGAGCCGCAACCCCAGCAGAGATTTCTGTGGCTTAATCTTTTCCATGGTTCTCTTGTAGTGGCTCTGCCTTGCCTCCTACTCAGGACTGTGGTTTAAAAGCTAGAATGAATCCAGAGTGAATTATTGCACTATAAATAGTTCAGTAAGAAACAGTCCTGCACTGGCAGGAAATGGGCAAATGTTCTAATTAGGTGCTGTCCAGCTCTAACATCCATTCTGCTAACTACCTAATGAGCAAATTTTCAGCCCAACTCCTTCTGGGTCAGAGAAGGTTCTGATTACTCCACTGTGGGAGCTGTTGATGAAGGTTCCTTTCCTCTCATCTTTTCAGAGCTGGCTTAGAACATTATACTATATCCCTTAGCCCCTTTTGTATAAAAAACATTGGCATTGCAATTGGAAGTTCCTCCTGCCTGTATGTGAATGCTTTTAGTAAAAAGAAAACTAAAGCACTATTTGGCAATAATTTTCCTCTCTACAAGTATTTTAAGTTTTTGTTCATCATCCTACGCTTTGTCATCTGCTCTCACGTCAGTCTGAGAACAGACTTGATGCATTAACATCACATTCACAGTAAACTCATTACACAAATGAGCTTCTTTTGAATACTGCCCTGTGTATATCTCAGCAGCTATGTTGACTCAGGACTCATGCACTGGAAAGGCTGGATTAGCTCAGTGAATTAGTGAACTGACCCTCCTTCCCCATCTTTATCCCCTTTACATACTTCCACTCCTGACCCCTCTCCCCCACATACGCTCCCACATACATACTGGTTTAGCATAGGTCAGTTTCAGAGGTTGCCTTTTCATCAAGAGAGCCAAATGAGGATGGAGCTGGGTATGTCTCATGAGCTTTGGTGCTCTAGTTTCCTAGAGTTCATAACTCCGGAGAACAATTTGCTGAAGCACTAGTTAGCAGGTGATTTACAGAACTGCAGTTTTCTCAGTGACTTGCTGAAACACCCAGGGCAAAGTGCTATTTATCACACATAGTGATGCATAATAGCAGGGGCTGACCAAGCTGTAATTATGTCACAAAAAAATCTCACAAATTTATCAGACCTTTAGTGAAGGGACACATTTGTCTGTTGTGTATATTCTGCTGCCACCAAAGTTATATTTATAGGATTGTTCTTTAAAAGGGAACATAAAGAATGTCCATGCAACCTGCACTTGGATGAAAAACAGCATGATTGCCGAGGGGAGCAAAGACAAGGGTTTGAGCTTGCTACTGAGAAAGCTGTGCCCAATAAAGGTGTTGATCATTTGCTCCTAAAGGAAGGATTTTACATTGTGTCCCATCCTTCCTTAAAATCCTGACTTTGCTACAAGCTAAGATATAAGTGAAAACCTGTAATGTCCGCTATTTAGAAGCTGGCAACTATGCGAACCTGGCTTCTTTTACAAAGAACTGCAAATTGCTCCTCTTCGCCCAGGTCTTCTCAACTGATTAAATGCTACCTGTCTGGTAAAGTTGTATGCATTAGGGGAGTCTCCAGTTTCATCTCTCTTAATGGAATCTTAGATGTCTCAACTCCAATGTGTTCCATGCAACAGCAATTGGGCAAAATAACCTATGAGCTTCTAAGAAATGTTATTGATACTTATCAATCAACCAGTATCAGCACCATAAACAAAATGTACCTATTAGTGTAAAAAACAAGGCAATGGGCTGACACCTCCGTATATCACCTCAAGCATATTGCAGATGTTGAGGCTACACTCAAAGCTGTACTGTTTCAAGGTTAGTCACGCAGAATCAACAAAGAACAAAACATCTGCATAACAAAACCTGTCTTTTCTGAGACACCTCTGAGGTTAATTATATTTTAGGTTGGATGGTCTGGATTATACTTTTCTGTATCATGCTGACATACACTAAGGAAACACCTGATCCCCTCACAAATTCCAATATGTATATTATGAGGCCAATCCAGTGCACAAAATGTAACAAATACAAAATATAGACTTAGCATTATGACATACATATGATTATCTCAATATGCAATGAGATTGGTTGGCTGGCGTTTCCTTTCTTATGTACTGGGCTGCACTATGCAATATGGTCCAATTGAAAACAAAGATATCTAATATGTGCATAGGATTATAATTATGTTCCTATTCCTAGACAAAGCTTTGGATATACTGTACCTTTCTACATTTGTATTATTTTGTTTTTTTAAATTTCTTGTGAATGTTGCTTTTACATCCCAACTTCTCTCCAGCTAGAGAGAAGCCACTCATTCAGTTATAGCCAGTGGTTCTTATTTCTCACTATTTATAGGTCTTAAGAAAAAAAAATCAACACTAACAATGGGCTTTCAGGGAAATGGAAAGTATATTAAAGAAGAAACTTTCCATCAAGGAAGAAACAAAGAGAACTAAACAGGAGTGACCTTGATGTTAACAATGAGGGACTGAGCCTAATCAGATACTATATGAAGGAATTTAGAATTCAAGTACAGTATGTTATATTTAGAAAATTAACAATTTGACTGTACAATGATTCTGTATTGTAATCTGTTAGTGTCATTTGGAAAAGGATCTTTACAATGCTGCAAGTGGTAATGACAACATTGTATTTCCTCATCTGATATAAAATCAATTTTTCAGGGAGGATAAATGATGTAACATTGAAAGAGTTTTCCAAACATGTCTCCATTTATTGCAGATTTATGTGAAATTCGCACAGTGGCCCAGAATTGCAAGAGACAGAAATAAATTCCAAAAGAGTGTAAGTTTAGAAAACACAAATATGTGTTAAGAAAACAAAATATAAATTCCTTAACACTTGCAAATTCAGAAAACAAAACACAAGTTCCATAACACATGCCACAGGGTCTCATTATTACAAAAGGATCTGCTGATCATGTGAGTAAGATTGAGACAGAAACTGACCAATGGACCGAATTGATTTTGAACTTTGACCTCCTGCATCTCTACAGTAATGCATTAATTGCATCATTTTCTATTTCACTAAGCAAAAGCTGCTCCCCCCCCCCTGCCATAGAAAGTTGTAAAATTGCATGCAGTCATTAGTTTTTTGTTTTTCCATAACACTTGATGAAATAGCAGATGTAATCAGTTTTACTGCAGAAACTGTTTGGACAGTTTCAGTAGGGGTTTGTGGTCAGATCATGCAACCCTTACTCATGTTAGTGGGACTACTTGCATGAGTTTTGGCTCTTAGTATTAGCTTAAATATGTTTGCACATGGGTCATAGGGTAGCTGGTCCCCGTGAATAGACCAGACCCAGCTTCCCTGTGTCAGAACAGCTAGGCCCAACTGAGCTAGTTAAAGGGGGCAGGGCTACACCTGGGGCTGTAAAAGTCTGTCAGAGGGCAGGAAGATGAGGAGTCATGGGGCAGGCTGTGCCTGTGGAAGGGAACTACAGAGAAGTGGAGCTAACTCAGGTAGTTGGTCCCTGGAACAAAGGGGCCAAGTGCTCCAGGAGAGCAGAGCTGCTTGAATGAGAACTGGCTGTGAGAAAAGAACTGACTGAGAAGGGAAGCTGGCTGGGACTAGGAAGCTACAAGAAGCAGGATTGCCAGAGAGCCAGGAAGAGGAGGCCATGAAACCCTATGGCAGAAGATGAGGTGAAGAACTGTGTTTTGCCTGTTATGTGCTTATGTTTGAACAAATAAACCTACATAAAGGAGACTGGGCATGACAGTCAGTGCTTGCTAAGCTGGGGAGAAGCCCTGCTGAGTCACTATGTACACACAAAACATACCAGACTGTGATATGATATGATATGAATTTTCCTGCTTCCAAAATCACAGAATTTTCTTGAGTCTGAGAGCAACTCCGATGAAAAGTTCCAAGAAGGTCTAGCTATCTGTCAAGAACCCTAAAGAGATTTTCTTCATGATTATCCCTAAAAAAAATCTGAAGAAGTTGGGAGTGGCAAACATGGTCAGACTGGAGTCACTCAACTCACTAAAGTTTTAGATTTCTTCACAAGTCCAGAAAATAGCTTCATGTTAGAAGTGAGATGCAAAATAATGTGGTATAAATTTTCAAAAAGTAACAAGCGATTTGGATGCCTCAGAATCCTGGTATTCAAAGTACTTTAAAAGAACTTGAGCATTCAGCCTCTAAAAATCACACTCCCTTAAGGGGGTCTTAAGTTGGGAGCTTACTTTAAAAAAAATAATTAAGCTGATATATTTAATGACCCCACATTTATGAAAAATCCATTCTCTTCAAATAGTAAATTCTATAAATTAGATATACAGTCAAGTCAAATTACATAAGAACCAATGGTCCATCTAGCCCAATATCCTGTTTTCTGACAGTGGCCAATGCCAGGTACCCTGGAGGGAATGAACTGGACAGGCAACCCCTGTCATCCACTCCCAGCTTCTGGCAGTCAGAGGGCTAGAGACATCCAGAGCCTGGGGTTGTATCTCTTACTATCTTGGCTAATTGCCATTGATGGACCGATCCTTCATCCTATCCTTATCTAGTTCTTTTTTCAACCCAATTATAGTGTTGGCCTTCACAACATCCCCGAAAACGAGTTCCACAGGATGACTGTGTGTTATGTGAAGTAGTACTTCCTTTTATTTGTTTTAAACCTGCTGCCTATTAATTTCTTTGGGCGACCCTGGTTCTTGTGTTATGTGAAGGAGTAAGTAACACTTCCTGATTTACTTTCTCCACATCAATCATGATTTTATAGACCTCTGTTATATCCCTTCCTAGTCGTCTCTTTTCCAAGCTGAACAGTCCCAGTCTTTTTAATCTCTCCTCATATGGAAGCTGTTCTATGCCCTTAGTCATTTTTGTTGCCATTCTCTGTAGTTTTTCCAATTCTAATATATCTTTTTGAGAGGGGGGTGATCAGAACTACACACAGTAATCAAGGTGTGGGTGTTTCATATATTTATATAGTGGCATTATGACGTTTTCCATTTTATTATCTATTCCTTTCCTAATGGTTCCTAACATCTGTTTGCTTTTTTGAGTGCCCCAGCACATTGAGTGGATGTTTTCAGAGAACTATCCACAGAGACTCCAAGATCTCTTTCTTGATTGTTAACAGCTAATTTAGACCCCATTTTTGTATGTATAGTTGGAATCACTTTCCAATATGTATTACTTTGCACTTACCAATATTGAATTTCATCTGCCATTTTGTTGCCCAGTTACCCAGTTTTCTGAGATCCCTTTGAAACTCTTCACAGTCTGCTTTGGACTTAAGCATCTTGAGTAATTTTATGTCATCTATAAACTTTGCCACCTCATTGTTTACCCCTTTTTCCAGCTCATTTACGAATACGTTGAATAGCACAGGTCCCAATACAGACACCACTATTTACCTCTTTCCATTCTGAAAATTGACCATTTATTCCTGCCCTTTATTTTCTGTCTGTTAACCAGTTACTGATACCTGAGAGGTATTACTAATTTGGCTAGAGATATGGAGTGAGTCTTCACAAGTACTTGATGTTTTATAGAGCATTCTGCAAATATGCTGTCTGTCTTTAGGAGGAGACAACAATTCACTCTGTTCTTGGCCAGACTCTTTGAAGTAGAGGCCCCTGTCATCCGTTCTGGGCAGTTTATATAGAGTTACAGCTCCTCCTTGGACCATTTCTCCCCATATGAGAAACTGCCACAGTGAGCTCTCCAGCCTGCCAAGTTGGCAGACTCTATTCTGAAATCTGGAGAAGAGCCAGAAATCACTACAGCATTCTGAACCTCCACTCTCAGTCAGTCGTCAGCTTGGATCAGCACTCTTGCTTATATTGACATAGGAACTTCCTGATCATAATTTGGACTCAGCCAAAATCTCTCTGCCATCATGCCTAGAAACTGCTAAGCAGGGCCCTATTAAAATACTTGGGTTGATCCATACAGTAGACCTAGCCTCTTGATTGATTTCTTAGAGAACCGGAAAGGCTTCATAAAAATTCTGCAGTTTTCCTTCTCACATCTGCTCAGCATACAGGGACACAGCCTTAATGGTAATAAAAAAAAAGGACTGAGAAATTGCCTGTCACATAGACTATAATCTGTTTATTTACAATAAAGTTAATTGGTGATTCTGTTAATTCCAGCAGGTGAAAACTTTTCTGAAGCTTCCCTCGGGGAGTTGTTTCCTCATTCACTGAATAGAATGGTTCATGAAGAACTATTGGGAACTACAAGCAATATAGGGTCACATGCAGGAACTGATAATCTCTTGCTCTTCTCCCAGATGAAGAAACTCAGAGACAAGAGCAGACAAAAATGCAAGAAAAAGGAGAAAATGGGAATGGTGGGATTCTCTGGAAAATGTAAAAGTGTCTTCTCTATACCAAGAGTTATAAACTTATTTAGCTTCCCTGTGTTTCTACACCTGGTTCTGAAGTTGGACTTGGTACTACATTAATAAAACCTGGGGAAGGAAATTTATGAAGGAAGGTGCTCTCCCCTTTCCTAGGTTCTCTGCAAACTTTGTGTGTGTGCTTGTCAAGGTAAGGTGACATCTGTGGTAGTGGCTGTTCTGGGAGTTCTAAATATGTCTGACTTATTCAAAATCAGGGTGAAACCCTGTCCCCCTAAAGTCAATGGCAAATTTCCTATTGACTTCAATGGGGTCGGGGTTTCGCTGCAGATATTTAATGTAAAGCAGCTGCTACTATGGAGCAATATTATACTAGTCAGAATGTTGTGTCCTGGAAGTTATTTTTAAAGATTATTTGTTTCATGGTTTTTGTCTGAACAGACATTATTACTTCTTTTGTCGTATATATATATATATATATATATATATATATATATATATATATATATATATATATATATATATATATATATAGCATTCATACAGGGCAGCTACATAAAAACATAAAATACTCTTGATGTATGGGCAACATAATGCTTATTTCTTAAAATCCAGACCCTTAACACAACAATAAAAGAACAATAAAAGACCCTTCTTCCCAGTGTCAGCACAACTTCTCCCTCCTTGCTGTAGGCTGGCTCATTGCAGATTTGACAGATGATATACTTCCCTACAGAGCCCCCTTACTCTGCAGACCGGACCAGGAAACCCTTTAAGATTTAAAGTGACATCTTGTAATTTGTACAGTTTTCAAGACCCCAAACTTTTCTTATGAAATGCCAGAGAAACTGTAAATGTCAGCTGAATGTCATGAGAGAAACACTTCTAAACTGTACACACTTTTAAAGAATTGCTTAAATTCTTATAAACTTTTCAGAAATAATATACCACAACTCAAAGGCATAAACACTTCAAGACACTGACTCTCTTATGATCCAGGTCCACTGGTGTAAAGGGGGCAGATAGCTGGTGGAGACAACCACAGAACCAGTATAAAAATCTGTATATCAGAGTAATCAATGCCTTGATTGGCACTGGGGCACATCGGAAGCATCACCATGAGTGGGAAGTGCTCTTCCGGGTATGGATGGGAGTATGGCTAGAGTACAATACATTCTGATTGCTCTGTGCTGCTATAGGAACCTATAGACTAGGGAGCTATTGGCAGCTGATGAATATGCAAGTACGTTTTGCCATGGGCTTAGCAGGCCCTGAGTCAGGCTTAGTAAAGGAGATACCAAGGGACTTAAAGTAAACATTGCCCCTCCTATGGCCATGGGCATAGCCCAGGAGCTGGCTCTCATTAATTATTTTCTGAGCTACCTGTGTACAAGTGCCATTTTTTGGTATCTAACCTAAGTAATTCCCTATAATAAACAAGGAGGTCACTAAATGTAAGTGTGGGAATGGTCCCACTATTGTGGGGAACTTTCCTGGCTTCTGCACTACCCCGGTGAAATGGGCTAGCGAAAGGATCTGAGTCCTCGCTCCCACTTCCTTTACCCAGAGGCCTCCCTGCCCTCAAGGACTGCACTTCCACTCTCCCGACTGGCAGAGTCCTCGTAACCCCGACAAGGCTGGGCCCAGGATTCCTGGGGGGCTCGACCCCCAACCCTGCTGTGGTCACATAGGGCAGGGGCTAGGGTGTCCCCACTCTGGGGTACTCTGTCTGCACTGGGCACTTCCCTGACCCACGGATCATTTCATACAATTTAAAGCAAATACAAGTTTAATTAACAATTAATTTTAAAAAAAGAATAAGGAAAAATGGGAAAGGTTAAAGGAAAACACATCACCCCGCTCTGTGGCAGGAAACATTACAGTGTCTCTGGACATCAGGGCACTTCACAGTCTGTTCTTTGTAGGTCCCAGGCCTCCTTCTCAGGCCCTGGGAGTGCTGCAGGGATGCTGCGGGTTGGACACTTGCAATGGTCGTGGCCATACACCTCCGGGTTTTGGGTAGTGGGACCCTTCTTCCCAGTGTCAGCCCCCCATCAGGTTATGGTCCCTCTCTCAGTCTGGCCTGCAAGGGCCCTTGGCTGGGGGTGTCTTTCCGTGCTGGTCCCTTTACCCGAGGTCCCCCCTTGGCTGGCCGCACTTGCTCACCACACCTGGCTCTGTGGCTGCAGCTCTGCTCCCAGCACAGGATCTGCTCTCCCTGGGCGGCGTCTCTGGCTCTGTGGCTGTGCCTCTGGCCCCTCTGGATCTGGTACAGCTCTCCTCCCAGCTCATCTTGGGCCCCTGCTTTCTCCTTAGCTCGGCCCCACTCTGTCTGACCCAGGCAATTCCAACTCACACGGAGGACGGGACCCCCCCGGCTTCCTGACTCCCTGATTAGCCTGCCCGCCCTGTCAATCAGGCTCAGAGGCTGAGGCTGACCTGGAGCATTGGCCTCTCCCCAATCTTTTAGTGCTAGGATCTAGCCAAGCAAAACACCCCCACTGAATGTTAGTAAGGGGGCAACAGTCCCCTTACATAAAGACAACAAACTTGAAAAAAAAAAAACATGTAACGTAAAACAGTAAGGGCCTATGAGCTGTCTGACTTAGTGGTTGGAGCAAGGAGTACAGTCAGGGTCATGGTCATGCCTAGAGTCAAAGCTCGAGTCAGAGGCAGAAGTTATGCCACAGGTCAAAGCAGAGGTCAGGGCCAGGTAGCAGGAA
The DNA here is from genome assembly GCF_011386835.1 of Chrysemys picta bellii. NCBI lineage: Eukaryota > Metazoa > Chordata > Testudines > Emydidae > Chrysemys > Chrysemys picta. Next base: position 240,030,226 of record NC_088791.1, on the reverse strand, counting down.
CAAGGAACCAGGCATGGGAGGAAGCAGGAACGTGGTCTCAGAGGTCTGGGAAACAACAGGCCTAGCAACTATTTGCTCAGACAAGGGATAAGGAATCTGTATAGCTGGTGATGTTCAGTCAATAGTCTGCTGTTAGTCATTTGACCCTACTGAACCAGCGGGTGTAGTGCCTAGTGGTGTGGTATTAGTAGCACTTCCCTTATCAGCCCTTGAAGCTTGGTGGTGCTGAGGATAAGGCTCCTGATTAGCAAGCCTGGGTTTGAGACCTCTGTGGCATCTGATAGGGCCACAGTTTCAGCAGCTGGAACATGAAGTCAATATGTAACAAAATCTTTGCATTTGGCAATCTGTCATTTGTGCACCAACAAGTGCCCTTGGTGGTGCACATATGTGTGCTTTTTTCACTCCAACTGCAGTCTCTACCTGTAAAACTTTGGTCCTAAACGTAAAGGAAAATTTACTTGCAGATTAAGCACCTTCTCCTTCGTAAATCCATCTTTCAAACCACCTGGACACCAATTATCTCTTCCTTTTCTGTTCTTTATCAACCTAAACCAAAAGTATAACCTCATTTTGTGTGTGTTTTTAGACCTCTTTACTTGCCATTTTCCACAGAAGACAAGTATCCTGCTTCTAATCTCACACTGGTTTTTACACCAGTGTAATTCCATTGATTATAATCCCAGGAGTTTAAGTGGGATGAGAATCAGGCCCAAGGTTGCAATGTTCACTGGAGCATCTCACTTAGTTAGATGTAGGGAATGTATAGCTCTGATTCCACATTTGAGCCGTGAGATGTATAGAAGCGTGTTTTTGATTTGCATGACATGGTCCCCGGCGCTTTTCTTAATCAGGCACAAAGCAGATTTTGCGTCAGACAGCATGACAGCTTTCACAGTGGTTTCATAGTTTCAATGGGAATAAAAATGAAATATCTATTCCCTCCCTCTGGACCTTTCATTTCACTTTTCACTTCTAGCCTGTGTCATCAGGCTCAGCTCAGGCCAGTTTAGAATTGTCCCACCTTTAAATCCTTGTTATTCAGGCCACATTCATGCTCTCATATTATATGCTAGTTACATGTAAAATGTCATCTCCAAGGCTGATTCATTATTACCTGAACTCCTAGAAGATAGGCTTACTTTCATATTTACCATAGTTTGACAAAGTAGCCAAAACAAAGTTCTGCATATTTGATAAGGTCAATTGACATTTTCTCTGCTAAGGTTATATTTGTATGTACTTCGCACTCATATAGGACATTCCATCTGATGCTCTCAAAGTACCTTACCAAAATTAGTAAGTTAAGACCCACAGCTCACCTTCTTCTGCATCATGGAGTGGGGTTGCTTGCCTGGATTAACTGATATCACTGTCACTTACCTTGTTTTCAGGCTGTTTCAGTTTTCTCTCCATTAATTGTATTAAATACTTTCATAGTTTTCAAGTATAGCTGCTGTTGTTTTCCTACTCCTTACTTCTTTTTTCCAGCTGTTATCATGCCCATGACCTACCAATGTGATTTGTTTAATTTTACCCAAGAGAGATTCTTTTTTTTCTAGGGCAGGCATTGTGTTTTGGAATTGTTCACTTTATGACAAGATTTCCTATATCATTTCTTTTGACATTTCCATCTGCATTTGGGAGACATCCAAGTTCATGCCAGTTGTGTTTATTGCACAAGGATCTTGGCATCAGGACCACTGATGACACATATTGAACTTTGCGGGGAAATATCCTAGCTTCTCAGTATGCTTTTTTTCATATTTTCAGCTTTGGCTGTCATCCCGTAATATCATCAAAGTAGCTAGGTCTGCTGAGGGTCAAGAAAAGAGAAAGTGGAAATCAAGGGAAAGAAGCTTTGTGGGAAGGGAAAAAATAGCACAGATGAGTGGGAGAATAGCAATCCAAGAGTCTCACCCAGAGGTCTAGAGAACAGAAAGCTAATTTTATTCACAGGGAAAAGAGAGTAGATGGTCATGCTGTAGGAAATGGGATAATTAACAAATTATACCAGGGAAGGGTTGGCTAAAGGATCTAGCTGCCTCAGTTTATCTATAATGCCAAACTATAGGGCTCATCTAGACCAAATCTTCAAGTTATGTTGGTTGAGCTATTTGCTGTGAATAATTCATGCATCAGAATTTGCCTTGTGTGTCTGGGAAGTCTCCACAAATTGATCATGTTCTTACTTATTCGATTTTTGTACTTGACAAATAATTTTTACAAGCATATTTGGGTCCATGGGTTTTTGTGTTTTGTTCTAAATGAATACTCCTTGGAGTCGTCATTATATGTTTGTGCAGCACCTAGCCTACTTTGTGTGCTCAATAAATAATAGCACTAACAGGAGTGAGAACATAAAACGTTCTCAAACACCCAGCTTCCAGTCAAAGGGCCAGATCCTCAGTAATTTGATATAGTTCATTGACTTCAAGACACATTGATTTACACTGAAGGTCTGGCCTAGAGAGAGTAGGCATTTACACAGATGTGAAGTCTGAGGTTCTCTCTTTGGTTAGATAGTAGGCTGGCCAGATGAGGAGGGAATGGAGTTGGCATCAAGTCTTGCTGTTGGCAGTAGTTAGAGTCAGGGATAGTGAAATGTCCATCTGTATTTCAAAGTCCCAAAGAACCAACCTATCCTCTGGGCCCTGTGCTCAGCCCCTTCCTTGGGTTTCCTTTCCTTGCCCTGGCTTTGGTATTGAGCAACTTCCTGCCCAGCCTAAGTCTTCCTGAGGCCTCTCTCCTCCTACAGTCTTTGGTCTGCCTGCCTGCCTACCTGAATTCTCTCAACCTATCTATAAGGCTTAGGTGTCTGAGTTATCACCTGATCCTTCTTTAGTCCCACCTTCTCTGGCTGACAAGTAACTGCCTAGGTGAAGTGAATGCGAATAACTGGACCTTTAACCTCTTCTCTCCTCATCCCATCACAGTTACACTGACCCAGGTCGTGTTACTGGGACCAGGAAATAAAACATAGTTTCTTATCAGCAGTCCTACTTGTCGGAGTCATACTATGGAAGTGCAGTGTCAACTGATAATAGTCAAAGAACTCCCAAGCCACTAAAAACCTCAAGGTCCCTCCCAAAACCACATCCTAAGGAAAAGTCTTAATAAACAGAGACTTTCAGGATATAGCGCTAGGATTATAAAATTGGGCTCTGTCACACTGAGTGAGTCTCAGAGTCAAGGACCTTTAAATTTAAATGCCCAGCCCCTGAACCCAGATGTGCCAAGTCAAGAATTCTGTCAGCTTGAGCAGCTGATCTCAAATGCTGGGCTGGAAGATGACAAGAAAGACAGGGTAATATTTTCAAAAGCACCTAAGTGACATAGGAACCTATGTCCCACTGAAAGTTAATTTTTTAAGAACACAAGACCCAAACCATAAATGAATTTATAAATGAAAACCAAGTCTTTGAATTACAGCCAGAAATCTAATGAAAGCCAGTCCAGTCTATGGATCATTGAAGTAATAAGCTCCAAGCTGAATATTTCTAAGTGAGTGAATAGTAACATTCTGCACTTATTTATTATTTTATTGTTTTTGCACGTAGGGTGCTCAGTCAGGGATCAAGGCTACGGGAGTTAGAATTCTGTGTATAGCCACTGTACACACACACACAACAAAAAGGAGGTCCCTGCCTAAGGATCTTATACTCCAGGTATAAGAAAAGAAACACCGGGGACAGGTGGGACCACAGATAACAGTGAGACACTTAAAAACAGAATAAGAAGTGGTCAGAGTACACCAGATGTCCAACCATTGCTGAGCTTTTTGTGCTAGCTATAGCAAAAGGTCCTTCAAGGGTAACCCGTGTAAAGTATTTTGTAGTAATAAAATGGAGCGAGAACTGTGCTAAGGACCACATCTGAAAGAAAAGGCCACACATTCCTTTCCCAGCAATGTCTAGGAGGAAAAGTACTCATTAGATACTGATATTTGGGCATCTAAGAGAACCTAAAGATTCAATAGGACCCACAGTTATGAAATGTTTCCATAAATAACAGGCATACTTTCTCAGTAAAAGGACCATGAATCTCCTCCAGTCAGCCAGCATTACCACTGTCTTATATGGACTTACTCTTCTGACAGACAGATAGCTCTCAGCCAAGCCCCAGTCACAAACAGATACAAGGAATATGAAGGGATTGCATTATCCAGATCCAGGATAAAAGAGACACAAAGCTGAATGTTGTTAATATACTGGTGGCTCTGCAATCCTCCAGCCACACTGTGGGTAGCTTGCTCTTTTCAATCTAGCTTAGTAAGAGGCAGACAGCTTTTCCACTTGCTACCATGGTGTCTGTTGAAGGCAACACTCAACATGTGCAGATCTGAAAATGAATGTGTTGCAGCTGTGTCATAATTTGAATCTATCACATAATAGGGCAAAAATGGTATGTGCCATCAAGGATGGGGATTTGCACACTGCATTAATTCAACTAATTGAATGTTCAGGGTTTTCTTAAGCTAACAGAAGAATGTGGAAAATGCATTGCCTAATGAACAGAAAGACTGCACACATTTTACCAACTCATTTACTTTTACAATTCATATCAAATTTATTACAAATTTTAAACAAAAAATTATTTTAAGTAGTTATAATTTTTATTAAAGCAATTTCAACAATGGAAGCAAAGTTAATAGGAGTTTCTATGTTTGGGTGCTTATGTGTTGCAACATGGAAAACAAGTCAAGGTAAATGAATGACCTAAATAGACACTGTTAAGTCATTACAGAGGAAATAACAAAGGAATGGAGGGTGCGAGGAAAAGGGAGAGTGAAAAAAGAAAAGGAAAGAGAGTGTAAAACAAATGAAGGAATGAATGGAGAACCAACATATTATGTTCTATATATCAGATATACTCTCATTTATTTACATGCCATCTTATATTTTTATCTAGTTTATCAGTGTCTGAGTCACTATAGTCTATTGTTTTCAGATGTCCTTAACTTTGTCTGTCTATTGTCTTGAAATCTGAATGCTAGCATGTCACATGAAGTGGATTCTGTTTGTGTGACAGTCTAGTCTTTGGCTGTGGGCAGTTTTTGTCCTTCAAAATTTAAAAGTATGATTTCTTTCCCCCATATCATGAAGCATTGCACCATAACCTGTTGTTAAGGTTAAAGTTGTGATTCACCTGCAAATCAGATGATCAGTGAGAAAACAAAGCACCTCTTGCTTTGACATCAGGGCTAGACAGAAGAGGGGATGATAGTAGGAAAGGGTAACAAAATAATCACTGAGAGGTAACATTTGTGTAGGCAGCTGTCATAAAATATCTTTATGTAACTGAAGGGAAAAAAGCAGGACCTGCAGTAGAGTTGGCTGAATAATTCATTGTGATAAATTATCCAACAAATGTAATTCACACACTTTTTTTTTTTTTGCTTGTGAACAGAACCTTATTTCTGCTTATGTATTCCTTATTTATAAGTACATGCCAAAAAGTTTGTGTATACCAAGGATAGCCTGTGGGCCTGGGTTTGGTCAGTTAAATTATCAAGTATTGTTCACACTATATGACTGTGTAATCTGTTGTTGGACTTGGTCACGCTTATGTCTCCCTCTAATGGCTAACCTCAGCTGAAGCCAGGTACTGTTGCACAGCTTAAGTTCTCCTTTGGCTCCAGAAGAAGAGGCCTGCGCTTTTGGTGCTGAAGACTCTCCCATATGCATGTATATGTTGTCATGGGAGGGATAGCTCAGTGGTTTGAGCATTGGCCTGATAAACCAAGGGTTGTGAATTCCATCCTTAAGGGGGCTATTTAGGGATCTGGGGCAAAAATCTGTCTGGGGATTGGTCCTGCTTTGAGCAGGTGGTTGGACTAGATGACCTCCTGAGGTCCTTCCAACCCTGATATTCTATATTGAATGAATGACACTTATTAAAAGGGAGAATAATTAATGATAAATAGATGCCAGCTATTAATGAACATCTTTGCCTACAAATATAGGTCTTCATATAAAGAAAAATTCTCCAAAGATTTATTGTTCAGAACTGTGAGGAATGGTACATTATAGGGACTGTGCACATGGTTAAAGTAAATGCCTGTTTGGAAATTGAATAAATATTTGCCAACTCTGTTTTTTATAGTATTAGCCAGCTCTGAGCTGCAGGTTCTGTGTATAAGTAGGCATATGTGTGGAAAGGGAGGCTGAGGTGTACGCATAAATAAATTTAAGCTACATATGGTAAAAGATTTCAGCTATTGAACATACTTCAAATCTTAATGTAGATAGAACACAGACAGTATTCTATATATACCATATACAATAATATTCTATATATACACTGTAGAGAGAATATTCATGAAATACCCTGTAGAGAGAGAATATTCATGAAGTAAAAATAAGACAAATTGTAAAAGTTGCCTGACAGAAAAACTGCATTATTGTTCAACAGCTGGGGCTGAGTTGCAATGTTGTGGGCAGTCTGGGACATATAACTAAGTTGTGGAAATCAGAGAAAGTGCTAAATTTATCAGTGTTAAATTAACTTGGGAATTATCATTGGATGGAGTTTACAGTAGGTAATTAAGAAGAATTAAAATATGCATTGCAGACACTTAACCTGCTGTGGAATAATGTAAAAAGTCTGTGTAAAATAACTTTTCCAACCATTCTGCGTACAACCATTTTTGTATCTTTATGTCTTATTCTGATAAGCTGTATAGTAAAGATCCTTAGAAACTTTTTCTCCAGCTTGAGTGAGTGGGTGTATAACTTATTTTACAGCTAATAGCAAGTTTAAAATTAGAGATACAGGGTAAAAATGTTTTGTTCCAACAACAAGCTGTTAGGAAGGCTTTTTTTTTCTCTTCCATCTCCTTCTTCAATGCCCTCCTCTCTTCCTTGACAACTTTTTAAAAACTGTACATGGGAAAATCAACACACACCATTTATTCCAAAACAAAAGTGAGTTCACTTTTACCCCCAAATAAATGTTAGAGAAGAGCTCTGTGTGGCTCAAAAGCTTCTCTCTCTCACATGGGCGGCGGGTCGCATAGGCTGGGGGAGGCTGTGCCCCCCCAAACAGCCAGGTGTGGCCCCACCCCCCGCTCCCTGCATGCAGCGGCTCCAGTTGTGCTCCAGCCCCCCAGTACTCCGGTGCAAGCTGGGGTGGCTGTGGCCATGCACCACCCGTGGCACACTCCTGTGCTCCGGGGCTGGGGCCACACACTGCCCGCCTTCCCGGCACCCCGGGGATGGGGTGGCTGGGGCCATGAGCTGCCCACTCTCCCGCACTCCAAGGCTGGGGAGACTGGGGTCACATGCCATCCGCCCTCCCACGCTCCGGGGCTGCGGGGGCTGAAGCCGTGCGCCCTCCTGCACTCCGGGGATGAGGGGCTAGACTGAGCTGGTGGCCACAGGGGGTGGGGGTGGCTCTGGGCTCCAGCGGGGAATGGAAGGGGAGGGGCCTCGATTAGAAGTGGCGGGGCTGGTGGGCTAGCCTCCCCCAGCCAGCAGCTCATGCGCCACCCATGCTATCTCACCAACAGAATTTGGTCCAATAAAAAATATTACTTCATCAACTTTGTTTCTCTTAGAGCCAGTATGTCATTTCTCTACTTTGCTATTCTTCTGTTTCTCAGATTCTATGCTCAGCTATTCTTGCTTCTCCAGGAAGTACCTCTTGGTCTTACATTTTGAAAGGAACTGTTGATATTGTGACTCCCCAACTGTCAATATCAAACTACGTACCATGTATCTCAAAGATCTTCATTCTCCTTGATTCTTTTTAATATAATATCCAAAATGTTGGCCACGCCTGTAGATATGATTTCACCACTCCCTTGTAGAGTGTGATACTGCTCTTTTCTGTTCTATGATCTCTCTCTCACTCTTTGTTGATTGTGAGGATTAACCCATGTTTGAAATGCACTGTGATATGATCAGATGAAAAGTGAAAAGCATATTATACAGTAGTAGTATAAAGTTCACTATTCTGCTTGCATTTCTAATTGCCAAGTAAGGAGCCAGTGAATTTAAATTTTCTATCTATTACCACTCTTAGATTCTTTCCATGATCACTAACTTCTAGCATAAGGCCACTGATCTACTCCACGTTATTTTACATTTTCCCATCTTAAATTGCAGAATATGGTGTGAGTCTATGTCTACGTTTTCTTCCATTTCCTGTGGATCTCTCTTTCCTGTATGACATTGACTGGTCATCCCACTTTCACATCTACAAATAAAAGGCCTGATTCTGCCATCCCCACATTCATTAATGCTTTGGGCCCCAATTCAGGAAAGCATCCCTATTCAAGATAACACTTAAGCATATGCTTAAAGGTAAGCATTTGGTTAAGTCCCATTGAAGTCAATGTTTAAATTACACCCTTCAAAGTTAAGCATCTGCTCAAGTGTTGTCCTGAACTGGGACCTTGTTTTGTATGTAATACCCAATGGCTCTACTTACCAAATAAGATATTATTCAGTGTGAGCAAGTGTGACATGGGCAAGCGTGGCATTAGCTGTGGGATGCAATTGAAGAAATCAGCATTTCCAAAGTGAAAATCCAGAGTTTCTCATTAGAACAGGATGTACAATCTTGCTTTTAATCAGAAAGATAGCAGAAGTGAAAATGATTATATCAGAAATTGTGTATTGAATATCAGTAGATTTCAGGAACTGAGTGCAAAATGTAAACATCAGCAAAAGAGTATTTAAAGATCAAGAAAGCCTTGGTGTGAAACACACAGACAATCTTAAAGTTGGTCTCATGTCTAACTAAATTATATCAACACACCTTTATTGATTTACAAAGGAGAGTTTATTAGGTGTAGAAGATGTTATACCAGGGTTTAGCCACGTTTATTACTTTTAGGTAGACTAATTTTATTTTAGAAAATAAATGTAATGATTGTACTCTGCTTTATTTGTGTACACCTTATTTGTAATGATTTCCATGTCACGTGACTCCATATATTTCATTAAGTTCAATCAGAGTGTTTATTTGTGCGTAATAATCCACAGGAGTCCCCAAACAATAAGTGGTTTTAATTTAAATATGATTTTATTAAAATCATAATTGCTATTGCCGTTAAAAGAAAGAGTAAATGTAAAAACTGGAAGAATGAACTCTAGCAGTAGCATAGTGCATTCACATTAAGAAATTCCACCATACAGCTACCTCTCATACAAGGCTATTGTACGACATCATCTCACTTCATTGACATTGGTTATAAATGCCCTCTGTATGAGAAACACCTTGAAATAACATTTTAAATCAGTGTATTTCAAGAGCTATTGATTACAACTGCACCTGGTAATGAAGCTCTAGTTAACTGTTTGCCAGGATTTCCATTACAAAACATTACTTTCAAGGGTTTATAACTTGGCTGTACATGTTTGAAAATAATTTGACCATTTTTAGCAAAGAGAATCAAAATCAATTAGAAGTTAGTGGTTGTAGTTGCTTTTTGTACTCTTGTGATTCAAGATCATTCATGGTTCTCCCTCTTTCCCTAGATTCTGCTACATTTACATTGAGTAGAATCTTACCCTTTGAGTTAGTCCCATTGATTAATGGGACTAATCGCAGACTGAGATATCGTTCAATGTGAATAAGGGTAGCATAAAAGAGCCCTAATTTTGCAGGCCATTATCCGAGACGTAAACTAGCTAAACTGGCAAAAATTAAAAGCACAGGTTTTTGTATTAAATTTATTTTCAAGAAAAGCAAGTGTACTAAGATTCTGATTCAATTCCAGTTACAAGAAATTGGAGTCTTAATGTTGATTTTAATGGGAGTAGGATCAGCCCCCCCCCCGCTCCTTTTTTTTCCATTGACACTTCCATGGCCATTAAGGGTTATCATGCCAATAGTCATCTTTTTAGTGTCCTTCCTGTATGTATAGTGTTGATAGACTTGACAGAACCTAAAAGCTCCAAGGTTTTTATCACGTTCCCAACCTCCACTGGAACTTATATTCTATCAAGTCAAAGAACTACATTTGAAAATGCTCCTAAATACACATAAAACATTGACTTATCTTGGCTTATTTTTGAAAATTCCTAAACGCTATGTATTTTTAGAAGCTCATCCTCCAAAGGAGCCTTAAATGTAAAAGACATTAACTTCCAAAGAAAGATAAGGAAATGTAATGCACAGGAAACTATGTTCAAGTATATGTAGGCGTTTTACTTTAGATTTCAAATCAGGGATACTCTAATTTAAATTTGTCATTCTATCTTTAGAAATTGCTTCCTTGCTTCTCCCCATCAGGCAAAATCTCAAAACATTCCACTGTGATTTTAAGAAAAAGTCAGAACATCAAAATGATGCTGCCCTAGCACAGATGATGATAAACAGGACCTGCAGTGAAGTGGTTAAATCATACTCTCATATCTATGCAGTTCAGAGACTGCACAGTTGTTTGAAATCTTATAGAATGTCATAGAGGGCCAGATTTTTAAGGTATTTTGGTACCTACAGATGCAGATAGGCGCCTAGTGCCATTTTCAAAAGTAACTAGGCTCCTAACATCCATTAATGTCATGCCTATCTATATCTTTAGATACCTAAATACCTTTAAAAATCTGGTGCCTTTACACATGATCCTATACCTAGGCATAATGACGTAAGTCAATGATAGAATGACTTTCATTTTTAATTTCCATGCTTTTATTGGTTATAAAGTTACCCATAGTTTCTGTGTGCTATCTATCTATATCTTCATTTACATAAATAGATATAAACACATCTCTTAAGATACAGTGTGAAGTGGGGGTAGGGTTACCAGATAGCAACTGTGAAAAAACGGGACGGGGGTGGAGGGTAATAGGCGCCTATATAAGAAAAAGTCCCAAAAAATTGGACTGTCCCTTTAAAAACGGGACAACTGGTCACCGTAAGTGGGGGGTATATATTAGTGAATTAAGCAGAAGCTTTTAAATCAGATTTCTCCTCTTGTCATGGAAGTGATTGTGATGTCATCAACAATGAATTGGAGCATTAATGAACGAGTCAAGCAGACAAGGAGGTTATTTAAAAACATCCATTTTCACAAAAACACCCAAGTAATCAGCCATGATGGGAAATCAATTATAAAGTTTTTAGTTTATCTGAGTATGGCAGGGAGTGTTTTAAATATTAAAAATCTAGCTCAAGAAACAATATAGAAATAAATCAAATCCACATTGGTCTACCTTAAAATGTACTATCCTTACTTTAGAAAAGTAAGGATTCTGTGATATGCTCCTATAAACTACAGATAATATATGTTGGCACAACATGTAATCTCAGTGGTAACATTTGTTTACTATTCCCATTTAGTAGAAAATCCCCAAATGCAAACAAATTTCCGACATTATCCAGTTGATGTAGATGAAAAATCTTCCTAGAATGTCATATTCCATAAGGCTCTGGTATTAAATCCACTCTGCTGTCTGCAGTTTTATGGAAATGCAGCATAGCTGGTTTTCAGAGCATCACTAAACTATATTTTACTTTGAATCTTAAATATCATCGTGTAAATATATTAACAGGAATGTTTTGTAGTTGATAATTGAGCAATCACAAAATTGAATAAATGGTGTGTCCAGCTAGGCATATTATGGTCTTTGTTTTCTAATCCTTTTGTTGTGCTTCATTTTGTGAGTCCCCTGTACAGCTGAATAGAAAATGTTATCAATAAAGGCAAGCCATTAATCCACCCATGACAAAAATTAAGATATATTTGTCCTTTAAGGCTGACTGCTTCAGTTCTGTTCAGCTATAGAGGTCAATAACCTGTAAGTGTTTAATGAATATTGCTATAATGTTGCTTTCATTATTGAATTAGAGAAGACTTTGAAGAAGACATAATGGTTTTATGTGTTTTGTTTTATATTTATTAAACATCACAAAATGTATATGAATTATTACCCCCGGTTAATATTTTCAAAGAAGATGAATATTTACATAAGATTTACTTAAGAAAAAGTCATTTAAAATTAGTAATAAATAAGAGGCTTATAATTTGTGAATTCTTAGCAAATCTGAAATACATTTTATTACTGTAGGCTATTTTACAATTCCTGGGGTTATCTTATTATAGTGTAATTTTGTATGAATATTATATACATACATTATTTAATGTTTATTATTCTTTTTATTATCAGCTGTAATTCAGAAAATGGCAGGGTCAATTAAATACACCAGGGTAGGAACTGGTACCAGGATAAGGAAAAAGAGCACCTTTATGTTTAAGATACCAATTCAACTAAGCACTTAAGAACATGCTTAAATCCAGCCCTCTTCCAAGAAGCACTTAAGTGCTGAGTTCTATGGAATTTAAGCAAATATTTAAAGTTAAACACATGCTTATGTGTAAGGCTAAATTAGGGTCCAAACAAGTATCTTCTGAATATATTAAGAACTTGATTCTCCTCTCACTCTGGTTTTGCACTGGTGTAAGACCATTACATTTATTGGAGTTACTCCTGGTTTACATCCTTATGTGAGCAGATTATCAGTAGTTATTATTCCATGTGTATGGGGTTTTTTTTGGAATATCTTTTCTTTATAGATAATTACACTAAGACATACTGAAGAACCTCAATGAGTTACTGAACAGCAGAGGGACACAGGAAATACTCTGTCTACTATCTTCCTTTGAACAAATGAGAGTCAGAAGCATCGACCATTATTGATGCCACAGGATATCTGTCTTTTTTCCACTCTACTTAGTAAAGATGGCGCTGTAGCCAAAGTTCTTCAGAACAGCTGTTATACAATTCAACCCTCTCAAAAGTCTTCTCATCTACTGAAAGACCTAAGTGATCCAGTCGGCAATACCTAAACTCATAAATAGAGGTGGTTGGAAAGTTTTTGATGAAACAGTTTTTTGTTGGAATGTATCAGTTGTATAAATAATTAAATATTTATTGAAGCAGGAAGCTGAATCAGGGTAGTCCATATCCTAGCTAAATAGCCTAGCCACCATACTGTTGTGGAATGGGTTGCTCGCTCTCTTGTCTGGAACAGGAATACCATTTCTCAACCAGCTCTACTCACAACTGAGAGAAATGGAAATTATCTGTACTTTAATTATCTGTCTTATGATAGTGCCTAGAGGTGAAGGCCTCATTGTGTTAGGCACTATACAAATATGTAATAAAAAGATGCTCTGAAGAACTTATATTATATCTCTCTCTTTGCCTTCTGGATGTTACCCCTCATTTATTGTTGTCCAAGGCCTTGACCCATGTGGCCCATAGGTAAATACATTGATCCACATCCTCCTCTTTGTTCCCGAGACCCATCCTCTTTATGTTTTTTGCTTTTTATCACTGTGCTTCACATCATGTTTGTGTTACCACATGGAAATGGACAAACATATCTCTTGAAGCCATCACTGTTTTCTGCGCCTGCACATTCACATCTGTTAATTTGGCTGCATATCAGTTTCCTTGTCATTTCTATGATTTTAATTTTTTCTTTGAATTAAACACTTAAGCACAAATAGAAGCATATGTATATGTTTGTGTACCAGCACGCAATCAACCTATCGTAAGTTAAACATACGCTATAATAGTATGCATTAAATATTTTAAATAATGTTAAATTATTAAATAAGACTGTTGTGTCCAGGGCAGCATGTAGCCTGAGATTCTTCAGCCATGGAATTTGCCTCAGAATCTATCCCTTTCTGCAGAATTGTCTTTCAGAATTTAAGATTTTCTTTAGTAAAATGTTTCCTAGTCCTTATGGTTGTGAAGAAAATCTTGAAATTGTGAACATAATATAAACTGATGCAGTTTCCAGTTCCAAGATGGCCTGAAACAATAGCTCTCAGTGGGGTTAACTGTCCCATTCATCTAAGTAGGGTATTAATTTTTAAACCTCAATATGACTTTAAGAAAATGTCTACACTGCAAGTGAAGGTGTCATTGTAGCTCGTGGCATGCCCAAGCTAGCTTTAATCTACCTAACATGGATAACAATAATAGGATTGATGTGACAGCACAGTTTTCAGCATAGGCTAGCAAACTGAAGACATACCCAGGCTCCAAGAGAGGGCTTGTACTCGGGAGGCTAGCTCAGGCTGAAGCCCATGCCGCCATGTCTTCACTACTATTGTTACCCATGCTAGCTAGATTAAAACTAGCCTACCCATACTACAATCACAGCTTCACTTATAGTGTAGACATGCCCTAAATGTCCATCCTGTTACCTTTCTCATTGAGGATTATTTTAGTGGAAACATGTAGTTGATGTGTTTTTCACACAATCCCACCCACTTGTCCCCAGGTGCCAAAACTTTTGGTTCCCCCGACAAATTCTGATATGTGTTGTAAATACCAAAATCTTGGATATATGAAAACGTGGAACACTGTAAAATAAATTGAATTTGATACCAAGATTAAAAAAAACATAGTCCTGACTTTTGTACTTACATTGACATCACTGCTTATATTGATATAATTATTTGCTTTCATATTTGATTTATCAAAATCTTCCATTTTTCATGTAATCAATGTTGCCAAAGAATTGCCTGTCTGTCACTCTGAAATGCCATAAAATCCAGGAACCTTCCAGAATTTAGGCTGAGCTCACTACAGTACCTATGGGACCTGGATATGTCTAACCACACAATGGATTTCCATCTTGTGAGAATAAATCTAGCTGTGTCTTAATTTATCTAGTTGCTTGTATCTTTAGCTGCTATATTTCTCTGCTGCCTTGCCTTCAGGTAAATTTCTCAGCAACACCAGTCTGTTTCTCCCTTACTCCTTCCATACTATCAGCTCCTTGTCTTTCCCCTCCTCATGCTGACTAATTCATGTTTTCTACTTTGGTCTGATTCAGTGTCATTCTTTTCCTCTGACCCTTTTTATAAAAGCCTATCCCCTCCCCCTCAAATGCTACCTTTTAGTCCCATTGGGATTATTTCCCACCCTCATATGTCTTTATCCAGGACTATTGGTTCTCTTTCACTTCCACCTAACATTTTCACTCCCTTCCCACTTTCCACCCATGTCATTTATTTCTTCACTAAGAGGTCATTAGCCTCACTCTGTGAATCTCTTCAATGCCATTTTTCCTTTTTTTCCCACCATTCATTCATCTGTTTGATTGTATCAGGTCTGTCTTCTCTCTCAGCCATTTCTTTCAGTTTAGTTTGATTTTATCACCACTACCTCTCTTTGACCATGTGCAAACACTTTGTTTGTACGCTGTGAACAGAAATAGATTACCACTACACCTTTGTTGTTTCTAACATTGTTCAAGTGATTTGGGCCTAAAGATTTTTTTTTTAATAGAACAATTCTTGTACATGATTTATTTGGCATTTTGGATGCTCATAAAGAGGTGGTGGGTGCTACTACTGAATATCATGTAGGAAAATCTGCACAATTATTCAGTGAGCATGAAACTGTACTGAAAAATGCCAGCGTATAGGGAAATATCCCTCTCTTATTAGATGCTATAAAACTGTTTGCAATATATTTCTAATTTATTCTAATGTTATGCTAATCAACCAATAATATGTCCAGTAGTAGTTTACTTTTATACACAGAACTCCTACCCTTGATTTAGTAAAACAGTCTCTTTGTACCCACATGAATAGTATTATAATGTTTTATTTTAAAGTGTGATTTTTTTTGTATATTATATATATGTGTGTGTGTGTTTTGTTGTTTGTTTTGGCACTCAGAAGATCAGAAGAGCCTGGGGAAAGCTCACTCATCCTCCTCAAACTTGCCACTTTGCTGCCAATATTTGATCTCTAATCTTACATCTTGTTCATTTTGTTTGTGGTAAATTATCATTATGGCAAAGTGCCTTTGAAACAGACTACACTGATATAAAAATGTTCTCTGATCTGGCCAAGTAAAAAATGTGTAACAATGGTTCCAGGGAGAGTTCTGTAAAGATTCTTGATTAAAATAATGAGATGCTCATAACTCTCAAACCAATGCCTATGCAATATTTTAGTTGTTTTCAGTGCAAAATAGCTTAAAAGTTAATAAGGATGAAAACCAGAATATCAATCAGGTTCTGGGAAGAGATTTGTAGAGAGGTGCAAGCAATCCAAATGTGAAATGTGACTTATGGTTTGCATACTGGACCAAAAAAGACCATGGGTCTCTTGTGGCAAGCCCCAACTTATCTAATGAGTAGCTTTGTTAATGGTCTTAGCAAATCATATGTCACAGAATTTGTGTGTAACAATAGGAGTTCAAGGAAAATCATCTAAAAAAGAACAATGTAAAATTGTTTAGGGTTAGTGCTGAGCTCCATCATTAATTGCTCTGTACCCATCTGTAATGTACAGGGGGGACTTCAATAAGTTAAAAAAAGCAGCTCCGGTTTGATTCAAATATAACTTTTAATTTACAATGGTACATTATTTTATTCCACAATACACAAATGTTTGGATGTGACTAATAATTTAATCCCTTTTAAAAATAGAACAATCTAACCATCCTTTAGGTTTCTGTTAAGCTATGGTGATGCCCTAAACAGACTACTGGAAGCTAAGGATAAAAACAATGCTTTAGAACTGACTATATATTGATTCAAAGCCCACTGAAGTCAGTGGAGAGACTCATATTGACTTCAATGGGACTTGGATCAGGCAGTATTGATTCAGAGAGGAACTGGATATTTAAATGGATGGCAAGATGATCCAGTTATAATAGCTAATGAAAAATGTAGAAGAAATATAAAATCTTATGCTTCTGGGTTTAAGTCAATCTCTAACTATCAAGAGTTAGAACAAACCTTTGGGAGGGGGAGGGGAGGAAGGAGGGTAGATTAGCCCACGACTATATAATGAGTGGTTTCTTGTGATTTCATCTGAAGTATGTGATGTTGGCCACTTTCAGAGGGCTGAATACTGGACCAGATGGACTATGGCTCTGATCCAGTATGGCATTCTCAATGTTTCTATAAAATGTTTAGCTAGTGACAACCACGATGCCATGAAATGCCATGTATCTCATGAACATGCTGGCAAATATTAAGTGTGTTGAACTTTCAAATTGGTTGCAAGATTTAGAAGGAGGTTGTACTGATAGCCACATAGCATGTGAGTCTTTTTACTTGGCAGGATTAGACATAGCTAGTGACATTTAATAGTGATATGCAGAGTATTTTTACAAATATCTTTTATTATTCACCCTGACACAGTAAATACAGGTTATTAATAAAATTCTCCACTTCCCACAAAGAAAAAAAGGAGGCTATCCTGGTAGTTGGCTGACCCTCAGCCTGGTCTTGGCCATAGTCTCTGTCAGTCTCTTGCCCCTGGATCCCCTTCAGGAGCCCACCTCACTCACTGTTCCCTGCAGGAGTTCAGTTCATTCTTGTGGTCCCTTCTAAGTCAAATTGCCTCTAGTCCCAGAGAGTGTTCCCCAGGTCTTGCCATTAGTTGTTGGCTGAGAGCAGCCTTCCAGGCCCCTTTGCCTATATCAGGCTTGCAGTGTCAGTCTGCCCTCAGATGGGGGGTGGGAAGGAAAAACCAACCACGATGCTGGGCTGGGCTCCCTTTGCTACTGGGACTCACAGTCAGTCCTCTCCTGGGCAAGCTCCACTCCCCTTGCAGTAGCTCCTCTTCTCCAGGTGGACCATATTCTGGAGGTGCAGCTAACTGGTGCAGGAATGCTGTACCTTTCTATCAGCGAGGTGGGGCTATATCCCATCACAATCCAGCCTAAAAAACTGACAGCAATGTATTATTAATGTTAAAGCAAAAGACCCAGTCCTGTAACTCTTACACTGGCAAAACTCCCATTGATTCTGATGGGAGTTTAGCCTGGAAATTTTGCCTAAGGACGGACTGCGGGATTGAGCCCTATATCATTTAAACCGGTGTTTCTCAAACTGGGGTCGCCGCTTGTGTAGGGAAAGCCCCTGGTGGGCCGGGCCGGATTGTTTACCTGCCCCGTCTGCAGGTCCGGCCGATCGCGGCTCCCACTGGCCGCGGTTCGCCGCTGCAGGCCAATGGGGGGGCTGCTGGAAGTGGGGGCCAGTAAGTGCCTCTGCCCGTGCCACTTCCAGCAGCTCCCATTGGCCTGGAGCAGTGAACTGCGGCCAGTGGGAGCCATGATCGGTCTGACCTGTGGACAGGGCAGGTAAACAAACCAGCCTGGCCCACCAGGGGCTTTCCCTACGCAAGCGGCGACCCAGTGTGAGAAACACTGATTTAGACCACATACAAATCTAACCTACACTTGGTAATAAAATAGGTACCTGGGTGTCACAAGGCTAAATATGACTAATGTAAGCATTTGTTATCATTTGAAACAATGTTATATTAAGCAGAGAAAGAAATACCATATGGGTTTCATGCTTAAATATATGGAACCCTTAATTTTACAGCTGCTGGGATAAAATTAGTGATACAAATGGCCTTCCATTATCTAGATTATTTGGATATTGTTCACAGAAATGCTGCAGCTTCTGAATCATATTATTTGGAGGTCCTACGACAGTACACATAACCTAAAAGTGGCAGTTTTGAAAAATTGCTGTTCAAATTACTTTTTGTTCAGCTCCTAGAGACCACAGAGTCACGAATACAGTCATAGTGAGCATGGATTGAGGAAAGGGATGGAAGGTAGACAATTCTGCTTACACTGGCACCTAAACTTAGTCACTAGTGCTGAACACACAACGAAGCGGTCACCATTATTAAATAGGGCAGGAGCCTTCTTTGTTACTTACCATTGGCTGTTATCTTGGCAGGATTTTTTTATTTTTATTTCTAAAAATTTCCTATCATGCAGATTCTGTTATTCTCCACCTCTGTAATGGAGCAGCACATGACCTCTGATTCCTAAGAAGTACATGGTACTGCTCAAGACTTTCTGTATGCATAGGCTGGAACCAGGGATGCTGGGGATGCTGCTGTATGCCCTGGCTTGAAGTGGTTTCCATCACATACAGAGTTTGCAGTTTGGTTCTATGTCTCTCAGCACCCCCACTATACAAACTGTTCCAGCACCCCTGTCTGTATGTGTAAGACATCTCAATGATGTGGCCATGAATTTTTCACCTCTCAGATGTGCCTCTCAGCCATGCAATAAGGGACTGAGGCTGCAAGTGCTAACTTAAACTTGCAGACAGCTGGGTGTGGTGCATGCCAGATAAAGTCTGAGTTTGAATAACAGATTTCATACTTTATATCTATGAATGAAATGCTTTATATCTATACACTGCATATTTTCAATTAAAAACCCACCCAGAATATTTCTGCAACAAATGTAATTTTTATCCATAATACACAATAGTCCAGATGCATGTGCAAAAGAATCTATTTTATGAAAGGCTGGAATTGATTATTAATTTCAAGTTTCCAACTTGCCAGGCAGACATTAGAAATAAAGACAGATGCCCAAATTTTCAGACGTGACTATCAACTTTTGGTATTTCAGTTTTGGTGCCCCACCCGAGATACCTTGAGGCCTGTGCTGTTCCTTGAGCAAAGATGCTGAAAAATTGATCAATTGCTTTTATTCGTCCCAAGGGCATAGAATAAACGAACACATGTGCAAACATCTTTCTGCCAGGCCTGAGTTTCTCCTTAGGTTTCTTTTGATACATAGTTATATTTCAAATAAATTAAAACCTGTTAGAATCTAAGTAATGCACTGAATTCAGTCAGAGGAATTGATATTTTGCTCAAACAGGCATTAAACACGATGTGTGCTTCAAAGTGTAGGATGACTAATGAATACCTAATGGTTTCTTATGTCCCTCTGACTATGGCCCTGATCCAGCAAGCTGGTCTGTGCTTACAAACCCTTTTGACTCCACTTCTGTTGAAGTCACTGGATCTCCTTATGAGTGGAGGAGTCTGCCCAGAAGGACTTATGAGTAGAGGAGTCTCCTACTTGCAAAGATATGTATTATTTTCTAAAGATTCTTAATAGCACAATATTTCAGCAGAAATTGTTTTTGCTTAGTAAATGTGAGCGTGTTTCATTCATGTGGACTAATATCACATTAATATAAGTAGAGCTAATGAACAGTTTGCAGAGTGTAATTTATCTGACAAATTTAGAATTTCTGCTTGTAAATTTTCTGTTTGCAGCTTATGATTTTTTTAATTAAATTTGATATTAAAAATAATTCACCAAATAATTTCTGCAAATGATGATTGGTCTGAAGGTTGTATATGAGTAGTTTGTTGCACTGCGTGTACTCATGCCACAAAATTTGTACTGTGTTGCTTGACTTTCATAGAATGCAAGGTCATCTGGTATTGTGTGAAATGCCTAGAATCAGATTTCTTAAGTTAATACTACCATTTGCAAATTGAAAATTGGCTTACTATGTTTGTCTAATATTTGTTTAAATTTCATTGTTTCTGTGAACATTCCTTCCAGTAAACTCCATTCAGTACAACTTATGGAAAGCCAATGCAATACAAGTAGAGAAACAACCAAAGTGAATGTACTACTTTTTATTCAACTGGATTGTCACAGGAACTTCTTTAAGATACTCACCAAGCTCTATGATAAGACTGAAAAATTCAGCACTGGGCACTTTTTCTTGGCAAACTGTTAAGTTTTATGTGTAGCTCTTACATTCACTCATACTGTGCTTCCCTCACTGCTAGTGCTGAAATAGTTTTCAACAAGTAAAATAAACCTCTAAAAAGTTTCTACCAGATTTTCTTGATTTAAAAATTATGATTTATGATTATGCGAACTAGGTTTAATATGCATTAAGAATTCAAATACTGTTGCAATAATTTTTTAGTAAAAGCTGCTTTTTAGAACTACCTTTGCACATTCTCTCCACAAGCAATAATTCTTCATCTATAGAGTAATTTATTTCTTCTGGTTTTAATATGTTACAGATGAATGGTTGTATGTCTTTCCTGTTAGAGCATTACAAGACAGGCCACTTTTGCATTAGGCTGGTACTACAACAGATACCTGTGGTGCTCTTCATGGTTCATGTGGTACTAATTTAAATGGGAAGTTGCACATATTTCATTGAAACACTTGGTAAAGCCAGCTTTCACAGAAGGGTGCAAATGATGGACTGTTCTCTGTGTGCAGCTGAACTGCTCTAAATGTGTCAGCGAGGGTTATGGATCATTTCATTCACCCATCAGCTCTGGTCCGCTGTGTGTACAAATCACAGTATAGTGTCATCCAACAGAACATTCCTGACAATACTAGAACATTTATAGTACTGCCATTTTTAATAGGAGTTCTGCAACCCTGTTTAAACAGTATTACTTCTTTAACTCTTTAAATTCTGTATTTGAAGTCATTTTGCTTTTGCTGTCTGTTAGTTGTAGTGCTGCTGTTTTGGCTCTTTGGTGTTTCCTAGCAGCACAGCCACAGGAAGAGTACACCAGATAAATACAAGGTTAAAAATAACAAGTTGCAACGTGGGACCTAATTCATGAAACATTTACACTCCATTTATATTGTGTTCCCTTCTGTTTTCTCTTAGAAAGTATGAGCATGGAACATTGTACAGTACAATATGCCCTGGGCACTTACTCCCTTTAAATATCAAACCTTCACTCTCTGTCAGAAATTGATTGAATTGGCGATAAATGTTGTGTGATTACTGAACCCTTTGTCTTCTCTTTTGTTTTCCCTTACAGCCAGGAGAACAAAGTATTTGGCAGTTGCACTACAATATTTTCCCATTACTGTGATTTTACTGCTGTGAAAGAAGCTTTAGTGAGTTTGAAAAAGGACTTTGTTGCTGTCTCCAAGACACATTTTGTATTAATTCCTACATTTATTTTTATGGTTGTTATTTATGTATTTATTGATATCGTAGTAGTGTCCTTCCCTGATCAAGTATGGGTCTCCGTTGTGCTGGGCAATATACAAACACAGAAGTAGAGATGGCTCCTGCCAATCCTGCAAAAAGTATTAGCAGAATTTCCAAACATGGGTACCTAAAGTCAGTCACATAAATCCATACCTGGGCACCCAAATAAGTGGCTTGTTTTTCCTAAGAGCTGAGCACCTATGGCTTCCATCAAAATGAATGTGAATGTTTGGCACCTCTTAAACACAAGCCACTTATCTAGGTACCTAAATATGATTTAGGAACTTGAGTTTGAAAATTCTGACCTGCATCCTTATGGTAGAGATGAGCCCAAATCAGAATATCTAATCTCTCCCCCATCAGAGTTTAGAAGATGAGGATGTTTAGCTTTGGATTTGAACTTCTTCACATAGATCTGTCTCTGCTTTTGAATATGTCTTAAGGTATTGTCATCCTAACACAGCTGGTCATCTCCATGATGCATAGGAAGTGTTCCAATATTCAATAACATGTGGAGTCAGATTCAGAAGAAATCCCATAATGCTCAATTTGAAAAGTACACTTTTTTTCCCCAAATGAACAATTAGTATGCAAATTAACCCTGTCCAAAGTTTGTGCACCTTTTCATGAGCTGAATGCAAAAATCTTGGATAATTGAGGTACACGTACTAACATTAGCCACTGAACATGTGTTACAGAGTCCAGGCTAATGCTATATGAGGGAGCACCTCTCTGTGGACAACAATAACAGCTACTTTAACATTTGTATTTTTTCAGTGTTTGAAAAAATACTCCCATGTGTATGTTAAGCACACACATTTCCACCAGCCCTATTTTTAACAAGACACTTTGGCTTCACATGTATTTTTGTTGTTATTGTTAATTTACTGTGGAGAGCCTCTTCACAATTTAGCTTACAGTCAGCTTTCATGATTATTCTAAATTCCTCAGAGCACTGAGTTTAACATTTTCTGTGGCTTTAATGTTGCCATTTTTAACTGCCCAGCAAAAAAATCACATCAACACAACAGAATTTGACACATGGGAAGATTTTGTCATTTATTCATGCAAGAAAGAATGTTTAAAGTAACAAGGTGAGTGAGATAATATCTTTTATTGGAGCAACTTCTAGTGGTGAGAGAGATAGGCTTTCGAACCACACAAAGCTCTAGAAAGTTTGTCTCTCTCACCAATAGAAGTTGCTCCAATAAAAGATATTAATGCACCCACTTTGTCTCTCTAATAACCATCATGGATACAACTGTACTGCATAAGGTAAAGTAACACGTTCAAGAAATTGCCATTAGTTAAAAACTAGCCATGATTCTCTGTCAATCTGACAGAAAAAATATGATGATGGAGAATATTCCTTTAATTTGCTTCTGAATGGGCCTGGGATATTTTTAAGAAGTAAAAGGAAACTCCAGGTCCTGGTAAAATGACTGTGCCTCCTGAATTTCCTAGCCAAAAGCCCACCTCACCTAGGGCAAAGGTACACAGGTACACATTATCCAAATTGAGTAACTGATTGAGAAGAGAGTTTAAATGACTTGTGGAAGGCTACATAGGAATTTTATTCCAGTCCCCCATCTCTGAGACGGAAGGCCCATGGCTTAACCCCTATATTTCTTTGGATTAGATCATGTTTTTGATGGCATAGTCCAAAGTCAGAGGGGCAGTACAAGGATGTGCCAGATGAAAAGGCATTCTGCTGCTGTAGTAAGATTTCAGTGCTGCTCTTTGCGGGGCCAGGCTACACACCAGTTTGTTCCACTAAGGACCCTCTCCACCCCCTTTAGGACACTATGTACTCGGGGCAAAGTAGGAATGGAGCAGAGGAGCTGTAATTATGCCAGTCCCTCACACAGGGAGTTCCCTTCTACCCACTGTGCACCCATATAAGGGCCAAGCATCGGCTGACCTTTGATGATCTATAAAGAAGTATGACTACCACTTCTGCCTAACTCTATGGAGTATGGCATTTTCTTGAATGTGTTTCAGTGGTCACTGGCATTATCAGTAATGTATCTTCTTAGCAAGTTATTCTATTTGATTAAAATTATAGGGATTAAAAACTTGATTAAAATGTTAGGGGCCAGAACAGAGATTTCATAAATTCTTGGCGCTTAACTCTTGCTTACCCACAGATGTGTGTTAAAAAGACAAAGGTTTTTTTTAAAATGAACATTGTATGTTTCAAATTGATTTATAAACCATTAAGTGAGTTTAGCATTTTAAAAGAAATGTTCATTTTGAGTCCCAGGACATTGTAGTCATATATTCCACACAGTTATGCAATGTGCAGGTTAGAATTAGTGGAATTCCTAAGCAATGAGAAAATCACAAACTCTTTTCCCATTGATATTCCACAAAGGAACTAAACTGGGAAACCAATGTGGTTTTTAGGGGAAACCTGAATAGAACCCTTAGTGGTGTTCAGTTTTCAGGAGTTGGCAAGTTGTTCAGTTTTGTCCAATTATCAATAAATAAGAGGGATTAGCTGTTGGTAATGGTGTAGTGGACAAAAGGTGCAGGTCACATGCAGTGAATTCAGAAAAGTGAGAGTGTACTTAGGGAAAAAAGCTTTTCTAAATTAGCAATAAAAAGAGATGATTAGGTTAACTGTTTAGTTTCTAAAGTAGATAAATCCTGATGATATGAATTCAGTACTGAGAGATATGTCAAGGTTCATCTAACTTTCATCTTCTTACTGCAAAATAATCATTTAGCCCTTCATCTAACTTACCGCAGAAAAACCTGGGTATAAATAGCAAAGCCTTTGGAAATAGTTGAAAATGACCTTGAGAGCTGAAACCCAAAGAAAAGACAAACAAGGGACAAAAGTGGAACTTCAACTGGTTACAATTTAGATTCAGACTAATCATTTTAGTTCTTTAGATGTCGGTTTGACTATTCATCTGGAATCAGTCCTGAAAAGAACAATAACAGTGCATCTGTCTTTAAACATGGGATGCTAGATATCAATGAAGGTGTACGGTACAGAAGCTATGTTGATTTATACTATGAACAGATTCCCAGTTTTTATATCATCTCTCTTTAAATACCAATGTAAGCAGTGTGGAATATAAAGTTAATGAGGAAAAGTTTGGTATGTAGAGTTTAGAGGTGTAGATAGGAACTATGAACCTGGTTATTTGCACCATCAGGAATCTGAGAAACAATAGATAAGAACTTATTTATATTCAAAGATTAATTTGGAGGCTTGTAGCTGGGGATGGAAAAGCACCTCCCACTGTGTACACAGAAACTAGATATCTAATAAATCTTTGCCACTCTATTTCTCTAAGTGTATAGCAGAAAAGGACACAGTAAGACACATAAGTGCTTAGCAACAGAAATTTCAGCCAGTGGAACATTATCTGAAATCTGACATCACACATTATACAATTAACTGATAAAGCCCTCCAGACAACCTGTTCTTTATAGTATGTTGGATGTAACAGTAGCTGCAATCTAATTCACTATATGTCTGAATGAATAATTTGTAGGAGGAGTGAGAAGAGAGATGATAGCATTATAATATATTTTCATTTTAAAATGCCAAGTTTTCTGCAATCCGGCCTCTTGGACATCCGCAGTTTCACTTCAGGACATGGAAATTGATATTTTCAAGTTAGTTTAAAGCCCTACATAACACGACAGGCACAGAAATGCCCAACAGTCATTTGGTTGTTAAAAATAACTGTCTTAGCCAGCGGTGCCTTAAACATCTTTTCATAGGGGTTGTGCTGAGGATACCAGAAATGGAAATACCTCTGTCTGCTTTGTCTATTAGTTTTTGTCAACAAGCAAAAAAATACATGGTTATAGCAGCTTGGAAATATTGTTCTGTGCAAAAAAAGCATTAGATAGATAGATAGATAGATAGATAGATAGATAGATAGATAGATAGATAGATAGATAGATAGATAGAAGAATATTCTTTATACACTTTCTGCTATCCCAGCATGAACATTCAAAGTTTGAAATTGAAGGATCAGTGAAGGGTTGGGAGTACTACAGTATATCAGACACCTTCCTTCCTCATGAAACTGACCAGAACCTCTTCCATTTAGGGGCCATTCTGCTGAAGTTATATGACTTTGCCACTTTATGATCAGCTGCCACATGGTAATAAACCTTGTTCGTATAGCAAGCAAGGGGAGTTGTTCATTTTTAATTAGGGGAGGTTGGAGACACATATTCCATTTTATGAACTAAAATACCTGCTGCAGTTCGCTTGTAAATTGTACTTTTCTCAGGGATATGGCCTAGAAAATGGATGAACTGTGCCAAGTAAGTGATGTTTATCAACTTGCAGCCCTTTATGAACGCAGGGGAGAAAAATGTTTATAACAGGATTATAAAGACTTGAATCGAATCCAGAAAAAACTGTTCTTATTTTGTTTCCTACTCTGCAAATATTTCAATACAGTTCTAATTCTGAAAGTAGAAAAAAGCCTATTTTTTCACAAAAAGCTTTATAAACATCTACAGAAGGAATTAATGTAATCAATAGGCTTAAGCTACACAGGATGGCATACCGAACACCTTCTCATTTTGACAGTCAGCACTGGAAGGCCTTCAACTATACACATTATGCTCACTTCAATATTGTCATCCAAAGTCAAGTGTTTGAACATTATAGAGTGGTGTATAGTAAACAAAGATGATTATATTTGTATCTAATATGTATCTAAAATGTAATATATCTTGACTTTAGCAAAGCTTTTTGATATGGTCTCCCACAGTATTCTTGCCAGCAAGTTAAAGTAGTATGGATTGGATGAATGGACTATAAGGTGGATAGAAAGCTGGCTAGATTGTCGGGCTCAACGGGGTAGTGATCGACAGCTCAATGTCTAGTTGGCAGCCGGTATCAAGCAGAGTGCCCCAGGGGTTGGTCCTGGGGCCAGTTTTGTTCAACATCTTTATTTATGATATGGATGATGGGATGAATTGCAAGTTCTCAGATGACACTAAGCTGTGGGGAGAGGTAGATACACTGGAAAGTAGGGATAGGGTCCAGAGTGACCTAGACAAATTGGAGGATTGGGCCAAAAGAAATCTGATGAGGTTCAACAAGGACAAGTGCAAAGTCTTGCACTTAGGAAAGAAGAATCCCATGCACTGCTACAGGCTGGGGACTGACTGGCTAAGCAGCAGTTCTGCAGAAAAGGACCTGGGGATTACAGTGGACGAGAAGCTGGATATGAGTCAACAGTATGCCCTTGTTGCCAAGAAGGCCAACTGCATATTGGGCTGTTGGTCCTGCTTTTAGCATGGGATTGGACTAGATGACCTCCTAAGGTCTCTTCCAACCCTAATATTCTATGATTCTAATGAAGTTAGGAGATAAGATTTTCTATTTCAGTTTTGTAGCAATAGATAGTATAACAATCTTATTAGGAGTGACTAATTGTTTGAAATGACATTTCATATTTGTTTTATGAGAATCTATTATTGTTTGAAAAAATGTGGCAATAGATCATATGACTAACTGACATAAGTTAACAATACATACAACTGAGAACTGAATGCTCTACAACACTGGTTAAACCATGTCTTGTAACCACGCCTAATCTTATAATGTTCTTGTGATACTCTTTGGTCTTCTACAGCTAACTTATTGATCCACTAACTCTGGGAATTTAGATACTTGAATTATCTCAGACTAGTGGCTTTCCCATAAGTTAAATTTTCTGTATGTTTTGGCAAGAAAACCTTTTGAAATGAAACTTTCCAATTTTTAATTGAGTGCAAAGTAATTCAGAGAGCAAGTGCCATCCGTTTCCTGATACCACATAGCTGAACTATTTTTTCAGGTTTCAGACTGTACTTGGCCAGGAGAACAGTCAGAGCAATACTTTTACTTTCCTTTTTGAGCTACAGGTGAGTAGCTTGTTATATTCCTTTGGAATTAAAGTCATAATCATTACAATCACCTCCAAATATTATAGGCCACATTCCAATATCCTCATTCACACTGAGTAATGCCTTTCTCCTCAAAGCCAATGAGACTACTGTGCAGCAAAGTGCGGTTCTGTATGAGTAAGATTATCAAACTCTGGTCCTGTGATAGCTGCCCATTGCCAAGGAAACTGAATTTCTCTCTCACTGGCTGGCCTATCTTAGAATCCATAAACATACGTAGATTTTGGGAGGGAAGAGGATCATGAAGGTCTGCAAGGCCCCCCCATCGGGAATGACCAGGAGTTTGGTGCCCAGAGCGTGCTAAAGCCTCCTATAGATATTGTTTAGAATTTCAGTTTTGAGACCATCAGCTTGCGCGATCCACCAGCAAGGGCTCTGGACAACTTTTGTCTGCTTGAAAAGCATGTTTGGGGTCGGGAGTGTAGAAACCATACTTCATATCCAAAGTGATCCTTAACTGTCCTTCCTTTCTGAATTCAGTGCACATCAAGACCAACATTTGCTTCCAGAAGGTTATCTAAAGTCTCATGAAAGGAGCCTTGCAAGTGGTTCTGAGCTAGTTCCTCTCCCAAAGGCCTAGAGACTGTCCAAAGCAACATGATGTCCTTTGTGTAATAATATCCTGCCTCCTGTTAGTCACAGTTTCAAGAAGATGTTTTAGTTGTCCCATGCTTTTAAAACCCTCCCTTCCTACAGTTCATAAAACTACGTATTTGCTGATTTGATTAAATGTGTTTTCAGGTATACCTCAATGAATAAAACTAAAATGTAATTCAATATTAATTAACACATTTATTACTTTTGAAACATTGTGTTAGCCATAAGATAGCCATTTAAAAAATCCATGACTAAATTAAAACTGATTCTCGGTAGAGAGTGTTGGTTGGAAGGAAGGCACTGTATTCCTTGGTCTCAGTTACCTATCCCCACATTCAATTTAAAAAGGGAAAGAAAGGAACAGGAACAGAGTCTCTTCCTTTGTATTTATATGATTGTGTTTGAGAAGGTAACCAGGTATTTTATTCTGTTTTTACCATATTGTTTTGCATATCAAGGTTTTGCTTGTTGTTGCATTGGTACCTGCAGTAACAGGAGGACTGAACATTTGCAGTCCATAAATCCTGCAGTGGCACAGCAAGGTGACCAAAGAGAAAAATCTAGTGGGAAACTCTAAAAAGCGTTCCAGCAGTGTGGAACAAAGAGCCTGCGAGACTGTTTAAGTGTGGAAGGAAATTCAGCTCTGCTGCAGTGTGGCATAAAGCAGTTAAGTTTGAGCTTTGGCATAGCCAGAATTTAATTTGTTTTATGTTTCATATTTTTACTCTGGGATTTTATATACTGCTCATTATTCTTCTGAATTTGTTGCTATTGCATGTGTGTATAAAATTACTTGGAGTTCTGCTTTTGTTTTACATTATCCCAGTTTTACATAAAGACTGAAGGACCAGGCTTAGCAGTGGTGTAAGTAGGAGCAACTCTAACGAAGTCAACAGCCACAGGGCCAAATTCAGAGACGAAGAATAGAGATGGTCTGGTACTTTTTTTCCTGACAGCATTTTTGACAAAAATACTTTAGGTTTTGTTTAACATTTTCCACAGAAATCTTGGAGTTTTCAGCAGAAAACTTGAAAACTGACTTCAGTCAAACACCAAAAGAGAAAAATTTCTGTGGAAAGTAGATACTTATGGGGGGGGGGATTGGTTTAGTCAAAATAACTCTGACAGAAAATGTTTGACCAATTTGATTGTATGAGGTTGCATAAATAACAAGTCAGTGAGTGTGTCTATGGGGTATACGAGTCTAAGCCCTGGTCTACACTAAGAGGTTAGGTCAAATTTAGCCACGTTAGGTTAATTTTATCATGAATGCGTCTACACAACCAACCCAGTTCCGTTGACCTAAAGGGCTCTTAAAATAGACTTCTGTATTCCTTCCCGGTGAGGGGAGTAGCGCTAAAATCGACCTTGCTGGGTCAAATTTGGGGTAGTGCAGATGCAATTTGATGTTACTGGCCTCCAGGAGCTATCCCAGAATGCTCCAATGTGACTGCTCTGGACAGCATTTTCAACTCCGATGCACTAGCCAGGTACACAGGAAAAGCCCCAGGAAATTTTGAATTTCATTTCCTGTTTGGTCAGCGTGGCGAGCTCAGCAGCACAGGTGACCATGCAGTCCCCCCAGAATCACAAACTAGCTCCAGCATGGACCAAACGGGAGACACAGGATCTGATTGCTATATGGGGAGAAGAATCTGTGCAGGCAGAACTTGGATCAAAAAGAAGAAATGCTAATATATCTGCCAAAATTGCACAGGGCCTGATGGACTGAGGCTACAACAGGGCACACAGCAGTGCCATGTGAAAGTTAAGGAGCTCAGGCAAGCTTACCAAAAGACACAGGAGGCAAACGGTCGCTCCAGGTCAGAGCCCCATACATGCCGCTTCTATGATCAGCTGCATGGCATTCTAGGGGGGGACCCTACCACTACCCCACCACTGTCCGTGGACACCTACAAGGGAGGAGACTCACGCAACAGGGAGGAGGATTTTGTGCATGCGGAAGAGGAGGAGGAGGAGGAGAATGAGCAGCAGGCAAGCAGTGAATCCTTTCTCCCCGGCAGCCAGGACCTTTTCATCACCCTGGAGCCAATACCCTCCCAAGGCGGGATCCCCAACCCTGAAGGCGGAAAAGGAACCTCTGGTGAGTGCACATTTGTAACTACAATACAGGGTTTAAGAGCAATAGTGTTTAATGTTTGATTTGCCCTGAAGACTTGGGATGCATTCGCGGCCAGTACAGCTACTGGAAAATCTGTTAATGTGTCTGGGGATGGAGCGGGAATCCTCAGGGGACATCTCCATGAAGCTCTCCTGGAGGTACTCTGAAAGCTTTTGCAGAAGGTTTCTGGGAAGGGCTGCCTTCTTTCATCCTCCATGATAGGACACTTTACCATGACAAGCCAGTAGCAAGTAGTCTGGAATCATTGCAGCACAAAGTATTGAGGGGAGGGATAGCTCAGTGGTTTGAGCATTGGCCTGCTAAATCATGGGTTGTGAATTCAATCCTTGAGGGGGCCATTTAAGGATCAGGGGCAAAAATCTGTCTGAGAATCAGTTCTGCTTTGAGCAGGTGGGTTGGACTAGATGACCTCCTGAGGTCCCTTCCAACCCTGATATTCTATGATTCATGGCAGTGAATGGTCCTGGATTTTGGTCATGGTCAAGCAACGTTCAGTCTATATCTTTCTGTGTTAGACTCAGGAGAGTGATTTCATTCATGGTCACCTGGTTGAAATAGGGGTTTTTTTGTAAGGGAACAGTAAAAGGACCCCGTTCATGCTGGGCTGTTTGCGCTTGGCTAAAAGGGATCATCCCTGAGAATAGCCATGTTGCAGGAGGAGGGGTGAAGGGATCATCCCAGAGAATAGCCATGCGGTGGGGTGGGGGGAGGTGTGTGCTGCACATCCACCTGAAAACCACAGCCCCTCCTTTTAAATGGCAAACCCAACCGGCATTGCTTGCTCTGGGAAAGGAGGGCGCTGCAGTTTGAAACCATTCTCAAATGTTATGAAGGCGGAAGAAGCCAACCCCGCGTACCCTTTGGCTTACCCTGGCTCCCTGGAAACCGAATTCTGTTGCCCAGCAGTGTGTGATGTGTCACCATACCAGCAGGCACCCAATATAAAAGGCAAAATGCAACCTTGTACCTAAAGCACATGTGCTGTCTGCTGTGAATTGCTTGATTCACTGTGAAAGAGTCTCCCTTTTGTTCTCAGAAATGTATCATTTTAAATTTTACTCTCCATTTTTACACCCCCCCCCCCCAGGTGCAAATGTTTCTATGCTCCCCCATCATCTCTGTCCCTGAGGTTATCGCAGATTAGAAGGCCAAAGAAACCACACTCGCGATGACATGTTTCCTGAGCTCATGCAATCCTCCCGCACTGATAGGGCACAGCTGAATGCGTGGAGACATTCAGTGGCAGAGTCCAGGAAAGCATTAAGTGAACATGATGAGAAGAGGCAGGATGCAATGTTAAATAAATAAATTAATGGAGATATCCTATCTCCTAGAACTGGAAGGGACCTTGAAAGGTCATCGAGTCCAGCCCCCTGCCTTCACTAGCAGGACCAAGTATTGATTTTGCCCCAGATCCCTAAGTGGCCCCCTCAAGGATTGAACTCACAACCCTGAGGCTAATGGGGGAGCAAACAGACATGCTCAGGCATCTGGTGGAGCTGCAGGAAAGCCAACAAGAGCACAGACCACAGCTGCATCTATTGTATAACTGCCTGCCCTCCTCCCCAAGTTCCATATCCTCCTCATCCAGACGCCCAAGAACACGGGGGGAGGCTCCAGGCAACCAGCCACTCTACTCCAGAGGATGGCCCAAGCAACAGAAGCCTGTCATTCATACAGTTTTGATTTGTAGTGTGGCTACAATAAGCAATGTGGCCTTGTCCTTTCCTCCTCCACTCCTCTCCTACCCAACCCGGGCTACCTTATCAGTTATCTCACTTTTTTTTAATTAATAAAGAAAGAATGCATGGTTTCAAAACAATAGTGACTGTATTTCCTTTGCCAGCTGTGATCGAAGGAAGGAGGATGGTTGGTTTACAGGGAATTAAAATCAACAAGGGAGGGATTGAATCAAGGAGAAACACACACAACTCTCACACGGTAGCCTGGCCAGTCATGAAACTGGTTTTCAAAGCCTCTCTGATATGCAGTGTGCCTAGCTGTGCTCTTCTAATTGCCCTGGTGTCTGGCTGCTCAAAATCGGCCACCAGGCAATTTGCCTCAACCTCCCACCCTGCCATAAATGTCTCCCCCTTACTCTCACAGATATTATGGAGCACACAGCAAGCAGCAATAACAATGGGAATATTGGTTGCACTGAGGTCTAACCTAGTCAGCAAACAGTGCCAGCGAGCTTTTGAACCTCCAAAGGCACATTCTACCACTGTTCTGCACTTGCTCAGCCTATAGTTAAACTGCTCCTTACTACTGTCCAGGCTGCCTGTGTATGGCTTCATGAGCCATGGGAGCAAGGGGTAGGCTGGGTCTCCAAGGATAACTATTGGCATTTCAACATCCCCCACAGTAATTTTCTAGTCTGGGAAGTAAGTCCCTTCTTGCAGCTACTCAAACAGCCCAGAGTTCCTAAAGATGCGAGCGTCATGCACCTTTCCCGGCCATCCCACGTTGATATTGGTGAAACATCCCTTGTGATCCACCAGTACTTGCAGCACCATTGAGAAGTACCCCTTGCGGTTTACATACTGGTTGGCAAGGTGGTCCGGTCCCAAGATAGGGATATGCATTCCGTCTATCGCCCCACCACAGTTAGGGAACCCCATTGCAGCAAAGCCATCCACTATGACCTGCACATTTCCCAGAGTCACTTCCCTTGATAGCAGAACATCAGTGATTGCATTAGCTACTTGAATCACAGCAGTCCCCTCAGTAGATTTGCCCACTTCAAATTGATTCCTGACTGACCGGTAGCAGTCAGACATTGCAAGCTT
The DNA here is from genome assembly GCF_011386835.1 of Chrysemys picta bellii. Taxonomy (NCBI): domain Eukaryota; kingdom Metazoa; phylum Chordata; order Testudines; family Emydidae; genus Chrysemys; species Chrysemys picta. The sequence goes on along the minus strand of NC_088791.1, from coordinate 239,997,010 downwards.
CCACAGGGCTATCGCCACTCGCTTCTCAACTGTCAGGGCAGCTCTCATCTTGGTATTCCTGTGCTTCAGGGCGGGGGAAAGCAACTCACAAAGTTCCAGGAAAGTGTCCTTATGCATGTGAAAGTTTCGCAGCCACTGGGAATCATCACATACCTGCAACACTATGCAGTCCCACCAGTCTGTGCTTGTTTGCTGGGCCCAGAATCAGCATTCCACTGTACCAACCAGCCCCACTGCTGCCATGAGGTCCCAATTGCCACATCCCATGCTTTCAGGAATGTCTGTGTCCATGTCCTCTTCACAATTATCCTTGTGCTGCCGTCTCTTAGCCAGGTTCTGCACATACTGCAGTATAATGCACGAGGTGTTTACAATGCTCACAACAGCAGTGGTGAGCTGAGCAGGCTCCATGCTTGCTGTGCTATGGAGTCTGCATGGGTAACCCAGGAAAAAAAGGTGCAAAATGATTGTCTGCAGTTGCTTTCACAGAGGGAGGGAGGGAGGGAAGGAGGGAGTGGAGACTGACGACATGTATCCAAAACATGTCACCCGCGACAATGTTTTTGCCCGATCAGACATTGGGAGCTTAACTCAGAATTCCAACGGGCAGCAGAGACTGCGGGAACTGTGGGATAGCTGCCCACAGTGCACTGCTCCGTGAGTCGATGCTAGCCACGGTACTGAGGACACACTCTGCCGACTTAATGCGCTTAGTGGGGACATACACAATCGACTGTATAAACTCACTTTCTAAGGATCAACTTCTATAAAATCGACCTAATTTCGTATTGTAGACATACCCTGAGAGAGCATCTAAGTTGAGTCATGAGTCTAAGTTAATATAATTTACAGAGAAAGAGGCCAAAAGAAAGTGTATTATAAGGGGCTCAAGTTAAAGTGTGTGCGTGTGTGTGTGTGTGTGTGTGTGTGTGTGTGTGTGTGTGAGAGAGAGAGAGAGAGAGAGAGAGAGAGAGAATGCTGGTTTTGCTTTAAATTTTCTTATACCTTACTGACAAATACTTTTCCTCAATACCTCTCTTTTCTGGCTCTCTGGTGTGTAAGTTACATCCTCATTTAGCCATCTTTATATCCATTACCAGTGTATAACCTATACCACTTTACACACTCTCTGAATTTGCCTCAAAGATTATGAAAAAGGGGAATAATTAGCCAAACTGATTTGTCTAAGAAGCCTTCTCGTTCTAAACTCTAAATAAAAAGTGGGCTCAAGATGCTATATTCAAACCTGAACAGTTTCAGTTGAAGAACAGTGAAGAGAGTCTAAATATTACAAAAATCATTCAGAAAAGACCCACTGTCATGAATGGATCTGCACCTGTGGGAAACATCAAAGACAGCATGTCCTCCTCTTTGAACTGTATTCTCTTTTATCCTCAGATTTTCTTTTAAAAAAAATTCCATACTATTAACTTTCTGGTGCCTTCCTACCAATATCTGCCTTTAGCCAAAGTTAGAGCTGTAGCCTGTGAGGCTATATGCTGTGAGAATATTTATAGATCCACTGATTCCGAGGCCAGAAGGGATCACTGTGATCATCCAGTCTGATCTTCTGTATAACACAGGTCAAAGAACTTCCTCAAAATAATTCCTAAAGCAGATATTTTAGAAAAAAACCATCAAATCTTGATTTTAAAATTTTCAGTGACAGAAAATTCATCACGACCCTTGGTAAATTGTTCCAATGGACAATTACTCTCACTGTTAAAATGTATGCCTTATTTCCAGTCTGAATTTGTCTGTCTTTGACTTCGCCATTAGATCATGTTATACCTTTCTCATGTTCCCCATGTAGATATAGACTGTAATCAAGCCACTCCTTAACCTTCTTTTGTTAGTCTAAGTTGATTCAAAGAGCTCAGTTACTATAAGGCATGTTTTATATTCCTTTAATCATTCTTGGGGCTCTTCTCTTAAACCTCTCCAATTTATCAACTCCTTCTTGAATTGTGGGCATCAGAACTAGACAGAGTATTGCAGAAGCAGTCATACCAGCGCTAAATATAGAGGTAAAATAACCTCTTCACTCTTATTCAAGATTCTCCTGTTTATACAGAATCACATTAGCTATTTGGGCCACAGAGTCACACTGGGAGTGATTATATACCACAACGCCCAAATATTTTCAGAGTCATTGCTTCCCATAGCAAAGGACCCCATCCTATAAATATGGCATACATTCTTTGTTCCTAGGTGAATACATATAGGTTATGTCTACATTGTACACCTCTCGTGGCAGCATTTAGGGTATGTGGAGCTGCACGTGGCAGTGAAAAGCAAGCTGCATCCACAATGTGGCGGGAGAGAAGAAGCAGGGAAAGACTCAGCAGTGTGTCTTTCGCTGGGCTGGGAGAAAAGCTTTGGGAATTCCCCACTGCTGGAGCCTTTACCTGCAACAGGGAGCTGCCAGCCAGCAATAGAGAGCTTCTGGAGCCTCTCCTTTGTGCAGGGAAAGACTCCTGCAATGGGAAGCTGCTGGAGCCAGCCTGTTGCAGGAGTCTTTCCCTCTGACGGGAAAAGGCTTTTGCATCTCCCTGTGGAAGGGAAAGTCTCCAGCAGTGGCAGCTGCTGGAGTCTTTCTCTGCAGTGGGGAAAGACTCCAGCAGTGTGGTGGCATTCTTTTTCTTGGTAGTCCATCGAATCCAATGATGACAAATCTGTGCAGATCATCAGTTGTTGATCTTACGGTGTGCCCTCTGGTGACTGTACAAGCCAATTCTAGAGGTGCACATTTTGCTGCAGATGGTGCATGGGAAGTTTGCGGTCAGTGGATTGTGCACTGCTGATGGTCTGTGACGTCGTTTGCATGCCTCTTGTAGACGCCGGCAGTGGTCTTCCTCAAAGGCGATGCAGTTATTTCTGACTGTTGCACGCCACTGTGTTCTGTCGCTGGCGGCGTCCTCACGGTTCCTAGGTTTGATACTGCTGTACTGCAGATTGGCTTTGATGGTGTCCTTGTAACATTTCCGTGGACGACCTATATGCCGGATGCCCTGGGAGAGCTCACCATATAGAAGCTGGCGGGAGATTCTGTTGGCATCTATGCGGCTGACATGACCGGTCCAACGTAGCTGTGACTTCATGATCATCATTTCGATGCTTGTCATCTGGGCTCTCTCGAGGGCCTCGAGATTGGGCACTTTGTCTTGCCAGCAGATCTTCATGTTGTTGTGGAGGCAGCGCATGTGAAATGCTTCGAGCTGCTTGATGTGACACCTATATAGTGTCCATGTTTCGCACCCGTACAAAAGAGATGAAAGAACAACAGCTCTGTACACAAGCAGTTTTGTTGACGTCCGGATGTTGTGGTGATTTAAAACTTTGACACGCAGACAGCCAAGTGCCTGGCTTGCTTTGGATATTCGTGCATTGATCTCATTATCCAGTGATCCATCACTGGATATGACACTATCCAGATATTTAAAGTTCTCCACTACTTTCAGCTGAGTGCCGTCGATGGAGATACTCGGGACAGAAGCATTTGATCCAGGTGCAGGTTGATGGAGAACTTCTGTCTTTCCGAGGCTGATAGTTAGTCCAAAAAGTTGCGAGGCCTCAGCAAACTTGTTGACAATGTGCTGAAGATCATTTTCAGTGTAAGCCGTGAGGGCACAATCGTCAGCAAAGAGTGCCTCAAGAAGGAGTTTCTGCACTGTCTTAGTCTTTGCATTCAGGTGACGGAGGTCAAAAAGTGAACCATCGTGCCGGTATTTCAAGTATATACCTCGGTCCAGATCTTTCAGTGCATGGTTAAGGACACATGCAAAGAACAGGTTAGATAGGACAGGAGCGAGAACACATCCTTGTTTCACGCCATTGGTGATGTTAAAGGGGGCTGATGTGGCTCCATCAGGCAATACTTCGCCTGTCATGCTGTCATGAAAAAGGCGTATAATCTGGACAAATTTTCTTGGGCAGCCAAGTCGTGTTAGAATGGTCCAAAGGGCTTCCCTGTTGACGGTATCAAACGCCTTTGTCAGATCTATGAAGACAGCATACAGGTGCATGTTCTGTTCAATGCACTTCTCTTCTATTTGTCTGACAGCAAACACCATGTCGACTGTGCTCCGGCCAGGTCGAAAACCACATTGACTTTTAGATAGATTTGCCTCGGAAATACTGGTTATTAGGCAGTTCAAGATGATGCGGGCGATGATCTTCTGGCTAAAGAACATCTTTAAGTTGTGGGTCTCAGCATAGTGCTCATTTTCTTTGGCTTTGCTCTCCCACCAGTTGTCTTGTATCTGGTGGCATTACACTGCCAAAAATAGCAGTAGATGAGGGAGTCACTTCTTGGCAAATACAGTGCCCTGTAGGGCATGTACCTCAGTACATACCCACAGGGTTCAGGAGTGTCTTTACTCTACTCACCTAAGCTGTGCCTCACTGTCTACACTAGTATTATACCCAGGCTAGGAGTGGGGCTAGCCGTGTATTTACTCTACACGTCGCCGAAAGCAGCGTGTGGTGTAGACATACCCTTACTTTTAGCTGTATTAAAATGCTTAATGTTTGTTACCACAGGATAAATGTACTAATTTGTTCTGTTCCAAAAGAGGTACAGTGAGATTTTCAAAAGAGCTCAGTAGTTGACAAACTCTGCTCTCATTTAAATCAATAGGAGTTTAATCATTGGCTTCAACAGAGATAGACCACTGGAATAGGTTACCAAGGGAGGTTGTGTAATCCCTGTCATGGGAGGATTTTAAGAATAGGCTAGACAAACGCATGTTAGGGATGGTCTAGGTCAGGGGTTCTCAAACTGGGGGTCGGGACCCCTCAGCGGGTCATGAGGTTATTACATGGTGTCAACCTCCACCCCAAACATTTATAGTAGTGTTAAATATATATAAAAAGTGTTTTTAATTTATAAGGGGGAGGGGTGTCACACTCAAAGGCTTGCTATGTGAAAGGAGTCACCAGTAAAAAAGTTTGAGAGCCACTGGTCTCGGTATATTCAGTTCTATCTCAGCACAGAGAACTGGACTAAATGGTCTCTTGACCTTTCAGCCCTACATTGCTATGATTCTATGACCACTTTTGAAAATCCCACTGAACATTTGCAGTGCTGACAGTAGAGCATGATCTCACGCATCACTAGAGCTGGGTAATTAGTTCACTCTAAAAAAAAAAGGAACATTTCGTTTCTTTTTCTGCTTGAGAAACTCATAGAATTATAGACTTTAAGGCCAGAAGGAACCATCGAGATCATCTAGTCTGACCACCTGCACATTGCAGGCCACAGAACCTCATTCACCCCCTCCTCTAATAGACCTATAACCTCTGCTGAGTTACTGAAGTCCTCAAATCATGATTTAAAGTTACAGAGAATCCACCATTTACTCTAGTTTACACCAGCAAGTCACCCATGCCCCATGCTGCAGAGGAAGGCAAACAACTGCCAGTGTCTCTGCCAATCTGACCTGGAGAAAATTCCTTCCCTAATCCCAAATATGGCAATTAGTTGAACGCTAAGCATGTTGACAAGACCCACCAGCCAAACACCTGGTAAAGAATTCTCTAGTAACTTGACTCTTCCACATCTAGTACCCCATCTCCAGGCATCGGGGATTTTTGCTACTAGCAGTCGCAGATGGGCCGCATGCCATTTTAGGCAATCTCTTCATGCCTCTCCTCAGTAGATTTATCAAGCTCAGTCTTGAAACAAGTTAGGATTTTTGCCCCTCTTGGTCCCCTTGGAAGGCTATTCCAGAATTTCATTCATCTGATGGTTAGAAATCTTTGTCTAACTTCAGGCCTAAACTTGCTGATGACGAGTTTATATCCATTTGTTTTTGTGTCAACACTGGCACTTAATTTAAAACAATGTGCAGATTGAGACTTGCTCACAAGTATTTGTTATTCTATTTTAGCCAGCTATGACAATTTCATAAGGTTTCTTCTATGGATTGCTCACAAATTTTAGTGTTATATTTAGATGTTGTATACATGCAAGTAGCATCATTGCTGTGAATGCACAAAACTAAAGGACACATTTTGACAATCTAGTCAGTACAGTGATGCCAAGAAATTCAAATATTGACTTTCATTTAATTATACTAAGCTTATGTCCAGTATCCAACATTTCTTTGTCAATTATTCCCCATTGTTAAATTGATGCTCTACTGGGAATTTGACTGGGGTAAATTTGCATCAGCCTGAAGCCCAGCTCATCACATGATGGTAGTTATATATAATTAAGTGTAGCCATTGTTGTGAAAAGAATCATTATCAAGTTCATTTGGCTTCTCTTCCTAAAAACAAAATTCAGTGTATGCAAATTGAACAAATAAGTAAGATATTAAAACATTAAATTCAACAATTCAACAATTGCCAGACTTAAATTAAATGAATCCAACCTACAGGATCAATAATACCAGGGAGCTGCTGGCAATAATACTAACCATGCTAATCTATGAATTTTGTACACAGAAAGAGATCTACACTGCCCCCCACCCATCACAGCCCACGCTATTAGGAGGCTGTTGCAGGTTGCTATAAATGAGAACAGCCATGAAGCTTCTCTACCTAACTTCTGCTTCAATGCTTAGCCAGACAGTTGGCTGTAGCAATCGTTCACCATTTGGTCTGTTCCCACAACCGCAAAGGCTTGACAGCCTGAGAGTCCAACATCAGAACAGACTTGATGAACCCATGTAATAGGGGGTCTGCCTCTGGGTTGCCTCCACCCCTCGGTTGGTGGAATTTTATCCCATAAGTTACAAGACGCCCAGAGAACGGCATTCGCTGGAACGTCTTGTGGCATCCTTGCGACATGTCCGAAAAGCCTAAGGCACCACCTGCAGACAATGGCCCTAGTAGTCTGTAGACCCAAATGACCATAAACATCTGCATTACACTTTATGCCCAGTATATGACATTGACATTTTGTGTGGAAAGCCAGCTTTGTCTAGTCTTCGCGGCGTAGTGTCCATTTTTCGCAGCCGTACAACCGTATGGGAAGGATAAAGCTCAAATAAATCTTGAACTTGGTTGTCATACTAAGATTATGTTGATTCCATATCCATTGTAAACGGCCCATCGCAGATGCTGCGATGCCAATCTGATGGAGAACATCCGTGTGACAATTAGAGGAGCTGGTCAGTATGGAACCCAGATAGCAAAAGCTGGAAATTGATTCGACGGTTTCGTTGTTCAAAGAGATTGAAGTCACAGGTGGACCTGGTCCTAGATTTTGCGGTTTTGTCTTTGACCATGAAACATGGAGACCAATCTTAGCTGACTCCTCCTCCATATGCTGGAATGCCTCACGAAACCTGTCGGGGCTCTGTACTAAAAGAGCAATGTCATCAGCATAGGCAAGGTCTGTGAGCTTGCATGGTACCTTGCCCTTATAGAGTGAGATCACAATACGCTCCTTCCAGGCGGTTGGCAGCATTCCAGTTCTCCACACCAGACGAAAGATGGCCAGAAGTGATTCTGCTACAGGATCAATAGCACATTTTAGCAGCTCTGAGTGGATGCTATCAGTACCGGCTGTGCGTCCGTTTTTCAGCTTAGAGACTGTACATTGCACTTCATTCAATGTTGATGCATCAGTACAAATGTCTAGATCTGGAACCGCAGGGCCTGCCAGATCATCCAGCTCTGAACAAGCAGCAGCTGGAGGATGGTTCAGGACACTGTGATAATGTTCCACCCAGCATGAGAGAATGTCATCATCTGATTTACATGGATGGCCTTGGCTGTCGTTCAGGATGCTGTTTGTAGTGACTACCTCTTGACTGCTGAGGTTGCAAATGGCGCAGAATGCTGTCTTCAAGTCACCCCTGGCTAAGCCAAATTCAACATCATCTACCACTTGGTGATCGTGGAGTGCCAAGGTGTTAAATTTTCACTTCAGCTGATTACGAGTGCGCTTATCACCACACTGGTGGGCTTCAGCGTTCAATTTAATTATCTGGAAGGCCTCCTGTGATAGCCATGGTCAGCGTGCTAGATGCCTATAGCCAATCGTCTGCTCAGCAGATTGGCTGAGGGTAGACGTGAACAGGGACCAGGCAATCTCCACGTCATCTGGCAGATTAGTTAAAGCTGAGAATCTGTTGTTGACGTCAGTACAAAACCTGTTGGCTAAACCTGGCACATGGAGTGCATTGATATCAAACTTCTTCATCATCGCAGAGGGATTACCTGCTCGTTGGAGCATCAACACCATATGGGCAACCACCAGATGGTGATCTGTGTTTGCCGCGATTCCTACCTAACTGTGGGATGACTAGCTTCTGAAAGTGTTGGGAATTAGAGTGCAAAGTTGGTATAAAGCAGTGGTTCTCAAACTTTTGTATTGAGAACCTTTCACACAGCAAGCCTCTGAGTGCAACCCCCCCTTATAAATTAAAAGCACATTTTTTAAATATTAAACATTATTATAAATGCTGGAGGCAAAGCAGGGTTTGGGGGTGGAGGCTGACAGCTCGCAACCCCCAAGTAATAGCCTCGCTTCCCCCCAGGGGTCAAGACCACCAGTTTGAGAACCTCTGGTATAAAGCCACCTTCTCCTTGTTCTCATCAAGTTTAGGACATCTAACTCTTGTAACCAACCATTTGAATGCAATATTCTGGACATGTCTCTATTGAGCTATGCAAGGGTCTTGTCTTGCAGCCTTTATGTGAAAGTCTATTAGGACATTATTCTAATGCAAACATTTAACAAAAAACAACCTACTAACAGGAATAAAATGTAAAGTTTTCATCGGGAACACATGGGCAGGGTTGACAGCACCATCACCATTTAGTGCTACGAGCATTAGGAACATAACATATTTAGTGGCTGATTTCATTTTGCTGGAGGGGGATATGTAGTAGGAAAACATGCAAACCATAATTGGAGGTCCAGGTTAGACAGGATGGGGAAAAAACCCTTCTCTGGGGTTTGCAGAGTTTGTTTGTTTGGTTGGTTTTTTTTACAGGGCCATTTTTCAACAACAATAAAAACACAGCAATGATCATAGTCTCTGGAAATATCCCTTTCATGTCTGGAGGTCATAATGCTGTAAAACGTCAACATCTTGTTTAGGCTAGCACTACCCTACTGATTAAAGTACATTAAAATAGGAGAGTGAGCTCTCACCACACCAGCCCAGTAGGAGGGCCACTACCTACCCAAACTAAGGAGATCTGGGGTGGATCTCCTTGTTCCTCCCCATCCCACGCTCTTATCCCCCAGCACTACCATGGGTGGGAAAATTTAGAGGAAACCTTTGGTGTAGACACACTGCATAAGGCTAACTCCTCTAAATACCCAAACTCCTCTATAAATATAAAACACTAGAAACATGGGAATACCTTTGTCCCAAGAATTCCACATCTTTCTCCCAATGAGACTTAACTCAGCTTCTATTTAGGGTCCTGAGTCCGTGTAAACTCAGCTGCACCTAATTACCTCCCACTTGGGAATTATTTCCTGAGCTGACTCTGAAAACCCCTACTACTACTACTACCTCAGACCACTGGCTGCTCAGCCAGGGCTATTCTTATAGGAGTGGGGACCTCATCCAGAGGGAGCAGAATCACAGTTCATCCCATCAGAGGATGATAGTGTATTTGTGTTATTTTATGAAGAATTATATTTGAGTGCAATATTTTTGTTATCTAGTGGCATCATTTTGTTTCATTGCTATATTATTTAATAAAGTCACCAGCACTCCCCTTTACTGCAGAGCTCTTTGATATAAATCAATTGCATTTTTGCTTTCAACTCCACTGAGGTGTACTGTTTTATATCTATATCTATAAAATATATGAATCCTTTAACCCAATTAAAATCATGCAATTATTCAAAACTAGTTGACAAGAAACTATATGCAGAATTCCATGCAAAACCCATTCTTTCAAGGAAAAAGACCACTAAGATGACAATTGAAGTAATAAATTAAAAGAGAATGTTCCTTAGCAAGGACAATAATTACAAGACAGAAAAATGCAATATATAGGATGGGGGGGAGCATATAAAAAATGAACCCATTAAAAATTTCTTTATCTCTTTATTAAATTAAAAAAATATGAATCTAATCCACACTCAGGAAGAAGAGAACTGTCCAGAGTACTATCATCAGGATCTGAATCTTCTATGGCTAACTTGATTTCCTTTAGTTCTCAGGAGAACATTTAGGCATCATTAAAATAAAAGAAAACCTATGAATTTTGTTAATAGGTTAACCTTAATTTCACCAGAATTAGTACTGAATATGGAAATAAATTTTGAATATAAGGTCAATAGCTTATTTGCTTATTTTTAGTGGATCTAGAAAAATCAGGAAAAATAGAAATAGTCGTTATTAATTGTGCACTACCATTAAATGTTCACATATCTCCTGCTGTATGCCTAACAGAACAGTTATACTTACTTAACGGAAGAAGAACAAGCTTAACCAATAAGAAGGCAATATAGAACATTAAAAAGCACATAAAATATTTTCCAAATTTTAAATGGATGTCGAAAATCAGCTGGAGACTTCATAAAGATTTGTCTTCAGAGAATTTGTTTCCCTCTTGACTAACAGACCCCCATATAGATTTTCCCACAAATTCAGCGTCTGCTTGGGTGTCTATAGTGGAGCTAGGCTGGGCCAGAGGGAGGAGTTAGGGGAATCTGCTCCCTTCCTCTCCCCCCCCCCCGGAGAATCCCCTTAAAATACAGTATACATTATATTTTAATGAAGTCTTCCTCAAGGGTCTTGGGTAAGCCATGGCAGGTAGAGATGGATGGGAAATGGTTTTCCAGGCCCACAACAGTTTTCAAAAATATTTTCCTCTTCCTCCCCTTATTTTTAGTATATGTTAAATAAAATTTATAAAAAAAAAGTCATTTCAAACTGAAATAAAACTTTTCATTTTGAAACATTTTTTTTTCAAATATGTTTCAAAGTGAGTGTTTTGTTGAAACTGACCCTTTCCCTCCAACAGTTTTGGTTTAGACAAATGGGCATTTTCGGATGAAAAAAGTGGCATTGGAAAATTTCTGACCAGCTCTAATGGCACACAGAATTCTACTGAAGCTGCCATAAACCCAAGGAGAAGATGTTGCTGGAGATCCTCTAGGTCAGGGATCGGCAACGTTCGGCACGCGGCTCGCCAGGGTAAGCACCCTGGCGGGCTGGGCCAGTGTATTTACCTGCTGACGCGGCAGGTTCGGCCGATCGCGGTCCCCACTGGCCGTGGTTCACCGTCCCGGGCCAATGGGGGCGGCAAGAAGAGGCGCGGGTGAGCAATGTGCTGGCCGCTGCTTCTCGCCGCCCCCATTGGCCCGGGACGGTGAACTGCAGCCAATGGGGGCCGCGATCAGCCGAACCTGCCGCGTCAGCAGGTAAATAAACTGGCCCAGCCCACCAGGGTGCTTACACTGGCGAGCCGCATGCCGAACGTTGCCGACCCCTAGGATCTATCCCATTGTACATGGTAATCATGATGGGGTAATATAGGAAGATACCTATAAGGGGATCCTTGCAGAGATGTTCTCTCCCAGAATTGCTGATGGGGTTGATATGGGCCATTGTCTTTTGTTAATACCAGGCAGCCTTGTCAATGGTTTTTAAGCAGAACTTACCTTTGAAGTCAATAAGGAATTCTAATTAGGAATCAATGGCATGATATGGCCCCCAGTTGGTTCCAGATTCCCTTATTCACACTGCGTATAACCTTACTCTGTGAGTAATCCCACTGACTAGAGAATGTGTATAATGCATTAATAATTTATCATCACATAGGGACAGAGCTAAGATTTGGTGCATATGTATTCAGGTATTCTAAAGACTTATTATTTACCTGTTAGGTCCTATCACCCTCAGTTATTGCCCTGTACACAGAGTTAGACTACAGTGGAATTTAAAACTAATATTAATGTGGAATTCATCCTTCCCCCCTCGTTCCCTCCCTCCTTCCTTTCTCTGGGACGTCTCCTTCTCTAATATCCAGCTACTGGGAATTTATTTCTAGTGCAGGATCTATCCAATCGCCCTCCATCTCCCTATTATCCCCCCTATCATTTTCCACACAGCACACATACAACCCTGCACATGCACACAGAGGGACTCGGCATTTTCTGCAATCTACAAAATAGCCTGAAGTGAAAGACAAACATGATGCCTCAAGCAATATTGCTTGATTAACAGTGAACTGTTCTTTAAAGTGATCACATGAACTTTAATCTGAAAGATTGCTTTGAATTGTTAAGAATGAAATCTGTTGCTATGAGAGTTGTCAGACAACTGTGGTAAATTTAATGTGTAATAGATGATAACCTTTGTCGGTTTTAATATTGAATTCCCTGTTACTGATCCTAGTAAATAATCCTTACCTTCCCCTAGTGAATACCTGCTATATCCCAAAGCCCTAAACTATGCGTAAAGACATTTTAGTAGAGGCTTTTTCATGTAAAGCACACATACTGTATAGATCTGACCTCATCACTGATTGCCTTGGGCTATCTCCTGTATACCGTCTGTTTTCTAGATTTTCTCTTGAGGTTGTCATTATCTAACATTTGTAAATATTTCAGAAATTTGGGCCATGTATAATCAATTGCAAATGCCACGTACCTATTATGCCCAAGGTGCAGTGGTGTTTAGACACTGTTGTTTGCTCTTTTACTGTTCTTGATAAGTCAAATTCTATAATGCATGATTTACTGTAATTGAAATTACAGTCTATTTATAGTCATTTAAACAAAAAAAACAAACAAAAAAACCCTGGATATTTATATTTGGTCCCAGTAAATAAGCAATATGTGACAATATTTTAAATTGTGTTATTTTCTACTTTGTCACAGAATGGTATGGATTTTATTGATATTTTACAAGTTTGTGCATGAAAATATTTCCTCTCCTGTTTCTATAAACTACAGGAGTCTCCGCTACAGAACAGCCTCTTATGCTTTTAAAAATTGTAGGAAAATATTATAAATGATAAAGGTCACATGTATGTGAATTAGACTAAAAGAAATACAGTATTATGTTTCCCCAGAACCTTAATATATATATTTCCTTTTATCAAATCAATGGTCATTTACATATATTCAGAAAAGTATCCTGTATAGAGTACAAGACCACACAATCCTACAAAATTTTATTGAAAAGCCTTGCATTGCCTGGATTTTGGATTGTTATTATTAGTGTATACCTACCATTGCATTCTTTTTTTAGGAAGTACACATCCCTTTTCGTAAATGAGCCTCAGTTCAAACATCATTTATTCTAGGATTTAAGGCTACTGTGCACACCTGACTACATTAATCCTCTCTTATAATTACCCCCAGTATAACTCTACTTTCTAACATTCATAACATAAAGACTCCAGAAGATGCATCTCTAATCAGCATACAGTTAAGCAATGAGAGATGAAGGAATGAACATAATGATGTAAGAATGATGTGTCTTGTTGGTGGTGAAGCATGAGGTCGACAGATTTTTTAATCCTGTTTAAATTATTATTATTTAATTAACTCATTTATATTAGCATCAAATAATATATTTGTTTTATGCTATTACTAGCCAGAAAGATTAGAGGGAGAGTTCCTTAAAATTCTGCTTAGCATGTTTTTATGTCCAGCAATGTGGATTTATATGTACATTTTATATGAAACATGCAGAAGTGGAGGCAATAATTTGTAAATGACAAGAAGAAAGAAATCACAGTATTTTTTCTTTTCAAAATATTTAGTGTCTACAATTCATCTGTGAACCGAGTAAATCATGGCTTCTTCAAGTGCAAGGATCGAAACCAATTACCATTAGTGACCATCGGGTGCAGCCGATCCTTTCTGTCCTGTTGCCTGAATCTCAATGATCTCCCAAGTGTGCCCAGGCAATTTAACAGAAAGATCAATACACCACAGCAGTTAGCAGCAGCCTCTTGAAGTGCTTCACAAAACATGCTACATTTCTCTACCGAATAAATGTCAAAACATTCCAACAGCTACAATTCTTGGGAGAAATTGTTCTTGTGAAACATTATTGACATACTTTAACCCACATTTCCCGCTGCTCTCCAGCTTCCTACAGGCCAGTCAATTCCGATTTGGCAAGAGCCACATCGACACATGTCCCCTGCTGACTTACTCCGTAGGCATGAAAGATATCACGATCTGGTGCAGAAGTTCTGGGTGTCAGGGGTCAGTGGTCTAGCTCTGACCCAAGGTCAAGGTGACAACAACCTCTCTCCTGAGACTTCTCTTCATCTCTAATATGGCCTTGGAGCCGATCAATATCATTACAGAGCCTGCCTTTCTAACAGACAGTACCACCTGATCTAAGCACTCCTAGACTACTACTTGTAAGCTCTCTGCTTAAAAATGTCTTCATTTTCCCATTGTACTGTAAAATAGCTGCATTAAATCTGGCACTGGCTTTGTTTCATTTGTTTAAAGTGGTAAATTAAATTGATTCTTTTCACTTTATAATGGCTTTCTGCATCTAGGGTGAGTTTCCTGACCTCCCACATTTTCATACCAGTTGGTTTGTGTATGCTGTAGCTGCTTCACATTGCTTACTACTTTCTCACAGAATGCGTCCTTTGTGTTAAAGGCAGCATTTCTCGTTTCTAGGGGTTGTTTTGCCGTCCTCTAGCTTCCCCATTTGCTTTCAGTAATTATTTGCTCTTTATTTCCTTCTAGCCTTTGGGAGAGAGAACACTGCTGATGGACCTATGAGACAGATTTTTTTTTTTTACTTTAAAGTGCAACATTCCTCCCAATTTTGTTATGCCATAGAGGGTTAGAGCATTGTATGAAGTAATTACACACATGAACAAGCTGATAACCACTGAGATAGTCAAAGCTTTTATCATCTGTTTACAAGGACTGAGGAAATTTCCAGTGCAACATCCTGCACAGCATGCAGCTTTCTGACTGAAATCTCAAGCATGATGCCCAGTGCAGACCCAATGCAAAATTTTGTACACTGAAATTTACTTTTCTGTACAAAAATGCCAAGATGAGAACAACTCCTGGGTGATCTATGTATCGGTAGGAAGAGCAGGTGTTTCTATTATTTGTACAATATAACGAACAAACAAAAATCACATAGGACCAAGAACTTTATGGGCAGGCCAGGGCATCCCACATCCCTGCACCCAAATGACCTGACTGAGTTATCTTTAAACCAGCTGAGGATCAGGCCCAGGTATCTTCAGAGGATAGGTGGAATAAGTGGGGAGATCTGTAGGGGTAAAGAGGAAATGGGGGTAGAAAAGAAAAGAAATGTGGACAAACAAAATAGATGCTGAACATCTAATTCCCATTGCTTGTTTATAGGTCTCTTTTCCACTCCAAATCCTTTAGTCCTTTTTTAAAATTTTGTTATCTATTTAGATTTAAGCAGTTTTGGGGTAATCTTAGTTGCTTGTATAGCACCTAGCACACCTTCAAAAGAATAACAAATAATATAGTAGAGATAGAAATTTCCCACTGTAGGAGTTACATTCTGCTCCTCTAATACCTTGTTATCTGACAGTAATAACATATAGCATAAGGCTGTTTGTGTGCACCTTACGCTGAAGCACAATCCTGAGTCTCAGTTGTATGTGTATTAAGCGAGCCCTGCAGCTGCAATTCTGTAGGTAATTCCAAGTTACAAAATACTGATCCTCCAGTGGCTTTTACATCAAAAATTCACAACTGCAGACAGGAATCCTAGAGTCCTGAGAGAAGCTAAAGGTGTGAGCCTTACAACCACATCCCCATTTCCCTCTGTTCATTCCTTTGTGCCTGATTCTCCTATCATTTACATTAGGTTTATACCAGAGCAACTCCATTCACTTGAATGATGATAATCCCGCTTTACACCAATGTAAATGAGAGGAAAGTCAAGCTCTTTGTCTTCTCAGCAGCAGTCCACAGGGAGGTTGTAATCCCTGGTCTTCTCACTGCTGCTTGGGGAATTTAGAGAGTAGCACAAGGGTAGAAAGGAGCTCAGGTGCCCGTATATGAAAACAGGCACAAGCAGTTTCTAAAGCAAATGTTGAATATATCCACAGAGGAAAACTGCCTCCCTGGAGCAATCTCTCACTCCCATGCCACAGGCACTGTAAAATTACCTCTTAACAATTCTAGTGCCGCACACATGTATTAGCCTACATAGACCAGACCCGGCAAACAGTAGCTGGATGTTGAGGGGCCCTGGCTAATAGTTGTTTCAGGTGTCACTATTTCCTCTTTCTCACATCACCTGCCTGCACAAGTCCTAAGTGACTTTCATATGCTGTGCCCTTGCAGAATGCAATGCAGAAGGACATTGTCTACAGGCCAGACAACACAGCAACTTTGTACATAAGAGGCAATAGAGTGAGGTGAGCAGGAAGAGACACCACACTTCACCCAGGATATCAACAGAGTTACAGATATGGAACGTGGAATTGTTAAAGTTTCTTACTGAGTGAAGTCTGCACAACAACTTTCTTCTTCAGATTGGAGCAGCTTCATGCCTGCTTCCATTTTATACCAGGTGTACTGAGTCACCCAGCTGGAGAATAAGTGCTGTGTAGGTATTTGCTAACTGTGCATTGTTTTGGCTCAGCCACCGCCATTTGGAGTTTGCACTTCCGTTAACATAGCCAGATAACATAAGTGCAGCTACTCTTACAAGGAGGCAAAGTGAATACTGGCTGCAGGGGTGTAAAAAGGTTTAGCACCTACTTTACACCAACGTTACCCAGGCTTAGCCGCCTACACCAAGTGCAGCACAGTGGAAAACAGAGCCCCCTATATTTGAAAACATTAAAAGAATCTAGAATAATCTGAGATGGGTTTTTTGTTTGTTTTCTTCCCCTTGCACTGTGTTGTCAAACAAACTTGCATCACAAAATTGGTTGGATGTATTATACATGCTTTTCCTTACTCTGAAACAAACACTCTTGTTCTCTACATCTATAGTTTCTATGCTTCTGTAACTCAGATGAGAACATTTACTGCTGCTCTGTTAAGATACAGGTTCCCAGCCCAGGGAAACAATTTTATGAAAGTGAGCGGAAAGATATTTTTTGAATATCAAACCAGGTAAAAGGTATAGAGTCCTTCCTCTGAAAGAAAGCTAAAGATGTCTAGTTAATTTAATTGTGAGTCTATATATATTTGGAAACCTAAGAGCAGGTGTAATACATGTAAAAAGGAACTTCAATATTCAGTAAAAACAGCCAGAAGTGACAGATTTATGTTGGCAGAAGAAATCAGGATAATTGAATAGATTGGTCTGTAATGTCAATTCTAAGTTAAGAGAGGAACTTTTTAGAGAAACAGTTAAAGCCATCAGTGGAGAGTCTGGAAAAAAAAACACCAATTAATAGAGATCTCTTTTTTCCCCAAGTGACATATGTTACTCACGTAAGAGCAAGGTGTTTTATATCACATCCTGCAATGCAAAACATGAGAATGAGGGAACTTCCATTTTGTATTCTCCTAATCAAGGGAGATTCAGCACACAATACTAAGAGAGCAGATATGGGTTGTGTTCCCCCCCACACCCTCTTTTACGCATGTTCAAATTTTCTTTTCTTTTTTAAAAATTACATTTTTACAAAACAGAGGCTAACTCAAATGTGAAAAGCACTTTGAACATGTCTCTCTTCCTCCTTTTCTTCCTTGGTGAACTGCTGCAAACAGAGAATCCAGCTGTAGTAAGAAATGGAGCTGCTCTCATAGAACTAGTTGGGAAAGTGATATAGGCTATTTTAGCATTCTAACGGTATATTTCACCCTCAAGTCTCATTGGGAATGTGTCTCCTCATCAGGACCATCATCATTTGTATTTTAAAACTTAAGTAGTTTAGTTTGAGAATCTAAGAAGTTACTGAGACATCCAGAGCTAAGCTCCATTAAACTCTTTGACCTAAACCCCTATGAACAGCCATTAGTTCAGCGGGAAGAACATTATTGTGCCAGCACACAGTGTGAGTACAAATTCTTTTCTCTTTTTCTGCCTCCCTCTTTCCCCCAAAGTGTTATGTTTTATATGAAAAAGCAGAAACTATGTGAGGCCCTAATGGATTATCAGATGAAATATGATCACCAATGGTTATGTATTATTGTTAATGTTTCATTAGTTGCAGCAAGATCAGACAGAATGGTTGGCTTTGCTCTGTGGTTTACTGACTTTTGCTAGTTTTTTTTTTTTAATCCATTATTTAATTATTTCCATTCTTAGATTCAAATATAAAGTTTTTTTCCAACTTCTTCTTTGTTAATTTTTTTTAAACCCTTTAAAACCCTCTTGACATAAGCAGAGATTTCAATGGAGGTAGTTGGAACGGAAGGGAGAATGACCTTGGCAAATATAAAGGTTCATGACAGGGAGATTGCTCCCTGTTCTTCGATGGGGACACAGCCCAAAATGAGGACAGACACATGCATGGAATTAAGCGGGGGCCGCAACTTTTATTAAACTTTAACACAGAGGAGGCGTGCTACGCACCCTTCAGCCATACTCTCCTATGTCTTGCACTTAATTGGTTCCAGTGTGTGGATTACAGGGCTCCTTACCATATGACCTGTAACTAGTGCCAGAGTTACAGGGCTCCTTATAACGCATAACACGGGGTAGGGTCTCCTCAGCCTACCCTTCAGGACTCAACTCTCTCTGAGTCCCAGGGTGGAGACCTCGACCCATAAGGGCTACAAGGTCTGACATCGGCCCACGAAGGACACAAGGTCTTACCCTATCACATAAGCCCAAGGCCTAACAACAAAATTCCAGGTCTTTTACCTCTGGGAACTGTTGATTTTATTCTCTTAATCACATTGGAAACCGGCCACAGTGAGTGCCAGTCGCTAGCTTGGTCACTCCTGCCCCAACCACGCACCCTGTTATCACAACAGCTGCCCAATCCATGCCTGCACATGCTGTAGCTTATGTCAGCACCTCCATCTGACGGATATATACCATCATCCCTGAAAATCTCTGGCTGATTGTCATGGATGTCCCTATGCTGTATCACTGAACCCCCTTTCTCCAGACTATCTTGGCAACCCCCTTATTTACTTTCTTTCTAGTCTTGTCCACATGGGCTGGGTCTGCTCCCAGGCCTTGCTTGTCAGTGAATGCAGACCTGGCATGAGCTGGTCCCTCTTTTCCGGATGAGAACAGCTTCAGCCCTGAAGCCCAGCTGAGATCCCGCTGCCATCCTCGCTGCCCTCTTGTGGGCACACAAATCCAAACATTGTGTACAATCTGGGTAGTTTCTGAAACAAACAAGCACATTTGGTTAGATATGTTTTGCCATTCCTTGCCATCTTTTCCTTGGTGCGGATATAAGTCCTGTAACAACTTGATTTCCAGTGCCCTATTGCCTGCTCCTGCCTCTGGCCAAAACCCTCTGCAGCTGCTGATGTCACTGCCCTGTTCCTGAAAGAATGAGTATCAGATTTACCCAGGTCACGACCACAGTAGCGCAAGGTTTTTCTCAGTACTGCACTGAATTGGTACCTTGTCAGGAAACTCCCATCACCATATGTGAACAGAAGGCTTGGCTGCAGGCCCTGGATTTTTAGTGAGGCTCTTATCACCTTTACAGGGCACAAGCACTCATCTGCACATTCCTTCAATACCACAAAATCTCCTCCCCCCCTTCCTTTCTGGTCTGTTTTGAGACTCATAAGTGCAGGTACCCTACTCCTGCAGATAGTTGCACATCTATTATGTTTAATGCATGGTGGGACCTGTCCGCAGCTGCCATAGCTCATTCAGTCTGAAAGAGCCAACAAAGGGAACAATAGATGCTGCCTTAAATAAATGGTCTCTCTCCCACAGGTGGATCCCCAGGCATAGACTTTGATAACTCCAACAGGATTTCCAATGTTATGGGTAACCTGTCATTCCTCCGGTGCCCACCCTGCCTACACCACCCTTCTCAGAATTTCCTTATTATGAAAGGCTCACATGGGTGTGGGAAACCAGTCAAAGTGACTCCAGGAGGACAGGCCCGCTAGCCGGCCACAGATAGTGAAGAGAGCCCATTTGCAGTGGATCAAAGACACCACATATTTCGCTACCTGGTGTGTAGGTATGGGCAACCCCAAAGAAGCCCTTCCTGTGCCCTAAATTCTGTGAATTCTGAAAGGCTGGCCTTAAAGGTCCTCAGAGTCTGCAGAGCAACCAAGTCCTCAACTAGTCCCACCACTGTCATGAGCTAAGGTCCCAGAGCTGTTGGGACATCACCTGTGGATCTCTGCTAGCCAGCAGGACAAGTACCCAGAATCTGTTGTCCTGATATCGAAAGAGAATCTTCAACACCATTATCCACTCCCAGGACATGCACTGCATGAGAGGATGTTAAACCACAGGCAGTGTAAAACAAAGTCCTTACCAGCCTTGTTACCAGAGCTGTCTAAGCCAACTGCTTATTTACAATATGGACCATGGGTTGGTTGCCACACCAAAAACGGACTTTCTTGTTCTGAAAGTTTTCTCCCCAACTAGTGACTGCCACCAATATAGGAAAAAATTCAAGAAAACTGATGTCCCCTGTAAGCTGAGCCACCCAGTTTTCTGGCCACCTTCTGTGCATACCACTACCCTTGAAAGTAACCCCCCAAATCTATACCTTCCCAAGGGTCAGATTGTACCTGCAGCTCAGTCATGAGTAACCAGTTTGGATCCATTTTGAAGCCCCCATTTAACTCATCCAAGTATGTTTTTACACTTCTAAGTCTTCCTTCATTTCCTTTGTGTCAATCTGATAAAGTGGTGGGAGTTTTGCATTCCAGAGGAGCAGCTTCCAGATGACCACAAAATGCCTAACCAGGAGCCACCACCTGGCATGCAAATTTTAGGTGCCCTATACCCATCTGTAGTTCCCTCAGAGTAATTTTATTTGCCCCTGAGAGCTCATATCAATTCCCTGACCAATTCTAATATCTCTGCAGATAATTTAGAAACCACAAACTGAGGCCAGTTCAATGCCCAAGTATGTTAAACTTTGGGCAGAGCCTTCTGTTTTTTCTGTAGCAAGGGGGACCCCAAAGCAGTCATCTAGGATCTGAAATGAATGGAGCCAAAAGAGAGTCCACACCACACCTTCTCTGGGCTAAGTCCTGGGACCTGTGGCATGCTGGCCAATCAGCACTGCACTTCCCCAACTGGCCAATGGAGCCAGAGAATCCCAGCTCATTTTCTTTACTGATCTAAAACCAGAGAGGTTCCCCCTCTTCTCACCATGCTACCTGGGCTGCCGGCAATATCTACAAGTCAAACTATAAGTCTAATTTTGTGTGCTAAAACTTTAACACCTCACATGTCATGAATACCTCAGAATCCATTTTTTGTTTTGTTTTAGGAAGTGAAGAAACATTGATTAGAAACCAGAATTAAAATGATGGTAATAGTTTTTTTTCATTGAGGTTTACCATGCACATCCTTAAATTCTGGTTGGCAGCTTGCATATTCCAATGTCTGAAAATTAATTTGGAAGTAAATAATGTGAACACAGGGACTGATCACGTAGAAAGAGGACTTGAGCTGTACAGAGATGAATGGGGGAACCCACAGCAAACCAAAATACAGAGTATCAGAGGGGTAGCTGTGTTAGTCTGAATCTGTAAAAAGCAACAGAGGGTCCTGTGGCACCTTTAAGACTAACAGAAGTATTGGGAGCATAAGCTTTCATGGGTAAGAACCTCACTTCTTCATCTGAAGATGTGAGGTTCTTACCCACGAAAGCTTATGCTCCCAATACTTCTGTTAGTCTTAAAGGTGCCACAGGACCTTCTGTTGCAAAATACAGAGATTATTCACTGGTCCAAACTAGGTGTTGATGTAATGGTATGTATGTGAATGAAAATCGAAATGAGTTTAAGCTCATGGAACTTCCATGTAAAGGGAGCAGAAAATCAGTGTTCTACTCAGAAAAGCAATTAACAAGGGACTGTAAACTAACTACAGTGGAGCCTGGTTTAGCTTACTGTCCACCTTCAAACAAATTTGTGTTGGGGGCTTTCCTGCGACAGCTCCACCCGCAGCCATCTTAACTTGTAAGTTATACTTGTTTACATTCACTTACACAGACTAACCCACAAATAACACTTATGCAGCCATTTACAAAACCTCTGAATTTGTACCATTGGGAGAGGACTGAAGGTCAAAGTGGTCCAGGTGTTTAATGGCTGATAGACCTGGTCTACACTGGTTAACTTAGCTATGCTGGCAAACACCCTGGTGTCCAGGTTGTTATGCCAGCAAAAAAGTCATTTTGCCGATATATTTCATTTGGGGAACTGATATAAGTTATACTGGCACTCTTTTGATGCTCCTCCTCTCCACTAGGAGGGTTTTCTGAGTTAGTTCTACCAGTATAGATATACTAACAAACCCTTTCTATTGTAGAAAAGACCTAAAACAAAAAGGAGTATTGATTTAGGGAGAGCAAAGCTGAACTGATGATGGTAAAGATAGAGTGAAGATGATGAAAAAAATAAGTTGAAATGATTAGTTGAACGGATTATGTAGTTCATAAACTGGATGGCCAGATCTACAAACTTAAAATATATGGGGAATATACCTATCTCATAGAACTGGAAGGGACCCTGAAAGGTCATTGAGTCCAGCCTGCTGCCTTCACTAGCAGGACCAAGTACTGATTTTGCCCCAGACCCCTAAGTAGCCCCTTCAAGGACTGAACTCACAACCCTGGGTTTAGCAAACCAATGCTCAAACCACTGAGCTATTCCTCCCCCCTTCTTCTGTCAGCATATCTATTGTCAGTCAGAGATATGATGAGGAATGGTTTGTGATTGACAGCTGTGCTGACAAAAGCCCCTAGTGTAAATGCAGTTATGCCAGCAAAACTGCACTTTTATCAATATAGTTTATTTCTCTTGAGTGAAGGCAGGGCTGGAATAAGCTAGTTCGGCAAAAGTGCAGTTTTGCTGGTATAAACTCAGAGCATGTTGCTAGTTCAGTATATAGGTAGAGCTATACTGCAAAGGGCTCCAAGTGTAGACATGACCCAAGAGAAGACAAGGGTCTGATTTTGATTCCATTTACACTATATTTACCCAAGGATAATTCCATCAACTTCAATAGTGTTACTTCTGATCTACACCAGTGTGAGATAAGAATCAGGCCCCAAGAGTGCCCTGTTCAGGAGAAAAATTATAGGCAATGTGACCAAAGGAGAAGACACAACATGGATATCAATGTCTCCAAGAAACGATGAGACTAGAAGAGGAAAGGTCAATAGTATCAACAATGTTGGAGAAGTCCAGCAGAAGTGTTATTAGGTTTATATTTTACAAACCATTTCAGACTGGATGCTGATGAAAAAATGAAAGGGAGAGGATTCAACTTCATGTCTTACAACGGTACCTCATCTATACCCGGAGGCACAAAATCCTTCAGAAAGAAGATAGCAAGGCGCAGTTTCCTCAGAGAGCAATAGTGAAATAAGAATCCTTATTTAATGTAGGGCCCAATTAACGTCCTCAAACCGAACTCAGACCCCGGAGTTAGATAGTTCCCATAGAATTGGGTCATTGAGTTGCAAGTACCAAAATGCCTCAGTCTGCTGGGAATCCCACAGCTGTCTGGCCCAGCCTGCAAATTCAGCAAGTCTATCAAGAGATGGGGGGGTGCTAGAGAACCCAGAAGATCTGCTGGTATCTCCCAGCAGAGTTCTAATAATTATACCAAGATCTAATATAGTTCTTTCCATTCATAGGTTTCAAAGAGCCCCAGCCTGAGTTTAAAGCTCCCCTTCCCTAGGACCACCATTGATGAGGGTGACAGCTGTCTCCCCTGGGTATGAATCCTCCCTTTCAGGTGTAGTTGCACTTCAGATACAGAGGAATGAAAACTGCACTCTCCCCCTGAGCCCAGAGTGTAAATCAAGCCCATAATACTTAGAACTTTCTTTATTTGTACTTTGCAGTTTTTTGGAATCTTATTTTTGAAGTCAGCAGTTGTGCTTCTCTATAAAATGCAGAATTTCAGAATTTGAGACTTATCACACAAGAGCTCAATAATGGTCTGCCCTTTGAAATATCACCTTGTTCTGGATACTAAAATTTAATACTTTACTTCAATCAGAAGGGACATTGGCCTATGATGTTGTCAAGCCCCATAATATAGGAAATGCAAAAGGCTGACAACAAAACAGCATGTTGCTTGTGGAATCAAGCAAAGCACTTTTCCCTTTTAAAAAACACCAAGACAGCAGGTTTTTTCTTCCTGTTTGACAGTTTACAAAGCATGCTTGCATATTGTCTGACTGATGAAATAACAGGCCGAATATCTGGTTTTCTTATCATTGTGGAAAGACCGTTTAGAAACACTTTTTTCAGGCTATTGTTGTCATTAAAATCTTCTTTGCACGTGTCTAATAACTTTTCAGACTATCTAGCTGATGAACACAGCTAGAATCTCCAGTTCACATTTAGGCAGAATAATTTAGCAAATGAGTATTTGAAGCAACTGTCATGTATGGGGGTCTTTTCCTTGTTTCTTTTCATATCCTGGCTGACTTGACTACCAAAGTGCATATAAGTTTAAGCACTGTTTTTGATGAGCAGTTTGCTCTTCTTATCATTTGAGTTAGTGATAAGCTACAGCGTTGGTAGCAGTGCAATGATTGCTTCAAATGGTAAAGTCACATACATGTGATACTGATATCCCCAAATTAATTAGACAAGTGGAGAAAAAACAGTTCTAAAAAAGAGGCAACATTGGAAAAGGAAATATTGTAAATATGTGCACATTTCAATGCATTTTAATTTTACACCTTTCAAAGATGGCTATAGCATAATGCGTCTAATACACCCCTAGAATATAGTTATCATATACAACCATGAGAATCACATCAGTTATACAATCAAAAAGACCAAAGGTTTCTCAGCTTCCTGTTGTATATTTTATCATGAAAAAAACTTAATTTGCTTCCAAGAAGTCAATACTAATTATTCTGCAGCACTTTTCTGGAAGGTAGCCTACTCAGAGAGGTGGTTCTCTTGCATTGTGTACTAACAGTGAAGGGCACTGTGACAGGGTGTATCAGCCCCACACTGGTACAGCAGGGATTAACCTTCTCTCTCAGTTGAGGAAGCCATTTCCCCCCCACCCCCACCCCCACCCAGCTCTGCAGGGCATGCTACAGCTGGAGCCAGGATACAAAAAGCATCGGAGCAGCTTAGTCTGGGCTGACTGCCAGCAGGGAAGGAGGTGTGTCGATAGCTCCTGGGAGAGGACCGCCTGCACTCTGAGACGCGGAGGCCAACCAGATGGAGACGGACCCCAACAGCCAGGCTCGGTATGTCGCGGAGGGTGGAGAGACTAGAGAGTCCCAGAGACATTCAACTGCAGAGACTCAGGTAGGACGTTACCCATGGAGGCTTTATGGAGATATGGTTACAGAACCAGACCAATGCTCGGCGTGTTTCGGCAGGATCTCCGCCGAGCAGGTGGCAGGTAACCCTGCCACTGACGGGGCCCTGGGTTTGGACCCAGTGGAGAGGGTGGGCCCAAGTCCCCCTATCCTAGCCACCATGGACCCCGGGGTATGGGTTCCAACTCACCAACATTATTCACCCTGGCCGATGGGCCACACTGCCCTGACAGTAAGGGCTGTAGTAAGGGCTGTAGTACTTACAGACTCTGACCATCAGGCAACACTGCCCTGATATCAAAGGCTGTAGTATTGACTCTGGCCATTGGTCCACACCACCCTGCTAGCAAGGGTCATATTAAGGACTAAGGCCACTAAACTACGCAGCCCAGAGATGCGGGGCAGCCCTTCAGATTCAACCGCAGGGCTGTGACACTCTTCTCCGCGGCCCCCACAGAGTGATGGAGTGTATCAGCTCTGCGACAGGCATGTCTTCACTATGGAGCTAAATCGGCACTGCTGCAATTGATGCAGCAGCATCAATTTAGCTGGTCTGGTGAAGACATGCTAAATTGATGGGAGAGCACTCTCCTGTAGATTTTTGTACTCCATCTCCCTGAGAAGAATAAGGGAAGTCAGTGGGAGAGCGTCTCACATCAACACAGAATGGTGTAGACACAGCAGTAAGTGGATCTAGCTACATTGACTTCAGTTACGTTATTCACATAACTGGAGTAGCATAGCTTTACCTTTATTTTCCGTGGTAGTGTAGACCTGGCCTTAGGCTCATCTTGATCTCTGATGATAAAGAGCTCCACAGCTTTCACCAATCACAGAGACTTTTCAACCTTTAGCTCCTGCAAATTTCATCCAGGAGACTATCAGATGCAATGTCCTTGTGGACCACTGCTGCCATGGAAAACAGGACAAAAGGAAATCACTGGGACAGCTTTGCCTTAGACCATTAAGGGATATTGGTAGAGAACTATGATGGATGAAAAGAATTATCTGTTATTTATTGGTAT
This sequence comes from Chrysemys picta bellii, assembly GCF_011386835.1. NCBI lineage: Eukaryota > Metazoa > Chordata > Testudines > Emydidae > Chrysemys > Chrysemys picta. The sequence continues at coordinate 239,970,647 of NC_088791.1, read as the reverse complement.
TATGGCAGTGCTTAGAAGTCAGGGCCTCCTTGTGCTAGGCATTGTACAAACAAATAACAAAGAGACAGCCCCCTGTATGAAGAGCTTAAAATCAAAATATAAAACTATTGACAGCAGGTGGATACAACAGATAGATGGGGAGAGCACAAGGAAACAATGAGACAATACTGGTCAGCATGATAAACGTTGGTCACTGCACATCAACTGCCTACCCAATCTTCTCTCTCTCACCAAAAGAAGTTGGTCCAATAAAAGATATTACCTCACCCACCTTGTCTCTCTAATCTTCTGGGACTGACATGGCTACAACTACACTGCATTCTTTTGTATGTCAGATAAAAAGGCATATCTGGCATGCTGGATTTTCTGGAGACATGAAAATATCTACATAGAATTTCTAGTTACCACAGGCAGAATCATTTCTATAACTGAAAGTTATTTTGAAAGGCTCAGTCCAACTCCTGTTGAAGTCAATAGTAGTCTTTCCATTGACTTCAGTGGGAATTAAAGTCCCAAGACAAGCACACGCATTCTAAAATAATCCTTCAACACACCCCTCTTCTTTTATCCCACCCCCCAAGAGGAGCCATCACTCCAGGAAGACACGGTGGAGTGCTGCAGTTTCTAGTTTGTAGTTATCACCATCCTGTCCTTTCCTTCGAGGGAACCATTCTGCATACTTGTACTTGTCTTTTCTGTATCCTGCAACCACGGAAGGCAATGTTGTGATAACTTAAATATGTGTTCTTCCTTTCCATCTAACAGTAACAGCTCCTATTATGTACACAGCACAACACAAAGCATTGGTAATAATTGTATGCAATCTTATTATAGTAAATCTTAATAAACATACTTAAAACACACGCAGTATATACTTGTTTTAACTTCTTTAATGATGCTAGAACTATGCAAGGTTTCTAATTATAGACACGTATTTTCTGTTGTTTTATGATTATTTGTATCCTTTCCCTTTGCTTCATCAAGCTTAGTTTTCTATAAAGACAATTAATGTGTTTTCCAGAAGTGTAATTATACAGAACTGCTCACCGCATACACAGCTTCTAGAATTTAGTGAGCTCCTTTTTATACTTGATTTTACAGCTGGGAAAGAAGAGTAAAAAAGCAGGTCAAGAGACTAGCCTCAGGTCACACAGCAAGAGAGTTGCTCAGCCTATATCTGATGGTGATTAAACAACCATTAGAAATACAGGAAATCCAGAGTTAAAGGTTAAACTTAAAAGTAACCCAAACATTTAAAAGTATTAAAATGGACAGTTAAGAAACCAAAACAATCTTAACTCTGTCCCTGCAGCAACATCAATCTCCCGTCTTTTGTTCTTTCATACCTGCATTGTAGGATGTGTTATGGGAATATATATTTTTGAGAAGTCTGCAGTCCATGTCTGTGGCAATTTTAAATTTGAGGAAGACACTGTATTTACACAAAGTGTGGGTGGAATACTGAAAATGTACACAGCATTTTGGTATTATAATTGGTTTAATACATACTTTTACATACTGTGCGATGCTTCACCAACAGACTAACCATTGCTGTTTTTTTCTAACTGCTATAATTTAATTATTGATTAAGAGGTTAGAAAGTTTGGCCCAGATTCACAAAGATTCTTAAATGCTTACATCCCAGTTTTATGCTCCACTGTGATCCATAAAACTCCCACTCAGTTGCTTCCTCTCTCAAGGCATATGGACTCCTATGGCCCAGAACAATCCATGAAACAAGGTCAGATATGCATTTTTCCAACTCGCTGTGGGGTCCAATCTCATAGGTATGTTCAGTGGCACTGTACCGGATTGGTTCCCATTTTAAATCTGGCTACAGGAGAAGGAGTCAGTGGTACCCACCTTATAACTTTTAGTCCAGTGGTTAGAGCACTCCCTTGACATGTGGGACACCCACATTCAATTCTTCCCTCTACCTGAGGAGGAGAAAAAATTTGAACAGGGCTCTCCCACACCTTTCAGAAGAGTGCTTTCTTCACTGGGATATCCAAATAGGAGATATTCTGATGTGTGGACCCCTCAATCCTTCTTGCTGAAGATATCCCACTGTATATAAATAACTAAAGAGCCAATGGAGTAGAGAGACTGGACTATGGGTCTTGCATCTCCCAGAAGGGTGACCAAAACACCATGCTACAGAGTCAGTCTTGCTCTCTGGTCCAATGAGACTTTAACTCTGTGTTTAAAGACAGTTGTATAACTGGTGGCAACTGGAGTTTTAGGCTCAGATCCAGCAAGGTACTTAAGCATGTGACTAGCTTAAAACATGTGAGTAATCCCACTGAAATCAATTAGACTGCCCACTTGCTTAAAATTAGTCATGTGCTTAAGTACCTTACAGCATTAAGAACTTAATGAAGTTGGGAAATAATTCTCTTCATTGTAGGACATACAGTGTAGATTCAGGCTGATTGTAAAGAATGGCAGAGTCAGTGCAACCATTGAATGACTAAATATAAATCTTTCTAGATGTTGTGGTCACTGATTAGATCCAACTGTTCATTGTGAATAAGGGTGTCTTAATGCAAGCTTGGTTCCCTTCCCCCATTTTTTTCTTTTGTCTTGTAACCATGTTACTTTTTCAGTAAAATGGATTTGTCACCTTTTAAATCTTACCTCAGAATTTATTTAGCACTCCCCACACCAGTATTAACACTCTTTTCTAAAAGAACTTGATCCTAAGCCCATTGAAGTCAATTTGAGTGACTTCAATGGGCTTTGGATCAGGCCCATAGAAAGTATAGTAAGTTCTTCAGGGATCATGCTTTATATCTTATCTAAAAGTCAGCACTTCCAGCAGAACCCCATTACACTAGATTTACTACAAATGTTGCCACTTTTTAAAACACCAGTACTAATTTCTGCAGCACCACCCAATAATTTGTTCATTAGAGACTTCCCACTGAAGAACTGATCCAGATCAAACCTGTTTAGTTTGTAAGATCTGGCTAGATCACAGCATGAGGTGATATGGTTGCAGGCCCTCTGAACCTCGAAAACTCCTTGTTCTTTGTCATTTGCTGTAAACACTCATGCCTTCATTTTCTTACAGGAAAAAAAGGGATATAGATTTATACAGAATGAATGATGGCGGAAAAGAGAAATGGGGTAAATATGAGGAAGCAGTTAGTTTATTTTTCTGATAGACCTTACCATTTATGTGAGGAGAATGCATCATTAATGGTAATTTCCAATACTTTGATAAATAAAATTCCCTGGACAAATTCCGGCTATAAAATGGGTTAGTGAAATGATATAGGTGCTTTCTATATTTCCAATGTAATCTCCATCCTATTATGCAGAGATATAAAGTGATAGTGTTTCTTTTAAAGTGAACATAACAAACATACTCTGACACCAGTATAGAAATATTCTGTGAGAAAATTGTACAACATCCACACAGACAATTTTCATTGGATGCATGTGACTGGGGCTTTCAGATGTCTTTATTAGGAGTAAGCATTTTAGAAACAAAACAACACTAACATTTGCTCCAGCTTGTTTTAATTTCTTTTGATTTCTGGGGCGGTAAGACTTGAGAAGGGCAGAAGAGAATAATATGTCCAGGGCATAAATCTGAACATCTCAAAAAAGGGAAAAGCAGCAGTATGTAGGCAGTAAAGGATACATAAAGCAGCATACATTAGACCCCATCAGACAGAACCTCTAAGATCCTGAATTTATCAAATGACAACATTCATTTTGTACTATGTAGAAGACAACAAGAAAGTCAGCAACTTAGTGTGCTGACATTGCAGTAAAACACTATTTTAATTAGCTCACACAGAGGACACATTGAGGAAAAAGTGACATTTCATTGAGGAATATACTATTAAATACAACCCCCCTTGACCTGCCATTTATCAGGGTGAAAACCAAAATCACATGACTAGTTGTGTCTTTCTCATTGTCCTTTGAACCCTGGAAATGCATAGCTCATTTGCAGAAACATGGAGCCCTCCCAGTTGCTTGACATACACTTCTATACAGTAGCTATGCGTCGCTGCAGAATAGGAGGCACAAATCTTTATAGCCAGCGCTGATTTGAATGCTGATATAACTGCGTGACCGACAGTTTAATTACTGAAGTAGCTCACTGAGAGGGCTTGGAAAAAAGAAGTACCTTATTTCAAAACAGAGCCAGCCTGTCCTCCTCAAATTAAAATATTTTACTGCACAGAAATGTGCAAAATAAATATAGAGTAATAAATTTAGAGTTAGTGGGATGCCAAACTAATGTTTAGGCAGAGGCTACCTAGAAATCCAGAGGTCTTGGAATGGCTTTGTTTAAATAAATCTACTGATTAGCCTTATTATAAATAACTGTTTAACAAGGGTAATCAGTAGAGTTAAAAACAGCAAACAATGCCATTCCAGGATCCTGGATTGGTAGCCTGCGCCTTTCATTAGTTTGGCATCCTGGAATGCAGGGGGGCGGGGAGGGTTGTATTCATTTCTTACCTCTGCTAAAGTCTTCCCATATCTTTGGGCTTTCCCTTAATTTCTCGGGGCCTCAGTTCCCCATCTATAAAGTGGGGATTAAAACACTTCCTACCTCAAAGAGGTGATGTGAGGATAAGTCCATTAATGCATGTGAGATCCTCAGATACTATGGTGATGAGGGCCATGGAAAATCCTATGAATAAATAAAATCAACTGTGAGTGCCTGCGGCTCTGGGAGCTGCTGCCAAGGTTGTGCATCTCTACATTTCCCTTACTGCAGGAGATGTGTCTTAAAGCCAATATCCAGTCTGAGATCAGCTCCTTCAGAACTGTAGCTTTTTCTATGGGGACCCACAAAATAATTTAGGTAATCAGAGTCTGAATAAAATCTTTATTACATTAAAACTCTGATCCAAGGAGGGATGGGGGAAATCTGTTATACCACTATTTTTTTAAAAAGATACTTATAAAACTCTTCAGTATTCTCCCTTTTTATTCCCTTGGGACTTTTTTCTTGGTTCGGTCTTTATTCACTTGTTCTTACAAGTCTAATTTCTATGTATTTGGCCATAGAGTTTCCCTGGGCTTTTTCCTTAGTTTCTCTGCTGCGCAAGTGAAGTCTGATGCAGCCATCATAATTGTTTTGTGCACTGCTTGGCACAGCTTGGACTGAGAGCTCTGGCACTGACGTGACAGCACAGACATGGAGAAGGGCGTTCCCACAGAAGAGCTGGTGTTTGCTGTAGTGTTTAGTAAGCTAGCTTTCTAAATCCTTCACTGCTTGGCAGCTATACCCTACTGAATGGGCCTGACTAATTGGTGAATGGGCACCATACCATCCAAACGGTAGGCAGCCAAGAGACTATGTATGTGCATGGTGTCTGATTTTACTGGTGGCAGGATTCCCAACTGAGAATGTCCAAATTACTTTGCTGAGTTTGTAACCCTATGGTAAAGGGAGTGTTCTATTGCTAATGTAGTTCTGGAGCGGATTAACCCTCAGGAATAACTAAACCTACTCCTATAGCCATTTGGCAAGTTTGAAGCCCTGTGTAAAGGGTTGAGGATGGAGTGAAGACATGGGGTTCTAGTGGGGTTCCAGTGGAAAGATGATTCCAAACAAGATTCCTTACCCCAGTTAAGGGTTGTCTACATAATGAAGAAGAGACTGTGGATTTGGAACCATGTTCTGTGGCCTTCTGCATGCACAAAGGTGTGTGTGAGACATCTGGATGGTTCAATAAAAATTATTGCAGTACTAATGTCAGTCACAAGACAAAAAGAATTAAAAACATGCTAATGTGGGGCCGTATTCTATGCTGTGGCACACGCCTTGTCCTAGGGGAAGCACCAGGGTGTGAAGGTACTGGGGGAAAGTGTATAGACTGAACTATCTTCTGGAATGGTGCCTGCCGGCATGGCCCTGCTTCATCACAGTCCCCTTTGCACTGATTTTTACATTGTTGGAAAAGTTCCTGTTCTTTCCTGAATGCAGGAACTGCAGTTGTCCCAGGCTCTGTGTACTATACACAAGGGAGTTGAGTTGAGGAAAGGTATTGAGGAAGGTATTGAGTTGAGGAAAGGGATGCACATGGGCCATGTATAATCTTGTCCACATTTTGTTGTCTAAACCACACAAAACTGTATTCTACAGCATAAAACATCTTTGAACAAAATATATCCCAAAATATTTTACAGAGTTTATAGATCTACACACAGAGTCACTGTAAATTAATAAAAGCCAAAGGAGAGAGCAATCAATAAGCAAAAGGAGAGAAGAAAAGACACAAAGAAAAAAACACCAGAGTTTTCAAAATAACGTCCTTAAACACAGATGAAGATATCTCTTACAGCACCAGTGGCAGTGGCAAGGCATAGCCAGGAATACCAGTCCAGGCCTAAGGCAATGGGGGGCCAAGGACTCCCAGTAAGAGTGAGAGAAAGCACACTGTGGGTACTCCAGTAAATAAATAATCCATAATTAAACTGCTGCCTGCATGCAGGGGCACCAGCTGGCACTCTGTGGGCATTTTTCCTCTTCTAGACTCATCTCCAGAGGTCCTGCTGCCCCCTAGCTCTACTCCCCTCTCTTGCCAGCCAGTATGAGGGGGACAGGTGCCAGGCAGAACTTTCAGACTCCATCTTCTCTCCTTTCCTATGCAGAGAGAGAAGAATCTTGAGTCCCAATGAAGGAGTTTTGACCTTTTATAATCTCCATCTCTGGCCTTTCCTTTTTCCCCTGAGGGCAGAGAGGGGGAGAGAGAGAGAGAGAGAGAGGGAGGGATAGAGAGCCTGGAACAGAAGGGAGACAGAGGAAAGATGTGTGAAAGTGGATACGGAGAGAGCGCGAAGGGAAACAGATAAATTATGAAAGAGAAAGGAAGACAGTGTGAAAGATCAGAAGAAGGAAAAGAAAGGGAAATAAAGACAGGGACTGTGTGTGAAAGGAGGCATGTATGTGATAGGAGAAAAGAGGGTGTAAATTAAGAAAGATGGGGAGAAAGGAGATGCAGAGATTTTGCAACAGAAGGAGTGAGAAAAAATATGTGTGTGTGAATGGAAAGGAAGAGCGGGGTTGGAAAGAGTGTACCCTATGTGAAAATGGGTGTGTGTTACAGAGATGGGAGGCAAATAACAGAAAGCTGTCCCAGGACTGAAAGATAATGGTGCTTTGCGCTATTTTATTCTGTAACTATAATACCGTATAAATGAGGAGACATTCCTGGATCCAATTGGACTGTACTGCTGGCCTCAACTGCCTCTGACACCTCACTTTAAGACAACTGGGTATTCTGACAGGAATGCAGGATAAAGAACAATATATATCTATTAGTTACAGAACTTGTTCAACATGTAAATAATTTTTAAAAGGAATTAATTAAGGTAAGATCCAGTTAAAGACATTCAGAAAATTAAAAGTTGACTACTTGAAAACCCTCTCCCCAACTTTACATATTAATCTCCCATAATTTCTGACTGTTATCCAATGATATATTTATGGGATGCCAAGTTTGAAAATATATTGAGTTGAGACCTGAAAATGAAAGTACTGAGGCCTACTTCTGGCGGCTTTTGAGGGCAGGCTGTTTCATATATTTCTCTGTGTAACAGTTGGGCTACACAGAAGCATTGGAGCTTAACAACAACAACTATAAAAACTCTCATCTCAGACCAATACTGTAATTATCACAGGGGAACAAATTAAATAGAAAACCCCCCTGGAATGAGATTTCCACATATTTAGATTATGTTGATTTCAATAATGTGGCACATACTAACAATAGAATCTTTCTGTATTTTTTGTAGTATCAGATCTAAATGAAAATATGTATGATTACACTGAGTCAAAAGAAGTAAGATGCTTGAACTCTTTTGAGACTTTTTTGTTACATTTAGAAGATGGGGAAATTAACTTGAGAAATTTTAGTGCCTTTTGTTTTTAAGAATTTTCAGTTTAATTGCTGCTGTATTCTAAAAGAGTGAGTTTTGGTTTAAGTTACAAAGGAGAAATATTTCAAATATATGCTATTTACATTTATTTTCTGTAGCTGTATGATCATTTATTCATCACACAGTTCAGTTAGCCAGCATTTTCTAAAATCAGAATCAGAAGGGGTAAATTTAATCCATTTTTATGTATTGTATTTCTTCTGGAGTGTATTGTTTATGCAAAGGAAAGATACTCTCAGTATTCACCCTTTGATTGCTGGCATTTTCCAGGCAGTCAGCCGAATGAATAATTGGAAACAAAGATATATTTCTCTGCAGCTTTCAATGGGCTAATCAAAAATAATGATTCATGTCATATGTATTAAATAAAATTATAGTTGTCTGATATTATATTTTAACTCTATTTTGTCCATTTCGATTTAAAGCATGTATATTCAGAAAATGTAGCTTTCCCTCAAAACATGATCCCCCCCTCTGTAATGAAACATGAAATACATATACTTTTTGAGAGCTGAGGCCAGCTTGTGTACCTGAAAGCATGCCTATAGGTGTGTCCTAAATATCTTTTTCATGCACAAATGTGAATGCATTTATACACATGAAGTTTTTACACCAACCTCTGCATTCACTTTCCAAAAATGTTGCCCAAGCTCTAAATTTTTTTAAAAAATATAATGTTATATAATGCCATTCAATTTTTACTAATGATCTGGATAATTGAGTCATTTTTTCTTTCTTTCTAAAAGGGACTTTACTTGACATAGATTTAATTTTTTATTCTTATTGAAAGAAATTAAACAGTAAACTCTATAAACAGCAACTATTTTCATGAAGAAAGTATCCACTATGAATCTACAAGAACAGCATCCATGCTATTTTCTGTCTCAAGGATTCACCTCCATAGCATTACTGACACTTTCGAATCAATACATTTAAAGTTGTTGCAGGGGTGAGGGTTGTTTTTTAAAATAAAAACAAATGCAGGAGTGATTTTGTATGTTTACCTTGATACTATACACTTGTCTCTTTAAGGTGACAGCAGATGGTCCAATACGAAGTGGCAGGTCTAAGTGCTGAAAATACAGCATCCCATCTCAAGCTCCCTTAACCGTAAAATCTATGAATTTATGCTCAACTGGGTGATAAGAAATAGTCATGAAATGTCCAAGAGTGAATCAGGGTGGTCTGCTCTATGAGAAACCCTTCATCACATTGTCTAAGTACATAGTAAATATTTAGTAGTTTTATTTATCAATTAACCATTTCAGTCATATTCAGGCTGTACTTTGTGTGCTGCAATGAACTGCTTTGCTACCTTGCTTTTATGTTCTTCAGTGAACTAGCTTGTTAATGCTTATTTTGTAACTCTTCATGCCCTGCAAAAGGTATAATTTTAACATTGTTATTTTAGCTTGCATAGTTTATAGATATTGGTCAAGATCCTGAGCTGGGGTATATCAGCATAACACCAATGAACTCACTCCGGCATCCGGCCCATTACTTATAAGTCATTTCAGTGCATGTTCTTGCTCTGTTGTTTTCCTCCACTCTATATATTTTTCTTTTGTTGACCTTCTACATACTGCATTCTTATTGTAGTGTATACTGTCTACCCTATATATGCAGCATGAATCCATATATAGGCACTGATGCCCTGGTATTTGAGAAAGGGGAAATATTCATCCTAAATTTTGGCTCATTTTCTGAACTGAACCCAAATAGAACCTTCCCTTACTCCTGCAAACCTCAATCACCTTTTATACCATCCCAGAGCTGGTACTAGCTCTGTGTGTGCCTTAGATGGACAACTATGTGGTACACCATTACCACCTTCCAATGGCAAATCAGCTTTCTTCTCTGCTTCTTTGTGCTTGACTGTGAGACAGACCCATTGGAATCACCTGCCAGAAATCCCAATTTTGGCCATGCCAGTGTTTGAATGTATCTTCTTACAGAGGAGAGGTTGGCTAAGAATATCTCTTCAGAGGAAGTTCTTTGAAAGCATACACGCTATTTGATGTCGTTTCCCCCCCTTAAACTTAAACATTTGCCCAGATAGCCATAATACAATAGTACCAGAATCAAGGAAATACCCCCAGCTGACTTTTCTGTTAAAACATTATGAGTCTGATCTTCCAGTGTAGTATGGACACTTTCTGTTGCACTGGTGCCATTAAGTAAATTTAACAGCCCAGGAATGACCACTACAGTGCAAGGGTAATCCTCTAGTAGCTGCTTATCCTCCCTGCTGCCGGTGTAGCCGGGGAAAGGGGCATAGCTCAAGGAAAGGTGCTATGGTTGAGGTTCCTATGTACCACAGCAATCTTATCCAACATCTTTCGGCTGAGGTTCTCAAAGTGATTTACAAACTCTAATTACCTGCTTTGCAAGTAGTAAAACATTTCCTTTATAGGTAGGTAAGCGGAGACACAGAAAAGTTAAGTGACTTGACCATGGTCATACAGCAAGTCAATAACACTCAGCAATACTGGCTCTCAGTTCTCTTCTATATCTCTATTTCTCTCTCTGAGAGAGACACCATCATGCACATTATGTGCATAGACAGTACAGTACAAAACCAAAAATCATTCCCAGTTATGGAATGTATATCATTTGAGAATAACATTGCCAGAAATTACTCATCAAAAAAGGCAGTGATTACGCAATACATCACTTTCAGCAACAGAGATATAGTGCGAGCTGTTCTCTACTGAAGAATTTTAAATTAGCATGTGTAGTTATTTTGACAACTGTAATTCCAGTAAAATTAAAATTCTATATGTTATACGTTATCATTTAACTACTGACCACAAGATGTATGTATAGTTCCCTGACTGTCTGTCAACTAAATGTTTCAAGGATGTTTCTGAATATTGCCATTTCCTGTCCTCCCGATTTATATTTATAGTCTGTATTGCTTAATTGGCTGTACACCCACTTATATGACAGGATGCTCTGGTCTTGAGTCTCCCTTCATGATTGTGACTTATGTTTAGTGTTGGCACAGTTGTACGGAATGAGAGTGGTGATACACTGTTACCAGTCATGATCTTTAGACAGAATATTCAAACCAAGGTCATTTCTTCCTGTGTCTGGTGGCTGGCAAGGTGAAAGTTATAGATCTCCTAAGGCTTTTCAAAGAGAGTATTAGATACTGTCATGTCTTACCGTCCTCTCTTTTGAAGCACAATGCAACCTGGTTAATGTCTTGCAAGGGGTGGCATAGGAGGTGGTGGTATCTACACACTGCTCCTTAATAAAGACTGCACATTAAAAGGGCAATCTAGTGCTATGAAAACAGTTATGTTCGCAGAAGTAGTATAATCTTACTTCTCAAAGGTCCTGATGTCTTTACAGTACATACATTTAAATCACTGAAGTTGTTGTGATCTTCTATACCCCTAGAAAGTGGAGCCAAGCTCATGATTAATAGCATCTTCATTCCATTCAACAACAGACGGCAGTGACTGCTAGAATAGTTAACCGCTGCTGCCTGGTTTATTAGAATGCTGCTTTTTCAAACCTGATTAGCAAGTGAGCAACTGGAAACTGATTGATGGATCTTACTTCAGTATCTTCACAAGGCCAGTGAAAAGTATGTTGAAACTTGCGGCATTTTTAAGTATTGTAGTTAAAAAAAACCTCTTTCACGCATTGTAAAAAGTAAGGGGAAAGTCATTTAAATGTAATTTGCAACTTAGGCAATGTGTGAAAGGTGAAAAGAAAGACTATATCACAGACATTTTAATCACACAGTATTTAAGAATCAAAATAATTTCAAATGTTAATAAATATCATTATTGCAATTCTTCAAATATTGCTGGATTACAACAATAAAACAGTTTATCTACATCTAGGGAGAGAAGAACATTCACAATTTCTAAAGAATCAACAAAAAAACGTTCAGAATGGAGACCAGTGCGTCATGAGTCTTGTACAAATGTTATTAAAGCATTGGCTAATGAAACTGATGAATATCATTGTTTTTACTGAAACAAAGTGATGTTCCTTACAATATCATAGCCTGGTTGGAGGGAAGTCTTTGGAATGTTCTTTCTTAGCATAGGGTAATTAGATGTTAGAGATCCATCTCGATATTTATCTAATAGTAGTAGTAATGTGTGTGACAGTGTACCCCATAAGGCTTTATGGGGGGGGGTGCTCATAAATGTATGTATGATATCATTGGAATAGGGTTTTGCTACATACGCCATGTAACATACCTATGTAAAGGTTATGATCTACTGGTTATGTTCATCCTAGTTGTATGCAGGCACCATTTATGTGTTCAATGTTATGAACTTTGGCTGTATAATTGCTTGATTTCTGAGTAGCCTTAGTTAGAACATTTGGTCACTTCTTGGGAAAGGAATGTGCAAATTAAGTGCTCAGTCAGGAAGCACTTAACAGACAAAAGAGCTTGGAAGACTCCAATCCACATAAGAACTCTACCTGAGGATGTTCAAGGTAGCATGTGAATGACAGCTGCTACCTGCAAGTCCTGAGTCATGCATGGGCATGTGACTTGCCCATGTGATTCCAAATCTCCATTTTGTGACTGGATTCTACAGAGGGTGAGGAGGGGATCTCCACGCACCAGAGAAAGTCTATTTAAGCCCCTGGGAGACCCCTTCATTTTGTCTTCAGCTGGCTAAAGAAGGCGCCTCTCCACCCCCCAGAATACTTGGAAGAAACTGGAACAAAGGGGTGTGAGTGATTGCTGGACCCAGGCTAAAAGGAGATTAGTCTGTAAAAGGGAGCATTTTGAAACTGGCGAGGATCTTATCTGTATTCAGTGTTTGATTAGACATAGATTTGCGCATTTTATTTTATTTTGTTTGGTGACTTACTTTGTTCTGTCTTTTACTACTTGGAACCACTTAAATCCTACTTTCTGTATTTAATAAAATCACGTTTTACTTATTAATTAACTCAGAGTATGTATTAATACCTGGGGGAGCAAACAACCGTGCATATCTCTCTATCAGTGTTAAAGAGGGCGAACAATTTATGAGTTTACCCTGCATAAGCTTTATACAGGGTAAAACGGATTTATTTGGGTTTAGACCCCACTGGGAGTTGGGCATCTGAGTGCTAAAGACAAGCACACTTCTGTGAGCTATTTTCAGGTAAACCTGCAGCTTTGGGGCAAGTAATTCAGACCCTGTGTCTGTGCTGAAGCAGACAGGAGTGTCTGGCTCAGCAAGACAGGGTGCTGGAGCCCTGAGCTGGCAGGGAAAACAGGGATAGAAGTAGTCTTGGCACATCAGTTGGCAGCTCCCAATGGGGTTTCTGTGACCCAGCCCATCGCAACGTGATGTACACCAAACAACAAAGGCATATATATCTGCATGCTATCTATAACTGTGATAATGGATACCCAACAGCATGCTGATTTGGTACAATCTTGACAGAATTAGAAAAAGGGTAGCATTCTTTGTTATGGTATGGTACATGCACTTTCATGTCTTCAGATACACCAGAGATTCAGATTACAAATTCCTGCACATCATATGGATGTGTGACACACTTTGGAAGACCTCAAGTCCATAAACTAATGCATTGATTATACTGGTCTGTACATTTGGGCCTATATACTCACATGTCCAATAATTTTGATTGCTTCATGTTTTCGGTGGCCATTTGGAACACCTTTGGAGTTATTTTCAGAAGTGCTGCACGTCCAGAGCTCCTACTATATTCAGCTGCCATTTTGGGTGCTCTATAGGGGAAAGTAGTCTGTGCCATCTCTCTATCTGGTGCAGATTACTTCCCCGGCTGTGTCAAGTCAGCTGCACTTGCCTCTTGTTGCCCTCCTGAATGGGATGGGGACTACTAGTCCTACACCCTTTGACATGCATTACAAGGAGCCCTCAAGTTTACAGCCCCTTACTCCTTTGTGTGTGGGCAAATACAGCAGATCACAATCCGGCCCTTGATGCATAGCCTCCCAGTCTCTCAAGGACCATAGCTGAGTTCATCAGGCTTCCTTTGGTAACCAGGCCCTCTATTCTTATTGGGTACTTCTTTTCCCTCATAGAATGTGTGGCTTTTAGCCTTCCCTTCCTCTATTTAAGATTATACTGCATGGGTTTTCCCACCATCTGAAACATCGAGGCTGTCTCGTGTCTGGCTTCTATCTAACTATGAGACATAGTAAGAATTAAAGATACATAGGCCAAATGCATCTGTAACGCTGACAGACCCCGGTAGTCAGTGGGTGGGATTGAACCTGGGGCCTCTGGAGCTTAGTGCATGAGCTAAAAGTCATATGGCTGTTAGTTAAGGCTATAGAGCAGACTCATTAATATCGCTCCAAGTGGTCTCAGAGCTATGAGAAGGGACAAAGCACCGCACCCAGGAGGTGTGTGGGTTATATCCACATTGTGACTTCATTCTAATCAATAGAGTTAAACCTATGTAGTTAATCATAGACTCTGGAACTATAGGTGCTGGGGGTGCTGCCACACCCCCTGGCTTGAAGTGGTTTCCGTCACATACAGGGATTACAGTTTGGTTCAATGGCTCTCAGCGCCCCCACGATACAAATTGTTCCAGCGCCCCTGGAGTTAATTATATGCCGCTGGAGTTAATTATATATTTCTACATGTCTATTGCTTGGGAAGGATTTGGTGAAGATGTTTGAGATTGATACATTTTATGGAGATTGTTTTCTATCCTAAATTCCCTCCTTATTGACAGTGGCACTAAAGCACATGCTTAAAGTGAAGCATGTGTTTAGGTCTCATTCAAGTCAAGTGATTAAGTGGTCTAAATATAGATAAACTTACATATATGTTTAAGTGCTTTCCTCATTGGGGCCTAATGCTCCCTTCTTTCTGCTCTAAACAAGCTTATCTTTGTCTCATATTCATCTGTTTCTCCCATTCTATACCTGCCTTTTTATCTGTTTCTATCTTGAGTAATTTGCATGTTTTTATTAATATTTCCTATCACAGTATTTAGAAATAATTACAAGTGGATACTGAATTAATCTGATACCCACATCCATAGTGGTTTTCAGACACTATAATGCTATGTACAGATTCAGGGGATGCCTTCAATGCAAGATAAAGATTTCTTACATCTATCAGTCCAAGAAAATTAATGTAGCCTCTACTTGCCTCGTTCCACCTTGGTATCCCTGAACATCTGAACATTTTTAGTATGACAAACATTGGGATCATTTGAAGTTAATGTCAATTAATAGGTAGTGGCAGTCACAGAATAATGGCAATTTCACTGAGTCAATGAAAGAAACAAGGAGAAGAACCAATAAAGGAAAGAATAATGATATCATTTAGAAATCAAAGATAAAGGAGCAATAAATAATAATCAAGAATACAATGAAAGAATGAATACAATGAAAGAATACATCAATGAACAATAATAATCCCAAGTTAAATGCCATAGCATCTATCTATATTCTTACACCATGCTGGTCACTGGTGTATGAATGGTAATATATTTGTATCCTGTGTTATGTCAAGGGGCTCCATTGGACATATGGGGGCAATCAGTGCCTGGTAAGGTGATTTATCTGAAAACCTTATATTATATTGAGCATTTGATATTGTTCTAGTGAGACATGGGGTGCTTGCTTGTGCATTGAATGAGCTAGTTATTTCTATGGTTAATATATATTATTTCATGGGATCTGTTTATGCTTATCTTAACTAGAGTAGAGTCAGGTCGTCAGTAGATGTGAATTGCTGTAGCTCCTTTCACAACATTAGGGCTATGCTGATTTACACTAGGATAAGACCCAGCAGTTTTTACATGCATTAGGTACTATATATTCTGGAGAAGTTGTTGTGACAGATATTATGGTCTTATTGAACCATCTAACTTATTTTTTATAGAAAAAATAGGTATGACTCAGTTTCCACTCTCATCCTGTATTGTTACCCATCAGGACAAGACAAGACAAGCAATGTAGTGACTGAGGGGAAGTCAGCATAAATGCAAAATGAAATATAGAATCTTGGGATATTCAAAGACCCTTGGGTCAACTTTAAGAGCCCTATGTATCTCTATGGGCTGGATGGGGCGTTACCAGCATATTTCCTGCAGAAACTAGTCAGTGTGTGGGGGGTAATTAATGCAAATTTCTAGGCCAGTAAACAAGACTGGATACACCTCCTCTCGCTGGGTGAAATTGCCTGTCCTGGTTTGAACTTCTTGAAGAAAACCACCAAATAAAGAACTGAGAATTGTATAAAGTGACCAGCTTGTCATAAGGGAAGAGTCGCTCTTACCTGATCCAAAAACTAGCATGAAACTGTAACCAAGAGGGTCAGACACTGCTGAAAGAGTTTGAAGGACTTTGAACATATGAGAGTCTCCATGTACAAGATGAATGGCACCTGGTAATTCAGGCATGCTGCTTATTGTTTTCAAGATATGTTTTCTCTATGCAGTTGTTCTGAATAAATAATCATTGGCTTTATGAAGGCTGTCTGGTCACTGCTTAACATTCTCATTGCCCCCGAGCCATGTCTAGACTACTGACACTACAGTTGCACAGCTAGGGAGCCATAAATAGGCTGCTGTATAGCTGTATCATTCTTCCATCACTGTAGGAGCTCCACTTGCCCACGCGACAGAAGCTAGGTTGATGGAAGCATTTTCCATTGACCTAGTTGCATCTACATCGGGGGTTAGGTAGGCATAGCTACAGAGCTCAGAGGTGTGAGCTTTTCACATCCCTGAGCGTGGTACCTATGTCAACCTAATTGTTAAGCGTAGACCAGGCCTCAGAGAGAAATTCATACCTGCTGTGAACTAAATTCATACCTGCTGGGGTAATCACAGTGAATTATAGGAGGAATTGCAGCTTGAATCCTCAGTCTGGAGGGAGAGGAATGCAGGTTTCCATTCTGAAAATGGCACTGCCTAGAGGCCTGAGACCTAATGGGCAGCCCTCAGGAGGCCATAAAGGAGGTACCGGGGCTGTAACTTTGGGAACTCTGACATATGATACTTAGGATTATGTGAAAGATTGTTTTCTAATTATATAGAACATTTTAGGTCAGAAAAGAGTTACAGGAACATAGACTGCATGTTTCCCCTATACAGCACTTTCCCTATCTGTTCCATATGAATCGGGAGATATTATGGCCAGTATTTTGGCTCATTAGTGAATCAAGTGTTAAGCAAAACTATTTAATTTATATACATGAGTGTTTTATTTGTTCTTATACATACATGTTATATATAAAGAGAGTATATACGTTGGACCTGCTTTTAAAATTAGGTATATGTAATTATACACTCAAAAATCAGTGTGCAATTGTATGCCTCATTTACATGCATTTACTATGATTTCACAGGTAAACTAGATAACTACTTTGCAAATGGCTAGTCAGATAAAATCATGGCACCTTATTTAGATGTGCGATCATAGTAAATGTAAGAGCAAATTGGGCACACAATTGCACATGCAGTATCAGGTGCTACATGTAAACACTTTCTTTAGAGGGTTCAAAATGTTGCTGTTCATTTGCTGTTTGATCATTCACATATGACCTGTGTCTGATCTTTAGTGCCACTCAAATGAGCTCCCATGTTAGAGTTGTCAAAGGCTATACAGTTATGTTCACCTTCTATATATGGTACATATATGATCTTACACACATTTGTGTGCACAAAATGTGAGGTCACAAGAAACCTTTTAAAAAAATCTCCAAAATATTATGTAACACTGAAGACTAAAGTAACACCAAACCTCTCTTGAATTTCATCACTTCTTGTCCACCAAGTATCTGTCTCTCTTCTTTGAAATCCTGCTTTAAAACCAATTTCTTTCAGAAATCATTCTGACATTGTACTCTCACTGTCATTCTTCACTCTCCCTCACCTGTGCTGTTGTCCTATGTCTTGTGTTTTTATTTTTTATCTTGCATTTTAAAATATTTAGGGCTAGAAATATGTCTTAACCCATGATTATGAAACAGATTAAATTATCATATCCACTGTAAATGACTACTACTACTACTAATAGTACTGAGCTCTTATATTGCATCTTTCATCCGTAACTCTCAAAGCAAAATTAATTAACTTAACAGTATAGCTGGTATTAGAGAAATACTTGAACCATCTGATGATATAGAATGTTGGTGAATTTCAGATCAGTCTAGGATCATCGTTATTTAGATTCTGGGATCACATTGCACTTAAATGGCCATATAGTACTGATATCAGCATATAACAGTGTTTCAAGAGATATTTTAGTTACAAAGACATGATTACAGCATGACATGCAGTGAACACAGATCTATATACTCACAAGTGCTTCCGTAGCTTGAGTTTTAATGTATTTTTTTTTTCTATTCCTTTTGGCTGGAAGTGTTATTCTAAAGCAGTAGAATAAAATAGATCTTAAAATATAAATTGTGAGAAAACAGCAATACTCCACTTCATCTTACCCAGTGGACAGCAATTATTAATGGCAACTTGGCACTAAAAGGCATGGACATAGCATGTGGATTATTTTAAATTATTACATGTCCCTTTCCTTGCAATATAAGTAATTAAATTAGTACAGCTGACTACAAAAACAAATAATAAATCCACATTAGTTTGTTGAATCTGTGTTAGCGGATATCCTTGGTGTGTAGCTCAGATTAATATTTATAGCTCTGCATGACTGTCTTGTACTTGGCTCTATAAATGTAGCTTGGAGGACACCAACAGCTGTGCTCGGCTTTGTGATGCCATCAAAAAGTCGATGTTGATCGAAGTCCAAAATTATTTTCAAATATAAATGTATATTTTTGTGTCTCTCTCTCCAAATGGTTGGGCAAGAAACCATTACCAGTGATTATTTTTAAAGACACTACCAGCTTCAAGATGAAATGTTTTTAGATAAGAATTTAAAAGATGAAGTTCAGTCAGTATGTCTAGAATATCTTTAGCTGATAAAGCTCTCCAAACTTTTGTCTCATACATGAGAAAACACTTTGTCCCTGTTAAATTGAGCTGTGTACGGTATTACTCAGAATCCACACGCACAGAGAGCAGAAAAATTATATAATAATCCCAAAGTCTATAACATTAAATTCTCTCTCTAAATAATTCTAATTTCTGCAAAGAATAGATAAAAAGTGTCTGTAGAACTAGGGTTCTTTTTAATGTGAAGGAACTATTTCAAACAACCCCGTTTTCTCCTAACATTTGTGGGTATTTTAGCAAGAGATGTGTATCTTCTTCCCATTTACCATGTAGCAGTCATACAGCTGACCATTTCCCATCAATGTCAATGAGACTCTGTCTATTGACTTTAACGGGAGCTGGATTGCACTCATAGACAGGCTGCATGAACCAGGACAGGGCATAGATGACAGAGGAACCAGAGACTTTATTCTAATTCCAGATCTGTATAGGGGCAACCTCACACATACAAAAAGCTGAAGGAAGAAAAAAGGAAATTTCATACCAGGTGATATGGGCTCTTTAGGACACTAGTCGGTTATTCTCCAGTCCATTGGAAGATTTGTATTGCATTTGTTATTTTTGGACAGCTGGAGGATAAGGGCACATAAATATCTTTATAGGGAAGTATAGGTGTATCTTTATCGGGAAATTTTTTAAATATTGTCATATTGGTGCCAGAGTAATGCATTAAAATAGTAACAAAATTAATTATAATTTATCATAAAAGTATCTTTTATTTAATTTTTCCTTTCTTCTATATTTAATCCCTCTTTTTTCTTCCTGATAGCACCACCTCTTCTCTCATTCTGTGTTGCCCCTTTCATGTTTGCCCATTTCTCTAGTATCAACCTCATTACTGTCCTATTCTCTCTGTTTCCCTCTACCTCCCAATTCTCTGTTTCTCTCTGGGGGGAGGGATAGCTCAGTGGTTTGAGCATTGGCCTGCTAAACCCAAGGTTGTGAGTTTAATCCTTGAAGGGGTCACTTAGGGAATCTGGGGCAAAATCAGTACTTGGTCCTGCTAGTGAAGGCAGGGGGCTGGACATGATGACCTCACAAGGTCCCTTCCAGTTCTATGAGATAGGTATGCCTCCATATGTTATTTTGTACAAGCCATGGACAAATTGGCAGTGACCTATATCACCACATCCTAGGGCAAAGGCTGCTCTGTGTAATAAGAAATACAGCAAAGTTCCACCTTTCAGTGGCAATCTGCAGCTACATTGTAGTTTATCACATCGAGCCAGAAAAGGATAAAGAATTCATTGACATTTTAAAAAAATTGTTTGCAATCCATTATTTTTTTTCTTGATAATTCATGATACAAAGAGGAAATAGAGATCCTACCATTACATTAGTTAAAAATTTATAAAAATCATATAAACTCCCTGAATAGTTTGCACAATACAAATTCCAAAGAAGGTTAGTAATTAATTTATCTCTCTTCTTTCAAATACATTTTATTCCCCACTTCCCATTGCATTTTTTCAAATAACCAGTTCTAACCCAAGCTCTTATACATATTTGTAACGTAGTTAATAGTCAATCGTTTGACTTTAATTTATTGAGAATGTAATACACCATGCATACATGTAAAATCATGCAATCATATCTTGGCTTCGATTTTGGTAAATATTGTAATATAACAAAGAAAAAGGACACAGTAAATAAATTTTGCAGTATTGTTGTAGCCATCTTGGTCCCTAGATAGGAGAGGGAAAAGGTGGGTGAGGTAATATCTTTTATTGAACCAACTACTTTATTTACTGTAAGAGAGACAAGGTGGATAAGGCAATATGTTTTATTAGACCATCTTCTGATGGTGAAAGAGACAAGCTTTTGAGCTTCACAGACCTTTACTTAGGGCTGGGAAAGGTAATCAGAATGTCACGGCTAAATACAAGGTGGAACAGATTGTTAGGCATAAGGAGTTAACACATGTTCCAACACTGGTTAACACTGTTGGTTTCTTACAATATGTGTTAACACCTATGCTTAACAATCTGTTCCACTTTGTATTTAGCTGACACTCTCTTTATCTTTCCCAGACCTCAAGACGAGCTCTGTGGAGCTCGAAAACTTGTCTCTTTCACCAATAGACAGTGGTGCAAGCAGGGCAGTATGGTATACCAGACCAGTAAGACATTTATAGCCAGTACTCTGTACTGGAAAGACAGAGGAGGAGCAGAGCATGGGGCCTCCGGGTGGCCTCATGCTGGCAGCCCCTCCAGAATGGCTGTACTGCCCCCAGCCTTTCCCCCAGGCCTCCCACACAGCTGCAGGTCCTGTCAGGGGTCTGTACAGCAGCCCCGCCAGAGAACAAGGCTGGGGGAGGTTCAGCCAAGCCGGAGGAGCTGCCAGCATGGAGCCACCCAGTGACCCCACGTTCTGCTCCTTTCACCACTGCAGTTCCGGAGAGCCCTGTGGTTCAGAAGTCTCTGGTGAAGCAGGAGGCGGACAGAGCCTTCCCCAGGTAATGTGGAATGGATCATGGGGAGGAGACTGGGAGAGTGTGGGGGCCCGAGCTGGGGATAGGGCAAAGTCATCTGGGGAGGTCACATGCCCCCCTTTCAGCTGATCCCCCCCCCTTTGTGTCCCTCCCATGAGTGCAGCGTACCAGTAAGAAATTAATTCAACTTACACCACTGCCAGCAGGCGATGGTCTAATAAAAGATATTATTTCACCCACCTTGTCTCTCTTACACAGTGTTTCTCAAACTGGGGTCACTGCTTGTGTAGGGAAAGCCCCTGGCGGGCTGGGTGGGTTTGTTTACCTGCCCCGTCCGCAGATCCGGCCGATCGCGGCTCCCACTGGCCGTGGTTTGCTGCTCCAGGCCAATGGGAGCTGCTGGAAGTGGGAGCCGCGATCGGCCGGACCTGCAGACGGGGCAGGTAAACAAACCAGCCCAGCCTGCCAGGGGCTTTCCCTACACAAGCGGCGACCCCAGTTTGAGAAACACTGGTCTTACAGAAAATAAAGAATCATTCATTGAAATCAGTCTACATGGGAGAATCTCAGGAACTGAACAAAGTGGAATAGATGCATTAATATATCCAGACTGCACCGTAAAGATTTTGGTTTTTTTTTTAATGCTGATATTGAGGTTGTTATACCTCCTCCTGGGAAGATATTGAGAGCATCAAGGGAGTGGTCTAGAGTGTTGAAATATTAAAGTATGGGATTTAACAGCTTCTTAGCATCAGTAGCAGATTTTTGATTTCTGAAGTTTGTGTGTAGATTGCTTCTGGCTCTATTGCAGTTACATTGTGTTTTATATCTGGGTTGTTAATCTGAGGTGACATAGATAACAGAAATAGCTCCACTCAGATGATGCTGTAAATTCTGCTTGAAAGTATGCCTTAAAATAACTAACTTAACTAACTAACTAAAAACTGTAGTTTCTTCTGTGTTTTCAGGTAATGCATCTGTGTTAGCTCAAATAATGAAAGCCCGGATTGATGGCTGGCTGATTCAATGTAGCTCTTGCCAACAATTTGCGGAGATTAGGAGGTTGTTGGAAAGATATCAATGGAGGTTTAGGGATCACTGTCTGAAGTATTCTAAATTAACAGCTAATGGATGTTTTTAATAGCTCTTTTATAGATGAGTGCAGCTGAATGAAAATCAACAACAAAAAGAGTTCAGTCTTGCTTAGCATGAGCTTTAACTTTGTTTCACAGATGACAACTTGTTATTGCAGTAGCTTTCTCATTTCGTGTCTGCCTAAGGTAAAATAGATTTATTTTAAAGTTAATAAATGTATTTGTACGCTCTTTAATTCTTTTCCAGTTGTTTTTTTTATTACTGGAGGTAATCTGGTTCCTCAAGTGCTATACATTTGGGAAGATAAACTAGTCTCTTTCAAAGAGTTGTACATCCAGCCTGAGGTTTGCTACAAAGTTCAGTCATTACAGTGTTGTGTAAGATGGTGAGCTGAGATGAGCAGGTCCTGAACAACCCAACCTGCTTTGATATTCATGATGTAATCAAGTAATCTGACCTGCCTGGTACACACAAAAATCTGACTTGTGTATTCAACATTCAGTTTTAGTGCCCCAATGTGATGAATAAAATCCACTGAAGCAAAGAGTGCATATGAAAGAATGCCAAGGAGACAGAAAATAAATGCTGCTTGAGGGCGTGTTTTCCAATGGATCACATACATTCTTATCCCCATCTCTGCTGCTATCAACTGACTGCCATCTGAGGGATGCTTTGCCAGAAGGATAAGTGGAGGTGTGACAATTGTTTCTGCCTGGATCACATATGTTTGATCTATCTAGCTATGGTAGAAGCCAAAATTTTGCAAGTGAGATTCATCCACTACGTTTCAAAGAAGAAGTACATGTATATGCTGTTTGGAAATGTTGGCCTCTTCCCCTTTGGCGATAGATTAGAGGAGGGAGGGATGTACCTTCCATTTTCAGGTTTATTTATTTATTATTTATTCCTAATTAATTAAAATGGTCAAGAGTGGCTGCACAGTTCAGGGTTGTATTTCAATATTTGTGTAACATTTATATCCCCATCCTGAGGCATTTCTCTCATATTCCCGAGTGTAGCAGCGAATAGACACTCCTACTGAGAATGTTAACTTACTTCCTTTGGCAGGACGGACCCCTACACAGCAGACAAGTTCAGTAGTAAGTTAAATTTTTAGCATTTTGCATTTTGCAAATTCTAGCCCTTCAAATATTTGCTGGCAAGGAAGCCATAGAGAAAGAATATGACACAAGAAGAGGCTTTTGATCCATTGGAAGACCTATAGGCTCTTTGTTATAAAGTTGTAACAGAACTGGCTCGGGTAGATAGCAGTGCTTGAATAATAAAAAAAGAAGTTCTAGAACACATGAGTTTGCCATGAAGGCACTGGTCATGCATACCAGGAGGTAAAGAATTAAACCAATAACCAATAATCATTGGTTTACTTTACTATTATTGGAAGTACTGGAGCACCATTCTGGCTCCCCCAAAAGGTGCTGGAACAGTGTGCCAGAGTTTTGCAGAATGATTCAAACACTGGTAGGAAATCTAAGTAACCCATCAATGGCGGGTAATTTAACACTCAGAAAAATATTGCAGAAATACATTTCTCTGTGGATGTCACTATATAATATTCATAGGGAATATCACTGTATAGCTGATATCACTGTATAATACAGAGTAGAAATTTGTGGAAGAATTTTTATTTTATTTTATTTTTTCTGTATTACTGGTACAGAAAGGGTGTTATTCTATGAACTTGCCAATAGTGCATGGCTTTCCTCTCTATACAAAAGATAGTGTGTTTATTTATAAAGGTGGTCATGAAAAGAAAGAGTTTCTGTGGCATTCCTTCTTTACGCTTCTCAAGTTAGGCTGATCAATTCAAATTTCTGTATCGTCTTCTGCAAGGATGTAGGTACACTATATAGGAAAATTTACAAAGGATGGTATTCTTTATTATCAGACCTATTCAATCTTTTAGGTTTACTTTTGGATAAGAAATCATGAACTTCTTTAATGTACTGTGTACTGGAAGATTCTTAGCAACAATCTGTGCAATAGTTTTAATTCAAAATGGAAAGAAGTTATATCCAGTGACCTAAAATGATAAAGCTTTATTGTTTATGAATTTCTTTTTATTTTTTTATATATTTTTTTAGAATCAGAGATCTTCATCTATCTTAAAAGGCAAATTTCCACATTCTTCTGATTTAAAGTCTAGATAGTTACTTACGAATTTCTGAAAGAGTTGTATCAGAATCTCTCTCACTTAAACCCTTCTTTGGAATGGTCCTATAATTTTATTTGGTAACTACTCCATCCTATTTCACCAGAAATGTGGGGGGCTTTATAGACATTTAAGAAGACAAGCTTTTGCCCCAAAGAGCTTGCAACCTACAAACAAAGGAAAGAAAGAAAGGTAGCAACTCAAGTTTGTAGTTTGCTCAAATTTTTCCTATTTTTTAAATTTTATTTTCTTCTTTTTTAATCTGATTTTGAGGCTTTAATGTTTAATTTATTTTCATGGTTGTAGAATATTGAATTTCACGATCCTGCACTCCTTTCTACAGTAAAACTGAATTTTATGGTCGTGTTCTCTGGCCCAAAATGCCAGTGTGTCTTTGAAAAATGTATCCAAAGTAGCACTGAAGAGAGAATAATAAATAAAACTGGTTACAGATTATTGAGGTAGAATTGACCTCTAGACAACATTTGTATTCTTAACTTGACATCAACTATTTTAGGAGAAGAAATTATTTAAATCAACTACAACACCAATAGTCTTGGTAGGTTCAAGATTCCCATCACTGCAAATATTTACTAGATTTACCCTTTCAGAGTGGAGCAGAAAAAATAACAACAAAACCCTGCAGTGATGACTAATTTTAAGGCATATCTGAGTAAATTACGGGTGAGTCCCCATCTTAAGTATCTCTGGATGGGTGTGGTATCCTAGCAGCTATGGTTGCTGTATTTGAAATCAAACTTGCTGACATATAGTCCTAAACTCTGCCTCATGTATGATACTGTTATACCTCTTGCTTTTTATTGTATATTGTTCTATTGCTGTAATTCACTGTTTTGAAAATATGTTTAGGTGAGAAGCACTATGTAGATGTTAAGTGTCACTGTTCTACTTGCATGTGACAATTCAAGTGAGCTATTGGCTTCTGGGACCCTTTCCAAATTTAGGAGTTTAAATGAAGAACACAAAGAAATTTCCTTGACTCTGGCTTCTGAAGACTTTGAAAATAAATAATTGTCCATGACTTTTTATGAAGCACGAGTTTATATTTAGGACAGAGCGCTTTTTCCTCATTCCTTCAAAGAGAATGTGGAACCAGCTTCAGCTCCTCATAGCATAGCTCTTATGAAGTGTGGGAGGGGATTGCTTAAGTCATTATAATTGGCCCAGCCCTGGTCAGATGATAGTGCCTGCACTTAAGGTATGCACCTGCAATCTTTACATTACTCAGACAGACAGACTTAATCTTCTCCCTTCAAGCAATGCAGTCAGAGAGAATTTGGGCTCTTGTAAATACTTGCAGTACTAGAGCCCAATCCTTCAGTCATTTGGTAAATATTTGACGAGGCTCACCTTGCAGGTGGAAGAGAATGCACTTTGAACCTCCTTGCAGGATCAGACCCCGTGTTTATTCTGCTGTCACAGACCCTCAAGAACAGGGTAATCTGCTGTAGTTCCCGGCCAATGGGAGCTGTGGGAAGCGATGGCCAGCATGTCCCTGAGGCCCATGCCACTTCCAGCAGCTCCCATTTGCTGGGAATAGCAAACCGCGGCCACTGGGAACTGTGGGCGGCCGTGCCTATGACAGTCAATGAAAACAAACTGTCTCGTGGCCCACCAGTGGATTACCCTGATAGGTTGCATGAGGCCTGCAGGCCGCAGGTTGCCCACCACTGCTCAAGAACCTTGCCATCCAGTTGAACTCTAGCAGATCACATGTACAACTCAGACTGTTATTGATATGAATAGGTGTTGTAAGCCTGGATCGAGGACATGGTGTGGGCCCTAATTTGTATTATCAAATTAAAACACTGCCGTGAATAGAACTGGAAACTGGTATCTGGGGGTTATTGATAAATAGCTGGGTCAGAGTAAAACAAAGTTATCACCTTTTTGTCACAGTAAAAGAGACACTTTTCTGAATGAATGGCACTAATCACAGGGGACAATAAATATAAAAGCATGCAAACGGCAAGGCTCTGCAGACCGTAGGAAAATATCTAGAAATTACTAGTTGGTTCTCAGGACCAAGTGAATTATTAAGGAAGATTTTTTTTCACATAAGAACTGCAATAAAAATGGGAAAAAAAAGACATATGCTTAAGAGCTTTATGATTTCTCAGACTTCCCTTCCAGAAAGGATGAAAAAAAAATACAGAGTACAATGAGACTGTATTGGCTGATCTTGGTGATTCAAAATGCAAAGGTTTTGCCCCACAACGTCACCAGTGGTTTAGAATGAAGACCTTTTCATTAACATTTTTAGAGTTTCTGGGTATATTCCCTTTAAGACATGCCTCTCTAAAATCTGCATTCTAAATTATTCTACTGCCCTGAAAGGTCACATAAGTTCCATTGAAGCAGAACCCTCTTTTGCTTAAGTTATGCAGAAGAACAAATTCTCATTTTTAGCCTTGAATTGGGCTCAGTTAAAATGACAAAAAAAGTAATTTTTTTCCTGTGGAATGTAATTCAAAATATGGACCTTCATACTAAATTAGCAATAAAAGCTGAACGGATACAGTAGTAGCTTTACTTTTCCAAATAAGAAGTTCATACATGGGATTTGTAAATCAGACCATATTCATTTCATAAACACACACACAAACCTATTTATTTTCAAAAAGTTCATAAGAGATTATGGCTATCTCTTAAAAACTTACAAAGGCCTTTTATGTAACAAAATCATTTGACTTAAGAATCTTCAAAAAGTAGCATTTTATTAGCTGGCTATAGAAAGAAAGTAGTGATGGTGAGGTATTCTTTCATCTTAATCAGTACTGTACCAAAGGTCCAACATGTTGTTAATGGACACTGTGCTGCTGGAAATGCCATCTTTGAGGTGAGATATTAAGTCAAGATGTTGACTATCTGTTGTCTTTAAAGATCTAATTGTGCTGTTTGTAAACATAGCAGCATTAACCCCAGTTTCTGTCTACCTTCAATATTCTGCCTGCAATTTTAATTGGCTACAGTTTCTTCACTTTCTGCCACAGAGGGTTCGGGGTCTTTTGATATCTCTGTTTTAATTCCTGATTATCTGTTTAATCTCTTCTTTTATTCTCTGTGTTGGTTGAAGGAGAGAATTAAAAAGGTGTAGTCTGACTGAAAAGGGATGATGCCCCAAAGAGAACCAGCTGATAGTAAGTAAGCTGTTGTTGTGGTAGATTTGTAAACTATGGTCAGATTTTGCAAATAGTTTGGCACCAATTAGGGAAAATATCTCTGTATCTATTACGAAAGCTAAATGGGAGCATTAAAATAAAATTAAGTACTTTTTACACTATTGGTATTATGTATTGTCATTCTATTAGATTCCATTGACTGGATACTCCATATTAAGGCCATAATTTTAAGTGATGTCTTATATTGTCATGGTTATGACTTTTACACACACAAATAATTGTGCTAGCATTTTTGTAGTTTCATTTCATTGCAAGTACAAATATCTGTGCAAGTGTGTCCAGTTTAAAAAAAAAAAACAGCCTGGATTTATAAAGTATCTTTTACACAAGGATTAAAAATATCAATTTTAGTCAGATTAAAAGTGTGCAAGGCAAATATAAATTAGCACGTGACTTTTGCTATCCATCTGTTGTTACATCTTTGATTAAATATCTCATAAAGCACTCTCAAGAAGCTAATGCTTGCATTTTATTATAGAGTCAACAATACAAATATTGGAATCTTCTTTATCTAACCAGGAAACTTTGCTAGCTGATTAGAACACTTCCATTATTGCCACATCACTGCCCAGAATCTAACATGTTTATTGTATCTGATCATGACATTTCCGAAAAAAGAAACTGAACATTTTTGGAAAGAGTAGTCCTGGAATCCCTGACATTGACAACTACTCCATGGTAAATGCAAACCTGATTTTGGTATCAGTGTCAGAAAGGTAAGTTTTTTTTCTGGGGAGGGGTTGTACTTCATAAGAATTGTAAGAACAAATTATTGACTTACTCTAAAAAATGTATTAAACCTTCAATGTAAAGATCTTATGACAAAATTTATAGGCCATTTGTCTCTTGGAAAAAGGAAGGAGATCAAAATTCCTTTTGGGAAGTTATAGACTTTCTGGCTGAGAAGGTCTCAAAAGATTTCTTCTCATCCAATATTAAATATGAGGCATCTACTTTCATTTTAATTGTTTTCTTCTCTGAAGAATTCCCCAAAGAAGCAGATATCTTTGCCAAGTGTAGAGGAAATTATTGAGTAGCACTATGTGGAATGTAGATTTGGTCCTCTGTGGCCTTATCATATGTGGTCTTCTGAGACATGGTACCTCTTCAGTAGGCCTGTAGGCCACCAGTTCAGTAAGATTCCCTATACTGAGGCAAGTTCGGCTCTCTGTGCAAAGCCAAGATGGAGGAAAATAAACAAGTTCAGTATCAGGGAGTTACAGAGCTACTCAGAGTGTGAGAAGCTCGTTAAAAACTCATCCATGGCTTTTAGACTGGGTGAAATCTCCGATTGGGACAGGAAGAATTGGCCACAGAAAGTCAAAATCAGTATTATAATGCTACTTCTGAGGAGGAAGTAAGGTTCATGGAAAGTATCTTCAATGGATGCATCATTTGTGAAATATGTGGGCCAGTAACTATGGAGATTATTTGGGGCTGAAATGACACACTGAATAACAGAGATGACACCAGAATCTCCATATTTTTTCTGAGAAATGCGTCTGCAATTTCAGAAATGACACACTGAATAACAGAGATGACACCAGAATCTCCATATTTTTTCTGAGAAATGCGTCTGCAATTTCAGAAATATCCTGTATTTTTAGATTAGTTGGGTGGTATTTACTGAAAAACAAAATGTTTGGGACAAATTAAAATGCGCTTTTTTCATTCACTATTTGCTCATGAAATTATTTATGAAAATCTTTATAAAAACAACAAAGCTAGATTAAAGCTATAGTTAAGTAAACAGCTATACACAAAAAAGATATATTAAAAGATATTAAAGGTGCTAACATTTCAGAACTCAAATATGTTGTACTTGGCTGAACTACTTTTTGCTTTGGTAAATTGGGACTAAAAATAATCTGCTGATTTTTTAAAAATATATTTTTATAATTACTATTATTAAACAACAAAATGTAAGCCTAATCAAAATTATTGTAATAGAATGTTAAGATGCACTCAAATTTTGTGCATGTACTACAATGTTGTATCTCTTTTCCCCGTAATAACTTTTTACCTTTCATTAATAAAAAAATAGCCTTGTGATTAATTTCAATGAGACTATTCACAGAGTGTAGCGTTAAGTATGTGCATAAGTCTCTGCAGGATCAGGGCCAACCACTGCAGTAATACTTGTAGGTCAGTGACAATTCCTCATCTATAGATGGTGCCTCCGTTAGCTCCCACCACCTTCAGAGATTCAGCGTTTCAAAAATAAAAAACAAATAAATAAATCCCATCTTGACTTTCTGCTATTTAGCTGCTCTTCAGGAAAGTGGATGACACCCTTATATGCTAGAAGATTATCAATAAGATTTTACTTAGCATCTTCAATCTAGATGGCCATAACATGTTTTATGTAAGCTGCCTCCCTCTACCACAATCAATGGTGACTGCAGGAAGACATTTTAAGATGCAAGGTGGCTGATGTGAAATGGAACTGTGGTATTTCTTTTCTGGGTGCATCTCTTGATCCTCAGATACCACGATATTGAGTTCACTATAGAAGCCCAGATAACTATAGCCTCACTGAGTAAGGATTAAATTGTACTTGTTGACAAAGTGTAAGATCTGCCATATGAGGCTGTTAGCATGTCTCGATCTAGTTGATATCACACACCTTTTTTTCAAAAAACACACACATATCTTTATTGGAGAACCTCCCTCTACCAGGTTGTTAGGTATAAGAAGTATAGACTGTTTAATATGTTAAATTAGTTGTTTAATAAGGCGTTTATAAAGTAATGTTAAGTAAATCACTGGCTTTAAAATAAGATCCAATATGGAGCATATGAACTATTGACCCTTGGACTCCATCTCTGAGAGCGGACTTATTTACCATTACGACACCGGCTCAAACCAGTCAATACATCACATACATCCCACTTACTCTCTATTTATTTTGCACAATAAGATCAAATCCTAATAGCTAAGCAAGCTTCCTTCATAATATATTACAAAGGGATGTTCCTGATGTGGCTGCAGAGGTCAGCTTTCAGCCTTGGGTGCATTTTTGTGGGGAAACTATGGACACTGGAAAATAGGATTCAATCATGGAAGGGCTGACACACTTTGGCCTGGATTCATGAAGGGCCTTAGGCATTGCAGGTCTGAGAGTTGCAACAACTAACTTCTAGGAGCTTCAAAAATCACTGGGATCCACAGACCCTGAGTTAGGTGCCTACACTCCCTAGAAAATGAACGGGGAAAGATATCAGAGGGGTAGCCGTGTTAGTCTGAATCTGTAAAAAGCAACAGAGGGTCCTGTGGCACCTTTGAGACTAACAGAAGTACTGGGAGCATAAGCTTTCGTGGGTAAGAACCTCACTTCTTCAGATGCAAGAAGTGAGGTTCTTACCCACGAAAGCTTATGCTCCCAGTACTTCTGTTAGTCTCATAGGGGAAAGATAGGCACCCAAGCATAGGATCCTCAAAAGCATGCCTACTAGGTGTGGAGCTGACTAAACTAGCCAATGGGAGATGCTGATGAAGGGGATGTGTCCTAAGTCCTGCCCCTCTCACCGAGTTTGGTGCCTAAGTCAGGACTGCAGGGAGCTGCCTATCTCTGCTTGTGATCAACCCTCTTCTGGCATCAGGTGTCCTAGGTACCTAACTTGTTTCTTGTGAGAATGAGTTAATCACCTGCCTCACTCCACACAAAACAAAGGCAAAGGTGACTTTATAACATTTAGCCCAGTGGTTAAAGCACCGACCCAGCATGTTACAGACCCAGATTCAATTCCAATTCTTGCCTGATGGGTAGACAGGATTTGAATAGGTTCTCCGGCACCTCTTTAGGAGAGTGCTCTAACCACTGGGTTATGAGATATTCCAATATAAGCTCCCTCAGTCTCTACTGTTGAAGCTGGTCCACTGAATAAAAATAATTAAAGAGTCATTGGAGCCAGGTAACTGGATTCTGGGTCTGTTACCTCCTAGGTGGCTGCTCCAACCACTGGCTATAGAGTGAATCTCGGTCCCTGACCCAATGATTCCTTCTTTAATTATTTATCCAAAATGGAAGAGCTTCCACAGGAGTGAGGGAGCCCCACATCAGACTATCCTCTAGTCCAGTGGCTGCAGCAACTGAATGGAGTTTTATGGATCTCAGTGGAGCCTAAATTTTAAACTTAGGCACCTACAACTTGAGTTTAGGTGCTTAAGCACTTTTGTGGATCTGGGCCTTACACTGTAACTATATACTAGATACTATATTAGCACTGTAGTGTAGCTATGGAATGAATATTGCAATATATTAAAAAACCCCAAAAGAATTGTTGCTCTGAGAATTTCAGTTTAATGACTAACTGTCCTGTCCGTTCTTTCAGTCTAGAGTCCTGTTTCCAGAAATTGTCACCACATCTATTGGCAGGCTTTAAATGAGAATCATTTCAGTAATATTATGTTAAATTACATGAGAGTTCCTTTGGAATCATGTATTATGTGCACCTGAATACCAAAAGAATTCATCATGATTAAAGTTATTGCAAGAAATACCAAAGGAAGTAAGAATGATTTGCCACTTATTATAAAGTGTTGCCCATTTTGCAATAAGTGGCCAGTCATTATTAATTCATTTGGTATCCCTTATAACATTAATCACGACTAATTCATTTTGTATTATTAATGTAGATGTAACATGGAATTCCATTGCAATTTAGCTATTTATTTAATGTATCATTAATTTAAAGTATTATCAATTCAACCTGTCATCTGTTTTATTCAGATGGTCTAAAGTGTTATTCCTGCATTTGAAACTAAAAAAAATTCTCATGCCAATGAATACTTTTGTGTTTCTAAACAAGTAATTTGGTTTCTTTTAATGAAAAGAAATAACTTACTCTTTTTGGGGACCCTTTTTTATATATATATGGGAAGAGAAGCTGGGGAACTTGCTACAAACTTGGGCACCAATACAGCAAAAACATTAAGCATGTGGTTAACTTTATGCATTTAAATACTCCCCCTTTCAGTGGGACTTCTTGGGTGATTTAGTTGGGGATTGGTCCTGCTTTGAGCAGGGGGTTGGACTAGATGACCTCCTGAGGGCCCTTCCAACCCTGATATTCTATGATTCTATGATTCTACACTTGTGTTTAAAGTAAAGCACATGTTTAAGGTATTTGCTGGATCAGGTTCTAATTTAATCTCCAGGTGGCCTTGATTCCACAAAGTGGAAGTAAAAAAGAGGTCTTCCTGACTGCTTGAGGTTATTAAAAGTCCCATGGAACCTTTCACAAGATTTGGGCACAAGCAGTGACCTTGCCAAATTCCAGTTTGGAGAACTACATTCTGTCTTCATCATGGAGTTTTGATTAGGTGGTATTCACTTCCTGCCCTATTATGTAGTGTTGCTCTGCACCCTTAAGCAGATGCCATGTTTTACCCAGAGGTGGCAGCTTTTTTTCATTAGATGAAAGTATTTCCATATACATATTTAAGTGGATGAAATCCAATGACTGTGGAGGAATCATGGAATGTCCATAGTACAATTAGAACAACAGTGAGTAGTTCTACTGTGGTTTGGGGGATGGGATCCGAGGAAGCTGTGAAATTCCACTTTGGCCTACAAGAACATACAGGGGCAGGCATAACCTGCGACCACCAGTCCTGTCCACAGGAAGAAAGAAAGAGTACATGCGATTAAAAAAGAAAAGAGAAAACAAAACAAACCAATAAAAAGAAAACCAAAAGCTTCCCAAATAGCTGTAGGGGAAGTCGTGAGGCAACTCATCTATTACACCTTTATGGCTATGTTCTCTTTTGTGAGGTGTTCTGATATCACAATGATTGGCAGTACAGAAACAGGCAGACAGACAATCTGAAAAGCATTGTATAAATGCAAGCCCCTTAGTGTTGTTCATTTGGATACCAAAGACCAGCTCCTTGGCCCTACAAAGTGCTATTTGAAAGGGGACTTAACAACTAACCATTTGGGAAATGCTAATTCCGCCAGCATGGGGGAATCCTCTTATAGTTACAGAGTCAAGATGGTATAGCTAACAATACCCCGCTGTCCCCTCACATTCTCCAAACCGGTATAGCGGGCATGTTGGGCACACAGTGGAAACATGCCAGCATAAGAGTTCCCAGAGAGTCATTACCCGAGATGTAATTTAGAGCATTGACGCTGTTCTTAGTTATAGCAGGGGCTGGA
Source organism: Chrysemys picta bellii (assembly GCF_011386835.1). Classification (NCBI taxonomy): domain Eukaryota; kingdom Metazoa; phylum Chordata; order Testudines; family Emydidae; genus Chrysemys; species Chrysemys picta. The sequence continues at coordinate 239,936,718 of NC_088791.1, read as the reverse complement.
TCAGCCTCTAGTGCAACCCTGGAAAATCATCCAGACTTCCCCAACTCCAGGTGCATGAAGCACTGCTCTGGAGCACCTGAGAATATGGTATACACAGAATCGTAATACACACTACTTACTGTTGCAAACAACATCATTAATAAATATTGTTGGTTGATTGTTTTTGAATACCTAAGTTTTAGCCACTTATTTTCAGAGACATCACAAAAATGGCTGAAATAGTAAACTTATGCTTGTCATGTAATTAATAGCCAATGAGGTGCAGATCTATGACCAAGTGTGGAAAAAACAGGGTGGATAATGATAAAGTTGTAACAGACAGAAAAAAATCCAATGGGAAAAAATAACTTCATGGTGGCCTGCCCGTCACAATTGGCATGCAAAATAAAATAAAAAAAAAAACACAGCAACTTCAACTTCACTATAAAATATTTAACACCTTCCACTTGAACATATATATGTAATAATAACATTTAAAGTTACTATGGTCATTCTAAGGTATGTTAATTACAATGCAACTGAGCTGCATTTATACAACATAATTGTAGATTATTAATATTTACAGTATCCATTGGGGCTGTATGTATATAATGGAGAGCAGAATTTAGCTCATGGAATTTTATGATGCAGCCTTTGCTGCTATTTCTTGTTATTAATCCTCTTTATCATTTCACATGCATCATCTTTTGTTTGTTCCCTTAATTCAGAGTGGGTTTTATTTTTTTGTACATAATGAACATTATTCTTATAGGCCTAACAGCCAGACTCAGATTTACATACTGTAGATTTAATTGCTTCACATTTCATGTTTTGATAAGGTTCTCAGCTATTAAGCTATATTAAGAAGGGTATGGAGAACAATACAGGAGTTATTATAATATCATTCTACAGATGGAGGTTACATCTTCATGTTGACCACGACATTCAGTTTTAGTCACATTTCAGAAAAGTATAGCAGAAGTAGAGATGTCCAAAGAAGGGCAACAAAAGATACTAGCTGGGTAGGGAGGGAGTATTAATATGAAAAGAAACTAAAAAGATTAAGATTGTTTAGTGTGAAAGAAGAAGAATAAAAGATGACACATGTAATAATGTAAATAACTCGGAAAATGTGAACATATACAATGTACAGATAAGGCCAGAGAGATAGACACTCCTACTTAACCTGTTCTGCAATAAGACTAAGAGGACATTCAATGAAAGGAACAAGAGAACAAAAGGAGAAGTGATAAAATGAAATACTTTTTATTTCAATTTATCATATAATTAACCTGTTGAACTAACTGCTGCATTTTATTATTGAATAATAATTAGGAACTGCTTATTAAGTTTCAAAAAAGGTTTAGTCAATTATAGGAATAAGGAGAGCATCTGCAGTGACACTAGACAGGATAAAATTGTAAGAGAGATCAATCCCTCATCCTTCACAACATAAAATGATCATGAGTTGGGGTTATTATTAGGCACCAGCAGTGTGCTTGGTACTGTACACACGTTGAGAAAACGGTAGGGTCAGGAGCTTGGGCATGGATTCTCAGAGGTACTCGGGCACCTAATTCCCATTCATTTTAATGGGAATTAGGTGCCTAAAATTCTTTTGAGGATCTAGGTCTCGATAAATAAGCAACTCAAATTGCTCTAGGTGATCAAATGAAGGTTTATCATAGAATGTCACAATATGTGCTTAAAAGGTATATAACAGGCAATAGAACTTGCTGATTTAGATGGGTTAAGATGATAGCATTGGCAGAAGCGTGCTTAAAGGGTGTTAGCTTTGCATACAAGGAGAAACTGAGCCACAGAAAGGAACAAAGTAATGCAACAAATGTCTCTGCCAACAGTTTTATCCTCCATTGTAGAACCAAGGTGAATTCCTGGCCACACTGAAGCCAATGGGAATTTTGCCACTAACTTCAGTGGATACAGGATTTTACTTAGTCTTCAGACCAGAGCCTCTGCTCATGTAACTCTGCATAACTCTATTGTCTTAGCACCTTTAACATCTGCTGGGGATTTGGCCCTTTGTCGGCATTACATGAAAGATGTATTGTGTGTGACTATGCAGCTTTCCTTGTCAGCTGTTATCTGCCTAATGAAAGCTTTCGTTCACTTGGACAGGGTATTCAGCAGTCAATACTACTGATACAAATCTTCTAATTTGTGTAATGCCTACATTGTTTAGTAATTTGATTTTAGGTGGGTTTCCTTCCATATTAATTATAACAATAGCCACCATACTTGCTCTTATATAGCACATTTCAGCGAGAGGTGATCACAAAACTAAAAACACTTAAGAAAATATTATTAAGTAATGTTGTATTCTTTCACTGGAAAAATGTGTGTGTATGTGCGTGTAACCCACACACCTTCTGGGTGTGGTGTTCTGTCCCAGCTAGTGACACCAAGACCAGTTAGAGATAAATCAATGAGTCTGCTTAACAGCCAGTTGGCTTTTAGCTCAAGCAGTAGTGCCTCATGCACTAAGCTCCCGAGGTCCTAGGTTCAATCCCACCCATCGACAACTGTGGTCTGTTGGTGTTACATGCGCTCATGCATAAACTGGGCTATTATGATTATTTAATTTTAGTCTATGTATTTAAGATATATTATCCACTATTAGTAACAAATGTGGAGTTAGAGAAGGAACTGTTATTTTTCCTTTAAACTCTAACAACAACCTGTAGCTCTAACAGGGTGCTGTCTATGCTCAGGAAGCTGATCTGTCCAGTTACGTATACTAACCCTGTGAATTCATACGCCATGCACACACATTTTAGTTTCAACACATATTTCCTGCAGTATGGGAGGGATCTGTATTCTTCCATTTCAATATGAAAGAGGGATATAACAGCAAAAAGTAAGGCATGAGATTAGTTAAGTTTTAGTACTAGTGCCATTTTCCCCACTTCTCTTTCTTGTTCCCTAAAATAGACAGAACATTGTGAAATAACGTAGCTAGTGGTCCATGAAAACCTAAAGGCTCCAAGCATAAACACTATCCCTTTGTCTTATGTATAAATTTTGATACATGGTATCTTACCTTCAATATGTACACTAAGGGGACAAAACAGAACACATTTCCTTTACGCTTATAGAAATAAATTAAACTGGCATCTTTACTTTGGATTACAACGATGATTTAATTGTGCGTGGTTTTATAATGGATATGGTTTGATGGAGGCCTTGGTTCAACATCTAGTGTTAGTTTTAATTTACATGCCATGTAATGTGCTTATTCATTTGCTGGCACTAGAAAATATGGGTACTTTATTCTGTTTATCCCAAACTACAAATGTCGCCTGTTCCCCTGTCCTGTGTTCCCCTGTCCACTCACTGAATGGCAATGAAGGGCACTGAGCATCCTTCAGAGGCTCTGTGCACCCCACAGAAGTGGGCAGTGATTGCCCAACTCCATATTAAAGAATGTCTTGTCATTTTCATGTAATGATTGCCTTAAAAAGTTGGCACGTACCTTCAGTTACCACAAAAGATTATGGTTAGTTTACATAGTACCATGAATTGAACTTTGCAATATGGGTAGAGATAGATTAATGGGCCAAAGACCTTCAAATCTAAGGGCCTGATCCTGAAACATGCTGAGCACCTATCTTAAGGTTGGAGCTCCTTCCACTGGAGTCAAAGCTGCAGGCAGGATAAAGAGGAGGAAATAATCAAACAGGAAATATTATGTGTTAAGCATATTAGAACACATTTCCTATTCTAGTTATAGGAAATATCAATTGCAGAATTACACAGGGTGTATGCTGGCTTTATACCGGTGGCCTCTGTGCATGAGAGCTTATAATATCTCTATGCAACTGAGGGCAGCATCTGACTCCCTTACTCCTCTTGAGTAGCACATTTCTCCATCAGTGGCCATGCTGACTTCATTGGGAACAGTCAAAGAGCTAGGAATGTAAGGGAGGGAATTAAACAAGAATGAGGTTGCCATGGAAGAGATTGGAAAATACCCCTCTTCATGTAATGTTTTGCAGAGATCATCTTTGAGAAGTCAGGATGATTTTTTTTTTATTCTTGTCACTGTGTGACTGAGGAAAGGGCAGCCTTAGATTCTATTGCAGCATTAGTAAAAAAGTATTTTCAAGTGAGTACGCATTATGCTAGCATAAAGAAAAGAGAAATCACTGGATGTCCTTGAAATGAGGTCATTTTCAGATTCACTAATCAACAATAAAAGAATGCCCAAATTGTCTCATTGATCCAGAAGAGTGTGCATCTCCTATGAATATAAGTTATTAACTGAGGAATTAAAATGAGCTTCCCTATATATTTATTCCTCTTTCTCTATTTTATGGATGCAATATTATGTTGGTTATATTTAAAAAAACCCATACATCTGCTTCACTGCAATAATAGCCGTTTTTTATTTTATTTTATTATTATTTAGTATCTGCTGGTGAAGAGACTTTGTAGGCTCCTTTAAAGTCTAAATGTGCTGCATTAAATAGCTTTGGAAAAAAAGATGGTCTCTAGCCTGCTGAGTAAATATAAATTTCACAGTTAAATACATAAAATAATGATTACATCCAATGGTCATGAGGGACGTGTTTTTAGGAGTATACTAATTAAACTACATCCTTCAGACAACATGTTTCTATACTTACTAGCAATGAACCATATCTGATTTGTCATTAAGTAATTATGAATACTAATGCAAATAAAGCACCTTTCAAACAAGGCTTCAGAATAGAAATTAATCATATATTATTCTTTCTGATCCTAGCACATAGGGTCACTTAAACAAAAACAACCAAGGAAGTGAGGAGTCAGAAAACAGAGAAGCTACTGTTTTGTTTAGGATTGAATGGATGCCTCTTTCCACGCTGTGATTTTATAGGTATGTGTCCTAAATGCAGCGAACAGAAAGAGAGAACAAATATTTTGGGGAAAGACAGTGGCCTGATCCAAACCTATCAGTTGGAATCTTCCCATTTAGTTCAATGAATTTGGATCACTCCTATGGTTATAATAACAATTACAAGCTCAGACTGCTTTTCAGCCGTAGATCTCAAAGCACCATATAACAGTTAAACATCATTCCCCGCATTTTATAGATCAGCAAATAGAGGCACAAAGCAGTGACGTGACTGGTGCTTAGTTACACAGCTGGTGGCAGAGCTCAGAACTGATTGCTGGCCTCCTAAGCCCCAGTCCAGAGTCCTACCCTTTGGGACACATTGCCTCTCTGAATGGTAACAGAATAAAATGAAGTGGTGAATGAATTGCTCTGATTTCCATTCCTACCCCATATCCCTCATCCTCTATCCTCAGTACAAAACTCAAAAATATGGGCTAGATATGGACCTTCTGATTTCTTCAACCCCTAATAAGAAATTGAATATAATATTGCATCATAATTGGAAACAATAACCTGCAGAAGAGGCTCATCTTCAGAGTTAAAAGGGAACATTAGTGATATTTTCTATCAACCTATTTACAGTAAATGTAAGTTGATTTACCCTCTCATTATGTTGTAAATGTTTTCCTTCCTCTTGACTTGTCTTTTTCCTCTTCTTTGTACAGGCAGTGAAGTCATAAGTCCTCTGAAGCAACTATCTGCAAATTATAATGCTTCATTGCAGAAGCAAGTAACAGGGGATGAGTTATGAAGAACAAAGTTCTTGCACAAGCTTCAATAATTCCTAATTCTGGGAAAGAAAATAGCCAATAACTTGTGAAAGGTACTGTGAATAAATGTGTTTAAGGAGTATAATATGCCTTTAAATTGTGATTGGCTATTCAGGATCCTCTTCAAGGCAAAGGGCTATGAATAACTGATAGTCTATGTTAGGTCAATTATTGTGTAAGGTACACTGAAAAAAGATGCAACACAGCTCATTCATACAACTTATATTAAAGGGTGCTATTCAAAACCATAGGTGTCAGCCAGTAATTGAGAAAGTTCTCTGTTGCATGGAAGAAAGTTCTGTGTTGCATGTATGGGTCAGACTAGCGTTTCCTTTAAATATATAATAATGCAGAATTTTAAAAAATGGACATGAAAAATTATTAATTTTGTTCTGAAAATGTTTTGACATTACGGAACTTTCTTTTTCCCGTTTTCTTCTAAAATGAATTTCCAGCCCAACTTTGCAAAATGTTTCAATTTCCATGGAATCACACATTCCAATGGAAAAAGTTCCATCAGAATGTTTCCAACCACTTCTAATCATCACACAAAGGTGCAGGAACGTTAATAGGAAAGTATATGAGGGCAGCAGCCTGCGGAGTTTGCCATAAGCAGACTATAGAGAGGTACTTTTCTCACCCGTTCCTGCCCATAATATACTAAGGCACTGATCCTGCACATTTTCATACATGTGAGTAGCCCCATGAAAGTCAGTCCAATTGCATGTGTTCTTTCAGGACACAGGCTTAAAAGAGATAGGTTGCACCAACTAAGTATCTGGCCCATAGTCTCCATTAATAATTAAGGCTGAAAGTCCAACTTCCTCTCCTCTTTATGCATACACATAACTCTCACTGATTTCAGCAAAAGTGATTTATGTGAATGGAAAAGAATATTGGCATCTCATTCTTGAATAGTTATCTCATATAAACACAGGAAAGGTATACCCTTTGCCTAGATTAGAAATTCATATTTAAGTACTGAAGTCACCATGAAACAGTCAGCTGTTTGCAAGAATGACATCAGAGATACCCCAGATCTTTGCTAACCTACATATAGGATAAAGTGAATGCCTCAGATATTATTGTGTGGTAGTGCCACAGTTTTAGGGTAAATATAACTGTATTCTCCCTCTGGGTCCCTCAAGGGAACCCACTTAAAGGTTTCAGCCATCACCTCTCTTGGACACAGGCCCAATGTGATGAAGTGAGAATTTTTTATAATATTTTTATGATGCCTATGTATGCCTCAGTTTACCCCATACTTTGCACTGCTACCCAGTGTAAGGAAAGGATTAAGTTTGCTCTCAGGACAGACATAGGTGTGTGTGGAATGAATACAGTCATTAAGGAACTGGCTGATCAACAAGGGCTCCTGAGAGCCAATGCAAGCTCCAATCACTCATGAATTGATGCGCTCAGCAGGGAAGCTCCGGCCAGATGGATTGTGAACTCAGCATGGCCCTGCCTGGAGAACAAAGGACAGACATGTCCAGCAGGGTGGGTTCTGGAAGAAGCTGAAGGAAGAGTGAGACTCCTGGGGGGTCCTGGCACACTAAAGGGCTTCCTCCAAGACACTATTCAAAAGCTGGGTGCAGACCACCAATCCTGTGGATCCATGACACCTGTGTCTCACTGCCTCCTGCCAGGGGGCTTCAAGACTCCACAGCTCTCTGGATTACACTATATATCCCCAGGTAGTTCTTGGGGAATGCAAACTTTTCTATATTGACCACTGGATTCTATCAGATTGTTAAATCTTGACAAGATAAAAGCAGGCAGAAACAGAGGGCCTGATCCTTGGCTCCTCATGAATCCCCCAAAATAGACCAGCTCTTCCTGGCGCCCTTTTGGGTGAGTGGCTGTGTTAGGGTGGAGGGGGCAGAACCTGACTCCTGGTAGAGATTTGTACACTCTTTAGGGAGTAATGCACCCCAGCCAGTATTTGCTGTGACACCCCAAACATCTAGCTGGAAAGGCAGCTCCTTGGAAACTTTCATCTACCCATGCTCTAAGCATGCTGGAGCCAGTTTGGTCCCCAACAAACCTCCAGATTGGAATACAATTACCCACACTCACGTCTCCTGAGCACTGCTGGCCCATAGCTGATAAGTTACTGTATAGCTTAAGTGTATCCTCAGTGTAAATCAAACATTTATAAATATAGAGGAAGAGTTCCCTACAGTTTAATACCCTTTAAAAGGTTTTCTCTTTGAAAATCGGTCAAAAACTGTGTTTTAGCTCATCAAGAAAACTTTTCAATGAATAGTCAGAGCCTCAGCAGCTTCCCTTTCTGGAATATTTTTTAAACATCCATAACTTAACCATAGTTTGACAAAGGGCCTACACACTTTGCCAAAAACTCTTTCCACCCCCCGCCCCCTGCACTCTGAAAGTAATCACAACATTGTTTTCCTGTGCAAAGTCATAAGAAGACTGAATATATGGCTTATAATAGAACCTTACTGGTAACATTTATTTTGGAGAGATTGAGTGGCTGCATATTCCAGCTAATTTTATAACTACCTTTCATTCAAAAACACTTTATCATTTGCAAAATTAATACGTTGAGACAGACAAGCAAGGAACACAATTACCAAACAGAATATACAAACCTGGAGCCTGAATTCTATTCCCTGAGCTCCAAAATCATAGGCCTGTACCTGGACCCAGCCAGAGTTTGCATTTTAGTGGGAGCTTAATAAATAAATATTTGCTGCCAATTTCCCCAAGTGGAACCAAGATCTGTCAACTATGATCAGCTGTGGACATAGTTGACCTAAGTATCTTGGGGAAGATTGCTGAAATGAAAGACTAACAAATTTATTTGGGCATAAGCTTTCGTGGGCTAGAACCCACTTCATCAGATGTATGAAGTGGAAAATACAGGAACAGGTATAAATACATGAAAAAATGGGAGTTGCCTTACCAAGTGAGAGGTCAGTCTAACGAGACAATTCAATTAATAGTAGGATACCAAGGGAGGAAAAATCACTTTTGTAGTGGTAATGAGAGTGCCCCATTTCAAACAGTTGACAAAGAAGGTGTGAGTAACAGTATGGGGTAAATTAGGTTTAGGTTTTGTAATGACCCAACCACTCTCAGTCTTTATTCAGGCCTAATTTGATGGTGTCCAGTTTGCAAATTAATTCCAGTTCTGCAGTTTCACGTTGGAGTCTGTTTTTGAAGTTTTTTGTTGAAGAATTGACACTTTTAGGTCTGTTATTGAGTGACCAGGGAGATTGAAGTGTTCTCCTACTAGTTTTTGAATGTTATAATTCCTGATGTCAGATTTGTGTCTATTTATTCTTTTGCGTAGAGACTGTCTGGTTTGGCCAATGTACATGGCAGAGTGGCATTGCTGGCACATGATGGCATACATCACATTGTGCAGGTAAACAAGTCCCTGATGGTGTGGCTGATGTGATTAGGTCCTATGATGGTGTCCCTTGAATAGTTATGTGGGCAGAGTTGGCACCAGAGTTTGGTTCCTGGGTTGGTGTTTTTGTTGTGTGGTGTGTAGCTGCTGGTGAGTATTTACCACTACAAAAGTTATTTTTCCTCCCTTGGTATCCTACTGTTAATTGAATTGTCTCATTGCCTTACCAAGTGTGAGGTTAATTGAATTGACCTCACACTTGGTAAGGCAACTACCATCTTTTCATGTATTTATACCTGCTCCTGTATTTTCCACTACATGCATCTGATGAAGTGGGTTCTAGCCCATGAAAGCTTATACCCAAATAAATTTGTTAGTCTTTCAATTCAGCAATCTTCCCCAAGATACTTAGGTCAACTATGTCCACAGCTGATCATAGTTGACAGATCTTGCACGAGCTTATGCCCAAATAAATTTGTTAGTCTCTAAGGTGCCAAAAGGACTCCTCATTGTTTTTGCTGATACAGACTAACACGGCTACCACTCTGAAACCTGAAATGAAAGGACACCCAAACATAGCTGAATCACTTTATATAAAAATATGTGCTTTGTGGCTGTGTATGTGTGAGGTGGGGAGGGGGTGGAGATGGAATAAATGGGTGGGAATATGTGGGTGAGTAGCAGAGAAGTGGGGTGCAGCTGCTTCTGATGGCATCTGTGCATAGTTCCCAAAATATTTGGAAGAGACAATTCTCCAAATACATTAAGCTATGATCAGTGGAAGTTATATGTGCATTCTGGTGAATTTCCATGCTGATAATCATTTAACCAACATTAGCTAGATAATTGTCACAATCCCCATGAGGTAGGTAAGTATTGTTATTTTCATTTTATAAGTGGAGAAACTAATGCACAGAATGTTTAAGTGACTCAACTGAAGTCACGGTGGGAGATAGTGTCAGAGTCAGAATTAGCACACAAGACTCAGGTGTTGTCAGTTGTTGTCAGAACAATGCATGACTCCCTAAACTATAATGCCTTTTAGGCCAGCTGGGAGAGAGAGCTTGTGGTTGGCCCTAGTGCTACTGATGGTAGCTTGGTGGTACTGCTACTCACAACTGTGGAGTTTGGAGCCTTCCCAAAAAAATCCAGAGTCACCATGCAGCTTTGTGATCCTCCTTTGTGGGTCCTGGGTCCATGAGCAAATGAAGAAGCTCCATATATCAGTATTTTCCGTATATGGCAGCTGTACTACAGACAATATATTTTATTTAATAAGTAATCCAAGTACAGTACACTTCCTTCACTGATTGGAGCACCATGTGTAAGATAACAGAAAGAAAATTGCTTATACAAATCATGCAGGAAGGTTGCTGCAATTTGAGGTATGTGGATTTTTTCCCAGTGGTGAAAGGCCTGTCATAGACCACCTTTTAGGATATGGTATGCCTTTCACATCACTGACAGGGCATGCTATTTGCAACAAAACCCGACGACTCTTACTTTCTTGACAACTCATCCCCTTGGTGACAGTAATCATGACTTGATAGGTTGTCCAGCACAGGAGTTACTGTACATATTTGGCCTTATTGTGATTTGTGACAGTGCTGGCATATGATGTCTGGAATGATCTAACATGGACTATGTCAGATTATCCAGAGGGATTCTAGTCTTTTTGTAGAAACATAATTGTGCTTCAGATTATGCTGTTTCCAGCTATTGAGATGAACAAGATTGGTGCAGCAGCAAAGAAAGCAGTTTAAGGTGACTACATGAAAAGGGAGTGGAGGTACAAGTCATGTAGTATGTGGAAAGCATAGTCTTGGGAACTGGATTAGCTCAGAGGACTGGCTGATCAGATGAAGAAATCTGATTGGAAGACTGGTTTGAAAAAAGCCAAAATGTTGTTACCATTCAGCTGCTTACATGGATTGTGTATGATGGGACTGGATTAGAAGACCTTTCAAGGTACCTTCCAGTCCTATGATTCTATGGTCTTACTCCAGTTAACAGCTACCTAGTGGACAGGTATTCACAATATAACCACTAACATAGCCAGCATGAACTGGCAATCTCACGGGTAGTCTCAGCAGAGAGGAAAACAAATGGTTTTGTATGCGAAATGAAGCAGACTCTTACCTTACAGTTGGTCCTTCCAATAAGGTTTGAGTGTGGTGACGCTACCAAAGATGGTGCTGCACCTCTTTCTGTGGCTAATTGGAGGAGCTCAGTGCTAGTGCTGTCAACAAAAGGCAGGAAGAGGAAATATTATGAACTGATCTTCAGCATAACATCACCATCTGTTGGTTGAGATGTCCGTTGTCTGAATGTCATCATAGTTTGCAGCCTTAGGATCCTTTCAAAGTCTTTATTCGTCCTGGACAACCAAGAAGGTATGGTTGGTAAAAATACCACCTTCTATTTATTATTGGGCAAGAGGCTTGCTTGGTTATGGTGATTTGGCCATGGGACTTCTCAGATGCTGGTTTGGGCATCTGAACTATATTTTTGTGATCTCCAGGCTTTATTATTGCAGCTCACTCTACCTAGAAATGAAAATGCCAACCATAAAAATGTCCATTTGGTCCTAGATTGCAGCTTGACATCTAAGCAACAGTGGTTGCCTGGAATATAGTACCTTCATGCTCTGCTCTGCTCACTATACCAGCATTCCATATAACATGTAACTATTCCATATTAACTCCATGTGAGGACACTTTTATTCTGAAATAAGAGTGTCCACAAATGGAGTTAATCAGGAACAACCCAATGTCTAGACAAGCCCCAAGAAAAATTTCCTTTCTGACAGTGTCACTGCATCTAGCAGAAGACTGGTTCCAATTGCCTCACTTTATCAAACTGTAGATACAGCACTGTATAAATCCCCCCTGACTGAGTGTATTTAGCATAGGCATGTCTACATGCAAAAGACAAAGTTCTACTGGTTTAACTTAAATCAGATTTTAATCCTATTTAGTTAAACCTGTATAGACACTCTTATTTCCTAGCAACTTGATCTAAATTGAAATAAGTCTGCATTAAACCAAAATAAGAATGACCACACAGCCTTTTTGACTAGTGTAACTAAATTTGTATAAAATCATACCTTGAGTTAAATTAGCACAACCTTCTCATATAGACAAGTCCAGACTCAAGCTACTACAGTAACTAAATTTTGCCTTGTTGTTCTTTAGAGGAAGCTTTAGATTAGCCTATTTTCAGACTAATAATGCTCTAAACTTTCCTTCCTTTGTTTCCTGCCTGGCCTTAGGAAACTGGAAGATGGCTGCATCTCTTTTCTTCCAAATGTTTGTGCTATATTTTAGGGTTAAACCTTGCTCCTGCCTATTTGTGATGGATATATCACCAGCCTGTTCTCCAGCCCATCCCAGCCAGTCCCCCAAATCATTAACAGTCTATTTACACAAAGACATCTCAACAAGTGGGTAGAAGGTCTTACCTCATATGAGCTTGAAATTAACAAGACTTGTTTGTTCACTTCCTTATGTTAGCACATTCATCCAGTGTATCAGTTCTGCTCTCAGGTTAATGTTTATTAGTTAATTATTATTGCAGATTCTACAAAGAGATGATACAGCATTTTTGTACTGTAGTGTCTTCAAAAATGTTGGCCATCATTTTATTTTATTTTGCCTTTTTCAGTTACATATTTTAGAGACCATGGGTAAGATCTGGTGGTGCGAATCAGTGTAGCTCCATTGATTTCAGTTTCCCTATGCTAATTTCTACCAGCTGAAGATCTGGGCAAAGATATTTCTAATTTGGAAGGTTATTATAATAATTTTAATATAGGTCAATTTTGAAGTCTAAAATTATTTGGCAGTAGCCTTTTAAAGGCCTGATCAAAAGCCAGTTGAAATTATTACAAAGTCTCTCACGGACTTAAATGGGCTTTGGATCTAGCTCTAAATATGTATTTTAGGTAAGAGAAATGAAGAAGAGAAAGATCATTATATGCATTGCAACACTGCAGCACTGTGTGTGAAGCATTATGACATGACATCTGATGTTCTAAAGTGGTTTTTAACTCCTTCAGTGTAGTTTTGCCTCAGGATAAAACTATCCTTTTAACAGTATGTGTGAGGAAAGCTACAATGGCCTATAGAAGTGCCCCTGGGCTATGTGCTCTCTGTCACCTGCTGTATTGCCCTGACTTTGAGAATCCCTTACTTCCTTTCTCTTTAAGGATCTGAACATTTCCCTCTCACTTTGTCCACTAAGGAAAGCTGACTAGCCTTATTCTGATGTCCCAGCTTTAAAAGAGACCTTTTTTTGACAGTTTTCCTTGTTCTTAGATTAGTATGTGTAGCTACAATATAAAAGACTACATCAATAAAAACATTGCAATTTGGGTTGCTTTTCTAGGATTAAATTGAAACAAGTAGTGCGTTGGCGGTGCCTTAGGTTTGAAATCAACACTAATAAAACTATTTTTCCCAGTGGACCCATTATGACGGCATTACAATGTATCCCTGCCTATCTTTCTAGATACCAACCAACGTAAATATGAAATCATTGAAGTTTATTACTCCTAGAAGATGTGGGGTTTTTTTTCAGATGCTTGGAACTTCTAAAAGATTTCTGATGTTTATAACCTCTAGCACATCTCATTTATGAAGGTTTCTAATGTACATTTCTAAAAGTAATGGCATTCCTCATACTGTTCTTTCAGGTTTTAATTTATTAAAGGTGTAATTTTCAAAAGTGCTTAGCATTGGCCTAATTCTTCTCCTGTTTAAGTTAATGGGAGTTTTGCCAAAAGCTTCTGAACATGTCACCTTAGAAGTAGAAATTGGATTTAAGATGGATATTTATATTGTACTATTGACTAGAGGCCTCAGCTAGCATGTTGACCCATTGTGCTAGGTGTTGTACAAACATATAATAAAGGATAGGGTGCATTTTATATTATAATATGTTATTTTACTTTTCTTACATATATAATGGGCCTGCCTCTGCTCCTATTAAAGTCAATGAGAATTTTATTATTAAATTCACTAGGAGCAGGGTTGGGCCACTAATACGCTATATATAGATTTGGAAGGATGAGCTTTTTATTGATACATGTTGATAAAATCGATTTCACACATGAACCAAGAAAAATATTTCCATCAATAATAATCAGAATTTGAAGATAGGCAAAGTAAGAAAAATAAGCTTGAGAACTTATGAGAGTTTGATATTTACTTTGTCTATTTTGCCATCTGATGTTGACAATTTGTGTTTTAATGTTTACCAATCTTTAACTTTTTGAATCTCAATGTTTATTGTCAATACATAATTATTGTCTGACTCCTCCTATTGTATGACCCCCCCCCAAATTCTTGTTAAGATTTAAATAGATAAAAAAATAAAAAAGTGCTTAAAACCTATAATTTCATGCAACTGTGAAAATTTAAATTGATACAAAATGCTTAAAATAAACATTGATATTATCTGTCAAAATTATAAAAATAAAAATCAAATTCTGCCACGCCTGGTTATATATATCAGATGTAAAGTAGGTACCGGCTATGCCCATGTTTATGGAGATTATCCAAACTATTTGTAATTAATTACAAATTGAAAAGGACGATATAGCAGAAGGCCCCACACCTTTCAACGTGGGTCAGCCACTCTTGATGATATGCAGATTCGCTAATATGGTAAATGATGATCTGGCCCTATATGTCTGCACGCAAAAGTTCATATTTTGATTAAAAAAACCCCTGCCATTTCATTAAAGTCCTATGAAATTTCATGATGGTATATTCACTACTTGCCAAAGACTTAACCCTTGATGTAATGCCATTTGCTGGCCATTTCCTTTCAACCAATAAATAAAACAGCAGACTGTATATAAAAGAAAAAAGATATGGAGAGAAAGGACTTGTGGAGGAAGAAACAAGTTGAAGAGAAAGAAAATTAGAGGACAGAGGTGGAGACAAAAGAGAGTGGTGATTTACTTCTAATTTCCCAACTTCACCACCTCCTAATGCCTGGAAAGGACCTTATCGTTCCATATCATTATTGCCGGTATGCTTCAAGGCACTGCAGCACTTGGTCCTACAGTGCATATTACCCGACCTGGAGAGAATTTTGACCCCTGACCAAGCTTGCTTTCGCCAAGGCTGTAGCACATGCAGCCAAGTACTTGCGCTGACCACATTTGTTGAAATACTTGAGAAGAGGCGCTGTTTTCATCAGCAGCGTTGGATACGGGATGGCACACTGGCCTGTTCATGAAGGTATCATGGGTCCTGCTACCTTGGGTCCCAGGCATCATTGAACTTTTCCTCCGTGATAGGCAGTTCAGAGTCCATATGGGGGAGAAGACAAGTGCTTGGAGACAACAGAGCAATGGGTTACCCCAGGGCTCTGTGTTTTCTCCAATCCTGTTCAACCTTTACATCAATGACTTGCCATGAGTCATGAAAGTTCATTTACACAGATGACATCTGTTGCAGTACCCAGGCCCGGACGTTTCACGAGCTTGATGCCACCTTAAACCAGGACATGACAAAGTTAGCTGACTATTGTAACACTTGGTGCCTCCAGCCAAGCGTCATAAAAACAGTCTCCAGTTTGTTCCATCTTCATCATGCCAGCGCAACATGAGAACTGAATGTTTATCTGAATGGTCAGAAGGTGCAGCATGAAGTAGAACTGGTCTATCTAGGTGTGACCTTAGACTGCACACTGAGTTACCATGCCCACCTGAATAAGACAGCAGCTAAAGTTAAGAGACAATAATTTTCTTAGCAAACTGGCATATTTGTCATGGGGTGCTCGTGCTCCAACTTTGCGGACATCAGCTCTTGTCACCTCGTATTCAGTGGCGGAATACTGTGCACCAGTTTGGAGTTGATCGTCACACATCAAACTGGTGGATACACAGTTACATGCCATGCACATCATCTCTGGCACTCTGCGTCTGACTCCACTCCTCTTCATATCAGACGAGAGGTTGCCACTGGCAAGTTACTGGAGAAAGTACACGCCAACTCAAGCCTGCTGTTGCACAATGACCTTTTTAAACCACCAGCTGCACCACAGTTTGCCACCACATCACCCGTTATGGTCTCATCCACCACACCAGGATGCTAGGGTGGAAACATTCTGGTGAGAGGAATGGATATCTGTTATAATCACCAACGAGTCCTTCATCGCCAATCCCACCATTTGCCCGCTAATGGTCCCTGTTGAACAGGTTCTGGACCGGGCAAGGTCTCTGTGCAGCCAACCAGTATCCCTGGGGCCTTCGTGACAACCCTTTGTGCAGCTGCGGCGCAACACAGACGATGACGCACATTGTCGATGAATGCCTGCTGACTAGGTTCAGCAGTGGCCTAGAAGAACTGCATCATGCCACAAAAGATGTCATCGCTTGGCTAGACGACTATGCACACGCTAAATAAATAAAAACCACTCAGAAATCCCCTTTCCATAGGCCATTATCAGAGAGAGAAGAAAGGAGAGATGAAGCGCTACTACCAGTCACACACTTTTATCACCCATGAACTTTTCATGAGTACATTACTATTGAACACTCTCCTCATCATAGTGCCATGTCTACAAAATTTACCTAGAACTATCACTGAGCTGCATATATAAATGATACAAGACTGAGTTTGCAAACTGAGGCTTTTTGAATGGTGGAGTGATGCACTCACATTAATTGATGGTGGCTGAAAAATATAGAGGGGTTAGATGCCTAGCAGAGATTGGTCCAAATTGTGAAGTTCAGATCCAAATTCTGGACTATTCATGACAGGTGGAATTTTTAACAGCAACTAAGTAACTTAGCAGTCACGTCCCTTTGACGTCCAATGGGACTTGAGTTTCTAAATCACTTAGGTGCTTATGAAAATAATTTCTGACAGCATTTAAGCATGTTTAACTTTAATCATGTGCTTAAATCCCATTGAAGTCAATTGGATTTAAATGTGCTTGTCCTGAATTAGACTTTGGTTCTGGATTTGAACTTTCCAAAAATTCAGAAATGTTCCGCTTCAGTTTTCCCATCAGCTCATTATAGAAATAGGCACAAGACATTACAGCTGGCTGTAGACCTGGCTTTAGATCTTAGACTGAAATGCCAGTTTCCCTGTTTTCCTGCAGAATTAATAAATGCTGCTCTTCAGGGATTCCCCTCTTCAGTGGTTTCCATTCAATTGCTGCATTCATCTTAGTAATATTAGTACTAATACCTGTAATGTACATAATGTTTCACGTGTTGAAAGCACTATACAAACATTAACTAGCTAATCATCACAGTCTGAGTCAGGTAAGTATTACCATCCCTATTTTACAGGCCGAGGTGAAACGACTTGTGCAAGGCCATACAGCAATTCAGCTGTCAGAACTGGGATTAGAACTCAGACTTCACTGCCTCACACCATTCTGTCTCAGGTGTGGAAACCTGGGAGGAATTGCTAATGGGCTTTTCATACATTGCACAATGTGGCAGTGTTTTAGATGAGGTTTCAAAAATCAAGCACCAGTCCACTCTGTGGGCACTGCAGATCCCAGAGCACTTTCCATAAGGGTTTGATCCTCAGTCAACATTTTCCCCTTCCCACAGAGGAGTATTGTTTGGTTGCTGCTTCTTGTCCCAGACATGGGTTCATTTCAGTGGTGCTGATATATATTGTTGACGAAGCATTTGGGGATCTTTTTCAATGCTATTTAACTATAAAATGTAATTATTATTTTATATGATCCCTTTTAATTTTAGATTAGTCCTTATTTCTAGTGCCTGAACATTTCCCATTGTTGGAAATTCTGCTCTTTTTCAAATAAATTGCTTGTGAAATAGACATATTTGTGTGTTAGGTAACAGAGCCAAATCAGTCTTGCTCTGTTATTAATATATCGTTAAAAGATCTGCTTGAAATAATGTTACCTGTTTGCTGTAAATCTCCACGAGGAAACAAATAAAAGTATGTTTGCTGAATCACATCTAGGCACCTAGTTTCAGAAAAATACAGTCAAATTGCTCAGCAATAAACAGATTTCTGTAACATACCTTTAAAATATGTTAAAACAAATACATTTTAATTGAGTATGTTTTTTACAATAGAGGGTTGCTGTGAATGCTTCCAGAAAGAACGAGAGCTCCATCTCAAATCCCATTTGATTATGAGTTCACCTTCATACACATGTAATAAACAAACAAAACAGTATGATCTGTTATGCTGATAACACTTATATGTAAAATAAATTCATGAACCAAAAATGTTTTTTCTGTACAGAATTTCTCCTTGTAGAATGCACAGAGAATTTATGTGAACTGTACACAGCACTGAGACCCTTTTATGTCGCATGTTTCCCCGGCTGATAGCTAGAAGAGGTTAGACTGAATCTCAGTGGATCAATTAACAGAGGGACCTGTCCTTCAACAGAAGAAGATCTATTTCAGGATTTGCATATCACTGAAAAAAATTACAAAGCTGAGATAAATACAAGCCCGATAATAACTCACTGCAGACTTGGCTTCATTCCTAGATTTCCTTGGCTGTTTGTCCTAATAAAGTGTCTCCATGGCACTTAGGGCAGGAAGGTTATTAGTAGCTGTCAATCAAAGGAAGGAGTATGCATCGGAAGGAGGAGGAAAGGAAGAGAGGTGACATTCATCCTCTTCTCTCACTTATATTAGGTATAAAAGTCATTCAGAGCAAGTGGTTAAAAAGGGATGGGTCCCTCTTCATCCCCTACAGAAAAAGAGAAACTGCCTTGGTTATCAACAATTTAATAATAAAACAGAATACATCAATCATTTTTACCTTATGCCTGAATGTTTATTAATATGAAGGAATATGAAAGACATATATATCTATATAAAAGAGCATCAAGACACCTGACACATTTTGTTTGCATTATATTTTAATAAGAACAAATGATGGTTTAAAACTATTTCAACTTGAAATAAAACTTTTGCTATGTACAGAGAATAGATTTTTTTTACTTTTATACTCCTTTTGTTCTAACAGTGAACACCTTTAAAAATCCAGTCGCAACTCAGAGTATGTATTTTTTTCTCTCATTTAAATCAGATACAGTGATTTAAACTTTACTAAGCTGATACTCAAAAGCGATCTATATAGCAATTAATTAATACTTTAAAGGTCTTTAATTTACTGTACCACTTTCTTAATTAAAGTATATCTACTGCTAGAGCACATCATCTTTATATATGCATATTTTCATAAGTAACAGAGTCCATAGAGTGCTAATTGATATCCTAGTCTCCAGACAATACTTTACTAAATGAAATGACAATTATAACCAATTAAAATTCACTTTACATACTACTTCACCTATTTTGTATGTATTATGCATGAAGACAGAGAGTACATTGACTCACTGCTCAGGATTTCTGTGTGTCTGTGCAACTGATGGACAGCTCCAAGGTATTCCTTTTAGCAAGATTTTTACCAGGGGTCATTTTCTGGGCTTATCTAAAACCTATATTTTGGTGTTATCTAGACGCAGTAGTTAATAAGTGCTGGTATTCATGCTTTGTGAAGATTTTTTTATATATTTGACAAATGTACATCATTTACAGCTATGCCCTTATTCTTATTATAAAAAGGCTTTTAAAAAAGCATAGTGCCTAATTAAACAGGCTGTACTTCAGCTCCCAGCTGCACTGTATCCAACACATAATGCTATTGTATCACATACCTAGTGATGATAATAAGGTATTAACATATAACAATGAAGTCAATGGGAGACGAGAGCACTTGGCACCCTGGAGAAGGTCCTATATATTTGGGCTAAAAAAGAAGAAATCTAGAAATTTCATACCAGATTCTAGGTATTTTAGAGGGAAAGTTACCCTCGCTCCTAAATATCTTGACTCAGTGGTGTGGAAAGGGATGGAAACCTTCTGCTACAGAGCCACTCCATGGTTGCTTCAGGGTGTGTTGTCCTAAGACTTGATCCAATGCCCATTGAAGTTAATTCCACTGATTCTAATGGGAGAAGAATCAAACCCCCAATGTGGACTCTCTGCAGGAGGAGAGGATCCATGTAGTTTCCCCCCCCCCCCCCCAAAAAAAAAACATATGTAGCATGGTGCACTGGAAGTCACGGCAAATCTGAGATCCATGGCATGCACACGTATCCTGTGCAGCACTCCACAAATCCTGCCCCTCACTTCTGCTCTGGTTCCACTGTCAAGGAACCCTGCAAAAGCAGGGACTGGATTTACACGCCCCCAGCCCCCTTCCCTCCTCCCCGGGTTTACTTGATTAAAATACCAGGCTACTATGTATGGAATTTGCATGAAAAAGTGCAGAACTATATAAAACCTTGTAAACACCACAGTTTATCTCTGTATTTCCTTTATCCCATCGCTTCCCTTGCATGGCACTCAGCACGATAGTGAGCAAAGCAGCATAAATGAAGGTGCTGGCATTAAGGAAATGATTTACACTAATAGGCCATAGTTGTATACATTTATTATTTATAGCTTTTAAGAAGGTATCTTTTTAAACTATGAAGATAATGAACTTAAATCTGCTGGGAGCTGCTGGTCTGACTTGTGTTTGGCCTCCTGTCTTACTGTCTAACCTGCTGTGAGAGAACTTTTGACTTTTTAAAAACAGTTCTAGGAAATTAAAAATGACATCAAATGAGGCATAAAGCAAAAAGCCCTTCTCTGCCTTGCAAAATCCTATTCCCCCATTTGCCGGGGATAAATCAGTTTTGGATGAATTAAAAATTTCAAGGCCAGATCACCTCCTCCCACTGTAATAGCCACAGGAGAGTAAGTGCTCAGGGCGAGAGCAGGGAAAGTCCCCTCAACCATCTCCTTACGGAGATTTCCCTGTCCTGTCCTATAGCTTGAGGGATAGACTATGCAGCCTGCCAAAGTCCTCAGGGATTCACATGAGTCCAGGGCCACCTGCACAGAAGCCCTGTGCCTTTGTACCAGCTGTAGCTGGAGGTTCCTGAGCAGCCTGGCTTCAGAAGCAGGAGATATACCACTTGTACTATCTTGTCCAAATGAGCTCCACAGGGCCAGAAGGGGAATAACATGCACTCCTATCTCTCCCTCATCCCAAATCTACACACTCTTTCAACTGAGCCTGACCAAGATGCCACATACATTTTCTGCACAGACTCAGTAACCATGGAGCATCTTCTGGAAGGTCTGGAGGGGAGCAGAAGTGGTGCAGCAAAGGTGGCTGGGTCCCCGTTCTGTGCTAACTGCGGGAAAATCACCTATGTAGGGGTCCTCTTTCAAATGCAAATCCAGACAGGGAAAATCAAGCCAATATTCTAGCAAGCAAATGTTGTGTCTAGGTTAGTAAATTGTTTTGCAGTTTTGCAAGGCTGCCTAAAACTTATGTGAAACAGTATTGGATGGGATTTATTTACCATTGTTGTCTTCTAATTACTTATTTGCATATCATTATTATTTATAGATCCTGCACTAAGCAGGTTAATTCCCCCCAAAAAAGTGTGTAAATGTTTTTCACAAGGATCATTTTGTGAAACTATAAAGCATGCAAAAATAAAGCAGTTGCAGTATATTAAGGAAACATTTTCTTAATAGTGAACATTTGATTGTTTCGCCTACCATTTTAGGGTTTTGTTTTCTTATGACAAGACAGAATAATTTTACAAGTAATAAGCAATTACACAACATTTTGATAGTTAGCATCAACTTGGAATATGTGTACCCTAAAAATGCAGTTTTACATTAAATAATTTGATATTTGCACCAATTTGGGGGAGGCTTCATTGAAATTTCCTTAAACTTTTTAGATCAATTGTGCTGCGATAGCAATTAAAAATCAAAGTCACATTTGGCCAGATGCTTAAGGATTTGTATAAACCAGTGGTTTTCAAACTGGGGTACTCAGACCTCTAGGGGTAAGCAAGATCTTGTCAGGAGGTATGCGAGAAAAATCCTATAATGGTGGACAACACATTTTATTTAGAAAAACTTAGCAATACAATCATAGATATAAATTTTTTATTAAATTTAATGTTTAAAATTAAATATACACAAGTTAAGAGGGAAGATACTGTACATCTGGGGTCAGGCTTGAGTTATGAGAGATTACAGGTATCAGTTACAAGGATCACGAGATACATACATATCACATAACCAGTATACACCCAGATAGGGGTGCGGGAGTTTTTAAAGCGTCAGTGGATAAGTGGGCTCGGGTACACCACTCATGGAATGTATTAAGAGTCCAAGTCAGTATCAGCGTAGCGAATAAGTACATGGGTGGGGTGCGTCACTTGGTTCGTCATGGAAGGAAGTGGGTTATTTCCCTGGTCGGTGGTCTCGATTACTCAATCTGGTATTGACGGTGTCCCATGATGTGTTCTGTATAGATGTCTCTTGACCACCTGATGGTGTTGGACACCATGAGCTGTCTCATGAGCCGGGCGTAGCTCTCCCAGTGCTCTAAAAAACCCACTTCCACGAGGGGCATAGCTCCCAGCACTGGGAGCACGGCTCCCAGCACTGGTGCACTGTCTATATTGGCTCTTTATAGTGCTGAAACTTGCTGCTCTCAGGGGGGTGTTTTTTCACACCCCTTAGCGAGAAAAAGTTGCAGCACTGTAAATTGCCAGTGTAGACAAGCCCTCAATGTTTCTGTAGATACATCCTTGATGTATTCCATTTAAATCAATGAAGTGAAGCTAATTTATACTATCTGAGATGATTCTGTGAAAAAATGCAACTGTCTCTAAATTTCTGAACAGGAAGAAGCTATTCATGTGAAAATATCTGAAGTGTTAAAAGCTTTTTTCAAACTTCAGATATTCTTTGTAGATATTTTTTAATTTATTTGAATGTAGTTTAGGAAAGGAACAATAAAATAAATCTGTTTTAATTGATTCATCCAAAGACAGGAAGTTTTAAAACAAAGGAAGAAGTCATAGTCAATGGGTCAAATTCTTATGTCTTTAACTTTGGCATAAATGTAAATAACATCAGTGAATCGGGTTTATCCCACACAGTGGCTCTGTCCCCATGTTTGTTATTTGAAGATATTTTCATATCCTTCCAGACTTCTGCAGGAAGTAATAGAAATGTCATCATTTGTTTTGATAATATTAAATGTAAAGCTGAAGTAGATTCAAATATTAAAGTAATGTTCAGGTTTTTGTTTCTTTAATACAACCTCGACTCTTATTTCTGAATTTCAAGTGCATACATTTTTCAATTTGTTTCAAGTGAAATACACTGCACATTTCTCAGGTGCAAAAATGATTTTTATATAACTTTATTTTGCAATTACCAAATGATTTTTCATTAGATGTGTTTTTTGTGGGTTTTTTTTTCATGATTTAAAAAGTTGTGTGGTAAATGAAGTGCCAGAGCAGATAAATGTAACCAACATTGAGCTAGCCAATAGAATTCAACAAACTGTTCAGGTCATTAATATAATTTGTTTTGGCACTGTTACATTTCCTAGTGCTACTCTGAGTAGTTTGCCGGGCACATCAATTTGTTTTCAGCTATTGTGAAATTGGATCTCCTGGCTTTCATCCAAAGCACCCTCTCAATTTGCATATCTTTGTTATCATTTCAGGTTCTCAGAACATACTGTGGACTATCACACCATCTGCACCAAGATCCTCACATCCAAACACAAATTAAAAATGAAACTGTAAAATTTGCAAGGAAACAATACAGACCTTTTATCTCATTCTCCCTCTGTTCATTTTCAAAAGAGAAACTTGCTTGTAGCCAAGCATAGCAAAAAAGGCTTTTATTAATTGGACTGGCATCAAGCATGCATACATAAAATTGTTTATTTTTTCCCTATAAAGGGGTTGCCTGACATAAAAGGGTCTTTGAAGATGACATTCAGATTTTGACATTTGCATGATATTGTATAAATATCAGAGGTAGGAGACTTTTCTGACGAACCAGATGGGTCAAAAAAAGCACTTCCATAGATAGATATTAGTCTTTTACTTAAAGTATATTAGCTTCTTCTCAAAGCTCTGAATTATCAGACAGCAAAAACAAACATATTTTTCACAAACCATGGTTTATTTAATTCTTTTCAATCTAAGTAAGCTGGGCTTGGGGAAAATGTAAAATAATATCATTATTTTTGAGCTTTTTATTTTTGTAATTCAATTAAGATCACAGAATATAATTGAATCTTGTCTTTTGAGTGCTACAGAGATTAAATCTTATTGCTGAACTTACTGCTTCTTGAAGGAGCTAATTTTGATTTTATGTGTGGACTCTGAATATTGTTTTGAAATATGAAAGGGAATTGTAGGCCCTAGTTTTTATCAGTATTGGATTTATGCAGACAGAGCTTCATCCTTTTAATTTAGTTCCTGGATGCAGTTAGCTGAGAGCCAATGGCTAGTTGTCAGCCAGGAGGAAAAAAAATCCCAAAATGTATAGGAAGTGTAGTGGCACTTAGAGGTGGGTTTGCTTCAGCATGGATTTCAAATGAAGGCAGAGGAAATCTCCTTCTTTTGATCATGTAAGGGAATAGCATAAATCTGATTATCTGTGTTGACCCTTATTTATGAACAAAGAATCAACTTCTGTCAGCAAATAGTGCACAAGAACTAGTTGGTTTTACTGGGAGAATGACCTCAGCACCTTCTTTGAGGCTGTTTCTTTTGATTATATGTAACTACACTGCTCAAACAGCTACATATTCTGAATTTCTCTTCTGCTCAGCCACTCTTCCCTACATATCCTCCTGCAAAAGAATCTGCCCTCAAAAGGACATCCTGTTTAGTTTCCAGTTCCTGTTTGAAATTCATGGGTATCCCCCTTCTCCTCACACACACACACACACATGCACACTCTCTCTCTCTCTCTCTCACACACACACACACAACTGCCAATAGACATCCTTCACAGGGACAAGATGATAAAAAAAAACCTGAGAACAAAAACAATTATCATATACTTCCCTCTTGGCAAAGAGGATGAAGAAGATGAAAGATTTTCTCCTCTTCACCTCCCACTTGTTGTCCAGTCATATTTCCTGATACTAGTCTCTGGTTTTCCACTGAAGTGAATTTGTTATCTACTTACATCTGGTCATCTTGAGGTAGAATTGTGCACTTCATCTACAGGTGTAACAATACATGAATGGGTCCCCAAGAACAAATTCAAATTGGCCCTTCTAAAATGCTCCCTTTCCCCTCACACATACATACGACTTCCAGGTAACCCACACATGGCCCAGTGGCTCCTCCATATCACTTTAAATTACATAATTTATAGTGACTGCCACTTCTCCCCACCCCCAGATTGTTGTGAGGAGATGTTTGTTGACCCTCCTCTTCCGATCCCTCCCCCAATTTACCTGGTGTTCTCAATCCCCATATACACACACATCCCTTTATAATCCAAGCCTCTCTACAAAGTCCAGATGCCAAATCACCTCCCAGCTCAATGCTGC
Organism: Chrysemys picta bellii; assembly: GCF_011386835.1. NCBI lineage: Eukaryota > Metazoa > Chordata > Testudines > Emydidae > Chrysemys > Chrysemys picta. Next base: position 239,911,269 of record NC_088791.1, on the reverse strand, counting down.
ACATCACCCCTCCATTTCCACATTTCATCTCACACCATGCTCCAAACCCTTGAAAGACAGCTGACTAAAGTTGAACTCAGGCAAGATGGAGGCAGGGCCGGCTCCAGGCACCAGCTTAACAAGCAGGTGCTTGGGGCGGCTAAGGGAGAGAGGCGGCACCTGCGGCAATTTGGGGACGGCAGGTCCCTCGCTCCCTCTAGGAGCGAAGGACCTGCCACTGAACTGCCGCCGCCGATCGCGGCTTTTTTTTTTTTTTTTTTGCTTGGGGTGGCAGAAATGCTGGAGCCGGCCCTGGATGGAGGGTGTGCTTTGAATTACACATCCCCTAGCTCCATGCTCTAACCCCCCCTCTATCTATCCATCAATCCATTAATGTATATTGATACCCATTTCCACAGTAGTTGATTTACTTCCAATGAGTTAAGTACCAAAACCACAATTAGCCAAATTTTCCTCACATTAGTACTGTTGGGACGCAAGTTCCTTTACTACACACTGCTCCATAATAATGTATGATGGAGCTGACATACACACACAGAGAAAAAGTGGTTTCCCATGGGGCAACACTATATTTTTAGAATTAAGAAAATAGTAAGAACAGAAGGACATACATTCCTGATGATAAGAGTAGACATGCTAATATACTCACCTCCTGAGGGAGAGAAAGTATTCTCTGTATTCCTCTGCAATAACTCTGCAATTACTTTCGTCAAAGTAGTAATGTTGCTGAGTTGTGAAAGGAACCCTGGACAGTCCCTCTTGACCAGACGCAGGTGGTTTTCATGTTCACGTCTTGAGCCTGGAGAATGCAAACCGGTAGTGAGAAAAATGAGATTCTCCAAAATGGACCTCTTGGGAGGGAGTTTATTGCAGTGAATACATCTGTAAAACTTTTAACAATAATTTATCCTAATAAAACATGAGCCCAGTTGGAGTTAGATCACTTTATTTGTCATAAAGGGGCCAGTTGCACAAGTTAAACCCACATGGGAATAGTCAAATCACTATAGCCCATTGTTTCAATACACTCCTAGGTTTTTCGTTCCTGATTAGAATTCTTTGTTGGTGCTCCCCGTTTTCACTTCCTCCCCTGAAAATACACTTGGTCTTTGATAATGTCCTGCTACTTTAAATGAACAGACCTCCATTAGAAGGAGGTCAAACCATACATCCTGGACAAATGCCAACAAAAGAAATTACATTTGCCTACTTAAATAACACCTGCTTTGTCAGTTGAAAAAAAGGCGTTCTTCACACAGGTCCTAAACTGTAATGCATGAACCAGTGTGTCCAATGAAAGCTAACCAAGACATCTCAGATTTTGAATCTCAGATATCAAATAGCTGCAATATACTGTCCATAAATAACTGACAGACCAAAGGTGCAGTGACTAATTTAGAATAGTGCATACAGATGAGAAAATCTTAAACTGTTCACAGAAAACTTACAAAGGCAAAACAATTTTAATACATTTTTTGCTGCAACTTATTCTTTCAATATTGCTTCAAAGAACTTCCAACCTTCCAAAGCCCAACAAAGTATAAAAGGAGACAGCAAAGTTTTATGTTATCTTCTTGATGCAAGAAAAGGGTTAAATACAGACTTGAAACCCAAGCCTGCAACACATCATATGAGTTATAAGGGAAGTGATAGCAACCCATACATTTAGATTGCTGAACACTTTCCATTATATGCATTTTTGACTGCTTTTAAAGAGCTCTAATACCTTTAGACTTTCAGTTGGGAAATACTCCTGGGATCAGCAGGGTTGTTTTTGATTGCCCTATGACAATCTATTCAGATCTGGGCAAGTTCTGAGCTGTTGACAACTGACATTTCCTTACTGTGTTTTGGTCACCACAGCTTGTTCCTGGTTGGTGCCAGAAACCCTGAACATTCTTTTAACACTGAGCATTCAGTGCTCCAGCGTCCCATTTCAGCATGCCACACAGAACTGCTCTGGATGGGACAGAATAAAAATGGATCTAGATCTGGGTCCTCCTCCTACTTTCCCCCATCAAATATCCCTCGGCTAGGGAAAGGTGCATTGGCCTGAGCACCAGGAGACATTAATGGCAGGTCTACACTTACTTCCTGGTCCGGCCGTAAGCAATCGATCTTCTGGGATCAATTTATTGCATCTTGTCTAGACAAGATAAATCAATCCCGGATCGATCCCAGAAGTGCTCGCCGTCGGTGCCGGTACTCCAGCTCGGCGAAAGGAGTATGCGGCATCGACGGGGGAGCCTGCCTGCCGCATCTGGACCCGCGGTAAGTTCAAACTAAGGTACTTCGAATTCAGCTACATTAACGTAGCTGAATTTGCGTACCTTAGTTCGAAGTGGGGGGTTAGTGTGGACCAGGCCCTAGTTCTAGACTTACTTCTTCTAAACACCGGTGCTAATAATTATGTAACTTCCACAAACCTTATAATTAAGAAATGCCTCAGACCCCCACTAAGAGGTTATGTATATTGGGAATAAAAACCAGGTCGCTTATATGGAAAACATAGGGCTAGTCTACACTACCGAACTACATTGGCGCAGCTGCACTGATGCAGCTGCATTGCTGTAGCGCAGGGATCAGCAACCTTTGGCATGCAGCCTATCAGGGACATGCTGGCCGCCACTTCCCGCAGCTCTCATTGGCCGGGAACGGCCAGCGGATTACCCTGATGGGCCATGTGCCAAAGGTTGCCGACCTCTGTGCGTGTCTGGTAGACAGGAGAGTGGTCTCCCATGGACACAATTACTCCACCTCAATGAGAGGCAGAAGCTATGTTGGCAGGAGAGCATCTCCCACCCACAGCGTGATGTAGACACTGCTTTAAGTCAATGTAACTTACGTCGCTCAGGGGAATGGTGTTTTCCTATCTCTGGGCGATGTAACTTACATTGATTTAAGAGGTAATGTAGACAAACCCATAGAGCTCAGGCACCTAGCCACACTGTCTTTCAGAAAGAATCTGCCAAATGTAAGCACTTGGCTAGGCTGTCTGTAAGGGGCTATTCATTGTTTCAGTGTATTGCCTCGCTAATGGCTGGTCCACAAGAGATAACAGACTACTTCTGTTGTCTTTTACCTTAGTAAAACTTTTAACTCATGTGCCAAAGGTCCAGTTTCCAAACTCTCTTAAGATGCAAAGGCAGTACAACTGCATATAATAGAATTTGTTTTTTCTTTACAAAAATCAACAATGAGAAAAACCCTTCCCCCATTCACTGCATACCTGCATGAGGACCAAGTAAAATGTGAGGCTCCAATTGTAAATTCTCCAGGGCAGAGATAGTTTCTTCATATATATATGGCCTGACATTCCTCCCATTGAACTTAATGACTAACTTCAATTTGCTACAATGATGAAGGATAGGTCTATGGGCTGTAAAGTGCCATGCATACCTATGGTGCCATATAAATACATAAATAATAACAGTAATTAATGTGTCTCAGCTTCCTGATCTGGAAAGGATTAATTAGTTAAGGAGGATTAATTAGATATTGTTAGTACAGTGCTTTGAAGATATAAAGTGCTATATATACACGCTAAGTACTGTTGCATCATGATTTTCATGCTCTTTGTGCTATGCTTATTAATTTACAAGTGCTAAGACTACTATTGTTGCAATGTTTGTGAAATTAAATGTATGTGTCCTTGGGACTATGAGTCCCTATATTTATGTTTGCATACAGTTTAACATTAAAGCCTTACATAAACAGCCCTGCTTTCAGTTTAAAATTATTGAAACCACTGGGCCACATAGGCAACAAAATACTATATAGGCTGCATAGCTGTGCGCATCTGGTGTATAGTTTTTACTTAAAATAATATTACTCAGATGAAACTTAAACTTATACAAATTGAACAAGATGATGTTAAAGAGGATTCCCAAAGGGAGAAAAAGTGGGTTTTCGGTTCCGGGAGATTTTTGAGAACCCCAGATCTGGCTCTAGTAAGTACTAGATCACACTTTTGCATAATTTGAATGAAAGGCATATTTTCTGTTATTTACATGAGACTTGTTACATCAAAATACATGGAACTCTTAAGTTAAAAAAGGCCTGAAACTCTCTACAGCAGGACAGCTTGTAAAGTGCTGTAATATATTTCTCCATATAGTTGTTCTGCTAGACAAAAATTATAATACATAGCCTTTATATGATACTTTTAAAGAACTGCAGGGTTGAAACTAAAAAGCTTGGCATAAAGCACTGTAAAACATGAATTAATCTTTACGGCACCCCTTTCAGAAAGGTGAGTATCATTAGCCCTATTGTTCAAATGAGGAAAATAAGACAAAAGATAAAAGATGTGCCAAAAGCCTTGCTGTGAGTGAACCTAAAAACTCAAGAGTCCCATCTCCCCATCCTGAACTCAGACCATTAGCTCATATAGCTCCCTAAAACTGCCAACCTGGTATTTGTGGAAATGTGCAAATATAATCAAGGTAAGGTGCAAATGTGTTTTCTAATTATTGCTAGCTGATTTTAAAAATCAACACAACCACACACACACACATACGCACACACACCATGTTCATGGGCTTTCAAACAACAGTACACAGCGAAGAGATTCCAGCGGGTCCCAGTGACACAGCAGACAGTAGAGTAGAACTTTACTAATTTACAGTAGCACATTAGTAAGTATTAAAGACAGCACCAGTGGACGTGCTGTCACTCTTCCCATTTGTCAATCTGCAAATGTTAAATCACAGTGTCTCTCTTAATTAATGCCCTGAAAAAAGGCGACTTATATCCTGTGCTGATGTTCTGGGAGATGATCTTCTGCGGTTGTGCATTGTGACTATGGGAAATGGGAAAGGACAGCTTCCGTGCCACACTTTTAGCACAGGCGTAAGGAGGAAGCCAGCAAGCAGTCCATCAGGTGATTTAAGGTGGGGAGAAAGCAATGGACCTTCCCATTTCAATTTGCCTGAAGACTCCATCAGGATAGTTTGGAGGGATTGGACACCATGCAAAATAAATTGAACACAATTGTTATGCACAGTTATATGGAAGTCTCTCATGCAGGGGCTGGGCTGATTCCAGGGACTGTCTCAGACATAATATTCAGTGGTCACAGTGCTGGTTATGTGACAATTTCACTTGCTTTCGGAGAGCTGAGTGGTGCCACAGGAATAAATAGATGATGGCCCCTCTTACAACTCAGCTCCAAATGAGGATCGGGGAGCTGAGTGGCAGTTTTTCCGAAGGGTCCACCATGCTTAGCTGGGGCACCTCTGCCTACTGGCATTTCGCTCCAAGCCCTAACATAAGTAAATCTGTTATCTTCCTCTTCTGGGCCCAGCACCAGGAAATGTAAACTACCATGGGAAGTGGTGAATGCCCCATCTCTTAATGCCTTCAAGTCAAGACTGGGACATGAGTTTTAGTCACACACAAGTTATTGGACTCAGTACAGGGGTAAACTGGTGAAATTCTATGGCCTGTGTTATGCAGGAGGTCAGACTAGATTAGCTGATGGTTCCTTTTGGCCTTACTAAGGATCTAAGAATAAGCAGGCCTGTTTCATGGCAGATGTCTGTGCTGAACTGAGGCTGGTACATAGCACGGTGTTCCCTGATTGGCAAGTGAGGAGTGTGATGTCATATTGTGTGATGTTGGCATATTCCCAACACTGCATAAGAAACTTGCAAGTTAGTACTTATGTAGAGCAGCAGATCCCTCAATAGCGTGTGCAAAATGTTGGTCTGGTACTGCTGACTGGTGTGCTCTACTATTCTTCTTCAAACTAATGCTTAACGTGTGACTGTAAATGTGAACACTCATGTTTCCTTTTGGGACAGAAGAACTCTTTCGGAAAAATTAACTAGTTAAATGCTACTGCTGAGATACCAGTTAGAACTGCATCATAACTTCTGAACATTTTAGAATGATTCCTATAAATAGACCCACTCCATCTCTTTTGTGATAGCTCTAACAGGACACCTGCTGCCTTTGTTGATAGCGGACAAACTTTACCACAGGATTCTCAGGTTTGGTACCTTCTCCTAAGCCACTTGAGATGAACCCCTGAAACTGCTGAAGTTTGCACATCAGTAGTTCCATCCTTTTGATATTAAGAATCAATGAAGATGGAATAAGTATACCAATATATTTTATATAAGGTGGCTAAAGTTTCCCTACCCCCTTCTGACAGCTGTATAAAAGATGTTAGAATAAATCAGAAGTTTTGGGGTTGCAGGAAGAGACATATGATAAGCACTCACATTGTAATAGCCAGAGAAATATTGTCTTGTGTTAGAGCAGAATCAAAGTAATTCCTTTTTTCCTAGAAGCACAAACCAGTAGCTCCTTTCTCCAGCTGACTACTATTGAGTCCCAATATTTATGGGCTCTGATCATGTACTTTGTACCATATAAACTCAGCAGCTCCAGGATATTAATAATTGCATTTTTTTTTTGGTTCCTTGCCTTTCACACAATGGGTAGTCATTCTGAGGAACCTCACATGTCACAGTCTGCATGCTTGCTGCTGTTGTTTCTGTTTTTCTCAGCTGGACCAGTGATGCTGGGAACATTAACACCGTCTCTTGTCATGAAACTCAGTGGACAAGTTAAGCAATTGCTGTTTTTAACCTTCCTTAATTGAGGAGTATCTATTTAAATAATTACCTTTTTGCAAACATAATTTGATCACATCTATTATTTCAGCAGTTATGTCAGTGTTCTGTGTTCCATTTTTACTTTGAGTTACCTTCTGGACCTCCATCTGTCAATAGAGATGTGTTACAAATAATATTTCCCCAGTCAAATTTGCTAATTTTCCCATACTCATTTTCTATAGCATTTCAATTTCCATCTACAGATCCTTGCTTTCACTGTTTCACATTGCTTCCTACCATTCATTTATGCACACTCCATCCTAGATCTGTGTTAACATGCTCCTGGCTTTGACACTTTGGTAAGCAAATTGGTGTGGTAGAACAATAATTCAGCACGGGTCGGAATGTGGTTTCAAAGCTGAGTGAGGAAATTGATTTACATTTCATTGTTCAATCTCTGAGGGCAAGATTTTACTTTTTGTTCCTGCTCTTTGTGCCTCAGAAAGGCTGCTCCCCCTTGCTTCTGAGAGATAGTAATTTGCTACTTGTCCATAAAAGTACCAACTTATTAATACCTCTGCACTGGCTCAGCTCTGAGAGCTGGTGTGTGTGCAGGAAGGGGTAGATATAGAGCTATGGCTCACTCCCCACCACTGATTCAAGGGGGTATCAGAGAGAAATATCAGGTGCACAGTACTTGCTTTTTCCTGTGCATCTAGATTCAAGATCTAGGGAGGCTGCACATGAGTGTAAGGGTGTTGAGAAGGTATACTCCCACTCATGCTACTGTGTGTCCATTAAGCCCACCTCATGCTCTAGTCCTCACTGATTGCCTGTGAGTAATAATAATAATAATATTTGTCTGATTTGTAAAAGTATCCCTTTTTGAAGATTTGCATAGCTTTTAAGTGCTATGTGGGCTGTGTTTAAAATTCAGTCATGAAATATGCAAATTGAGAAGACATTTGCTTCAGGATGTCTTGAAATGAATTGCAAAGTTATGCAACTTTAAATTCATCCTCAAACAAATACACTGAAACAACAGAGAGCATGGGTATTGAAATAATATGTATTGCTTTTCACCTTCAAGCACCTCAACATGAAATGGGGAGATTTGGAGAGAAGGGCAGTTGACAGGCAAAGATGGCAAATGTGGGTAGCCCAATGTGCAGCAAAGCATGGGATGGAATAAGGTCTAAGGTAAGGCTTTTCACCTTCAAAGATCTAAGCAAATAATAAAGGCTCAGTTATGCCTTTCAGGTACATTGGGGGTAGGACCATCTGTGCTTCAGACGGTCACATTCTGACCCTAACCAAGTAACCGTTACAACACCTCTATATGGTACACGAGTATTATTATCCCTGTTTTACAGATTGAGGCAGTGAGGATAAGTGATTTGCCAAAGGCCACAGAGAGGGTCTGAATGCTAGATCATACCACTCCTTGGGGACAGGGAGTCTGATGCCAGGTAACCAAACACACTGTACAGTCCAATACACCAAAGAAACTCCCTGCTGCACATTCACACCAATATCCACATTCAGCAAAACTTTGCAAAATCCACACTAATGATGGTTGAACCTATTTAGAATTACTGACCTTTGTGAATTAGGAAGTAGTGACCAAGCAATGCTAATACATCACAAGCTGTACTTTGTTCATATGTATATGGACAATTAAGGTCCAGCCGTAATCATTACCATAATATTTCACACCACACTAGTCAATTTTCTCTAGTGTAGTTTGTACAAATCATGAAAACTTGGTAACATGGAGTGAAATAGCAAAACTCCCATCACGTTAATGGGTCCTGGACTTCACCCATGGATCTTTACTGAGAGGTGGCAGGAAGTAGACATTTTCTGTGTGGATGATTAATTCTGTGGATTGATTACATGAGGTATGGTGAGATCCTACAGTATTTCCTTGCATAGTTTTTTTGTTGTTGTTGTTTTTTTTAGTAGCAACTCCATATGTGGCTTCAAACATGAGCATTTCTACTTTTAAGCTCCACAAAAAGTAGAATTTAACAAGGGGCACACTGTCTCCCCTCATGGAATCTCTTCATCTTATGCCTCAACTACAGAAAAATAGTCTGAGTTTCCAAACACTGTGTGTGTAAGTGGTTCACAGGTAGGATAGGAGAGACAATATATAGGAACTATCTACATTAAGTCAACCCATCTTTATGAGTTTAGAAACTGGGCTTTATGGTTGCTACTGCTGAATAAATATGGAAGCCATTCTCACACTGTGTCAGTTCTAGTAACAGAAGGTTTCCCCAAGCACTAATTCCCCACCCACCCTAAAATAATAAGGTCTCAAGAGATAACAAAATAATATGCTTCTCCTTGTTTACTGTGCCATGTGGGCTCCAGGTTGAGTGCATGAATTTCAGTAGTTTCCTGTACAATGAAATTCTTTCTGTGCCCATAGCCCCTGAAGATTTAAGACCTTATTTCAAATTGTTAAATTGCCAAGGAAGGTGATACCACATATGGAGACTCTAATTCTCTTTATAACGAAGAAGTGGAACTACTGTATTTAATTTTGAATAATATTTTAGTGAGAGCAACAAGATTTCTATTGACTCAGTGGATTCTTGTCATATCTAATTTACTGATCCAGAGTTTTGTAAAAGCAAACATATATAAATGTATAAGTTTCATCTATAATTGGGAAGCATAGATAAAAATAATTTGACATTGAAATTTACACTTAAGAAGTAGTGCAGTTCATTGCAATCAATTTTTCATTATGTTGTTGAGATCAATAGCTACAAATAAGATCTAAAAACTGTATTATTGATGTGGCATATGTCAGTATAAAATGTGCAATTTTCTATAGCATTTCAGTAGTGGAAAATTGTATTATACAATTTCCAACATTATACACATTGGTCTGTAGAGAATGCTTATTAAAATCAATGTACAGTAAGCCACACTTGAGAATATTTTACAAAATAGAGAAAGGTCAGAGCATTTATGAAGGTAAAAAGATTGTTCGGTAAGTATTGCTTTTAAATGCATCTTTGGTAGGGGACTGGATAACTCAAGGAGTTAGTAATGGGATATATGACCGTTCACCTCTCGATCATTGGACCAAATCTGGCCCAAGTTGGTAGCAACCTGGGCCTGAAGTGCCCAGATGTCTGATGAAGTATTTATCTGGAAATACTCATTGGGTGAAGTGAAATTCACCATTATCTATGGATGTTATGTGCATTAATGAGCTGGGAGTGCAAAGCAGCCACTACCTACAGTACAAGTGTAGCAGTCCTCAGTCTACTTCTGCTTTTAACAAAGATAGCACATCAGCATCCACTGGGCACTATTGCTATCACACAGCACAAGAAGTTCACTCTTTGCTCCTCACCCAAAGTGTAGCCCTGGTTGCCAGCCCAGGAGAATTGAGGGAATAGACAGGCCTCATGGGGGCTCTTCTCTCCTTAGAACAGACCACACAACCTGACCTGCAACTGATGCACTAGAGGTGAAATGAGGACTGAAGTGAGGAAATGAGGAGTCTGACACTGTCTGACCTTCTTCCAAACTGGAGGCAACCTGCATCCATTATCTTCTGTCCAACTGGCAGGCTGCCACTCCAGCCAGTCCTTCTCCAAACCAACATGAATCCAGAAAGTCATTGAATTGGCAGATATGGATGAGGGACAAGATGAAATTTTGAAATGTGGTGATAGGAAAGCAATTTAAAGGGAGAGATAGATTTACTCTGAGGAGGAGATTGACAAACCTTTTCAGGGAAGAAGTGGATGAAGGAGTTTTCTGGGAAATCTGTATTTATTTTTTCAACAGGCAAGATGGAGTTTTTGGAGGATATGAAGAGGTATTACTTGCTCAAAATCTCCCTGAGTCGATCCATTTCCATTTAGCAGCTCTGTAGGTACTTGACATGGAATCGTCATTGTTGTTTCCAAAGTCAGCAGCAGCAGTTGCCCAACAGAACCTGGAACTAGGTCTAACCATCTACCCTCCTTTCAGAATCATGTCTCCCTGTGGTGCCCATATGTGAAATGCAGCCAACCTGTATGACCTTGCTGGATTCCAATGGCTATACAAAAAAAGGAGGACAGTTCAACTTTGGGGATTGTTCAGCATCAGTGCAGGCTCTGGGCCAGTATTTGTGGGTGGTAATATTATATATGGAGCACTACACTATGCAATATTAAAACTGTTATATCTAGCTTTAGAAATGTCACTGTGTTGACTGATTTAGAGAATGTGGATAAATATGTGATAGACGTTACTGGACTATCATTATCATATCAGCTGAACGTATCTTCATTTTAATGCATTTGAAAATATTGCCTTGTTCATTGACTGAAGAACTAACGTGAACATTTGAAACAAAGCACAGATTGACATCACAGCAATTTTCATTAAAAGTGAGATGATTTGTTTAGATGTGCTGCTGTGAATGTTAAAAAGCAGTTCAGAACACTGAACAAAAACTTTACTATAATTGTGTGATAGCTTTACCTGATAAAGTGTAAGGAATTTCAAATTATCAACCTGCTGTTAGAATGATAATGGAATGCTCACATATTCCTTTTCCCTCCAATTCTGTCTGCTTTCAAGGTTTATTTACCACCCCCACCACCTCCCAAAGCATTTCCACGGTCCCATTTTTTCTGTTTTCAGTTTTCCATCTTTCTTTTCCATCCCTCTGTCAACCTCCAACTCCTTTCTCTTCTCCAAAGAATTTAAATTCTGCCCAGTCTCTCCAAAGACCTCTGCTTCTAAACCTTTTGCACTTCCCTCTACCCTATTTCCCTTCTAAAATATCTCCCTCGGCTCTCTTCTGGCAACCTGTCATGTTGACATGAGTACTCCATACCTGGCAGGATGAGGGACTGTTCCATTGTGATTACAACAGGGCACTGTAATGGCTCAAGTGGTTATACAGAATGGATGAAATCTTGCCCTATTGAAGTCAAAGAGAGTTCTGCCATTTAGTTCAGTGAGGCCAGAATTTCACCCTATATGTTAATTAGTTTGACTTAGGTCAGTTTGAGTAACAACCAATCACTTTTTGTCATACCAGATGATAAACTTTAACTTAAGCCATCTGAATATCTCAGTACAATCAGACTTCCAAGAATGAAACTGCAGGTTGACCTCAGATTCCAGTTTTTACTCTCCAGGATACTTTCTAATGACCTCTGACTTCAGAGATAGAAGAAAAATGATTCCAGGTAACAGTTAATCAGTTAAGTGTTTCATTATTTAACTATAAGTAAGCTTTAAAGGTGAACTTTTGTATTTAACTAAAGATTCTTTAAATATTCCTCTCTCTTTTTAAGTTAATTGGAACTGAAGTTTTCTGGATTTACTTAAGAGTGTTTTTGAAGGTTTTTCTTTCCCTTTTTAAATTTAAGTTGCTAATTAAGAGATGACCTTACTGACAGTGCTCAAACAGATACAGTCTTGAGTCCCATGGTAAAGCCTATAAATAAATAATACTTTGTTTCAATTGCAGGTCTAGAAGGATCACCATATTTAAGGTTCCAGTAATTTACCCAAAATATTAGTACTAAGCGCAGTTGCAAAAACACAAAAATGTGCATTTGCTATCAAGCCCTTTTATCAATCTGGTTCCCTTTTGTTAACACAAGATATTATGCAGACGATCAAGTGCTGTAATGCTGTGGCAAGAGCTAAAATTTATTTCACAGTTCTCAGTCTTCAGGGACTGCAAAATAATTTTCTGTCAAGATGAACCTAACAGGAAATAGAGGTGCAGGATAGAAAGTGTAGCATACGAGTGAAGGTAAACTATTCTTATTGACTCCATTACCTAACTATCATATTTCAGATTCCAGACTCCATAGAACATTACAGACTCTTTCAACTAAATTAATCTTCACAAAAGTTTCATGTAACATTAACACATAAGAATTCCCTTCCCAGTGTGCTTACTCATTTGCAGAAAGAACAACACTTCTCAACTCCATTTTTCTGTTTCAAAATGAACATGTTCCATTTGAGTCAAAACAAAGAATTTCCTCACATACATCATAAAAACTTTTCTATTAAACTTCACTCTAATTCAAAGATTTTAAACTACAGGTGTTTGGAATACAATTAATGTTGCAGTTTTGCTTAGTGTTAGAGCAAATCTACCAAATGTAATGGTGGGATCTCTATTTCCTCTTTGGATCATGAATTATCAAGAAAAAAATAATGGATTGCAAACAAATTTTTTAAAATGTCAATGAATTCTTTATCCCTTTCTGGCTTGATGTGATAAGCTACAATGTAGCCGCAGATTGCCACTGAAAGGTGGAACTTTGCTGTATTTCTTATTACACAGTGCAGCCTTTGCCCTAGGATGTGGTGATATAGGTCACTGCCAATTTGTCCATGGCTTGTACAAAATAATATATGGAGGTATACCTATCTCATAGAACTGGAAGGGACCCTGAAAGGTCATTGAGTCCAGCCCTCTGCCTTCATTAGCAGGACTAAGTACTGATTTTGCCTGAGATCCCTAGGTGGCCCCCTTAAGGACTGAACTCACAACCCTGGGTTTGCTGAAACCACTGAGCTATCCCTCCCCCCTGGTGCAGAGTATTGCTATCGCTGTCTTTGTCATCTATGCACCAGTGTTGTGCTGGTTTAACTAAATTGGTTTAAAATCTGATATAGATGAATTGGGGCAACCCCCTTGTATCTAATAATGAGTTAGCTTACTTCAGCAAGGAATCAACTTCAGGTAAATTGGTCTTAGACACTCTGAAACTGAATGAAAGCTGTTCACACAAGAGAGTTGCACTGATTTGAGTGCCTCCATTTTTAAACTGATTTGGTTCCACCAGCACAACTTTGGCGTGTAGACAAGATGAGTCCCTGTTTCTCCTCTCTCCTCTCACTTCCACTCAGATGTACATTCTGCACTATTGTTTTAGAAGGAGATTATCAAATGCCCAAAGGGCAATTAGGTGCTCTATCCCCATTTGTGCCTGTGAAAATCTTCCCATTTGTTGTTTAACAAAGCAACATGGTTCTCTGCTTTAATATGGAATTTCTTCCACAAAATACTTTTTATGCACTGTGCCTGATTCTGATCTCAGTTACGCGGAGTAAATCAGGAGTGACTTTATTAGAGCAAATGGATTCTGAGTCATAGAATTTAACTACAGAAGTGGCCACTAGATCACCTAATGTGACCTCCTGTATATCACTGGACACCAACACCACCCAGCAACCGCACACTGAATGAATATAAAAGCAATATAGGTTCCAGTCGTTGCATTCCGCCAAGCTGCCCTTGACACAAGATGTGAAAGGGGGTGAGGGTGATACTAATGGCTCTATGTCCCCTTTGTTCTTCCCTGATTAACAGAGGCTGGTACAATCCCCCAGCACAAGCTAGAGCACCCTTGGGGCTGGGCAACAGTCTGGCCACATCCCCTCTGCAGCCAGGCCCCAGGTTTCCTACAAAGGTGGTTTTACAGCCCCTTTTGCACCAATGCAGAAGGTTAGAGGCTCAGGCTCCTAACATTAGAATCAGGATTGATGGGCTCAGCTAGTATAAAGCAGGGTAGCTCCATTGAAGCTAATGTAACTTCACTGATTTACACCAGCTGTATACATGTCCTGTGAAGCAGAAAGGTGGCTTTGAGCCAAGCTGGCACCCCTTGAGCTGTGCTTAAAACTCCTCAGCCACAGCTCAGGACCTGAGACCTATAGTCCATTTTTAAACACCATGGCCAAAAGCTTCTCTCAGTAACACTGGTGTAAATCCATGGTAACTTCATTGGCTTCAGTGACGTAACTCCATCATGGAGATCAGAATTTAGCAGATGGGCCTGGTTTTCCTAGCACTTACTCTTTTGTAAATCAGAAGTAACAACTCTGAAATCAATAGTTACACCACTGGAAAACTAGTTTAAATATAAGCAGAATCAGGCCCCATATTTTTTACACTGATTTTCAAAGTTATTTCCAGACTTTGAGTAGGGCCGCACAGTGCCTGTATAGCTCATCTGCAACATTTTGGAGTATCTGCAATGACAAAAGATTAAACAGGATTTTCCCTGTCATTCATACATTCAGAAAACAGGAAGTACTTTAAAAAGTTGTCTCTCATATTCTAAATTCATGAGTCTTGTTTCTCCTTTCAAATCTGTGTAAATCAGGAGTAACTTGCTTGGAGTCAATGGAGTTACACTTGGGAAAACTGGTGTAAACATGAGGAGAATCAAATCCATCAATCCCAAAGGGTCTAAAATGTCCCTAATATTTCCCACTTTTATCTGGATATATGTATTTTGGGAAAAAACAAACAAATGAAAATTGTTACAAATCCCAAGCCTGGACATATTGTCAGTTTCAAACTGCTTTTTTGGAAAATACATTTCACAATTTTCTTTGCAAAGTAATTAAAATCTACTGTGGAATACCTATGCCTTGGTTAAACATTTTAAATATTGGGGGGTGGGAGGGAGAAAGCCTACTAATTATACCTCTGGTTTAAAAACTGAATATAGCTATAGCAGAAAATATCTGCAGTCTCTATAGATTCCTGACAGGATTTGTTTTTCACTTTTAGTGAAAAAGCTATTCTTTGTAAAATATTCCCACACATGCCTAAGTTTATTTCTCAAAGCAATACCACAAAGGATATGACCTCTTTACTCCCAGTAACCTTTCATGGTGCTGAATTGACTTGGACATTGGTGCCAGTCAACACAGCTTGATTTGCTATGGTAAGAATAAGATTATATCTAACAGACTATGTCATTTCCAGGTTCAATAGGCACAGATTTAAAACTAGTCCTCTCTTTGACCCTCTGGATTCTCTTGAACTATTGCACCTTCTTTGACAATGTTTGTGAATGAATGAATTCATGACGATTCAAGGTTATTTTAATGATAATAGCAATGCACTGACAAAGGAAAAAGGAAAAGGCTAGTAGTACTGGCACTAGTGCTTCTTCACCACAGCCGACTTCCTTTTTGACAGACTGACTGTGGAGTGAATTCCTGTTTATGGTCAAAGGCTGAAAGCTGTTGTGTGTCTGCAGCAGTGCTGCTGCTACTGATCTGTGAACATGACATGCCTGATAATATTGCATTGCCATGGCAACAACAAACATGGGGCAAAATTCTATTAGCTAGAGTGACTCAGTGAGTCAAACAGATAATGTGATGGGCCTGGCCAACTGCCCAACAAAGGCTTATGTGAAAGTTGTGATGAATTAACTTTGGCTTGTTATGTCTGTTTTTGTATAAATTCTCTTTTTGTTACATATTAAGTCCCCATATTTCTTATGTTTGTTCAATATATATTGCTAGGAAACACTTATGTTCCAATTCAGTATTCCAATGCCAGATACAGACATAGGGACTTATTCTGCTTTGTTTCAGTAGGCGAATATACGTGTCTTTTCATGGAAGGAGAAAGGCATTCAATCCATGTAAAAAGATTGTCCTAATCACATGTACGAGAATTTGGGTGGAGTTTGACATAGTGTTTGGTTTCCCTATCATATCATTTTAGCCTTAGTTTCAAATAGGTGTTCCAAGGGTGCCCCTACTCTAGTCTGTATGAGGAAGCAGGCGTCATTTAGTTGCTTACATAAGTCACTTTAGTAACGTCAATTGAAATGAATGGAGCCAGAACCTGCTCTCCATCACCCCAGGATCAATTCCAAATAATCCCATTGACTCATAATAACTTTAGAAGAGTTACTCCAGATTTATCCTAGTGTAATTTAGATCAGAATCAGGCCCACGGGCTTCAGTAGTTACTTCTGGTTGACACAAGAATCTCAATGAAGTGATTTCCATTACTTGCATCTGAAGAAGTGAGGTTCTTGCCCACGAAAGCTTATGCTCCCAATACTTCTGTTAGTCTTAAAGGTGCCACAGGACCCTCTGTTGCTTTTTGCAAATTCAGACTAACACGGCTACCCCTCTGATAAATGAAGGAACTAGTTGATTTAAACTGAGGGTGGGAGAAGTGTCTTAGCGCTACCTGCATTATCCCATGATGCTGTCCCATCTGCTGAACATTCTTACATGATGGGACAAGCAGGTCACTCTGGATCTTAATTGACATAAGAACAGCCATACTGGGTCAGAACAAAGATCCGTCTAGCCCAGTATCCTGTCTTCCAACAGTGGCCAATGCCAGGTGCCCCAGAGGGAATGAACAGAACAGGTAATCATCAAGTGATCCATCCCAGTCGCTCATTCCCAGCTTCTGGCAAACAGAGGCTAGGGACACCAACCCTGCTCATCCTGGCTAATGGCCATTAATAGACATTAAGGAACATGAATTTATCTAGGTCTTTTTTGAAACTTGTTATGGTTTTGGCCTTCACAACATCGTCTGGCAAGGAGTTCCACAGGTTGACTGTGTAGTGAAAAAATACTTCCTTTTGTTTGTTTTAAACCTGCTGCCTATTAATTTCATTTGGTGGCCCCTCGTTCTTGTGTTATGAGAAGGAGTAAATGACACTTCCTTATTTACTTTCTCCACACCAGTCATGATTTTGTAGACCTCTATCATATCCCCCCTTAGTCGTCTCTTTTCCAAGATGAAAAGTCCCAGTCTTATTAATCTCTCCTCATATGGCAGCCATTCCATACCCCTAATGATTTTTGTTGCCCTTTTCTGAACCTTTTCCAAGTCCAATATCTCTTTTTTGAGATGGGGCAAACACATCTGCACACAGTATTCAAGATGTGGACGTACCATGGATTTATATAGAGACAATATGGTATTTTCTGTCTTATTATCTATCCCTTTCTTAATGATTCCCAACATTCTGTTCACTTTTTTGACTGCTGCTGCACATTGAGTGGATCTTTTCAGAGAACTATCCACAATGACTCCAATATCTATTTCTTGAGTGGTAACAGCTAATTTTGACCCCATCATTTTATATATATAGTTGTGATTATGTTTTCCAGTGTGCATTACTTTGCATTTATCAACATTGAATTTCATCTGCCATTTTGTTTCCCACTCACCCAGCTTTGAGAGATCCTTTTGTAGCACTTCGCTGTCTGCCTGGAACTTAACTATCTTGAATAGTTTTGTATCATCTGCACATTTTGCCACCTCACTGTTTACCCCTTTTTCCAGATCATTTATGAATATGTTGAATAGGACTGGGCCCAGTACTCAACTCTGGGGGACACCACTATTTATCTCTCTCAATTCTGAAAAAATGGCCATTTATTCCTACCCTTTGTTTCCTATCTTTTAACCAATTACCAAACCATGAGAGAACCTTCCCTCTTATCCCATGACAGCTTACTTTGCTTAAGAGCCTTTGGTGAGGGACCTTGTCAAAGGCTTTCTGAAAATCTAAATACACTATTATTAGATGTATAATCCCCCTTGTCCACGTGCTTGTTGACCCCCTCAAAGAATTTTAGTAGATTGGTGAGGTATGATTTTCCCTTTATAAAAACCACGTTGACTATTCCCCAACAAATTATATTCATCTATATGTCTGACAATTTTGTCCTTTACTATAGTTTCAACCAGTGTAAATAGATCATTTTAATACACCAAGAGACGTCCGGGGCCACTAAATACTTTCTTTGTAATGCTGGAGTCTTGATGGGGAAATCCCCAAATAAAGGATTCTGGAGAATAAGATTTTAATCACATCAACACCCTGGGCAAACAGGAGATGTTAAAATACTGAAAATATGGAATGCGAGTCCCATGGTACTAGCCAAAAATACAAACCTACTTTTGTCTAATATTCAAGATCCAGATCACCTTTTCATGTGGAAAAAATGTCAGGAAGGGACAGAGAGGGGGGAAACGAGATTTTCTTTGAGCAGTTATGCCCAGTTTGTTGCATCGAGGGATTGGGTTTGCCACCAACTACACACACAATAGGTAGGTCTGAATCCAGAATTCAGATCCTGGGAGGTCTGCTTAGGGACTGAGAATGAAGGCCTGCGCATCCACAGAGGCCATAGGTTCTAGCTTCCTGGAAGCATGGCTCCAACTAAGTCAGTGTGCAAGCATTTTCCCCACCCTCTACCAGGGCTGCCTCTGGGACCACTGTGAAGATTCCACTGTGATTCTACAGTGATGATGGGATGCCGTGAAAAAGTTAATGCAACCTAGCAGGAGAATACTGGTCTCTGCCCAGTCTGCCCACTTCTCACTTGTGGGTCCGAGACCCAGATAAGGATTCTTTGTGAGTTCCAGGGAGAAGGAGACTTGACCTTGCAGCAGATGTGAGAGACATCCCCTTCTGTGTGGAAAGCATGGGGGGGAGGGATATGCATTGGTAGAATCCCTTTCTCTATGCAGATATGGATGACATGTACATGATGAAATTTGTGACTTGATTGGCTGAAGAAGTTTCCAGCATGTGCAGTTATCTTCCAATAAATCACAGATTCATCAATTCCAAGGCCACAAGGCTCACTGTGACCAGTCTGACCTCCTGCATAACACAGGCCATAGAACTTCCCCAGTGGTTCCTGCGTTAGGTCTGTAACTTCTGTCTGAGGTTTTAGAAAGACATCCAGTTTTGATTTTAAAACTTCACGTGATGGAGAAGCCAGAATACCTCTACATAAATTCCAATGGCTAATTACTCTTGCTGTTAAAAAATAAATACTTTGGGGGACTATTAAGCCATTTCCCCAACCATGCCACTGCCCAAGCTTTGTAATTTAAAACAGCCATTTTATCTGACCTGTTGAATAATTTCTTTAAAACTGCCCTTTATGCCTTCAGGCTCAGAGCCAAAGAAAGATGCCACAGCAATTTCACAAACACAGATTATATTACATTATAACTATTTTTTTCCTATTTAAAACAACTATGTAACTTTAACTTAACTCCCAGCTGTTAGATAATGATCTTATCTAGGTCACAAATGTGCTGAAATCAAGTAACTGGAGAAGAGTTTGTTTGAACTATTCCTTATTCCTTTAGGCTCAGAGATAAGTGCCTAAGAAGGAAAGTTCCAGCCCATCTAATAGGGAGTCTTTCCCCTCCATCTCCACCTTCAGGCTCACTAGGGAATATACAAGTGATCTTTAAAATAACATGTCTGCCTAGGTTAAAAGCACCTGACAGAGGAATATTAGCTGAACCCTGGATCATTCTATTCACAGGGCTACATTAGTATTAAGGAGTTGTTTTGAAATGTTGGGTGCTTTTTAATTTATTTATTTAATAAAACTTTTTTTACAGTTTTAAATATTGATTCAGCTATTTCCTTAGTTTTCCAAGGTCCCTGAACTACTGAAGTTACTGCTCCATGGCAGGAGGAGATGGGGGCTTGGCACATTGGCAGATCCTGTTAATTAAGTCTGGGGGATGTTTTTAATCCAGAACTCCCTGCCCGCCTCTGCTGCCTCCCTGGTTCTGCTTTCCTGAAAGCACTGCCGATATTTAATTAAAGTGCTAAGCCAAAGATAGCTTCCATCTCCCTCCCATGGAGCAGCATCATCAGGACATTAGTTTGGGTACCTAAGAAGAAAACAGATAGATGTAAGAGCCATTAAATATTTTTAAAACTTTATTTTTAAATCAAACAATAATACTGTACTGAGATTTTAAAGGGACTGCTTTTTAAAAAAAAACAATATGCTTACAGGTTTTCAAAACTGATTTTCCCCTTCAGAATTAATCATTTAACTAAAACAAATAAGTAGCCACTAAAAAAAGAACAGGAGTACTTGTGGCACTGTAGATCATTTGCCAGTCAGTAAATGAATACCTCCAGTTTGCTGAAGCACAAGGAATAAAATATGTGTATGTATATATTCTATACAATAACTAGAGTGAATGCAATCCCAGTCATGCCTTGTTACTATATCCGAGTGAACAATTCATGAAAGAACAATTTAGTCAGCAAACGTAGCCCTTTTCCTTTTCATGTATTTATTCTTCTTTAATGTATTTATTAACTAATCAAAGTTGCTTGATGAGAAAAGATATCCGCCTATGGATTGTTTATATATTGTTCGCTGCTTCCTGCCCTTTGTTTTTTTGGCCTTCCATGGCCCTTCTGCCAGGCACTAGAATTAGCACAGAGACAAACCCATTAGCCACGTTTAAGGGTATGCTCATATTCTGAAAATTAAGCAGCTCCTTTGCCAGTTTGGGGTAGGGTGACCATATGTCCCAGTTTGTCTGGGACAGTCCCTTTTTTAAGCCCTGTCCTGGCCATCCTGACTTTTTTGGCAAAACTGGGCATTTGTCCCCTTTGTGCTTGCCAACTGATGATCAAGCGCAAGCGCAAAGGGGACAAATGCCCAGTTTTGCAAAACAAAAGTGGTGTGCGACCCCTAGTGGAGCATGGGGGAATGAGCGGCAATGCCAGCCGTGTGTGGGAGGGAGGGCTCAGGAAAGTGGCAGGAGGCAGGGAGGGCTCAGGCCGGCCCCACGCGGAGGGAAGGAGACCTCAGGCCGGCCCTGTGGGGTTTCCTGTTTTCCCTTTTGGAAAACATGGTCCTCCTAGCTTCGGGCCAGAGTGCACTGCATCTCGTAGGATTGAGCCAACAGTACACCCCAGAGACTGGGATTGGACTCTTTTGTGGTTTGAGATGCATTTATTTATTGTTGTGTGTCTGAAGCACATTAAGTATTTTGTTTTAATTTGGAGATATATAATGTTTTGCTTTATTCCAGTATGTTTAAGTGCAATCAGAGAGTGAATAGATGAGGCAGTGTTTTGATTTCAAAGCTGAATAAAGTTCAGAGACTAAAGTAGAATCACTTCAAGCAGAATCAGAAAAAGAGGGTGTCACAAAGGAAAAAGTTGGACACCACCACTTTTGTAGATCCTTCTCAACAAGGCTCTGCTGGATCTATAATATCAGCAGTGCTGAGAGGCCTGCTACCACTCTTCCTGCTGCTGTTGTTGCTATGTCCAGGGTCACTTGGGAACTGTCCAGCGAATTAACACTTCCTGAAGAACAGCATGCTATTAGAGCTGCAGGGATCGGGCTTTGGCTTAGCCCCCGAGCCTGTTGTGGAGGAGGGTTATTAGTGTCATGCACAACTCTTGTTCTCACTGTCTATCGGCTATAGATGATTCCCGCCTCCCACCCTTCCCTTTCCTTCTTTGCTAGCAAATACAAAACTAAACACCTGTGAGTTGGCTGTATAAATACATATGCAACTGCTTACCCTGAAGCTGCACAGGCCAAAAGTTTTATTTGAGGTCAGTTCTGAGAAGAGATAACAACCATTTTACACAAAATAAGAATCTTTACTCCTGCTAGAACCCAGAAAATAATAATAATATCAACATAAAACAAGATTAAAGACCACAGATACTCATAATTTAAGCCAGGCTTCAGTCTATTCTCACAGGTAAATGTTTATCACACTAAACCACTTTGCCTTCCCAAACCCCTAGAATTTTTCATCTTTTATTTTTTTTAAACTTTAAAAAAAATTATCAAAATGATTAAGCTATCTTAAGTGAAGAACAGAAGGGTCTATATTCAAGATAGCTCTGTTCCACTTACAGTACTTATATTTTCATAGCAATAAATTGACAGCAAAATTTATCTCTTCAGAAATTTATTGTTAAGTGGTAGTAATGAGAGATTGCCTTTCTGCCCTGAGGGCTCTCTTGAATCTATGCTACAAGCATCTATTCCGTCATGTCTCTTGTTCAGTATATATGTGAGGCCATTGTGGAAGATTATGAGATGCTTTAAGATGCAATACTCACCCAAGTCTAGTCACACCCATCTGACCAGGTCTAGATTTTCCTTATCCTGGGAGATCATGAAGAGGCCTTAGTACCACAGACAGATAGTGGATAAGGCCATCCGTATACCCAGAAAATCATGCACTTGGAATCAGTGAACTTGATCCTACAAGGTCCTGAGCACTCTAACCAGATCTAGCAAAACATGTAAGCTAAGATTCTCAAAAATCACAACTGATTTGCATGCCTTGATTTTTGGAGACCCACTTGAGAGACTTTAAAGGAGGCTTTTCAGAAAGTGATAAGCAACCCCCTCTGAAAGTCAAAACCAGAGACAGCTAACTCACCGGTCACTTTTGGAGAATCTCATCCATAATCATTCTTTAAGCATGTGAACAGCCACATTTGGAGTATTGGGACTACTCACGTTGTCAGCTTTAAGGATTGGGCTAGAGTTTGCAGTGCTTGCAGGAAAGAGCCCTGTGCTTACTGTTTTGGAAACTATGGTCTGCAGTGGCCTGACTGGTGCCTTGTGAGGCATGCCCCAATTACTGTGGGAAGTCCTAGACAAGTTTGCATTTGTTTTTAAGTATCATGGGGTAGCGTGTTAGTCTGTATCCACAAAAACAACAAGGAGTCCGGTGGCACCTTAAAGGTTAACAGATTTATTTGGGCATAAGCTTTCGTGGGCAAGAAACCTCACTTCTTCAGTTTTTTGCCCACGAAAACTTATGCCCAAATAAATCTGTTAGTCTTTAAGGTGCCGCCAGACTCCTTGTTGCATTTGTTCTTAAACATCTCACGCCATAGTCTTCCTCTGTGCAAGACTCCAGTTAGATCTGTGAGATGTTCACTTTTATTCTTGCCAGTCATTAGAATATTATTTGAGTAGTGCTGTACACCTGGGAATCTGAAACAAAATCCATAACCTAGGATGGAAGAAGACTGGTTGCGCTCTATGGGGGGAAGGGTAGTGTTAAATTTATAGCTGGATCGCCACCAGAATCACACAAGTGGATGATACTCAGAGAATCGCTGCATAAATTGGTTACACACAAAATGCACACACATTTTACACATGAAAATCTGGCCCTGTGTGAAATGTTTTCCTAATAAATGCAGTTTTATTTTTGTATTTGTAATGGTATTCATTATGTATCCCACTACATGGAGTATAAATTTTAATACAGTGTACAAAGGTTATTGATTTATCTTAAAAATAAACAAATAAACAAAATGGAAATTTTGATCAAGATGTTGAATACATTAAGTGTCAAGATGCCTTTTGTTGTAGCAGCTGATTTTGCTTTATGTACAAATCTCATAAAAATGTTACGGATATTTAAAAAATAAATACATTAAATACAAATAGATTTTAGCATTGAAGGTAATTTTAAATATTTGATGATATAATTAAAGCTTGTTAATGTTCTTTATTTTCAGATTAAAAATTCAGAAGGCTTGTCATCATTTTCATCTTTATTGGACAATGTGTTAGTCGTAATTATTTGTTACATATTTTTATAAACATTTCATGAATAATAACTGTTTATATACATATATATAAATATATATATATTTCCTTTAATTGTGATGACTACAGTAAGTCATCACGATATGTACTCATTTACCTTGTTTTTTTCCTTGTTTTTTTATTCAAGAAACTTCTTATCAATTTTCCCTTTTATAATATGATCATTCTGGTTTCAAAAACACTTTCAATCTCAACTGCAACTGCACTAGCTGGATGTTAGAAAATGTACTTTAGAAAACAACCCTACATTGCTCAAATTGCACAAAGTGGACGTCAATAGCCAGAAAAAACCTGTGGAGAATTCCCCCTGCATGGACAAGTCTTTGCTGGTAAAATCTACAAAGGAGGCGGATCCAGCTCCTGTGTCAGTTGCATCCCGCAACCCCAGTGTGAAGGAAGGGATGGGAGCTTTGTTTGTTGGTGGCAGGCTGAAGATAAAGCATGCCTGGGATGGGGCAGAGCTCTGCTACAGCCAATCGTCTACTGGGTAAAGTCATTAATAGACATTATGCCAGTGGTGTAAATCAGAACAGCCCCAACTTAAGTCAGGGGCTGGAGGCAAGGGGCAACTAGCTCCCTTTCCACAGTACCCAAGCTTGGCATGAGTGGGGTGGAGAATCTGGCCCTAGGTTTATCACGTCGTTAATTTCTGTGATTTATTATATTACAGAGGGGCTAATTGAGTAAGTTAATATTAAGAACTAGTATGAATTCATTCCCCAAACTGAACCCTAGCTCTTTTTTCAGGTTCAAATTGATACATTTAAAAAACTTTTCCAGAACTAACACCTTCTTAAACTCCCCAGCACACCCTTTGTTCTTTTGAAAGCCAGAGCACAGAAGTCTGTCAAGCATTCTGCTGAGACCTGGTACTGCTCTGTTTTACATTTGGCACTGGTCTCAGGCTCCACCTATTGATTATGTTTGACAGTACCTGGGAACCCTGGAGGCACTCACTTCCTCTGTGGCGTCCATGGACTCTGAGGCCCAATTAATGGAATAGCCACAGAGCAGCATAATATTTAAATATAAGAACTATGAAGCCTAGAGCTCCCTTCATTAGAGAGGATAAGGATATATTTCCCTCTTTAGATGCCACCAGAAGAGGTCTAACTCTGAAGAATGGAGCCAGAGGTGGAAGTAGAGTGCTATACATTGCCTCCTCTGAAGTTTGGTAATACAAGGTAGGAGAAAGAGTTATGGGCCTCCCTCCAAAAGAGGGAAGAGACAAGGGAGCTTGCCTCTGATGATATAAGTCCTTCTAGAGTGAGAGGAGTATCCTCACAATGGATTGTAAATGGGAAGGGTGGGGCCTATTTTAGAAAGTCTCACAGAGGTTTAGTCACAGCCTAATGAGAGAAGCAATGTGAAGGGAAAACAAGTAGATCTGGACAAAAAATGTGTGTGTGGGGGGGGAAATGCCATGCACATGTTCAAAAAAATCAGAAACATTTCCATTTAAAAGTTTTCAAAAATACCAATTTTTTTTTAACATTTTTTGGTATTTAGATTTTCCCTTTTCCCCCCTCTCTCTATTCCTCCCTTTTCCTTCTTTCACTTTTTCCACTGTGCCACTGTCAAAGTGAAGGAAAAGAAGGGGACAAGGAAAGAGAAGAGAGAGTCAAAAAGAAGAAATAAAACAAAAACATAAAAAATGTATTTTGTGTCATTTTTAGTTGAGAAAAGCATAAAAGATACTGAAAATATTTAAAAATATTTGGTAATTTTTGAGTTTTGAAAAAGGACATTTTTTTTTTTTTTACAAAAAAACATACTTTTGAAAATTTCAACCAGTTCTCAAGAAAAGTTTTGTCAGGAGACCACTGGTGAAGGGAGCAAGCCTTAAAAATCCCTACGTTTTGTATAACTATCTGAGCTTTTGCATGCTTATTGGAATTTAAAACACAAAATCTTTGAGATTTGCCTATGATGGACTGAATAGATAGACAAATTAGAAAGAATGTTCTTATGGTTAAGGCCCAGGACTGAGTATCAAGAGACTTGGGGTTTATTTTGGGCTTTGCTTCAGTCATCTTGTATGTCCCTGGGCAAGTTACTTAATTTCTTTGTGTTTCAGTTCCCTCATTTGTATCATTTTCCCCAACCACACAGGATGTTAGAAGCCTAAATTAATTAAAGCTTGTAAAGCTTGTTGGATGAAGGTGTCATGTCCATGCAAAGTATGACAGACAAGACAAATTGATTGAATTAGATAAGGTAGATATTTTGTTTAGCATGTGACAGTAGTGTGGATGCCCGATGATATTGCCTGCATAATTCAGAATGAAGAAGTCAGTGAGAACTGGGCTGAATTGAGCTACATAAGGAACTCCCACTGAAGGAAAGGTAGGTTTAGTTATTCCATTGTCAGAACTCAAAGGAATTCAAACTTTTGCCCATTTTTATTATCACACTTAATTTGCTGGAATTACAGAAGGAAACATTATGAAAAATTGGTGAGTTTTACTACATATGCATCCCAGAACTCATCATTATGCACAGTTTTAGAAAATGTACAGTATTTCATATTGCAGGACTAGGGTATATCATTGTTCTTTTGATGTTTCATCATGTCAGGTGTATGTAGGGAATGGTGATTTCAACTATGAAATGCAAATTTGGCTTATGGTGTTCTTGGTGCCTATAGGAAAGTTAAAAATACATTATATGATGTCATATATAATTCAGAATTTTATATAACAAATGATTGGCTTATTAAGACAGAACTGAATACCAGAATCATCACATGATTCAAAAAGACCATGAACAAGACTAAAAGAAGATTCAGTGGGGAAAAAAAAACTATCTAGAAAAAGTAAGATAAATATGAAGAAAGACTTAAAAGAAAAAAGAAACTGAAGGTTTTGCAGTATGCACAACTATCTTCGGACACAAAAAAATCAAATACCTTCAGCCAGCAACTGATCATTTCCTCATAGCAGAGGGACACAATGGAAGCAAATGAGCACTTGCATTGTTACTTGCTACTGTCTCACAGCAAATATGAAATTACATCTGCTTGCACCATCCCAAGAATGTAAGGTTCTTTCCTAGCAGTCCTAATATCAGATTGCAATTGGATCTGCATATTTTAAAAGTAAAATGGAGTGATATGCAAAACTGACAGATAGAAACACAGCAATGAGCATGCAGCAATTCTCTATATGCAGGAGTCAAAGAGATAAATTAACAAATGGAGCAACTACATAAAGAAAGCCTTAGATGACTGCAAATTAAAACTGCACAAATTAGAAAATGTAAATACATTTTCCAACAAATTTAGTCCTTTTCTTGTTCTTGTGTCCTTTGCAAACCAGTCCTGATTTCTCTTGATGTATTTGACAGAATGGTTTGAGAATGAAACTTGCCCTATGTACCATTTAAGTCCCAGTTAAACCCTATTTTGATGCTTAAGAGGCACTTAAGTAGTTCATAGGCCTTGTGGTGGCTTTCTGCACAGGTGAATTTCACTCTAAGTCAGGGGTTCCCAAACTTGGTTCACGGCTTGTTCAGGGTAAGCCCCTTGCAGGCCGCGAGACGCTTTGTTTACCTTAGCGTCCGCAGGTACAGCCGCTCGCAGCTCCTAATGGCCGTGGTTCGCCATTCCTGGCCAATGGGGGCTGCGGAAAGCGGTGGCCCGGCCTGCGCCACTTCCCGCAGCTCCCTTTGGCCAGGAATGGTGAACCGCGGCCACTGGAAGCGGTTGTACCTGCGGACGCTCAGGTAAACAAAGCATCTCGCAGCCCGCCAGGGGTTTACCCTGAACAAGCTGCGAACCAAGTTTGGGAACCCCTGCCTTAAATGAACAAATTTCAATGTATGAATCATTTACAAACTGTTAATAGAAGCATAGACATTCAAGTCAGAAGGGTCCACGAGATATTCTAGTCTGAGCTCCTGTATATTATAGGCTGCTAAACACTGCCCAGTCAACCCCACACCAAGCCCGTTCTTTGTTGCTAGTGTGTGACTGGATCATAGAATATCAGGGGTGGAAGGGACCTCAGGAGGTCATCTAGTCCAACCCACTGCTCAAAGCAGGACCAATCCCCAGACAGATTTTTGCCCCAGATCCCTAAATGGCCCCCTCAAGGACTGAACTCACAACTTTGGGTTTAGCAGGCCAGTGCTCAAACCTCTGAGCTATCCCTCCCCCAAATGCTTAAGTGAGTCACATGGTACTGTTTCTGCTCTGTGATTGGAGGAATGAAACTTTTAAAAGGGCAAAATAATGGAAAAAAGTTGATGAATGTTAGATAGCCAATAGCGAGCAAGGAATAATTGGCTTCTCATAAATTTGTGGAGAAACTCTAAAGGCTTGTAATCTTTGTCATGGATCCTCATGAGCAATGACAAATATTAACTTATAAATATACATGAAGCAAACTCAATTGATTTATTTGCAAAAATATTTGCAAACCATTTAGCATGTTTTATTGTTCATCTAGTTGTATTGCAAGTTCCTGGATAGTTATTGTATACTAAAAACAAACAAACAAAAAAATCCAAACAAAGAAACAGAAAAACCCACTCCTGCTAGACTAAAGGCTCTGGAACTCACCAAAGCTTTCTATTGTTGCTGCAGAACTAAAGATTTATTTCAGATACATAGGGTGAAATAGTAGCCCCACTGAAGTTAATGGCAAAACACCCGTTGACTTGAATGAGACACGATTGCACCCATACAGCATGTGGATACATTTATAGGCAAAACGTTTACAATATATGTAAAGACAGTTACAATAATCCCATCCATGTATGGCATGCTTTGAAGATGTTATGTAAGGTTCACTAGTCAGCCAATTACAATTATGATGATAAGCATACAGGTTATGTATTTATTTCTGAAGATTTCAGAATGTTGGAAAGTGAGCTGCATTGTATTTTACTGTTTGAACAGTTAATTAATGTTAATGTATGTGAGCTTGTTTTAGCAATCTATAACTAATAATAGTTTCATAGGTGAAATTCTATATGTCTTCCACCCATCCCCATGGAAAATAAATGATGCTGGCATTCTCCTCTTACACATTTTTGAAAAGCACATGCAACAGAATGAATTCAGTAGTTTGATCAGCTCTAAGAACCACCTCCAGAAGTTTATACCTGTTTTTTTTTTTTTAATGTGGAAGATGTTCTCCAACAAAACAACACTACTGTCACCTTTCGGGTTTGAACACTAACATTGCAATAAATTTACCATCCCTATATAAATCTATACATGTCACTTTACATTGAAATTGGTTTATTTAATATTTGCTGCATAATAGCTAGCTTGCACACCGGCATTTACTGAATTTCTCAGATGGTTCAAGATATCATGGGCTAGATTCTCAGGTGCTGTAAATTTTCACAGCTCCATTGACTTAGGTGGGGCTACACAGGTTTACACCAGCTGACGATCTGATCCACTATGTCCTTTAGCCCCACAGTACCCCTAGGACATGCTATATTTGCTTCTTCCCGTGTGCAAAATGGAGATATTAATACCTCCCTACCTTTCAAAGTTCTAATGAGGATAAATTAATTCATGTACGTGAGAAGCTCATATACTATGGAGTGCTGAGGGTCATATAAGTAAGTAGACTGAAGAACGGAACATGAATTCCATATTGGAGTACTAGGGAATATGGTGAGAGCACCCAGCCCATTGTCACTTTTGACCTAAACAAAAATGTAAACTCAGATCTCTAAAAGAGGTGCTAATCGATTTAATAAAAACTGTGTTCATTAGTGTAGTATGTCAGCCAATAATGTGCCATCTAGCTCTCAAAGTTCTGCAATACAGAGTTCCCCTTTTCCTATTTTGTAGAGTTCATTGTAACCAACCACTGTGCATGACAGAAATCTGTCAGGCTTAGGTATTAATGGGCTCTGTTAAAGGTCTTCAAATACTGTATAATGTAAATACAAGAACAAAAGCACAGGTAGGTGAACGAGAGAGACATTTTTAGTTGTAATGTAACATTTTCTTGCTTAGGTGGAAGAGGGGAAAGAAGTTATGTCACATTTACTTATATGCCTAAATAATCTATTAAAGTTGTTAGGATAGAAGATGACGAATTTCTAACTACAAATGTGACACATTTTTTGTTTCGTACAAATAGCTCTTTGAGGCAGGCATTCTCCCTTTGTTATATATTTGTACAGTGCCTAGCACAATGCGGTCTTGGTCTTTAGGCATTATTACAATATACAAAATAATCAAGAGCTGACACTGTGATATTTGAGACTGTATCTGAAGAAGGACAAAAGCTTATGTACATTATAGATGTCTGTTTGATTTGGAGATACATTTGATGACTCACTCAAATACTCTGTTAATACTATATATCTTTGTTAAAGATTTCTTTCAGTTTTATATTTTTTATTCTAAGTTGCAGTTTGATGGTATTTCATGCCACACATCCACCGTCAGCAAGTTATACTTAACCATAGCCAAACTGTATTATTGGCTACAGTTGTTTTTAGTTTGACAGGTTAATTATTTGCCTAGTTTGCATTGTCAGTAAATAGATTTTTCCATCCTCTCACCTCCCTCTCTTTCATGCACTAGCTTTGGAGTGCTAGTGCCCATAATCTG
Organism: Chrysemys picta bellii; assembly: GCF_011386835.1. NCBI lineage: Eukaryota > Metazoa > Chordata > Testudines > Emydidae > Chrysemys > Chrysemys picta. The sequence goes on along the minus strand of NC_088791.1, from coordinate 239,880,906 downwards.
CTGGTGGTGAAAGAGACATGTTCATGCAGTGATCCCTGCAGCAACCATTGCCAATCAGCAACTGAGAGACTTATTATGATTCATTGGTGCACGATTGCTCTAATTTCCTATTTCTTTTTTCAATATCACAACATTGTTATTAGCTGATATTCCAATTTCAGTGCTGCCCGGTTCCTTTTTTTTAAAGGCAACATTCTGTAATGCTTAATTGAGATATTGAGATCAGCACAATATTTAGTCAGTGAATGTTTCCTTAGGCCAGTGGATTTATATATAGGGACAGAATTGCAAAATAGGCCACCTCCCCCCCTCCATCTCAGGAGAGGAGTTCTAAAAAGCAATCTGGCATCAGAATCTGCCTGTGGGGTTTTCTTTCTTTCTTTCTTTCTTTCTTTCTTTCTCAAAATGTATGCCTTTTTTAACCTGCTTCCATGTGCAATAACTCAATGACAAGGTGAATTCCTTTTTCCAAGATGCCACTTAAAGGGTTTAAGAACTCTTTAACTCCATTAAATGTAATATACTTGAGGAAAAGTATAGTTTTGCCTTAGAAGTTTCATTGTCTCTCATGCTATAGTGCTGCTTTTTCTGATTATACTTCCCCAAAGCGCACTTTAAGGTACAGTTTAAGATCATTTGAAGTCAAATGTATACTTTATACAGTACATATAATTTTACTTACTTTTGCTTAAAAGTATACTTTATGAAGGGTGTCAAGAGGGCAGAAGTAAATCCCAAAGCATTGTGCGATTACAGTGATTATTAGCTGAAAGTGCTTCAATGGAGTATTACTTTTTTATACTAAAAGGTGCTGGGTCTTTTGCTCCATGTGTCAGAACAAATTTGCTTGTATCAAGTGTGCACTTATATAAAAATAAGTATGTGTTGGTGCCTATAAAACTCATTTTCTAATTCTTTTAAATAATATGACTATTTGAAATTTTTAATGTTAACAAACAAACAAAGCTATTGGTCCTGATTTTCCACACACTAACAGAAAGGTTTTATATGGATGCAACCCTACTCTATTTACTCATCTGCCCTCATCACCATAGAATCTGAGCACCCAATCAGAAATGGATTTTATCCCCACAAGACTCTAGTGAGATGGGGAAGTACTATCCCTCTGTTAGTGATAGGGAACTGGAGCATAATGTACATTAAGTGATATGCCCAAATTCACACAGAAGGTCAGGGGCTGAGCTGGGAACTGAACCCAGGTCTCAGTTCAATGCCCTGTTAGGCCACTCCTTCCAACCCATTGACTTAAATGGAGTCACCAGATTTCCAATAGTGTAAGTCAGCACAGAATCAAGCGCTATCTTTCTAGACATCCGAAAGAAGGTCTTAATTCCTAATTTGTTTCATAACACTAAACTCTGTAGCCTCGCCCAACAGGGATAAATCTGGACCCCATGCAGGAGTTCTGCATGCTATAGAGCTCTGATTTATGAGGGCTTCTGGCATGCCACTACATAGAGGGCTTTGGAAAGTGGACACACCAGGGGGCAAGCCTGCATGTGATCAATGAATCTACAGATATATGAATTCATGTACCACTGTTGACAAGGAAAGAAAGGACACTCTTCTGGAGGCTATCACAGCTCCATAAATCCAGAAGTGGATTTGGAGCAACTCTGTTTCCACTCCATAGCCTAGTGCAGGGGTTCTCAAACTGAGGATTGGGACCCCTCAGGGGGTTGCGAGGTTATTACATGGGGGGGGGTCCACAAGCTGTCAGCCTCCACCTCAAACCCTGCTTTGCCTCCTGCATTTATAACGGTGTTAAATATATAAACAAGTGTTTTTAATTTCTAAGTGGGGGTCACACTCAGAGGCTTGCTATGTGGAAGGGATCACCAGCACAATAGTTTGAGAAACACTGGCTAGTGGGTAGAATCTGATCCCCAGCAGCACTCAACCTTCCCACTGGGCTGCATTGTGGGGTCCAGGACTTTGATCTAAAAAAATTACATTTGTAATAGAGAGTGTTTCACAAGTCAGGGGCCCGATACAAAGTCCTTTGTAGTCAAGAAGGGTATGTAAACAATGCAAAAAAAACCCAAAACATGACAGTGAGACTTAGAGCCTGGGGTCAACTGACTTAGGCTCACGGGACTCATGCTACTGGACTAAAAATAGCAGTGTAGACATTCTCACTAGGGCTGGAACCTGGGCTCTGAGACCTGGCGAGGGCGGAGGGTTTCAGAGCCCAGATCTAACTCCAGCAGGAAAGTCTATAGTCAGGTGACCAGACAGCAAGTGTGAAAAATCGGGACAGGAGATGTGGGGGTAATAGGCTTCTATATAAGAAAAAGCCTCAAATATCGGGACTGTCCCTATAAAATTGGGACATCTGGTAACCCTAGTGTACAGTGCTATATTTAGCCCTGTGAGCTAAATCAACTCAGTCAGTCTACTCAGGCTCTGAGACTTGCTGCAGTGTGTTTTTTGTTGTTATTGGTTGCTTTTGTTGTTGTTGTTTGTTTTCTTGCAGTGTAGACATACTGTAAGAGTCCTTTTATTTACCTCAATGCGCTTAGGATCAGGGTTTGTGAGAGAGAGAAAACATATTGGGCCAGATTTTGCCCTCAAGCACCTTTGCTGTCCTATGGGGCTGAATGGATGTAGCTGAGATTGGCTCTGGGCCCAGAGTGTATACAAATATCTGCAAGAGAAGTATGGAAATGAGAGAGAGCAAGGAAATGTAACTTGGAATGCACTGAAAATGATTCATACAGGTATTCTCTGTGTAAACTAAAATGAAATCACACTTCGTGCTGCCTTATATATTGCATGATCATTTAGAATTCTAATTATCCATACAAATTGCCAAGTTTGAGCTGGTCACACCTAATTTACGAACTGTATACAATAACATTACCTCACCAGCTAATTCCCAGTTGTACCCTCTCCAGCAATATTTGAGTGTTTCAGCCAAGATTTTAATTGATTTTCATAGTAGCCAGTTGTTAATAGGATAATTTGTCAATACAATAATAAAACAATTGTTCCCACTGAGAGTTCAGTTTATCAGATAACAAAGTTAAGTCTAGTTTCATTAATTAAAGGCAGGTGTAGTATTTGCTGGATGAAAGATATAAATCCCTATGGCACTATGGAAATCTAGGTCAGAGGTCATTGAAAAATTAGTTAAGCATGATGGACCAACAGTGACCTATACAGGTGTTCCAGCTTTCTTTCTGGGTATCACTTCCTGTGTTCTTATTTAAACTCTGGCAAAGCCCATAGGTCAACATATGTATTTCTAAGTCTGTATTAGATTAAAAGCAAGTCTAGGGCTGCTGAAACTTTCAATTGCTTGCTATCAAACTCCAGATAATATTGCCTACTAGAATGAAAACATCATAATATCTCTACCAGTGTCAAATGTGTTACTAAGGGTTTTTTTGCTTATACCCTTAAATGCCTCGTTTCCTATAATGATAATCTTAAACTACATTAAAATATTTTAAAAGGTGAAAAACATATCAAAGGGTTAGATTACTATTCATTCAAGCTGGAGAAAGAAAGTACTGTAATGAGGAAAACATGTCAGTGAAATATCTTATCCATTGAAAATCATCCTGATTCTTACAAATGAATTAATCTGCTACAGTAAATTCTTATAAATCCATGACACTTACAGTAGTTATATGAGTATTTTTTGTCACATTGCTAAACTTTTAAAAATAACCTTTCCTCATCTCTTATGTTTTCTGCCCTGGCTACTTTTATTTATACTGTGTGATACTGTGCAAATCTTTCTGTTTCGATGTTCTTCTGTCTACTCCAGAAAAGTAGTAGATTTTTAAAGAAAATAAAAGCCATGGCAACTTATCTAAAAGCTCATTTGTTGTAATGAGGGAAAAGAATCCAGACTGTGCTCTTTTTCACACCAAATATATTTTTATTTCTTAAACTTATTGTATTAGCATTTTGGTTCCAAACCGTGGCTCAGCCTTCTTGTGGAGAAATAAAAAGAGTGGACAAAACCAAGAAGAGCTTTCTGGGTCTGCACCAGATGAACTAGAGAGTTTGCAGGGACAAATGTGGAAGGACGTAGCATGGTGGATGATTCAAAGGTGAAGAGTTGTTTTTTAAAGGGAGGAGAGAGGTTGCCCTTGGTGTCTAAATGGTGAGTAGCTAAAGTCTGTGGGGGGACTTTAATGTCTCAAGTGTGGGTTTACTGAGGACAGGGACTTCTTCTATGCTCTTTCTGTCTCCCAGAGGGTAGAAAGAACAGGCTATTCACAGGCCACCTCTCTCCCTCCCGCCAATCCGCAAACTCGTGAGCTACAAAGAACTATGTGGTGCTTGCCACTCTTTGTGTAGTTTATATTTTTTATGATTGAGATGGTAATTAAGGATGATTGTTAATTTTACCTCTAATTTCCTTGTTGTTCAAATGGGGATTTTTAAGTGGGGACTTCACAATCATTCTTCATGTTTTACTTTTTAAACAGAGAGCATCATGGCCCTGGAAAACTTGGGCCCATCTGAGATCTGGTCTCAACATTCAGTCAAGAGTCTTGCCCTAATATAGAGGTTTCACAGTGTGTCTCCATAGGGCAGTTAACTTTCATGAAACTGTTTAAAATTTAGCATGTATTTGGTCTTGTTTGTTTCAGTATTAATCTGGATTGTAACCATTAAGTGTATATTTTAAATCCAGACATTTTCTTTTTTTTTTTTCCCAAATGGAATTGCTTAAAAACTGAAAAACCTCAGAATCAATTCAGTACTATTCAATTACTAGGGCACAGAAAACTACAATGTGAAGTTATTTTAGTGGTTAACATTTTTGCAAGCAGCTTACCTCAGAAATAAAGGGACTTTTTGGTTTATGAAATGCAGAGTGGTTTGAAATTAATGCTATGCTTCACATTTTTAAGAGAGCTTTGGTCTTCCCTGCTGATGCATGGCAATCATTTCCAAGTGCTCTAATTGTTTGCTAGTGGGAGCCAGAGTTTCTTTTTTAACTTCATTCAATTACAAATGTTGCTCAGTCTTAACCTACTATACAAAGCAGCGTCTTTCCCGTACCACTGAAACCTATTCCTTTAAAATCCATTTGTCAAATCAATCTAGTCTTTGTGCAAAAGGAAAAAGTCATAATGATAAAATAAAAAGGCTCTGTGTTTGTTTGTACATCTGAGTGTTACAGACATTCATTAACTTTTGAAAGAAGAAGAAAAAAAATCTTTTTCATTTAGGCACCGCTGATAAATTTTTTCTGACTGTAGGACTGAGCATTCCAAAGCTGTTTTCATGTCAAATGCTGATGCTACCCATACAAATTAAATCTTACATCACCCCTGTAAAACAGAGAGATTATTATAAAACTCTTTCTTGTTATGGAACAGTTTAATAAATATATACTTAGATAATACAATATGTAGAGAAAATTGGATTTGCCAAAATTTCAGTATTAAATTGTAGCCACCTTTATGCAGAGTAAATATATATACGATTGAGCTTTGCTATTGATTTTAAAAAGCCTTTCTCAAATATTGAGGTGAATCTTGAGCCGGTGTAAATCAACATAGCTCTGTTGAAGTCAGTAGAGCCATGCCAATTCACCCCAAGTAAGGAGCTAGGCACTTATAAATAGATTTTAATTTTATTTCTTTGTCTTTTTATAAACAGAATGTTTCTGTAGGCAGAATTACGCCTGCATTATAAACTGAATGTTTCTGTAGGCAGAATTAAATCTGTGTTTTCATCTAATCTATCTGTCTACATAAAGATATAGATAAACATGTGTATGTGGTTTTTCCTTTGAATTTCTGGCATTTTAGAAGTTAGGGTGACTGTTTGCCTTTTTTCTGAATAAACCAAATTCCTTATGGTAAAATATCACCATAATTTACAACTTTTATAATTAAAAACAAATGAATCCTTGTTTGGCATATCCAGTGCTGTAGTTTTATTATCATTTCTTACTAAGCTAAGACAAAGTGAAATTCCAAGGATACCTTTGCATTAAAGAAAGCTGCAGAAAACCTTTTCTCTGGGGCTTAAAGAAAAAAGAAAAAATGCTGAGCATTTACTGCAGGATTGTTTATGATGAAAGTTTGTGTCAAGATTGGTAGAACAAAATAAAGAAAAAAAAAGGATTTGTGTCTTGTTAGAAAGACAGTATGCAGAACTGGAAGCAACTGAATGTCTTGCAAACCACACTAAGTTCTGGAAAGAGAGAGAACAGTGGCTACCATGTGGCACCAAACCTAAATATATATTATTTTGTTCCTTTTCGTAAGACTGCATAGGGCATAAGTTGTTTTCAAGCATGCCTCGGACTCCTACAGCTCCAGCTGTCATGTGTAATTAAACATTTGGCCTCCACAATTACTCTACAGTGTACATATGCCAGCATTTCAAGCCTGGAATATGCATTTCAAAGAAGAATAATTCCCTGGAAATCCTAAATTGACAGGAGCAAAGACAGCCTGAAGGAAACTAGTCAGAGAAAACTGTAAGGTCGGGATCTAATGATTAAAAAAGAAACTTCAAGAAGAACTTCAACCCTTAACTAAACCAATGGGAAAAAGAACGACAGTTGGCAAGCAGATTTCTGCATAGGGATCCTGATTAGGGAGCCTCTTGGGTTAATTTAATATTATCAGTGTTGTTCACCTTGCAGTAGTACGCCTTACCATTAATGCCATTTAAACAGATATTTTTCTTAAAGCATATTTGGCATCATTTATTTTCCATGAATACTGATCATTGCAATATTAAACGTGATAATTCATATTGAATCTGAGGTTGGTTTATCAGCAAAGAAGGGGTTTTTCCTCCCTTCTTACACATGCTTCTGCTTACAGCACCACTGATATTGTTGCTGTAAGTGGCACTGAGTTAGCGTTTTCATTATGAACCCAGATTTTCAGTGTTTCATATCTGAACCTTTTCTAATTCCAAGTCACCAAAGATGGCCTGCCACTTGGCAGCCTAAAGACAACAAATCTGGGTTTAGTAAATCAAGACACGCACAGATCAACAACATAGCAGCCAGTCAGTTTTTAGAAAGAAGTCTTTATTTTAAAAATGGGAAACTTGATATTATTTGTGGACTTAGGGTCTGACCCTGAGCCGTTACTCACTCAGCTAGTCCCATTGCATTCAAAAGGCTGCAGATCTGGCCCTGAATCCTGATACTTGGTGAGAAACTTTTCAAATGACTGAGTAATATTCACTACTAAGAAAAGTGGAGTAATTATTTTTCAGTGCTATTGTAGACACCGTGTTGTCTAACTCCAGGCTGGGTGATAATCCTGTCCTCACTAGCACTCCCATCACTGATGGAGCAGAACCAGTGGCATTGCAACAATGGGAGATTTCCTGAAAATGGCTAGTGTAAACAAGACCTATGTCAGTTTTGTGAAACTCATTTTCCTCTACCATTACAATCACCCTAGCCTTTTCCCTATTTCAGACTAAGCTAAGACATTTGCTTTGACCACTTCTAACTTATTGTCCTATTAACTTTAAATGTTCTTATCATCATAAGGTGCCCTACCATGATAAGGAGCTAGAGAGTCTGTAGTTTTGGATGACCAAGCTGTAAGTCAGTTCAAGTTAAGATCATATAAACAAACACAGAAATGAATGAGAAATGTAGCAATTGCCTCATCATTTTTAGTTTTGCTTCAAAAATCCAACTCTGCCAACTCTTTGCCTGTACTACCAAAAGTGAGACAGGGACTGAGTGGAGTTCAGCCTCATTATGATTGATCTCTGATGCACCAATTAGGTAAATAGGAGCTATCAACATCATTGAGTTTAGGCGATAATTTCTGTTTCTTCCAACAGTTGCCTGTGCTGCAGACTATTAAGGCAAAGAGACAGCTCATGTGCTAATACTGAGAGTGGTGATAGTTCTGCTTCCAGTAATCAACCATCCATTTGTTAAAAAAGCAGAATTAGTGAAACTAAGAAAGATCTGCTACTGCCCTTGCTGCCATGTTGCCTACTACAGCTTCTGCCCCAGATAAATTATGAATTTACAATATATTACAGTTTATTATAGTTTAATTATTACAGTATATTCCTATACTGCTACCAGATTACAGCTTAGCACCATGAGTCTAGTCTGAGTGGACCCAAATCAGAAGCCTGATAAAAGCCCCTTTTTTGATGCTCAGATGCTGTAAAGGGTATATAATCTATCTGCAACTCACCAGGAAAGAATTTCCCTTCTTTGGAGAACTCCCTGCTGATGAATCTGGGCCATTGCTGGTCTCTGCACCTCTTCCCCCTACTCTTGGTGTAGGGGGTCTGTTGGGAATGACAGTGTGGCAGAGCTTTGCTACACTACACCACTACTCCCCTGAGTGCCTGGTGGCAGCTCTAGATAGCAGCCGGGCTCTGACTGGCCTTCAGAATCAAGAAGCCAAAACTGGCTACTTGGCTACTCTTGAACCAAGCAGAGCTCTATTTTACTGTGTCAGCAGTTATCTGCCCTGCCTTTCATTTTATATGACTGACTTTAAATTCAAGGAGGCTTCTTAGGAGCAGGATGATTGTTGGCATTAGTAGAAGGCAGGGCCTAAAAAAAAAAAGTTCTGAAAAGCCACTATACCTAATAGAAAAGCTATTGAAAACCATGATTCCAGGCTGTGGCACTGGAGAGTGAAATCCTGGCTCCCATTTACTTCAGTGGAGCCAAGATTTTACCCCAAGACTCCTGGGTCTTTAATAGTACTTCTAAAAATGCAGGGCATGGTTTTCAAGTTTCACTCCATATCCCTGCCTCATTGCCTATTTTTTAAGGTCCTGATGGAAAGGTCAAGACTATTTGCTTTCCCATCTCTTTCTCCCCCCAACCCTGCCTTTTCTCTAGATTTTGTGATTTTTTTATTGTTACCAGTCACACAGTCCCAGTCCCCACCCTCTTATCCTCTGATTCTGTCTCCAAAAATAATAACTCCAGAATAATATGCTCATATGTTTTCACTCCAGATCCAAAAATAAGAAAGAAAACGAACAGCTAACTCAAAGATACCAATTTTAGCCTCTTAGTGAATATATTACAGTATTTTTCACATTTTCTCTCAAGGTGTCTAAATGAACTCCCTCTGTCCCTTCCCTCCCTATTTATGTTATAAGTCCGGAGGCAGCTGAACACATTGGAAAGATTTACCTCATATGTGTGGCAGCAAGTGGAATTTACCCTTTGGTCTTTGGCTCTGTCCTCCTTACCCCTGATAAGAGAAAAAGCAGTTTCTCTGGTAAAAACCTGCCCCAGTGAAAATTGCTTGTTTGTTCATTTATCTTTAATAATGGATGACACTTTAAAGGTTTGGAGGTTCAGTGAAGTTTGGCTAAGCTCGAAAAGTCAGGGTGATTGTCTCAGTCCTATCTGAACAATAACAAGAAGGGAGTTTATAAAAATTGTAGACCAACAGACAAGGGGTGTTAAAGACCCCATTTAGCAACCACATCTGGCCCACTTGATGTACGTAAGTGACCCAAATGTTGTATTCCAATTCTGTAGAACCTCAGTTTTCATTTACAAAGAGAAAAGTACATTTCGAGCTCTCATGGTCGCAAAGATAATTTTCCAATTGGAAGCTGAGTGCAATCCATGCAACATTGTCTTCCTGAGTCTGCACACAGTCTGAATTGATGACTGCCAGAGGTGGGCACTCCTTGGGTTGTTAACTCCAAAGACCATTGACAACATTTAACTGTGCACTTTAATAATCTATTTGTTGATGATTTGGATGGAGGGATGAGAGAAGCAATTAGAAGTGAACCAGGTGGGGAGATGGAATTGCAAATTGCTACAGCGGATAAAATGTAGAGGGGAGAAAAGAGGAGACTCACAAAGAAAAGGAAGAGGGGGAGAAACAGAGAAAAGAAAAAGGAAGGGAAGTGATGATGAATCTGACAACAAAGGACTGAACAAATAAATAATTACAGTAACTATAAGGTATCTTATCCTATCCTTGATGTCTGCAAATCTCCCATTGACATTGACACAATGGACAAATCAAAATGGATGGTATAGTCCTATATTTATTCCATAGCCCATGAACCATAACCGAAAATCAAATTCAGCTCTCTCCAACATAAGGGCTAGACTGTGGCTTTCCAGTCACTGTCCTCTATACGGGTAGTGAGGAGCAACAAAGTGAATTGGCCATTAGGGAGACATTTTCCTTGGATAGAGCCATGATGTGCCTCAGACTTGCTCCAGAATCCAGAAGGTGGTATACCTTATATTTTGCTTTGAGATTTGTTTCAAAGTGGAATACAGTATAAAGGTTTTCATCCCAACCCTCCTCTGTGTTCCCAGTGCCACCCCCACCCCTTCCTTAAGAACCGATGCGGGAGTCCAATGGGTGTTACGAAAATCACATTTTAAAACATAAAATTCAACAGTGCCTCAGCAATGAAAACATTCACATATTAGTCGTACAAGAAGCCGCAGGATTAAGTGTTTGCATTTATATGGCATATGAACATTAACTAATAATTATTTTCAGCAGAAAGTTGTCAGTCTTTCAAAATAATGGGACAAATAATGCTAGAGCTACAAAAGAATAGCAAGCAAAGCAATGATTTTGAAATCACAGCATAAAGTTACAAGTTAAAATACATGTCATTATAATCTCTGCATATGGAGGTATCCCAGTAAACTAATCATTTTGCATGTTACAACAAGAAAAGTCTTATAGTAGAGATAAGTATGGTGTAAAACTAAAAATAGTAGTTAATTTTGTCAGCCACACAACAAAATGTCAAGTCATGGGGCTAAAAGGACAATCTAGAATTACAGTCAAATGTTAAAGCTCTTTTTGGAAGTGAATTTAGTGAAAGATGTTGTATCAACCCACACAAGAGGTCAGATCCAGAAAACATAAAAGGTGGGTAGGATTTGCCAGATAGCCCTAGCAACTTTTCTGAACAGTGACCCCATAGAGGGAATATCTTTAGGGAGTAATAAGGTGTTTCATTCTTTGTGCCTATTCAATCCTTTAGTTCAGATGATAAATATATTCATGGCCAGTCCTTTGCTTATTTTGTTATTTAATCATTGGACAGGCATCCAAAACACAAGATGTACACCTGTAGCTACATTTTAGAAATTCAAAAGAATAAATAAATCGGAAGGTTTGACAGGGTCACAGCAAAGGTGGCACAGCTGCAAGCACATTTGTTGTTAGGTTTAGGTAGCAGTAGGAGCCAGCGTTACTAAATTACTTCAACCTAGTGCCAGGCAGTTTTAATTCGGGCAAGAATGTTTTCCATGTTTTAAAAGAGCAGAATCTGTATGCCTTGTTCTCATCTCTACCTACTTCATTTACTGTGTTTTCTGTTCTACATAGACAATCCACCTTCATCCTCATTTTAACTTCCATATGTACAGTATTGTACAGGGAGTACAGTATTGTACAATGCTGAACAGGGAGAATACTGACATCATGTGATAAACAGAAAACCTCAGATCCCTGTTATGTTACTTTTCTATTTAAACTACCCCATTCTGGGATGTGAGTAAGGTAAGGTGTATTTTTTTTTTAATTTCTCCTTTCCAATTACACAGCAGCCAAGATCACAAAAGTACCATGTCAAAATAAATACTGTTCTACTCTGTTGACAGCCTCAGGAAAAGTTCATGACTGAAATAGCACAGAAGTATAATTATATCTTTGCTCTGTAGAGGGTGGTCCATCTAGGTCAGGGCTGAGGTCATTGGCTGTGTGGGGAACTTATTCACACTTAGCTAGTCTGCCTTTTTCTGGCTTAAGGATGTCAAAAAGTTCATCTTTTTAACTATCTTGAACAAAAATGTTATTTATCCTATCAAAAGAAATAGCTCAAGGAAGCTGAACTGAATAAGGCACTTGTTGGGAACTGAAAGGACAACAGCTTATTTATTAATTCATTGATTTCACCTTCTTAGTCCAACAACCCCTGCAACTAAACATTATATTATGGAAAAACAGCAAATTACATGGGGATGGATAGACTCTTACAGAAAGCTATTGGGGAAGGAAACCCAAGGAACCTTTGCTGGATTCTCTCCTTGTTGATTTGTCAGTGATTTCTCTCTCTCTCTTTCTCTCCCTCTGTTTGTTTCCATCCTCCTTTACACAATTTTTATTTATTTATTTATTTAGGTAGGTAGTTCACCTGCCAGGAGGGCACAGGAAAAAAACAACACAGGAAAAAATTGTTCCCATACTATTGAGGAAGAGTGATCTTGTGGTTAAAATACTGAACTGGGACTAAGGGGCTTTGTGATCTCTTCTGCCACAGACCTCCTATGCAACTTTCAATGAGTCACTTAATCCCTCTGTGACTTTCTCCTACTCTTTTGCTGTCTTGTCACCTTCAGGGAACAAAGCACCTCTTACTATGTATTAGTTTAGTGCCTAGCACAATCTCAACTGGGATCGTTAGGTCCCGCTAGCACAGGGGTAGGCAACCTATGACATGCGTGCCAAAGGTGGCACACGAGCTGATTTTCAGTGGCACTCACAGTTCCTGGGTCCTGGCCACCGGTCCGGGGGGCTCTGCATTTTAATTTAATTTTAAATGACGCTTCTTAAACATTTTAAAAACCTTTTTTACTTTACATACAACAATAGTTTATTTATATATTATAGACTTATAGAAAGCGACCTTCTAAAAACATTAAAATGTATTACTAGCACGTGAAACCTTAAATCAGAGTGAATAAATGAAGCACACCACTTCTGAAAGGTTGCCAACCCCTGGTCTAGCACATATAATAAATAATAATTTCAGACTATTGTATTGTGAGTCAAACTCTAGAAAAAAGGAGACTCACGTTTTAGTCAAAATTTTAATTGAAATCAAATTTATTCTGGGCCCTGAACAGAAGTGCAAAGGATGGCATACCCCCCCCCCCCCCCCCCGCCTCCTCATGTCTATTCCTGGACTGGCTGGAGCAGAAAAAGTAGGGCCACATTGATTCCAGTCTATTTTACCACACACTAGATTATGTTCTATAGACATGTTTTCTATCTTCCTATTACAGTACCTTACATCTAGGTCTTTGTTCTATACACAGGGGAATGGCTGCAGACTGGAATAGTCCTGCTGGTCTGGTTCACAGAACCAGCGCTAAGCATGAATAAATCATAGAATCTCAGGGTTGGAAGGGACCTTAGGAGGTCATCTAGTCCAACCCCCTGCTCAAAGCAGGACCAATCCCCAAACAGATTTTTACCCCAGTTCCCTAAATGGCCCCCTCAAGGATTGAACTCACAATCCTGGGTTTAAGCAGGCCAATGCTCAAATCACTGAACTATCCCTCCCCCTGTAAAAGTTACAGTGATTACATTTGTTTACCTTTTAATATATTGAACACTTACAAATATAGTATTAATTATGTGTATAACAGAAAATAATATTTGTGGATGGAAACATTTTCATAATAATGTTATTCTGTGGGAAAACACAATGATAAAGTAAAGAATGATATACACTATGCTTTGATATTTAGTAACCACCTTTACTACTTCAGTTTAAAATGGGCTGAAACACATATTTTCCAATTTATAAAGATCAGTTTATGAAAGAGTCTTTTTTTGTTTTGCAACTTTATTGAATTCAAAACTTCAAATATAAAAATGGCTAGAGTATGATTTCTGGCCCAGGCCAAAAAAAATCCCTGACATTTATATTTCAGGAAGCAATGAGTCTCCAGATCTCCAAACTATCTCTTACAGAGGAATCATTCTCTCCCTGGGGGAAGAGAAAAGCTATTGGAGCACACATAAAATTTAGGTGCTTGAAGATTTTCTCCAGGACTTCTCTTAGATTTGCTATCAGAAGAAGCAATAAAACTGAAATTTATGTTTTCTCTTTAACAAATCTCATGCTTTCTGATCTGGTGTTTTCTCTTGCAATTAGTGCTGTTTCTTAAACTTAAAGTGATACACACAGAAGTGGTGGCACAGTGTTTCTTGTCGGTATTAACATGAAAGAAGTAAAAATACAGCTTTTAGAAATATTGTTAGGAGGATAATCTTAAAGTTAATATACTTCATTCACTTCCTTTTTATGACAGAATACTTTTCCAAAGACTCAGTAGAACATGGCTTGTTCATGACTTTAAAGTTGCTTCTTTCGCTGGAGATTGCGGTAAAATAGTAAATTAAATTATGGTTGCTACAGATTTCAAGCTGTAGTCTTCCTAGGTGAGAAGTTCTTCCTAACATCTTGTCTCTCTGAAAGAGACATTAGCAATGGAAAGAACAATTAGGTCATATAATCATTTCTGCTGTTAATGTTGGATTGTTCCCTGCTGTGCAAGAATGTTCCATACACCTTCCTTTAGAGGATTGTCTGGTGCTTTGTCTAAAAATGAATTTATTCCAGGGGCATACACAGGGGGGACGGGGGAGGGAAAGCAGGGTCATCCCTTCCCCCCCCCAATAATTGACAGGGCTACAGAACTCCTCTGACCCCAGGGCTGGGGCGCGCGAGTTCCTGTGGTCCCAAGGCCATGGCAGGGGCACAGAACATGCCCCTCCAAAAGCCTCAAATTTTTAATCCTGCGCACGCCCCTGGTTCATTCTATATCTCTATTTCTATACACCTGTAGGAGTGAAAGTTAAAATGAACCAGGCCCAATTCAGAACCATCCACAACTAACTATGGACATAGTCCTGGAAACGAATACTCTCATGTGGACCATTATAATTGCATGACGTCCCATTGCTAGTCAAACTCTGGATAGCATTACATGGTTATCTGAACTCCAGTCACTGTGTTACAGTGAGTCAACTGTCCCCACATATAATACTTTATATGATAGCTTGTTACTATAGTTAATGCTTTGGGATTCCTTGACATGAAAGGCAAATTATATTGTAAATATGAGATCTTATTATTATTTATAATATAGATTTTATGACAGATAGCAAGTTCTTATAGACGGAGCATACAAATTTTGGATTCAATTAAATTACATAGGGTCAGATTTTCAAAACATCAGAAGTCCAGAGACATGAATAATGGCATGTTTAGGACTATACTGTTACATAAAAGTATGTCCTGTGGAAAAGCAGCACCCAGGAACAGACCAAGAAATGAATTGTAACTGTGCGAGTTACATTTAAATTCCTGGTTCTCCCCTTATTCCAGGTTGCAGTAACAGATTACTTGTTCCTATTCATCTCTGTTGGCTGATGCATTGGAGGTGGGTGAGCTGAGCAAAGATTCCCCCCATTCCTCACCCTTGCCTGCCCATGCTCCACCCATATGCACGGGATGTAGAGTATTGGCCTTTGGGAGATGCTTTCCCCATCCCCACACTATGACCCGCAATTCATGCAGTTTATTTAGAGAACACATAGGTCAAGACACAATCTTGCTCTTGAATTTGCATGGATGACTGAGCACAAGAATCAGGTAATTGCATGCCCACATGACCCGCTAAACATCTAGCTGACTATTTTTGTGCAAAGGTGCCTGATTTCAATTATTAATTGTATAACTGCATAGGCATTATGAGCATATTTTTGCATGCTGACCTGGGTTTCTAATGTTTTGAAAATTAATCCCCTAACCTTTCAACGTCTCAGTTTCCTTGTCCGAAAAATGGGGAATATAAAACTTCCTTAATGACCTTACATGATGATGTGAGGATTAATTAATTGGTTAATGTTTGCATGGCACTTTGAACATGTAAGCCGATATACAAGTGATAATTAGAGTATGCAATAATTTGAACCTAGAGGAAGTTCTAACTTTCGTATTGACACTGTAGTAATTGCTACACTAAGTAGAGTTGATTATAAAAACAACAGGATATATTTTATTGTATGTCAATCAGCAACAAAGTCTTCATTTCCTCTGACCAAACCAACAATTCATATTTCATGCAGTTAATTCATTACATAGCTATGCCCAAACCACAATGCAGTTTTAGGGACCAGTGACTGTGATCACATATATGTTTTATTTAAAAGAAAAATATTCACTAATCTGATTTACGTGATATAATGATATCTGAATAGAAATTTGTACTAACAAGTGGAATTATGTAGGATATTTTGGATTAATTAACTCATTATGATAAAATAGAAACCAGCCTCACTTCAAACTGAACCCAAACCCTTTCAAAGATTAGAAAAAACTTCTGTGAATGTGTATGTACACATGTTTTTACTTCCAGCTTTTGCCCAGTATAATAAGTGAAAATCCCACAAGAAAGGCTATTCTCATGAGATTCAGACCTAGCTGAAACCAGGAAGTAATGATAATTTAGTGGAAAGGATCTAACGGATTTCCACCATGATATGTAGTGTGAATAAACATTACCTTTCAGAAGCTTTTTGGACAGAGCTTCCAAACTCTCTTAGGATTCTCCAATCAGTTTGTGATAATACGGTATATCAAATAATGTGTTCTAGTCTCAATGAAGTCAATGGGAAACTCACTTTTACTTCTGTGGTCATCAGTGCACACCCTTAGAAAATAGCTTGAAAAAACTACATGCATCCGATGAAGTGAGCTGTTAATCTCTAAGGTGCCACAAGTACTCCTTTTCTTTTTGCGGATACAGACTAACACGGCTACTACTCTGAAGCTTGAAGAATGTGTGTTTGCAATGCTACGATAAGCATTTTTTTCCCACCAAATACAAAATTTAGAAAATTTTGGCTAACTTTTTAAACTATCCTGAAACAAACCCATCATCTGAGAATCTATTCAGAATTTTAAAATATTTGAAGGCTATCATAAACTGATAATAGCAACCTATGGAGTATTCCCAAAGTATCCAGTATTGGTGTTCAGCATTTGAGCTTGAAAAATGGTCACATATATTCTAATAGTTGTATTCAACCAAATCATGCAGACTGGTTTTGAAGTTTTGAAGATTCCTAAATATCAAAGACTTGGATAAGCTGTCAATGGATCATAGCTCTAGTATTTATAAAATACTAATACTTATTTCTAGTATTCCACCAGTTCTTCTTTTTTCGTTTAACAGGTAAAGAGTGGGATCTCTCACTAAATATTCTTTTAAATGTTTAAGGATTGCACCTAAATTAATGCTCGCATTACAGTTTAGAATAAATGCTATATGCTCACAACTTTGCATCTTTACATTATTAATAGGATCATTGGAATGTTTCAAATTCTGTCACATCAGTTTTGATCTTTCCATCTAGCTCAGCACATTTCTCCATGTTTTGACTGAGTGTGCATTCAACAATGATTTGTCAGTTTCCTAAACAAATCTGAAATTTTTGTATAAATCAGTGACATAGTGGTACTTTGAAAATTTTGTGTCCATAGATTAATTCCTTTTTTATCTTTTATTCCAGTGTTTCCCAAACTTGGGACGCCGCTTGTTTAGGGAAAGCCCCAGGAGGGCCGGGCCGGTTTGTTTACCTGCCGCTTCCGCAGGTCCGGCCAATCGCGGCTCCCAGTGGCCGCGGTTTGCTGCTCCAGGCCAATGGGAGCTGATGGAAGCAGCGGCCAGTATGTCCCTGGGCCCGCGCCACTTCCCGCAACTCCCATTGGCCTGGAGCAGTGAATCGCGGCCACTGGGAGCCGCGATCGGCCGGACCTGCGGATGTGGCAGGTAAACAAACCGGCCTGGCTCTCCAGAGGCTTTCCCTACACAAGCAGCGTCTCAAGTTTGGGAAACACTGTTTTATTCCAATCATTGAGTGATCAAAAGGATTTCTTTATAATGGAATATTTTAAAAAGGAAACAAGCAAATACATTGCAAACATTAGGTTGGTTAGTAGGTAGATATATACACAGACACATTGTCTAGTGCACTCTACAGTGACTTATCTAGGTTTAAAGCAGAGTTATATGAATGTGATAATGAACGATAATAGTGTTTTCTTTATATCAGTCATATGTACAGTTTACTATCTACATGATGTCATTCCAGTTTCATTTATATTGATGGAGGGAATGATGCAAGATTTAATTATTAATTTTTAAATAACTGAACACCATAGAACTCAGGGTTCAAATACTCAGAGATTCAACTCTGCCTTTCAACATTCCATGCTAGAAACATCGAGTGTCAGAAAATTAAATGTATTGATATATTTTGGATCAGACATTAAAAATGCCTTCTCCATTTGGATATTATGGTTCTTATCTCACTTTCTTTAAGAGTGGGGGTTTGAGTAGGTGTTCTTGACAAAAATTTCTTATTGTTCCTTTTTTGTGCTCTAGTTGTCCACATGACTTCTACATTTCAGTGTTGCTTTTATGTATATGTAGCGAAGATATTTTATATCCTTTGGGATGAGATGTACTGGGTAAATAAAAGATAATATTTTTACTGAAGCATGGAGGCCTAACCAGGATTTTACCAAGCAGATCTTAGTGTGGTCCGAAAGCCACTATTACTATGTATTGAGTACCATTCCTATGCAATAGGCTGACAAACGCAGAGCAAGACACAATCTCTGTCCTGACCGTTTTACAACATAAAGCAGAAAAAAATAATGAAGTTCACACATGTAAAACAGGAGTACAGGCTCTGATCTCAGAATGGTGCAGAGTTTGGGGGCTTTTTGGAAAATCGTCTGTCATATCAGCGGATTATCAGTGAAAGACTTCATGGCACAAATGTATTTAAAGAAGGGATATGAATAGAGAAATGGAATTCATCTGGAGCACAAGGGGTGTAGCTCCCACCACCGCTGAGGGCCAGCACAAGTCCTATGTGTTACCTAAATCCCTCTTACTACACTGCATCTGGGAGTGGGCCTTGCAGCCTGGATCCACAGACTCAGAGTAGCTCTCTAAAAATAGCTGTGGAGACGCTGCTTTTATAGTGCAACTCCGGCTGGAACTCAGGCTCTCGGGCCTTGCTTCCCAATCCCCAGGCTTTAGAGCCTGAGGTCTAGGCTTAGTTGCAAAATCTATGCAGATATTTTTAGAGCACTAGTGCGAGTCCTGCTAGGGTAAGTCTGTGGCCACAGGCTGGGTGGCTCGCTCCCAAATGCAGTGTAGACATGTCCTAAAATCCTAGTACTTCCAAGCATTAAGAAGACCATAGAACAGTGAACAGAAAAGTGAGATGCTGAATCTTCTCTGATATCTCCTGCTACCTTGAAAGCCACATGGATGTCCTTATGCTGCATTCGCAGTCTGCTCTTTTTTAGGGGCGAAGGGAAAGAACTACTAGTTTGTCTCTCCATATTCTTCTGCTATTGACACCTGCCATTCAAATTCCATCCAGTTTGTTGTCTCTTTTTTTTTTCTTTTGTTAATAGTAAAAAAGGATACATAGGACACTGGTGAGCAAACTATTTAAAAGTTTAATACTTTCAACTGCAACAGTTATATCGGTGTTAGCTTAAAACAAGTTAAAAATAAAAGTTCATGCACATACAGGACTTGTATTTTAATGAGGTGATTTGTGTAGAACTGTCATTGATTGTTAACATTTACAAATATAATTAATTCACTCATATAAAACAAATATTAGACGGATATATTTTAATGAATTTAAATCTATGTATAAATGCCAGCAGGAAGTTCAATCATATTTAGTCAGGAACATACATTAATCTTGCTTAGTTTTGTCCTATGTGGTCCACTGGCCAGGCTATACACAGAAAATTAACAATAAATGCTTACATTTGACCTCTCTTTTGTGCTTTATGAAAACATACACTATTTAGGTTTTAATTGTGCTATTTTTCAGCTGCACAAAATCTAACAGTCTGCCCAATGTCTAAACTAGATTTGTTTTCCTCCATGTACTCAAAATGAATTTTAAAAAATAGTTTTCCATGTAAAGTTTAGCTATATTTACATGTAACAAAACAAGAATAGTCTGGCAACCAATTAACAATAATATATGCACTGAGTAGGAAAAGAATCAACATTTATCTGCAAAACACCATGCCTATTTGCTCCCATACTAACCTCTGTCTCTCCGATCACCCACCTCTTCTTCCAGCAAATTTTAGGGAAAAGGGAAGAAAAGCTAGAATGAAATATAAGCAGATACTTTTTGCTTGTGGAGGAGACATGACTACACTTACTACAAACACTCAGGACACAATTCTCCCCTGAAATATTCCAGTTTTATACTGGACAGAAAGTAATGAAGCAAAGCCTGAGCATTAGGCTTGGAATAACTGGACACCATAGATGGTGACGTTCACTTGTTTGAAGGTATCACATCTGTTTTATTTAGAAATTGTTGGGAAGTTTCTTCCATCTCAATACATAAAATGGTGGGCCTGTTACAAACAGAGGGGGAAATGGTGGCAGTTAGCCAGTGGCCTGAGTAGTGGGTGGTGCAGGGCCCATGTGGAACACTGGAAGGCACAATCCCTGAGCAGTGTGCAAGAGAAACGTGCAGGCTGCTCTCTTAGGTTTGGCCAGATTGCTGTGCAAGCCAATGAGGAATGGATCATACTCCCTACTCCTCTCTCCTCCCTTTGGGCATAGTGAAACTGCAGTCACTGCACTCCCCTGGGTTCCAAGGACTTTGACAACTGTGAAATCCCCTGCACAAAGCAGGAGGCTCCTTGTGTTTTCCCCCCTCATCCCCGTCCTGTGCACTCACTTAAGGGCCTATAACAATCTAGTCTTGATCATTTTTCCTACAGATGTGTGAAGTCATATCATCACATGCTAATCCAAAGGCGAGTCCCTATAAAGCTAAAGATTGGTATTGCATATTTAGCCATCTTTAAAAATTACTAAAGTATCTGTTCTCATACATCATGAGTTGCTTCACTGCTCAGAATTTTCTCTTCTTTCAATCTACATATCACCATCTTTCTGCACTCTACACAGAGTGGTCCCAAAATATCTGCACGTACATAACCTTAAATCTCTTTTACCTCTCCACAGGATACAAAATGACTCATTAGATGAACAAACACCTAGATAAATACCCCAAAATCACATCAAGTTGGTAGCAGCTATAGTTTTATATTAATTTTTCCCAAAAGACACTTTTGCTGAAGTATCTTTGTCAAACTGAACTCACAAAGAGCTAAAAAGGTCTGTTTGTGCATGTGTGTTATATGGAGGGACAGAACATCTTGTGAGTTCTATAGGTGACAAATCAATGATGGCTCCATAGAAATGAATGTGATTCAGCAAGCCAGAAACTGCAAAAGCAAAACGGAAAAAAACACAACCCTACTGAAACCCAGCTTATCTATTTACGCAGCAATTGATAAAGCCTGACAACTTAATTAAGTCTCTTTTATTAAGGTTGCAATACCATGTGATGTTTCAGTGATAGTAAACTTGACTGATATTAACAATATTAAAAAGCATTCTTCTGAAATGACACAAATTTAAAGTGTGCACTTTAAAAATATCCACTACAATAATTGATCCAAATTAAAGTAATGAATATAAAAATAACTATTTTTGGTATCGTCAATAAACACATATTTGGGATGGTCATATGACAGAGGAGCACCAGATATATTTCCCTGGATTATTCTGTTTTATTACAAATATGGCAAGATTGGAGCAAATCATACTACAATTTCCATATTTTATATGTGAACAACACTGATTTTTGTGGGGAGAGGATAGACACGTGTGTGTTTGTGTATGTGTGTTTTTGTTTGTTCAGGGAAAGAGAGTAAAAATTGTACAATCACTTAGAATAATTCCTGGTTAATACAATACTTATGGTTCAAATCCACACCTTTCTGGAAATAACTACTCTATGATATACATTATTAATAGTGTTTGTATGACACTAATACTTTAAGGTGAGCCAGTAAGGGTATTACGATACTGTAAAATTTTAATCCCAAGTACTGTGTCTATAGTAATACAATGTATGTAAATTATTGCTTATATGAGTTTTAAGTTGATTTATCTATTTGTAACTGTTCCTGTGTAGGATATCTTTTGCTCTAACTTAGAAATGTGTGTATTTCAAACCAGTATATTTCTCTTTACCCTTTTATATTTGATCAATAAAGTTTGGTTTGATAGGTAAATAGAATTTTGAGGAAAACATATTACAATGACTTTATAATCAAAAACGCTTTAGTTTTTAAAGTCATGAAAGTTATTAAACTATTCAAATAAATTTTAAATTCAAAAATTGAACTTTGAGTTTCCTATGTTAGGTATATTATTCCACAGAAAATGAGTGGTAGTTAAAAAATTATTTAATCTATTTTTTCCATCAGTTACATCCTTGATATGAGGTGCTAGACACTACCACCATATTTTAGATATTATTGCACGTTAAATACCCTAACACTCTATTAAAATGGACTGTGTCATAGTGGAGGGCCAAATATAGTCGAAAAATGGTTTGCCTTTAAGAAGGTTCCCAGTCCATGTATCATTTGCTACAGTGAACACTAATTTTACCTGTTAGTATACAGGTGATCAAAGACACTACAAAAGGAACAGGTCATTTAAATCACTGACAATGCAGCATTGTTCCTTGCAATATAGTTTTAAGAGTTATGTCCAATCTGGGTTTAAATTACTCTGTCCATGGGCCTTCTGCCATTTCATTTCAAAGGTAGTCTCATAGAGGATACCATTAGAAAGTTTTTTAATATCCAGCCCACATTTTCTTGTGCTCGGCTACAAAACATTACTTCTAGTGATAACTCTCTTTGCGACCCTGAACAATTTTTGCCCTTTGTCAGTATTGAGTTTATTCTTTAAATATTTGTAAAGAGTTATTATTAGACCTGATTGGAATTTTCTGTCAGAATGATTTTCCAATAGATAATGCCATTTCTGCAAAACTGATAAAATGCAGTTTTCATGAGAAAAGTTCAATTTTGTTAAAACATTTTCAATTTTCTGTCAGGAAAACCTAAGTGAAATATGTCATTTCAGCTCAGTTTTATCTGAATTGGAATATTTCATTTTGTTGAACTGACCCAAACTGTTTCCTTTTGAATCAGTTCAACATGAAACTGAATTTCCCTATCATAGCACGTTGCCTCATGCAAGTTGTAGATCGGGCCCCCGTTCTATCCTATCGACTGGCGTCCCTGAAGCTCTAATACGATCTCCCAAAATGCAATGTGGACTCCCCGCTGACCACATTGCTTGGTAAATCATGGGAGTTATGTGACTGTAGGGCCATCAGACCCCAGGAGCTTAGGGGGGAGAATGGAGCATCAGTCTCCTGAACTAAACTCCTATAAGGCAATGCATTGCAATGGGGAATGCAGTTTAATGTTGAACTAATTCAAAAGGAAACAATTCATGTCATTTCAGCAAAAAACAAAACAACAACAACAACAACAACAAAACTTTTCAATTTTGGGAAAGTCAGAAAGCTTTGTTTCGATTGAAAATGTCAAAACAAAATGTTTTGACATTTCCATATTGAATTCTTTTGGAGTATTTAATTTTGTGAAAAGTTAAGAAATTTCAACTTTTCATCCCAATTTAGATCAAAGTCAATGGGAATTTTGCCATTTGCTTCAACAGGGTCAGGTTTTCACCCTGTGAGGACCATATCAGGGGGTGGAGGGGTATTTACTTTTTCCATCAGTCTTCTCAGTCACATGCACAAGAATTTCCCCCTGGAAGGTAGTGCTGAGCCATCCCTCAGGGAGTAATGTGCCAATGGGGTGAGGCTTGGAGGTTAGTGCAGAGATATTGAGTCTTTGCACAAAAGTCCCTGCCCTTCACAGGCATCTTAAGATCCGTGAGACTTTGCCACGTTCTTAAGACATCTCTTCATCTCTTCTGCTGCTCCTTTCATGGGAAGGGAGGGACCCACTCTACATGGAATGCATGATGGAAACTCAGACGGACTGATTCTTAATTACACTAAAGCCCCTTTACAAAAATTTAGTAGTGTAAAAAGGCCTTAAAATGGGTGTATGTAACATGTTCACCATGTTCAGACCCCTTTACTGCCAGAGTAGTGTAAAGGCCTTAACGTAACTGAAAGATAAAGCCACTGAGGTTACCATTCCTTGTGTAGATTTTTGCCATGTAGGAGACGGTGTGGCCATAAATGCCCTAATTCTCCAAAATTGACTTTCCTGAAATGTCATACACTTTTAATGCTGTACTTGATTAACCAGTTGTCTGTTGATTAATTAAAACATCATAGTCTCTAGCACCAACCTTCCTTATTTTGATATTCTTATTTGATAATCTTTCCCTAAAGGAGCAAAATAGATGATTTTAGATGAGAGGAACCAGCAAAAGAAGAAAATATTAAAGTAAAGACTCAACCAGACAACATGGTTTGTATCTCCTCTTCAACTTGCTGCATCAACTCTGCCTCACAAAATGGCAGCTGTTCCTGCAAACAGCGACCTCCAAGAAATTAAAAAGTGCAATGAAAAGGCTGGGGCCTTGGTGTGTGTGTGTCACAATTACATTGTTATATGCACCATTGATTCTCTGAAGTCTGGGTCACAGAGTTGTCCTCTACCTATTTTAGTAACCTTTGGTGATCCATGTTTAGATTTATTAGTCACCCAACACATATTTCATCAGATAAAGCCTCCATCCACCCCACCCCCAAGGGCATACATCCTTGATTGTTGCTTCATGTTTGTTTTCACTCTCTTCCAATTGTGAAAGTCTGTAGCAATTGCTAAAATAATTTTCTGTTCATTGGATAAAGTGAAAACATATTCTTATCCAAAGAACTTCACAGCTATGTTCTGCACTGGCAAATTCTATTTCAGTGGTCTGTTAAATAATTCTAATATAGGGACCACCCCCTCCACCTGTTTCTATCTTTTCTTCACAGATTGTATTCATCACTGTTCATACTCCAATTATGAGAAACATCCCACCAAATTTCAGCCGTGCCCATTGTGTTTGTTATGCATTTGTGGACGTTCCCTTTTGTGGTCTTTTAGGTATTTATTAATGTTCGCCTAATTTAATATCTTTATTGCCTTATTTAATAGCTCTAAAACTGCAAACCATAACCTAAGTATTTATCAGAGATGCATATTGTGATGAAAGGAAGACACTGCCTTGCATTTTTGCATTTTCTTTACCATTGTCTACCTGCCTTCTATGTGCTGTTATAATTATTTTAAGAAATAGGGGCTATAAAAACAATGTTACCCTTTCTAAACCTTTTAGATATGAATGCAGGGACAAAGATGTGGTGCACTGCTGAGTAAGGAGATGTATCTTCACTTCACAAGATGAGTGAAACAGAAGTCTTCACAGAGGCCTTCACAGAGTGCCTCTGACCCTCTGCTTTCACATGAAACTTCAGTGTACAACAATCTAGACCACCCCACCCCAGGTGAGAAATGAGAAATTTTAAGGGCCATTGAACACTAAGCATTTTCACAGTAAGCCAGCACACATTTATTCAGCACAGGTGTTTCTGTAATTGTGAAACACTGGTAAAAACCTCACAATGTTTAATGGCCCTCAAACTCATGCTTCTACTGGTTTGTAGTGGTGATCTAGTGTTAATACACTGGGCTATAATATAAAAAATCATACAAATACATGCTGGTTCAAAAGCTGAGGAAGTGTCCCTTACACTCAGTTTGCTAGCTGCATTGCTTTGTTTCTGAATTTACAGGTCTCTGTTATGTCTCTCTCCCCACTCCCCTTGTTACACAAGTCCTTCTGTTCCTCCCTGTGTGCTCTTCCCCAGTCGGCCATCTGTTTCCACCTGTATTGCCCCTCCAGCCAATCAGTCTCTGTTTTTTTCCCCTCTCTCCTTTCCTTCCACATCTTAACCATGTTGTGTCCCATGTCCCATTTCCACCTCCCGAACAGCATGTCCCTACCTATTGCTATCTTCCTCCCTTTTTTCCCCTTCTATCCTGCTAGTCAGTGAGGCCCTCCACAGCAGAAATCTCCACACCCGTTATCCCTCCTGCCTCTAGACAAACACCCTCTTTCTCTAGTTTTAGCCTCCTTGCTAGCCAACCTGTCCCTGTCTCCTTCCCCTCCCCTGCGCACACTGTCCTCCCTCACTCCACCCAACCTCTCCTTGGTTGTCATCTCTGCACCCTTTACCCCAGTCAGTTTGGAAATGATATTTTAGGTACCATTTATCCTACAAAAACAACCTCATTAAACCTATTTTGCCCCAAGCAGTTCAATAGCTTGGTTTTTCTTTGCCTGTGATGGCAGAAAAAAACCCCATATGGTAGGAAGCCATGTTCTAGTGTAATTGCTACCCAAGGTTGAAACAGTTTCCTAACATGAAAATCACATGTTTATATCTGTGCACCCAGGTAAGGTAAAATATGAATGGGCCACAACATGCTTCATAACTGTGATACCACGGGGTTACTTTTGTAGCGTGTAGCGAGCCATAGTGAGCTGCTGCCGCAGCAGACCAGCATAGGGTCCCTGCACTGGCTTTTGTTAAAGCTGACTGTATTTATTTGTTTTACTAAAAAAATACATTTTTAATCAAAAACATGATAGGGAGGGGAGAATGAATAGGAGGGTTCCCAGTGGGCTGACTTCAGGGGACAGGATGTGCTTAAATAAAGGTACTAGCATTGTTTTATAATTGGAACCGGTTGAGAATTTTCCATTGATTTTTTTTTTCTACAGAAACATTGTTTATACAATGGAAAACAGAAATTAAATAGTTCATTCTGGGACGGTTTGACTCAAATCAAAATATTTCTGTTTGTTCAATTGAACCAAAATACTTTGTTTCGCCTCAGTTTAACTTTAAAACTACATTTGTCTAAGCTGCTGCAGTGCCTCAGGGGAGCTGTAGTTTGGGTGTTGAGCTGTTCTCCTTGCCTGGACTAGATGCACTGCAGTTTCTACTCTAGTGTATCATTGGAATCACCTAGTTGTGGTACAATGTAAATCTTGCACAACTCTAGTGTGAACGCCTTATGGTCTTCATGGTGGACTGTTGGGGTCACATTAAGTTTGTACAATTAAAAAATACAATATGGATTGCATCATGCAGAATATACGCTTGCAATTCAGATTTTGTTTCCATTGAGAAATAGAACGGATCCTTTCTTGTCCCCAGTATTCTGCTCTATAGGTGTACCACATCTCAGTTATACCAATCAACCTGTATACTGCAGAACAAAACACAGACAAGACACACAACAAAATAGGAACAGTATTTTAGACAATATTCAGCGTTCTGGAGGTTTTTATAATGCTGCAGTTGTATGCAGATCTACAACCAGGAATTTGTTCAGCAAAATATAACATAGAAATGTTCAATACATGTTTTGATATAATGGTACAATGATACAATTTTTTGCAGCATCTGATGTTTCTATAGAGTGCATAGGCTAGACTACTCATGCTTATGTGGAATGGCATCTTCATTTGTGATTAATCCCACTGAAATCAATGAGTAAGGTACTACTCAATCTCATTAAGGATATCAGAGTCTCTTTTTATGATGTTAGTGAACCAGTTTTCTGGATGGTAGTAGAATATAATCCTTGGTAGCAACCTTTAATGGAAGAACTTGGCATACATTATTGTAAAACTAATTTCTCAGTGTTTTTCTTAAACTTTTTGGAAATGTTATACAGATATGCCATCATCTATTGTACAATTGTTTCATATCAGGGAACAAACTCACGTCATCCAAATTAAATATTTGATCATTGATGTCCTTAATAATTAATAAAATAAATAAATAACTTATCTGTTCATAACCCCGTGATCACTGAAGGCTTGCTCTTGTGCCCCAATGCTACAAGGTGTCTCTTGAGAGGTGCTGAGATCACTCAACTTGCATCAAAGTTAAGGGTGTTCTGCACTTTCCTCAGGGTTTTAAGCAGCTCACAGTACAGGACTTTGGTTATCGATATGTTTAACTGCATTACTCTGAATGGCTTTTAATGTCATCCTTCATAGATCTCAGGTAGCAGAAGTGGAATGTGAAGTAGTCCCAGTTTCTTTCATACCAGGAGACTCATATACATGCGTTTCAGAGACCTTTCAACAAGTCTACTCAATAAAATTTGAGTCCATTCCAAGTTTATAAGGGTTCAATCAGGCAGATGTTAATCAGTGAACTATGCATAAAAAAGCGAGCAGCCATTTCCACCGTCTCCAAGATACTTGCCATAGAATCTATTATTCTAGTGCCACAATTGAAAAAGGGCTTAGGTTTTAATTGAATCTATTTTGCAGTCTCGAAGAAATTAGGGCTCTTCCAGGCTGATACTTATTCTAATGAACCTGAATACTATGAAACACCCTTTTCCCTCTCCCTCCCCCCAAAAAAATTCACTGACCATAAACAAGACTGTATCTCTGGAGGATTTCCTGTGCTCTACAGATGTAAAGGTACACTTTATAGTGTCTTAATAATGGTATTTGTCTGTATGTCCAGTTCAAAACCATGGCAATTGGTTAAATAGTTCCCTTGTACAAGCTGATAGTGAAGGAAACTGCTCTTTTAAGGAATACAGGAGACATTTCCTTTGATGGTCTATTAATCAAAGCCCTTTTGTTTAGTTCCTGTGAAACTATCTTTGCTACTCTTCTGAAGCAAGAGTATCCATGAAATTTCTTTTGTATAGGTTTTCAAACTTTATAAAAGCTATCTCCTCTTATGGTTGAGATCTAATCCAACTCCCACTGATGTCAGTGGGGAAAAAAAGACTTCAGAGGGATTTGGAAAACATCCTTCAAGAGGGTTTTTGTATTACTGTACTTCCTGAACAAGTCTGCACATGCAAACTGTTAATTATATGTATTATTTACATAACATCATAGCTGTGCATAAATGTCATATTCAAGGTGTGCATCAGAGCCCAAATTAATGGGAGTCTTTCCGTGGACACTGGATTAGACCCACAAAATGAGGAGATCCCTGCTTCAAGGAGCATACAATCTAAATTAGACAGATATAGCATGGGAATGACAAGCAGCCATGAAGAGAGGGAGTAGGGTGTGAAGGAGAAGTAACAGAAGAAAAAGGGAAGCAATAGAAGTCAAAGGTAGGCAGGTGCCTTTATAAAAGAAATGAAAGGTTAGTTCATTCTTTCAGTGATTATGGCAGAGGTAAGGAGTGTGACAGATACTAGCATGATGTTCAAATCAATTGGTATATATTTGTTTGGGAAGTCTTCAACTTTCCCAAGTTTGTTGGAGGTTTCGCTGTTGAATCTAACTTTGTTTTACTGAAAAGAGGCTATAACATCTCTTTTCTAGTTCAACCTGGCAAAGATTGGCTGGCACATAGTGTATCTGAAATCCAAGAACTTCAGGGACTCTACAATTTAGCTCCAGATCAGTGAGAGGTTGTGTCACCACTTGCCCTGTAACCCTGAGTGTCTCACAATGCTTTGCTGCTGTTGCTGCCAACCTGAGCTGCTCAAACCCAGCCTACAAGCATGCGGGTCACTTCTTGAGTGACTGCGTGCTAGACAGCCCTGGTTCACGAGCTCTAACCCCAGCATCCTGTCAACAATCCACTGCCCCACTCTGGCTTTGGTTACAACCAGCACAATCACCCCAACACAGGCCCAGTCCCAATTTCCACCAAACTTTGTGCTTTGATGTGTCCAGCCCTCTCCTGTATAGCTCAGAGAAATAATAAGGTTTGTTGCTCCTGTGAAGAGAAAAAATCACATCACAGCTTATTAACTTAACTGGAGTAAATACACCTTTTCATTTAACCACCATGCTGAGGTGGTTTATAGTAAAAACTAAAACAAAGTTATTAACAATAGGATTTAGGTTGAGTGATGCCAAGTAAAAGGAATAAAGTTAGAAAGTGTTACAAGCAATGAAAAAGAAAACGTGCTTCTAAGGGTCTAAAACTTAATCCAGCAAGATACAGGCTTTGTTCAAGATGGTTTCTCTCACCAGTCATTCTTCTCCCTAGCCATGGCTGATTTTCCCTCAGTCAGTACCTTCGACAAAAGTACAAGATGCTGCTTTACTTGTCTTTCTAGGTGAAAGATCTTTGCCTAACCAGCTTTTTCACCTATATTCAGTTCCAGAGACTTCAAACCCCCCTCCCCCTGCCTTGGTTGAAGGAGCTATCTTTCTCAGCTCGCAAGAAGAGCTCTGTTCCCTTGTGTCTGGCTAGTGATGTATGCCAAAGATGGCTTCTGTCTTTGTTCATATTTTCCAAAGTTCAATTACTTTGTTTCAAGAGGCAGAATGACCTCATGATGCTTTCCCCTTCCAACGGGCTTCCCATCCCCTTGCTGATTGCTATGTACATGGAGCTTCCATTGTTTCTGGTTATACCATGCCTAATTTACATAGGAGACAAGTAGATAGCTGTAACATTCCCTCCTGTATGGGCAGGTTGTATAGCCTAATATCAATGAGTATCCATAATTCCTTATATAGTGTTAATACACACATTTCCCAATTATATTAATCACTCATGTGTCATTAGCTTTCAGACGAGACCTCACTCTGTAAAACAGTAATATTGTATACAATCAGTTGATTCAATTGCTTATCACTTGAGGTCCTGCTCCCCTGTCTTTATAGACCAGTAAACCTTTGCAACGTATTCTTTGAAAAGTAAAACCCAGACCAAGCTTCTCTCTCTCCTGCTGGGTGTAGATGCCACGTGTTCTTGTTAGTGTGAGGTTTGCCTACACCCGTTGTTATCTTGATGGGTCCATTTATAGAATATGCAAATACAATTTCATTTTCCTTCAAAGTACTTTGGAAGTAACTCCCAGGTGGGGAGAACACATTCCTTTGCCTAGTGGAGACCTGTTTACCAACTCCCCTGGCATACTTGGTTTATACATACTTTAGTCATAATTCTAGAATATATCCATAACTCTTAATACCCATGACATACATACATACATCACATAAGAATATTAATGATCAGTGAGTTAATAGTTTGCAACTGACACCCCACAAGGCATATTTTGTACAAATATTTTTACAATAGTGTGTCGGGTGTGAATCACACAGAGGAGTAGAGAGACAATTCCGCTACTGAAAAAGAACTGATTCATTTGGATTAGAATTGGAGAAGAAGATGCAGAGGAAAAAATGGAGACACACAGACAAGAAAGAAGGAGAGAAACAGAAAGGAGAATGGGGAAGGAATAGTAACAAAGCAGAAATAACAATGGTACTACTGGGAAGTGTATTTTCCCACTGAATGGTGCTGAATATGACAAGAGGGTACTGAACATAGAATAATGATAATGGAGAGTTTAGTTACTATTACATAAAGGCCATATTCTACCTGATTTCTGTACAAACCTCTTATTGCCCTCAATGGAAGTTCCTCTGTATTAAGTAGGGTGTTAGTCCTAAGTGCATAAATTGGCTCATAAATCATAATTAAAAATAGAATTTGGCCCCCTCTGAAGGCTGAGTTTGACAATTCCCGTAATAGGATATCTTTCTTCCTTCATTTATATGATTTGGATATAGCTTTTTAAGCATAGGAAATCTATTATCTACAATTTGTTCTTGTCCTTTTGTGCTAAAGTATTTTCAAGAATGAACCAGTGAGGGTTTGAGTGTCAAAGCTGTTCAGTTCACCTGGTGTTAACAGGTGTCAACATTAGAGGGTGAATCATGCTTACTTTACTCACATGAGGTTTCTCTGTGAAGCCAATAGAATTACTCAATAGTAAGGAAGATGAGCAACTTTAGAAGTCTGATTCTTAATGGTCCTTTGACATCTCAAGTTGATGAGCTGAGGTTTTAGGAGACTATGAAATTTTAGACAGCCCTGTGGAAAATCTTGGTTACTCATCTTAGAATGTTAGCATTGTTCTGAAAGTCTTTATCAATCTTCCCTGGAGATTAGGGGCAGGAGTGCAGGGGTTTGTTTTTTGTTTTTCGTATCAAGTTTAGCTTCTTTCTTTTTACTAACTTTATGAGATGAGTTTTGTTCATGACACACTTTTGTAAGCTTTTCTTAAGAGTTATTTATTGTCCTGGGAATTAAACAAGATATTGCTGTCTTTCACTTGAATCGGAATCTAAGTTTGCCATCTGTTTTTTCCATTAAAAAAACCCTTGTAAGGTTAATTTTGTCTTAATAATTTGAGGACATTTGTACATAAATGGATGTAACTGCATTTAAACTAGGGAGTCTTACAGAACTGTCAGTCAGTATGTATATATATATTAAAAAAAAAAAACCAAGGGGGAAGGGATAGGGTGCTGCATCTCGAAAACTCACAACTCCAGGGTGGCTTATGATTTTCAAAGTTGTTAAATCATTCTAGCATTGCCATTGTAATCTCTCAGAGCAGAAAACAGGAAAGCTTTATATTTAGAGTTGTAGGACTTTTGCTTGAAGAGCACATACAGAAACACAGCAAATTAGATGGCAAAGACTGAGTAAAGGTGACTTTTGGTTGAAGGATGCTGCAGGCCATGGTTGGTTAGCTTTGTTCTTGGACCATGTTTGATGTTACTTGTCAAGTCTCCAGCATAGAGAATTGGCAGAGAGAGAGAGAGCTGCAATTAAAAATAGGTATTTTCTAAACAGCAGCATTTCATTTTTATAGCTGGCATATCCCTCAGTTTGGATCTTTCACTAGATGAATCTGGTTAATTATTTCTTATATGACTTAGGCCTTTGTCAAGACTACGTTAACTACTAACAGAAATACGCAAGAAACTGTCAGGCATTCATGGCGCTCTAATTCCCAAGCTTATTTTTGTAAACAATGATGCAATTTTCTTTGATGGCATCACTCCCTGTCAGAAAAATAAGAGATCAAACATGAATACTTCATTTTTCTTAACAGTATGGCATGGCAAATGTATCTCTTCCAGAAAAACCAAGGACACAAACAATGTTCATGCAGGGAATATAGCTTAAGTAATTCACACAGTATACAAACATTTATTGGTACAAAACCTGCAACATGAGGTTTTTGTTAAATTTTAACAGTGTTTTCTCAAATCTTCAAAGCTTGCCTTGATGGTTTGCTGAAGTAATTGAACCACTCTTGAGTTGTTTTATATAGGACATCTTATCTTTCTTTCATTACCCAGTCCGTGGCTTCTTTTCTATTCCCATGAAATCCATGTACACACTTTAGAAGCCCTCCTGAACAAGCTTGCTTCTAACTTTCACAGAGCCCTTAGCACAATTTGAATACGAAAGAGATACTGAATAAAAAGCTTTAATCTCTTGTCTGCTATTCTTCTTTCTTGCCTCTCTTCATCTCCCCTTCTTCTAAGAGCTTTTCTGTGTAAGTAAAGTGAACACTTTCAGTTTAAAGTAAGTATAATACTCAATAAGATGCATTGGGAAAGTGAAATCGAAAGGCTGGCCTGTGAAGCTTCTCTATCACAATTTAGCAACATTTGTGCTGCATTTACTTTTGGTTAAGCTTTTGCAGGTAAAAGATTAGTAAAGAGCTCTCCTTAACAAAATCATTCAATCAGCAGCAAGTATAGGCAGTATCAAATGTGCCCTCTACTTCAAATACTGTGGGGCTCTTTCTTCTGATACCTCTTCCCTTAGTTAACTGGAATTGCTTTGAAAGGGCTTTCTGTTCTCCAGTCTCTTGTCAATTTGAATGCCAGGAAATGAGCCCCCTTTGTGAGATTAATTAATAGCAGGAGCTGATCGGCCCAAGCCCAATCACCACGCAACAGAGCTGTAATTGCTACTTTGTGGAAAGGAAAGAAAAAGTTTTGGTTGCAGTTTAAGAAGAGGGTTTAAGGAAAGTTCTTTGAACTAGAGGTCTCAGTGCACTGGATTAAGGCAAGAAGCAAGAAGGCCTTTGAAGTTTGTTAAGAGGTTTTGGAGGAGAAAAAAGTTGGGTGGCAAATGGGAGCTGGCAACATCAAAAGCACTTAGCACCACTCCTCACCTGCTTGTATTCAGAACTGGGACCAGACTGTAAGCATCATTTGCTATCAGTTTAAATTATCAGTTTGAGGTTTTGTTTTGATCTTAAACTGCAGTGTGAATATGTATAGATACATGGGGGGGGGGGGGGGTATACACCTGTACATACACAGGTATGGGAATACATACATATATTATATACATACACATACAGTGAAATGTTTATTCAC
Source organism: Chrysemys picta bellii (assembly GCF_011386835.1). Classification (NCBI taxonomy): domain Eukaryota; kingdom Metazoa; phylum Chordata; order Testudines; family Emydidae; genus Chrysemys; species Chrysemys picta. Next base: position 239,846,975 of record NC_088791.1, on the reverse strand, counting down.
ATCTGTCATTTGTCACCAGACCTAGCTACAGAAGTTTAATTATTGCTACTTTGTTAATTATTGATATTTGTGCTTAAAGTCATGCTTGAAGTCACTGATACTCATATTGCTAGTCTCACTTTCAGTTAAAGAACAGGCTTATTGTATGCAAGTATTGCTAACTGGTTCCAAACATTATATACCTTCTGGGAATAAATAAAAGGTAAAAGGGTCAAATGCAGGCAAAATACAACTTGCAGAAAGTGGGTACAACTCCCATGGAAGTCTTTGGGCCAAAGTCAGCAGTGATGTAAATGCTTGTTTAAGCTGGCCATAACGTGAGTAAAAGTGTATGTGACAAATTAATATCATTTGTACCGTTTTAGCATTTAGTGGGTGTGCAAAATGGATGTAATTTAAAAGCAGATCTTGCTCCAGCAGCACAAAGGGGCTAGAAAACTGTCCTAATGGGATATCTGACAATTATCCTGGAGTGGGGGAATTTTCAAGTGGCTCAGAGCCAGCATAGCCAGTTCTACTCCATCTGTACCTGACCATCATAGGGATTTGGCAGTCCCTAGCCACTGTAAAAATATATAAGACTACTGTAAGGCAGTGGAACTTAGAGCTCTAAATTATGCTGAGGGACAATCCAGCCCACGGAAATCAAGACTGCAAAGGTGGTGAAAGCCACTTTTGTCCACCTATCATTTACACCAGTGCAAGCACTAAAATCAGTGGGCCAAATTCATGACTAATGTAACTCCAATGTGGCACCTTAGAGACTAACAAATTTATTAGAGCATAAGCTTTCGTGGGCTACTGCCCACTTCTTCGGATGCATCCGAAGTGCAGTAGCCCACGAAAGCTTATGCTCTAATAAATTTTTTAGTCTCTAAGGTGCCACAAGTACTCCTGTTCTTTTTGCAGATACAGACTAACACGACTGCTACTCTGTAACTCCAATGTGTTGATGATGACCTCAGATTGCTAGCAGAAATGACATGGGCCATGTCCATATGCTTAGAACCTAGGAGCATTCTAATTTACAACACAAATACCTAGCCACAAACATGATGATACATTACTATTTCTTCATTATGCCTACTAATTGAGGAGAATAATAGGATGAAATTCCAGGGTGCCAATAATTAGAAAAAATTACATCACTATCAACTACCTGCTTAAATACAACACACAAGATTTGTTTTCTACTGCTGGAAACTGCCTTTAAAAAAAAATTCTCAGCACGGGATAAAAATAAATTTAAAAAACAAAGCATTTATTCAAATTAATATCAATGGGCATGTTAACACTCTTACATGACTCCTCATGAATCATCTGATTCATACTTTTTTCCACCTATTCATTTTAATCCTTAACCGGCACTATTAAAAGAAGATACTAAATGAAACCTTATTGAAATAGCAAGAGTAAAATGACATTTTAGCTGCAAGACTTTTGGTGGGATAGTAAAAAAGTTAGAAAGGGCAAGTCAGCTAGAGAAGATGGACAAGATGCTCTAGCTCAGGGATCTCAAACTCAAATGACCACGAGGGCCACATGAGGACTCGTACATTGGCCGGAGGGCCACATCACTGATACCCTCCAGCCCTGCCCCCATGCCACCCCTTCCATGAGGCCACATCCCTGCCCTGCCTCTTCCCACCCCTTCCCTGCCCCCATCCCAACCCCTTCCCCAAAGTCCCTGCCCCAACTCCGCCCACTCCCTGCCCTTATTCCAACCCCTTCCCCAAATCTCCACCCCTGCCCCACCTCTTATCCACCTCCTCCCCTGTGCGCGCGGCTCCCCACTCCTCCCCCCTCCGTCCTTGAAAGCGCTAAGAGCTGACAAACAGCTGTTTGTCAGCGGGAAGCGCCTGGAGGTAGGCAGAGAAGCGGGGATGCGGCGCGCTGGGCGGGTAGCAGGTGAGGGGAGCTTGGCGGCCGCAGGAAATAACTTGGGGGGTGCGGGGAGCTTGGTGGGCCACGTGTTTGAAACCCCTGCTTTAGCTGGTCTTTTCCATTAGTATCTGTAGAGATCAGGGCCTGCTCTAGGCACCAGCAAAACAAGCTGGTGCTTGGGGCGGCACATTTTTAGGGGCGGCATGGCCGGCGCCAGAATGCCGCCCCTAAAAATGTGCCCCGGCCGCCCTAGCTCACCTCCGCTGCTGCTGCCACGGCGCGCGAATCAGCTGTTTCGCGCGCCGCGGCGGCTCGGGGTCTCCCCCTCCCTCCCAGGCTCTCAAACCTGGGAGGGAGGGGGAGATCCTAAGCGGCCGTTTCGCACGCCGCTGCTCCCCCTCCCTCCCAGACTTGAGAGCCTGGGAGAGAGGGAGGGAGGGAGGGAGGGAGGGGGAGAAGCGGCACCCGCGCCGCAGCCACTCGGAGTCTCCCCCTCCCTCCCAGGCTCTCAAACCTGGGAGGGGGAGGAGACTCCGAGTGGCCGAGGCGCGGGCGCCGCTTCTCCCCCTCCCTCTCTCCTAGGCTTGAGAGCCTGGGGGGAGGAGGCAGGGCTGGGGACTTGGAGAAGGGGCGGAGTTGAGGCGGGGCCGGGGGTGGGGTAATTAAAGAACGGGGGGGGGGCAAAATTGTTTTTGCTTTGGGCGGCAAAAATCCTAGAGCCGGCCCTGGTAGAGATCACAGAGACTCAGCCCACCATGGCTGGGGTGAATGCAAGACTAACTTTCTTTCCTGTTTACAGATAGACTCTTACCTCCTTGCTCTATTCCCCTAATGGTCACTCTAAATGTTCCCAGCTAACACCACAGCATCTTCCGTAGTTCTAGCCTGTTCTTTTCATTGTTTTAATGAATTATTTGGAGTGCAGAATGAGCAATATAGTCATATAAAGTACTGCAGAACAGATTGCTTATGTAGTATTTTCACTGTATAATTTTCACCAATATTTTCACTCATACCATGGAGCTCACTCCTGCCCCCATAGACACCAAGCATGTTCCGTTGAAGGACCAAATCCTGACTTCAGGGGGTCTGCTCATGCAGGGAGATCCACTTTTGATCCAATGTCTGAATGCCTCCTATTCAAAACAAGAAATTTACCTTTCTAATATTTTCATTCTGAGCTGTCTTTGACAGAAGTATTTGATTATTGATTATTGTCATGCATGTATTCTACCTGTATGGCAGCATATATTGCAGCATGTCAAGTTATTTTCATATGTATACACTAAGCAAGAAGGAGACAAATATAAAAACTGAAAGAAAATTTCAGAGTTGAGACAAAATAAGTTTAATTATGGTATGTATACTATTGTTGTGATAAAATTTACTTTAGATAGATAGATAGATAGATAAACTGTTCTTCTAATTTGGCCCATCTTTCCTCAAACAGAGGCAGAAATATTTGCGGCCAATCACTGCTAATGTTACACAGATGTTTGTTATAAGCAATTTAATGTAATAGCAAGCTTAGAGAGAAACAAATTCCCCACCTTGCACTGACTGAAAGCCTAGGACACATGTGGTTAAATATTGCAGGTCATATCATATGTAATGCTAACTTTTACTCATCTTGGGCAAAACAATGGCATAGATATCTTCTTTATTTAATCATACACATTAATTCACAAAATGTCTAAAAGATACCCAAGCCCGTCCATATATCATTGTTTTTCAATGAGATTTCTATAATTACATCTGTTAACAAATGCAGTAAATTCAATTAAAATTTAACTGACAGTGCATGAGAGCAAAGCAGGTTCTCTCTTTTTATGTCAAACACCTTATATTATGCCATGCATGTTAAGATTTACCACTCCTTAAGGCTTGCAACTGTAACATTTTAAGTGATATCTGGAGGCTTGTAATTGTATGTGCACATCAATTATGGATTGGATTCAGCATTTTCAGATAACTTCACCAATCACAAAGACAGCCCAGTGGTCTCCTGGCATTTTCAGAGCAGTTTGGTTAAAGGTGTAATACGTACAGCCTTGTTAGTTCTCAGTGATGAGGGATTCCTTTCCCTGTTGGGTTCTAGCTGAAGCACTGACCATTGCTTTTCACTAACAATTTCTGTCTGCTCCCTAGAGATGTTTTAATGAGCCCCTCCGACATGGCCAAAGGCAAGCAATATTCTCTGGGCCAGTGAAGTGAAGAGCCAAAGCTTAACCTACTAGGCAAGCAATAATTAATAAGGCATTTTTGATTCATCTCAATTCATTAACAAAGTTAAAAAAAATATTACTGCTAAGCAACACAACGTTAAGTCTGTGGCGTTGCTCACAAGTATTGAGTGAGAAGCCCATGCCAAGGCCTGTGAATATATATAAAAAATAATAATTTGTTACACAAATAAATGAATTTAGAATACTAATTTGGGGGGAAAGGCAACCGACAGATAAGTCAAAGACTGATTTTAGTGGAAAAAGATCAATCTGTTTTCTGTTTATTTTAAGGAGAGGAAATGAATACTGATTGGAAATGTATAGGCAGTTGGGCTTGTGCAGCATTTGGTTATGTTTTTGCAGAATACTCCATTTGTCTCAAATTTTCCCCAAATTTTTGGACTAAGTGCTAGTTATCCAAATTGATAGTGGGAATGTGGTATGACAGCATTACAAACTCCTTGAAATCATTGCTGTTGAACTGCACTGTGGTGTTGCACTCTGACAAATAATTTGGCAGATCTTAGCTAGTGCATTTTTTTTAGGAGGCAATTCCATTTAGTATTAATAATCACTGCTTTAGGATGGGCCAAACTTCTGTAGGGACTATTTGAAACATGCTAGTCTGAACTGATTTAGAATCCTTCCAAATTTTAATTTGCATCAATTCGGGTTCTTGAAAGGAATAACCAATTAGGAGCAGTTGGATGGGGCAAGGGTTGGTATTTTTTTTCTTCCTTCTTCCCCCAAGTCTAGGATATAAGGAAAGAAGAATAAAAGAAATATTTCCAGAAAGAAGAGTAAAAAGAAATATTAGTTAAAACGAATGCATCAAAACTGAAGCTCTTTAGAGATATGGAAAGGGCATCAATCACTTCTGTGGGCACATTAAGCTGTTACATATTATAGCCATCTCGGTTTAAGTGGTGTAAGGCTCATCTCATTTGCATTTGTTGTGTTACAATCTTGCTTCAGGCCTGTCTCCGCAGTGAATAAGGTGGCTGTGCAAGGCAGCTTGTGGCTGGCATAAAGGATATGTCAGAGTCAAGCTGCTTCACTAATCAGCTTTGCTGGGGCAGATACATGATAGTCTATGTGAAGAAATTTAGATAATAGTCTACAGCATCCACTAGAACTGTATATAGTGTATATGGGGCTTTAGTCTAACTTCTAATCCTTCATGGAAAATGTGTAAATACTGCGGTGATGTTCTAGTGACCTCTAAAGGCAGCTGGTTTGAGCTGTTATTTTGTTAAATCTCATGCTTTGAACTACACATAATGTTGATGTTCTTTAAGCCTCTTCATGGGGAATTTTTTCCAAAGGGTATGATTAATCATGTTACATTAAACCTTTCCTATTTCGTTTTTGTGTTCTCACCCCTCTCCTTCTCTCTTCTGATTCCAGGTAAGCTCCCTGCTCCTGCTCCCATTAGACTCCCCTTCTCTTATGGATTGGTCACACTTACTGACTGTGCTGGAGCCCAAGTCAGAGCTACACGCCCAAGCCAACAGCAGTCCCAACTTGCATGGCCCTCCCCTGGGGCCCAGCAGTGGTAGTCTGCAACTTGTGCTGTGGTCTCTCCCCATTCTTCCTCTAAACAACTTGGCTTTAGCATCAATTCCCCTGCCTCCAACAGGCCAGATCAGAGGCTTTATTCACAGAGACTAAAAGTACCTTGCCACAGGTCAGCAAGCATGGTGTCGCTTCGAGTTGAATTTGACTACACTGCCAGGCTGGCTAAAAAGTAAGTTTTTAAAGACATTGCTTTTCTGTTTCAGCGTTTTTGTTTGTTTCTTTCTTTGTCTGTTTTAAACAACATCAACCAAAAGTTGGGATTCCAAAATCAACCTCCCCCCACATCCATCGTCTCTATGCAGTACAACACTTTCCCCCTCATATCATTGCCCTTTGCTCAGCTGGCGGGTACACTACACCATTTTTATTGAGTGCCAACTTGTAAAGGTGGCTAGGTCAGAGCCAGGATCCTTCTACTTATTAGATGAAAGCTCCAGTCATGAGCCTCTGCTGTTTGTTCATATCATGCATACAGCAGTTTGGTTTGTATGTATGAAACTCGCTGTGCTTTCATTTGCCCTTAATCATCATTAAACAATTAGGTAGGACATTATTGGTACACTGGCATAATGGTAAGAAAAATTAAACCTCTGAGGGTAACAAAAAGCAACAGAGTATTTTGCATGCAGGTGATTCTTAGGAATAATAGAACAAGAATGTCTTTTTCTTAGTTCTCTATTGAGGATGAGAGGAGTGTTTTAAAAAATGGCACCATGAAAGACCGATAAAGTTGAATAGTTGGGAGATAATAACTCTAATGGTAAAGGTCCCTGCATACGTATACCACCCTGCCTCTGGCAGTAATCCTGGCTTTGGGGATCTGAAATTTCCTAAAGATGTATTAGTGTCTTATACACATGTGCTCTTGTGCACTCATAATCCTTTTCACTAGCTTCTTAGCTGCATGCTTTGTATTTAAATTTTCCTTCTGACCAAGTAAATCCCTTTGGATGAAGTGACAGGAGCTTTTCAGCACCCATAGCTGGGTGACAGCTGGTGCAGAGACTCTGAAAGACTGCAAAGTGTTCCTTACTAGCTTTCTTCAGGACCGGTGTCAGCCACCAGCTGAGCGATTTGTTAGTTCCCCCTTTGGGCATCAGTCAGCTGAAGAGACTCACATTAAATGCTAGAGTAATACAATAGATATTAATATAAAAACAATATCTTTGCTTCTGGCTTAGCTGTGCTTTTAATTAGATACTTATTTATTACATATGAACATGGTACATTTTCATTACATTCAGTGTAACTCTTTATTAATACTGTAGGAAGTATAGTCTGGTTTCAGAAACACACGGTTAAAACTTTGGTTTGAAAAGAAGTAATTGTCAGCAGCCTTTCAAAGAGCAGTGCAGTGGTTAAAGTAGTTTAGTTACAGATCACAGAACAAAATGTTTGTATTTTTTCCCCTCAAGTAAAGTTTCCCTGCAATGTCCAATACATAATATAGTCTGTTATTTATAGCTAAATTTGAAGGTTTGCTTCTCAGGGGTTCTGGCAAGTTTTTGCTATTAGAATTAGAAATAAGAAGCAATGTAATCAGGTTGTTAAAGGTAAAGCAATCCAAAAATGGAACTATTTTAGAGCCAAGCTGTTAGCTAGACATAACCTTTCAGAATGTTTAGATGTTTCCTGCAGAGATTTTTTGAGAGGGTGCAGATGAATGGAAAAAAATGCTGTGCTGTATCCTCAGAACTGAAAACAAGGAGTCATTCAAAATAAGCCCATTTTAAAACACAGTTGATTACATTTTTAAAAAGTACTTAAATTTTTGTCGTTCTCTAACGCTATAGTATTGCAGCACAGAGCCAAATAAAACTCTCACTAATTTTGAGTTAAAGTTTGCCTGAGCAAGGACTGTAGGGGCTGGCCTAAGATTTATGAGAGCAGCTTTATACAGAAATTACAGTTCACATTAAAATATTTTATTAGAGACCCACATACTTACACACACATATGTTTATGAAAATATCTTAAATATAAAGGGTAATCCAGCCTGTGATAACAGAAGTTTAGAACTCCTTTGCTTTTATTTCTTTTTTGCAGAAATATTTTGGTAATTAAAACTCTCTTCCCCGATAAGGGACATTTAGGGATGTGTGTGTATGTGTGTCTGTGATTGTTTTGTTTTGCAGGGAATAAATCAGAATTCCAAAAAGAACTGCTCCTCACTAAAATGATCTGAACCCTTATTGCTTCTAAAGTCAAATATCTGAATTGAAAACTGAAATATTAGAAGATGTTCCTGGATCTAATTCTGTTCCTGACTTCAATGGGAGCAGGTTTGGGCATTCTGTGCCTATTAACAGCAAGTTTGAAAATGTTTTCTTATGCATGATGGTTTTCCAAAATATGGTAATAGTTTCAATAGTATACATTTCCATCAACTTTTATTTGAATTTAAATAGACCTTTTAATTTGTCTGTTTTTAAAACACATTAAACTGTTATTTTGACCTTTTAATTACACAGGTATCACCTAGGATAATTGAACAATATTGTGTGTTAGATGGAAAGAATAAAGCAATATATTAATTTTGCAAGGTGATTTCTATTTATGAGTGCTTTAGGGTCATGGAGGTGAGGAAAATGAATAAATAAATAAACCCAAAGGAATTCTTGTCATGTTGCTGTTTCTTTTACTTTTGAAACTTAGTCAAACTAATTTTCAAAATAAAAATAGGGGTTTATACTTTTAAAAATTATTCAAACGTTACATGCACACAAGAGAAAACCATGATTCAATCTCAGTAGGGAGGTGGCATTACTTTTCAAAACCAAAGAGAGACATTTCTTTTCAGTTTTTAAAACTCCTGTCCTATCTCAATCTATCCTTGCTATTCATTCTTACATCTGGATTTTGACCTATTCTTTTGCATGCATTTTTTTCTTCCAAATAAACTTCTATTGAGCAAGAAAATAAGCACTTACTAAAATTTCAAATTAAGCAGATCCATGAATGACTTTCTGATGGGTCTGATCCTGCTGCCACAGAAGTCAGTGGGAGTTTTAGCCACTGATTTCAAGAGAAACATTACAGGGCCCTATATTTGTAATACTTGTGTACTAGTTATAGATGTGAATAAGCAGAGCTGAAAGCCTTCTTGGAAGTGGTGTAATTCAATAAATCTGCTAATAATAAAAATGTAATTTAGAAGATTTTGGTTTGAACTTGGAGCATTTCAATTAGGTCTTGAACTCAAGCACTTCTTCAGCATTTTTCCCTTATGAATTATTAATATGGGGCTTGTAATGGGCTCACCAGTGACTCCTGAATCCTTATTAGTAAAACATGATCATTTTATCATAATACTATACTGAAGAATTCAAGAGATGTATATTAAGAATAATGCCTATGTTTCTACATTGTGTTTATACATACATAAATATGTGTATATATATATATATATATATATTTTGCTGTATATATGTGTATAGATAGATAGATAGATAGATAGATAGATAGATACATGCATACACACACAATTCCAGATAATATGGTATTCTGCATTCATTCTCTCTATATATAGACAGAATTTCCAGTTTGAATCTAAAGATCCCAAATTTTGCATTTTTATTCCTTTTATTCCTTTTCTTTAGAAACTTTTCTCTGGTTATTTCAAATATTTTTTATAAGTTGTTCTTTTTAGATGTATGAAACATTGTTTGGTCAATTTTTTTAAAACAAATTTCTAGCTTGGGAAAAAAAAAATAGGGCATACCTGTATGTTTGGTGTCTGTTTACATTTTCTGTAATGTAGTCATTAAGCACACAACGTAGACTTAAAGGATGTCAAAACTGACAGCCACACTATGATTGATGATGCTGTGCTAGACTAATTCTTACCAGGTGTGGTGTGATGTGAATTCAAATGTAGCTCAGAGTTCTTATTTGTATTAGTAAAGTTATGCTTTGTCAAAGTTCTGTGACTTCTTAACCTATTAAATCCCATCTTCTTAATCCCAGCTTTTCTTTCCCTTATTTTTGTATACATTTTTCTTCCCCTCCCCCCAGAAGACAGTACTCATGTCTTGAGCTCTCTTCTCTCTTTGTGATTTCTTAAGATATCAGTTTGTACAAATGCACAAGTTGGAAAATACCGAGTCTGTTGGGGTTATGTTAACTAAGTCTAAAATTTTACAGAGAGGCTTCCTAAGTGACTTGACCTGGGGTAGACTAGGTTCTGTAGTGTGAAATTCACTTAATCAGCACAAAGCATGAGCAGCAGAGCTTTATGAGTGTGACGTGTATAATCTATCCCTCCCAAACCCAAGATTGGGCTGCAGCCCCCACCTCTCAGCTCCCACATATCACCACCATCACTGCTTCCTATCTGTTACTAGTATGGTGTGGGAGGGTAACTGGATTCTCTTAAAAGCCAATGGGGGCTGCTAGGTGCTCAGCACTTTTGAAAATCAGGCAAGTGCCTAAATATGGCTTTACGAGCCCACTGTTAGGTTTTCATTTTTGAAAATCTTGGCCTCAGTGAATAATTTTCATCCTATGGACTGTCTGTGAATTGTTGGCCTTGACTATTTGGTAGTTGATATTTGTCTTGTGTGATAGGTTGCTGTAGACACATGGTTTTGTTTCTGTTTCCTGATTGGATGACTGAAACTTTTTGAAAAAAGGAAATTAACACAGATCATGAACTTCCAATATGAATTTTGAGGTGCATAAACCTTCCGATCTGGCAGTCAATCAGAGAATCACAAATAATGAGCAATATGACCCCATGAATCATAGCAGACCAAACCACAATTTGCACTTTAATTTGTAAAAGTATTCATTCATCTTTTTTCCCCGTTATTTGACAAGGTCTAATTTTAAATTAGTCCTTTCTCATGCAAATTCCCATTGATTTAAATGGGATTTTGCCTGAGTAAAGACTAAGTAAAGATTTCATGATGTGACCCTTGGGGGCAAACCTAGACCACTCTTTTATGGATACAGACAACCCAGAGCAGAATTAGGGCAGTTCTATCACACATGGGGGGGATGGATAATGGAGGCCAGCAAAGAAGGCACTGCTCTGCATGGGTGCCCTCTGAAGCAGAGCAACGGGGCAGAAGGGGATAATGTGGGGAACCATAGAATCATAGAATATTAGGGTTGGAAGAGACCTCAGGAGGTCATCTAGTCCAATCCCCTGCTCATAGACTGGATTATCCTGGCACCCCTCTGTAAGAGGCACATAAGGTACGTAGTTAGGCTGAAGTAACTTCCACAGAGCTTTTCTGCAGGCACGCTATAGCCCTGGAGGCAGCTCACTTTCTAGCTCCCTCACACCAGAGCAGGTATATACCTCAGGCCATGGTGGTCTGGGTTTTGGCCATAGTACGTAAATAATTTGGTTCCCACTTGTGCTATTATCCTTCTTTTTGGGGTAACTCCATTAATATTGCAAAGAACATGTCCAGACTACAAGGACATGGAGCTGGATACCAACCAGGATAAACACTGCTGCCCGCTTATATTTAGATGCCTGGAGAAATTGGATACTTGGTATCTAAAATCTGTTAGCCCAATTGTTTCCCATTAGCTTCAACTGGGCAATATTTTGCACCACAGAAAAGAAAGGAAATTTAGTTTGGATTTTTGCATTTACACACGCATGTCCACTTCTGTGGACCTTTCCCTATGCCAGTTCCTCCTGCTGAAAGATACCTATGCACATACATACGGTGGAGGGATAGCGGTAGGGTGGTGGGTGGGATTGTGCTAGTAACAATAAGAGGTAAAAATTCATCTAAACTGAAACCTATTATCTCTAATTGGGGATGCAGTCTGTACTCACAAAATATCTGCCCACATTTTTGCATCCTAGAACTAAATTTTGGGTGCCAGTCTCACTATTTTCAGCTCTAAATACATTTTTTGTGTTAGTGAAAAAGGGAGCTCACGCTTCTTCTGAAAACATTGTTCTTTGTAAATACAGCTTTGTTTCTTTTTGAACTATATAAGGTGTGGATTTATGGTTCCACAGAGGCAAGTTAATGCCTTGCCTTATTCTGCAAAACAAGAAAACCCATCTCAAGAAATTGTCAGGCGCAATATGTCTTCAAGACACATGCACAGAAGACCCATTTACAGGGTGGGTATTCAAACTTGCCAATTGCTTGGGATAGCTAAATGAGATTTGCAGTTAGCTAATCTCAGTATTTACAGCATTCAAGCTACTTCCTACAGAAAATACAAGGGATCCAAGGGAATACTGAATCTAGTGAGCAAAGTGTAGATATTTAAATGAGGTAAAATTGGCAATTTTTTCAGCAGCATCATTGTAGAAGCCTAAGGTGAATATCCTAACTTTCTCAAAGCACCCCTCTTTCTCTAGCCCAGCCCCCACGTCCACCATTCAAAATGCAGTGCCCCTCTCTCTAACCCCCACTTATTCAGTGGCGAAGAGGGTTTGTTTGGATTTGCAGTTCATTACTGGCAGGGGGAGGAGCGCTGACACCCTTGGGGGGAGGAATAGCTCAGTGGTTTGAGCATTGGCTTATTAAACCTAGGATTATGAGTTCAGCTCTTGACAGGGGCCACTTAGGGATCTGGGGCAAAATCAGTACTTGGTGCTGCTAGTGAAGGCAGGGAGCTGGACTTGATGACCTTTCAGGGTCCCTTCCAGTTCTAGGAGATAGAATGTCTCCATATGTTATGTTATATTATACCCTTCCTCCCCCATCCTTTGCAGACTTGTGCTTGGGTGGAACTTGGGCAAAGCTCATTTTCCCCCCAATATCTGATTGATCCTTTCATGGACTGCCTGCAGGGGCACAGGGCAGTGCTTCTGGAAAAAAATCAGGCCACCATCTCTTACTCATTTTACCCAACTGTCAGATGTGGATGATAATACTTCATCACAACAGAGAAGTATTGTGAGGTTTAGTTGACTAACATCTGTAAATTCTTTAGAAAGATTTCAGGGAAAGTTGCTATATAGTGCAATGTTGTGATGATTATTATTTAGATTAAAACTTAGGGATCTGAATTACGTGGCTGGTATCTTGCAGTGTGTACTCCTCTCCTCTTGAACTCAGGGTAACTGCAATGCTTTTATTAATCCTTCATCTTGCTTATCAAATAAAGGTGGCACATTTTTGTTTGCTCCACAGTCATACAGGAAGGAAAAGAAAGAGAAAGAAGAGCAGGGAAGCACAAGGAGACCCCGACTCTCAGTTGTAAGAGGAACACATGGCCAAGAGTGGCAGAAGTGAAACAAAGGTTGAATACGTGTTGGCAAGAAGGACATGAGTGGAATACAGCAGGCAGCATCGAGGAGGAATTAGCTCTGACCTTAATATGCTGTTGAACAAAGCACAATGTGAGGGCTTCTGAGGCCATTATGGATCTAACATGCTAACATCAAAGCATATTAAGAGTTTTATTAAGAGACCCTTATGTATCATTTTATCACAGTAGAGTTACACAGTCAGTGCTGTGCAGGGAGAATTAGTGAGGCAATTCTCATTAAGGGCCCAAACCTCATTGACTTCAGGGGGAGTTTTGCCTTCTTAAGCACTGAAGGATCAGGCTCTAAGGTTGGATAAGCCAAGCTCTAACCTATCCTTCTTAGGATAGCTTAGGGTATCAGCTACTGCTCATGCAGAGGAGTCTCACAAGGCATTTTAATCTTAAGAGGAAACATTTCATTGCAATGCACAGTGACTGACATTCTTCTCAAAAAGTTTATTACATCTCTTTTTCCCTGATTAAAAATATCAAGACATGCACATTCATACACAGGCATTCAATACAGGAGGTCTGGAGTCCACATTCAGTTCAGGCTGGAGGAGATCTGGTACCTTCCAGCCCTTGAAAAATTCATCCAATTCTAATAATAGTCACAATTTACAGTTAATTATCAAGAGAAGTTACTCTGTTTTTTGGGGTGGGTGGGTGGGGAGAGGCAGTGGAGATTTCTAAGATATTCAAGTATTGTCTGCCAAATAGCTGCAAAGGATTGTGAGCAATGCGAGTTAGGCCGTGTGGCTTTAATTATATTTACAGGTCTGGGATCAAATTATGGCATTTAGCTACTGATCTGAGCAAGGAGTGAGATGGGGCCACACTGACTCATGGGAAATCTGGATAGGGACTGCACCCCAAGGAGGCACAGTTCTTCCCGTGCAGCCTAATAGGAGGCGTCACCCATCCTTTAGACTGTGCCAGTTGCAACACAGTCCTGCCACCTCCACACCACTCCAGCAATGCACCGAAGGAATGGTCCATGTGCTACCCCAAGAGCAGGTTTTCCAATTGCCCCAGGCTCTTTTGTGGGTCCCGTGGAGGTGGGGCGATTCACTGAACACTCCCCACCTATGTAAGTGCTGAGGTCCAATGGTTAGTGATCTAGCCTGGCACTGGGGAGACTTGGGTTCCATTCCTCACTTCACCATCAACTTGCCTTGTGACCTTGGGTAGGTCGGAGTCTCTCTGCCTCAGTTCCCCATCTGTACAAAGGGAATAACAGCACTTCCCTACCTCACAGAGGTACTATGAGGGTAAATATATTAAAAACAGTGAAGGGGTTCAGGTATTTTGTTAATGGGACCATAGAAGTACCTAAGATAGATAGATGGCACAATTCGTCCCTTAATATAAAACTGTTGTGTGATAATAATAATAATAATAATAAATATAATTGCTGTAATAGAATATGGCTATTGACGTCCCTGGGAATATATGCTACATGTAATAGGAAAGTAAATTCCATGCTGTTCTCAAGACTGGATCTTTATTTGTGATGGGTGAACCTCAAGAGGTTCAGAGGTTTGGCTAACAGTCACCTCTTCACCTCAGAATCTGGATGCTTCTCTGAATTTAACCAAAACTTCTTGGGCCTGATAGTTTTGAAGGGTAAATTTAATACATAAGCACACAACATCACTCTAACAAAGTTAAGATTTGTCATTTTAATGATTTCTCTCTCTCTCTCTCTCTTTCACTTTCACACACACACACACACACACACACACACACACACACACGATAGTAAATTAATCCTTCCACAGGAAGTCGGGTTATAACTGTAGCCCATGCTGGGCAGAGTACTGCTAAGAGCTGTGGGCTTTCCCACTCCTCCTGGTGGCACTGTGGCTCCTTTCCCAGTGACCACATTTCCATCAAAAATAAAAAAGCCTCTCAGAACCAATATGATCATGCAGCAAGATGGCCATAGGATTAGTCATAAGCTGTTTATGAGGCAACCAATATGCCTGAGGAACTTATTTAACCCAAGTGTTAATTTTACTAAGTAACTGTGCACTGCTATAGGGGAAAAGCAGCGCGTACTTGCCTCTTTTGATACATGAGTTAAATTGTTCCATATCATTATTACAGTCACTGCCATTTATAGTCAGAATGTCTAGCAGCCTGTTGATGGAGGGCAATTAGTGCTGCAGAACAAATACTAGTAGCTGGGACACTACTGACTCAGTGGGACTGTAACTGGACAAGGAGGAAATGACCTATGAAGAACATTAGTACCTCAGCTTATTCAGTGCAGACCACAGACCACCTTTTCTGGCCTACACTGTCAGCCAACTGGTAGCTCCAGAGCCAAAAGGCATACAAAGTAACTGCTCTATTGTCCTTTTTTGCCCTATGGTTACCAGATCCTTGGGAAAAAAGCTACACTGGTATTTGCTGAGCTTTCCTTTCTATTGTCTTATTTTCCCCATATATATATGGATGAAGAACAATGTCCTGCTTATGTACTGAACAAATAGAATCATAGAATCTTAGGGTTGGAAGAGACCTCAGGAGGTCATCTAGTCCAACCCTCTGCTCAAAGTTGGATCAACCCCAACTAAATCATCCCAGCCAGGGCTTTGTCAATCTGGGCCTTAAAAACCTCTAAGGATGGAGATTCCACCACCTCCCTAGGTAACTCATTGCAGTGCTTCACCTCCCTCCTAGTGAAACAGTTTTTCCTAATATACAACCTAGACCTCTCCCACTGCAATTTGAGACCATTGCTTCTTGTTCTGTCATCTGCCACCACTAAGAACAGCCTAGCTCCATCCTCTTTGGAACCCCCCTTCAGGTAGTTGAAATCTGCTATCAAATCCCCCCTCACTTTTTTCTTCTGCAGACTAAATAAGCCCAGTTCCCTCAGCCTCGCCTCATAAGTCATGTGCTCCAGCCCCCTAATCATTTTTGTTGCCCTCTGCTGGACTCTCTCCAATTTGTCGACATCCTTTCTGTAGTGGGGGGCTGAAAACTGGATGCAATACCCCAGATGTGGCCTCACCAGTGCCGAATAGAAAGGAATAATCACTTCCCTTAATCTGCTGGCAATGTTCCTACTATTGCAGCCCAATATGCCGTTAGCCTTCGTGGCAGCAAGGGCACACTGCTGACTCATATCCAGCTTCTCATCCACTGTAATCCCTGGGTCCTTTTCTGCAGAACTGCTGCTTAGCCAGTCGGTCCCCAGCATGTATCAGTGCATGGGATTCTTCTGTCCTAAGTGCAGGACTCTGCACTTGTCCTTGTTGAACCTCATCAGATTTCTTTTGGCTCAATCCTCCAATTTGTCTAGGTCACTCTGGATCCTATCTCTATCCCTCCAGCGTATCTACCTCTCCGTGCAGCTAGTGTCATCTGCGAACTTGCTGAGGGTGTGATCCATCCCATCATCCAGATCATTAATGAAGATTTTGAACAAAACCATCCCCAGGACTGACCCCTGGGCACTCCGCTGGATACTGGCTGCCAACTAGACATCGAGCCATTGATCACTACTTCTTGAGTCCGACGTTCTAGCCAGCTTTCTATCCACCTTATAGTCCATTCATCCAATCCATACTTTTTTAACTTACTGGCAAGAATACTGTTGGAGACTGTATCAAAAGCTTAGCTAAAGTCAAGGTATATCATGTCCACCACTTTCCCCATATCCACAGAGGCAGTTACCTCATCATAGAAGGCAATCAGGTTGATCAGGCATGACTTGCCCTCAGTGAATCCATATTGACTGTTCCTGATCCCCTTCCTCTCCTCCAAGTGCTTCAAAATGGATTCCTTGAGGGCCTGCTCCATGATCTTTCCAGGGACTGAGGTGCGGCTGACCAGTCTGTAGTTTTCTGGATTCTCTTTCTTCCCTTTTTAAAAGATGGGCATTTACCTTTTTCCAATCATCCAGGACCTCCCCCGATCACCACAAATTTTCAAAGATAATGGCCAATGGCTCTGCAATCACGTCAGCCAACTCCCCGAGCACCCTTAGATGCATTAGATCTGGACCCATGGACTTGTGCATGTCCAGCTTTTCTAAATAGTCCTTAACCTATTCTTTCACCACCATACTTGATGGACTCATTTCTACTTTCTTGTAGATTATGTTTACTCCTGGAACAGGTAGAGGTTTTTTTTTTTCCTGGTTTGTGAACCTTTCATGTACTACTAAAATGGAATATTTTCATCATGCTATATTTAGGTAATAGTTTCACCTCATGTAGCAGTCATTGGACTTTCAGGATAAAGATTTCAAAATGTGGTCCCCAAATGGTGCCAACAAAATTTGTGTGCACTCCCATTTCACATGTACAGCCTTCATTTGGATATGGAAAAAAACAGGCAATTGCAAACATAAATATCTATTTGCTCATGTAATAACCTGTTTTGCAAATGCTCGTGCATGCAGTATCAACTTCTGGAAATTTTGAGCTTATCATCTATGTCCCACCACCCAGGGTTGAAGCCAAAGTCTGAGCAACTTAGCTTAACAGGGCCTCCTGTAGTATAGGGCCCTGGGCAACTGCCCTGCTTGCTATCTCCTAACATGGGTCCTGCCTTTTATATGCAGAAAAACAGTTGTTGTGGCACAGTTGGGCCATGGAGTTTGTACAGCATTATGGGGGGGCTCAGAAAGAAAAAGGTTGAGAACCCCTGCTCTAGGTGAACTTCCCCTGGATCCTGGGAAGCTACGAGAGGAAGAAAAAAATCAGATGCAAAACTACAAAATGGGAAATAACTGGCTAGGCAGTGGTAGTCAGGAAAGGATCTGGGGGTTCTAGTGGATCACAAATTGAATATGAGCCAAAAAAAGGCTAATATCATTCAGGGATGTATTAACAGGAGTCTCATATATGAGACAGGGGGGTAATTGTACCTCTCTACTCAGAAGTGGTAAGGCCTTGCCACTGGAATAGTGTGTCCTTCTTTGGGTGCCACATTTTAAGAAATAGGTGGACAAACTGGAGAGACTCCAGAGGAGAGCAATAAAAATGATAACATGTTTAGGAAACCAGATCTGTGAGGAAAGGTTAAAAGAACTGGACATGTTTAGTCTTGAGGAGAGAAGACTAACGTGGGACTGATAACTGTCTTCAAATGTATTATGGGCTGTTTTAAAGAGGATGGTGATCAATTTTACTCCATGTCCACTGAAGGTAATGTGAGAGGTGATGGTCTTAATTGCAGCAAAGGAGAATTAGGTTAGGTATTAGGAAAATCTTTCTAACTATAAGGGTAGTTATGCTCTGGAATAGGCTTTGAAGGGAGGTTGTGGCATCCTCCTTATTCAAGGTATTGAAGAACAAGTTGGACAAAAACCGGTCACTTGGTCCTGCCTCGTTACAAGGGGCTGGACTTGATGACTTCTCAAGGTCCCTCCCAGGCCTACATTTCTATGATTCTATGAAAATGCCTTTTGATGTTCCTGCTGAGAAGGCATAGTTCTGCACTGACCTCACCACAGGTCAGAATTAAATTGTCATAATCTGTGTGGGTTTTGAAAAAACAATATCTGACCAAGCACTAGGCCATGCAGTGTGCACTTATTTTCCAGGATGAACAGCTTCTCTGCACTCCATACTATACTATATTCCAGGTGCAAGTCTGAGGGCTTAAACCTTGGTAAACATATCTGTTTATATTTATTTTTCAAATAAACCATATCAAGCAATGACAAACAAACTGTAAGTGATAAGTAAGTCAACAGCTCATAGTATCTCCCTGAACCACAAATATTAAGAAAGAAATAATTTCATGGAACGTTATTTGAAGAAATGATCAATGTTTTCAATTCTAATTTCAGCTTCTGATGGTATGATTCAAACATTAACATGCCAGCTGCTTTTGAATGTTCCAAGTGGTGTTTCTTGGAGCATTGTGAGCAGGTGGCATTCCCACCCTGCTCCAAATAATGTTTACATATACTGTGTAGAAGGGCTGGTCTATCCACAAATATACACTTAAATAACTAAATTGGTTTTAATTCACTCATTTTGTTATTTTGGCAAAAATCTGTATGTGCCTCCTCCCATTTTTTCCCAAATGCAATGTACAGTAATTAGATAGTATCCCTTTAAATAATTTATAAGTGCCTCCCATGCTATCTTCTATTGCGGAAGCCACCAGAACCTCACAAAGCAGCAGTTTATATATGTAGCTAGGTTTAGAATGTTTATATATAGTTGTTAAACATGGTTATTTAGAACCCAACTGTGTCAATCTCAATGTGGTTTCTTCAGATTCTTATTGTTGGTTAGAGTGCAAAAACACAACATGGATTAAGAGTGCGGTATTTTGATTTAGCTTGTCTTTTTTTTTTTAACCAATTTACCAATTGATATAGTGCACTCTTCATCTGAAAGAAGAGCATCCACCACCGAGACTTGCACCAGAAAACAACATTGGTAAAAAGGAAAATAGCGGGGGGGAAGGAATCATGATTTCCAAGAATATCTCAATAAAGCTAAGCCAGTGTGAACCTGAATATAACCATTCAAAATCCAAAATAAAAATAAATTCAAATCCTCAGAGGAGACATTTGGATAATTTAGTAGAAATACAAAGATCCTTTATCCTGTTTTGTTTCTAGGTGAGGTCCTACAAGACAGTTTCTTTCCTACAAGAAATAAGATGGTAGAAATTTGCTTTCAGAAAGGAAAGCAAGATGATTAGTTAGATGAAGGCTAGGAAAAATAGAAAGTAAGTGTGTGTGTGTGTGTTGGGAAAAACAATATATTTATTCCCAACAAATAAACAGAACATCTTTTTTATTAAGAATCAAAGGTAATTTATTTTTATACGTCTGAGCACAATGCCACATTATTTTTTACATTGGGAGCTGATGCCTTCTGCAACTGGAGACTCACAGATGCTAAGTTGTACTGACTAGAGATGACCAGAAAATCTCAAACTTCTTTCTGTTGAAAAACAAATATTTTCCTAGATCTAGGTATAGAGAGGTCCAGAGCATCTTCTCTACAGTCAGTTTAGGAGAGATAGAGCATTTGCCCATTGCAGCATTTAAGCAACCTCTTTAAATTTCCAAAGGTTTGGGTTATTCCCAGCTCCTTCCTAAAACTGGGGATGTATTATATTAAAACAATTAGATGATCATGATTGTCCCTTTTGGCCTTAAAGTCTTTGAGTCTATGAATTTTACATAAATATGAGTGAATTTAGCACTCACAAAAATGAAGTGATAATGGCCGAATTAAGCCAGGGATAGTGTAGGGAAACTTCCCCACACATCTCTGCCAATGAAGCTTCATCCCAACATACAATAACATCTGAGCTATTCAAGCTCTGGATGTTTCCTGAGCAGAGACTGCTCATGACTGCTGATATAAATAAATGGCTCCACGAACAAGGCCACCTAATGACCTTGTGCTAAATTTAAATTAAGAACTCCAGAATCTAGTATATTGATCCACTGTGTTACGGCAGCCCCCTCGCCCCCACATTCATGGTTAATGATGGATGCACAATGTTGGAAATAGTTTTACACACCTGAAACAGAACAATTTCTAGCTTTCCATTCAAGCAGTCATTGAAAATGTTCAAAGCATTATCAAAAGAGCAAATATTCTTTGTTGCTGATGCACACAATTTTTGTGCAGTGACCTTTTTTGTCCATATCTCATGCCCCCTTGACCTTATCAGAACCCTGCCTCTAGCTCTCTGTGAATGAGGAAACATTAGTAGAAATTTAGTGACAATGAAGAGAAATGCTGTTCTTTTTGTCATCAGCCAAATGATGTTCAATACCTTTATCCATGAGCTGGAAGAAAATATAAAATCATTGCTGGTGAAATTAGCAGAGGACATAAACATTGGGGGAGCAACAAATAGCAGCAGGAAAAGATCATGTATACTGACAGACCTGCATCACTTGGTAAGGTGGGTCCATTTACATATGATATGTTTTAATGCAGTCAAAGGCAAGCTCATACATTTAGGAACAAGGAATATAGTTCACACTTATAACATTAAGGACTGTATCCTGGAAAACAGTGACCAAATGGTTTGAGGTCTGGAAAACATGTCTTGCAGTGAGAGACTAAATAAGTTCAATCTATTTAGTTTATCCAAAAGAAAGTTAAGAGGTTACTTGTTCACGGTCTACAAGTATCTACATGGGGAAGAGATTTCTGATAGGACAAGGCTCATTAGTCTAGCAGACAATAGTTAGAAGCTGAAGCTAGACAAATTCCCACTAGACATAAGGAGCAAATTTTTAACAGTGAGGGTAATTAGCCATTAGAACACCTTACGAGGGGATGTGGTGGATTCTCCATTATTTGAAGTCTTGAAATCAGCCTGGATATCTCCTTGGTCTTAATGCAGAAAGTATTGAGTGAGGTTTTTTGATGCAGAAGATCAGATCATAATAGTCCTGTCTGGCTTTAAAATCTATGACTATATTACACTGAGGCCAAATCTAGAAGCGAGCACTTGCTCCAATCATAATGCTTTAATTTAAATTCACAGTTGAAAATTGAGGGTTAATGCTATTGTGGGGATGGAGTTAATTTCAGTTTAACTTTCTAGAAACTATGTGTCTACATCTTGTATTTGGTGACATATAATTTGATTGTGTAACTCATTTACAGATGTAATGGTATTTCTGTGAATTTATACTGTGGGACCTTTGCAGCATACACTCTCCAATTTTACTTTATCTTTCTGTGTCGTTATATTTTACCTATGATCTCTCCTAAATTTCTATGCTAAATTAATTGCCCTGGAAGAGTAAAAACTCTTTGGACTGTGATTTTTATTTAGGAAAGGAGTAGATTATCAACATTAATGCTAGACCATTATTACTTTTATGATTAATTACTATCAGGTTTTAAAAACTTTATCAGACACCTATTAATCCAAAGCACTAAACATACTTGCCAGAGGCCAACACTAAAGATTGGACAGAGAATCAATGAAATGAGAGGTTCACCGGACCCAGGGCAAAGGCCTGGTTAGAAATCAGTGGAAGTTAGGAACCCAGTTGCCAGGACTAAGAACTTTCTCAGGCAATGTCTTAACCACAAAGTTTGGGCGACATCAATTATGTCATTTTATAGTCACCAACTTTTGTATGTCGCTCAGGCATGTGCATACTTGGCTGCTTGCATCGGTGCTGTACATCCTCATCATGAGTGGTTGGGTCAATAGGAAATGCAGTGGTCCATGGGTGCCCCATGCTATCACCAGGAGCACTATTTTGTGGGACATTTTCACAGTGATTTGTGGGATACTAGTGATTAGCCCAGAGATTTCTGGGAACTGGGGTCAAATTCCCACTATCCCACCTGTGCCAATTATAACGCTTATTTTGTTTAGGAATTTTTGTACCCTCTTTAACATTCCCATAGTCTCATGTGCCATTTTTGGGGAGTAAAGAGAGCAGGACCAAGGAGTTTTCCATGGATTAGAAAGGTTTCTGCGTACAGGGTCTTTTGGCATTTAGTTCAGTGACATTCTGCAACATCTGTGTTAGTTGCCTGAGGAAACCCATTATGTCCTGGTGCACTTTCTGTTGTACTTCTTTGTCTCTTGCCTTTTCTCCATCAACCGCTCTCTCCCTTCCTGGTCCTTCAGCCATTCAGCCCCTCCAATCCCTGTGTTTACAGTCAGCAGGTGTAGAGGACGGGAGGATTAGAGAAGATTGGAGAGTGTATGCTGGGGGGGAGAGATAGCTCAGTGGTTTGAGCACTGGCCTGCTAAACCCAGGGTTGTGAGTTCAATCCTTGAGGGGGCCACTTGGGGATCTGGGGCAAAATAAGTACTTGGTCCTGCTAGTGAAAGCAGGGGGCTGGACTCAATGACCTTTCAAGGTCCCTTCCAGTTCTAGGAGATGGGATATCTCCATTAATAAATAAAGATACCTTCCCTGGTCGTCTTCCTTCTTCCCTGATCTGGTTAAGATCTTCAGCAGGCATGGAGAGGGCACCTCTCAAGGCCACCATGGCAGAGTCTGCTGATAACAAAAACTAGACAGATACATGGTTAGCTTTACAGCCACAGTGGAAAGGGAAAGAAATCTCAAAGCTCCTTCACATAAAGACCTTTTATCAAAATGGCTAACTACCACTTTGGCTGTGGAGCACCTATTTACATCACCCCTCTGCAGCTCAAGTGACAGTGAGTACAGACTAGAAGTGGGGAAAGGGGAAGGATCTGTTGCATGGGAGGTCAGATGCTGGGCTCCCCTGGGTATAAGTAAAGAGAAAGTGCAGTGAGTACTGCCAATATTTTCATAGACAGTGGTGATTTTGGAAGGTAGCTCACTCCTATGGGTGACAAAAGCCCAGAGAGCACAGCTGCTGCTGGCATCCTGAAGCCACCAGGCCCATATGTTGCTAGCCCATTTGCTGCAATGCTGCCAGCTATCCTCTTAGAATCACAGGACCTCGAGAGGTCATCTAGTCCAGTCCCCTGCACTCAGGGCAGGACTAAGTATTATCTAGACCATCTCTGACAGGTGTTTGTCTAACTGCTCTTAAAAATCTCCAATGATGGAGATTCCACAACCTCCCTAGGTAATTATTCCAGTGCTTAACCACCCTGACAGGAAGTTTTTCCTAATGTCCTACCTAAACTGCCCTTGCTGCACTTTAAGCTTATTGTGTCTTGTCCTATCCTCAGAGGTTAATGAGACCAATTTTTTTCCCTCCTCCTTGTACCAACCTTTTATGTACTTGAAAACTGTTATGTCCCCTCTCAGTCTTCTCCAGACTAAACAAACCCAATTTCTTCAACATCACAGAATGATATGGGAATGACTCTTATTGCAGGGGATGAAATAACCCCACCATCCCTAGCAACATTCAGGAGAGGATGGCAGAGTATCTCCATGGAAGTTTCATTGAGACTATTCAAGAGGATAAAAGGAACATCCCTGTTCAGATAAACGAAGTATTCCACATGAGGAGAACTGTGTCCTCCCGCACCTAGCTCAACAAGCAAAAGAAAGGAAAAGTGAACACCACCTCTACCTGTTCCTTCTACCTCTAGCCGAGCACAGGACAATGACCTGTGGTGGACTGTGTAATTCGGAATTACAATGTGACCGTGGACACTTTGCAAGAGCCAGGTGCAGAAACCCTGCAGGGCACAGCGAATGGGGGCCCACGCCATGCAGCAAGCCAGGAGTTCTTTGAAACTCCACCGGAGATGAGCAAGTCCCACCAGATGAGCACAGATGAGCCCGGTGATGAAGAGGAAGGGAGCTCAGATAAGTGTAGAGATTATTATTCCTTATAGGCATTGTTTGTTTCCCTTTTTGGTGACTAAATCCTGCCTTCCCTCCCTGCCCCTGTCCTCCTTCTACGGGGTCCCCATTCGCTGTGCCCTGCAGAGGTCTGCACCTGGCTCTTGCAAAGTGTGCACGGTCACACTGGGAGTGCTGGTGGGATTCTTGCCAAGTACAGTCTGCAGCTCATTGCAGAAGCAGCAGGTCTGCAGGGAGGCCCCAGGTTTGTTGTTATCTTTCCTCACTTTCTGATATGGCTGTTGAAGTTCCTTGACTTTCAGCCAGCATTACTGCTCATCCCTGTCATATCTCAGGTTTAGCACCCCTGTGCAATCTGTTCCTTAGGCTGCTCCTTAGCTGAGATTGCATAACTTCTTTTCCCCACAAGCAAGGGAGATCCAGGATTTTCTCTCTTGTTCCAGGCAGGAGCACGTCTAGGTGTAGCTCTCTGTCTGCACTGAGCATGACATGGCATGGGGCAGAGGAGGGAGCTATTACGAGAATGAAATGGGCCACTTATGTCAGCAGGAGACAAATTTAGGAGTGAGTGCATGAAACACTAAGTTGAAGTAAGTTGACTTAGGTTGACTTAACTTGTAGTGTAGACAAGGCCTCAGACTTTCCACTCCACAATCTCCTGAGTCCTGACTACTGCAGTGCCGCTCTACCCATCTCCATCCTATATTTCTTGGGTCTTCTTTCTCTGAGGTTTGCTTAAGTGCCTATCTCTTTCCTGCTTATAGCAGCAGCCAAATTAAAATGACATGGTTTTGGCTAGCTTTGCCTCTGCTTACAGAATGCTGAATAGCGGTAATGAAAACTGGCCTGAGTCTTCCTACCATCATTCTGCTGCTGCTTGCACAATCTGTGAGCTGCAGCAGAGACATTAGAGCAGTCTCCTTGCAGACTCAGAAAGACATCATTGTACTTTTGCAAAAAGCAAGAAAAGTAATTATATTTATAATATTGAAAGCTTAATTTGGGATAAATTGATGCCTTAGTTCCCACATCACCCAGGGGAAGTTTCCTACTTGTCTGCAGTGAATGGTCATGTGGAATTTTCAAGACCTGATTATTTTTACTGTGATGTTCATTTCAGTATCCGATGTAATGACATGGAACATCACCACATTCAAATAACTATGAAGAGGTTAAGCTACCCTTTACTCTGAAGCTATATTGATTAGAGAAAAGGATCTGAACAAACACAGGAGGAATTTGGCATTCCTGACTCATAACACTTGTAAAGTTCTATAAAATATAAATGGATGTGTCACCTTTTTGGTTAATTAGACATAATCTGTGACTGCCTAAAACCCTGAAAAAGAGCCTTCCCTCTTTTTTTCCCTGCTATTTGTGATGCTAAAATAGTGACTACATTTGGCTGCTTATTTAGAAGTATTAAATGTATTTCATTTGAACAACTGTCTGAAAAACACGATATCCCACGCTCCCACTTTTCCCGCTATTTGCCAATTTGTAATTACAGTATGTAAATACACAGCAGAATGGGCCTTTGGTTAATCAAATTGATTTAATTGCTGAATCCCCGCAGATGAATTTGAATGGAGTCTTCTCTTTTCTCATTTTTTGTTGGCAAAACATAGCCACACACTTGATAAAAATCCCACCAGAAAGGGGGATGGGATTTGAATACCTCTCGTAGAGGATTATTGGTGGGACACCTGTAGTCAGGTTAAAAGAACTTTAACAATTCAGTTAATTCCCTATAATTTTATACATAGGACTTATATATTATTATATACCCCAGAGATATTGAATTAATTAGACCCTTGTAGCTAATCATTGTGTATTACATGCCCATTTTCTATGGAAATGTAGCAGAGGTTTTTATTTTACTGAATTACATTATTAAAATGACAGATGCAGTAACTAAAAAGAAAAGTTACCAAGAGGTCCACAGATACACTCATTAAAATTGGATATGTTATAGACTTCAGAGGGTTCATTGGTGGTGTCACTTTTAGCACTAGACATTGGAATCGTAACATTATGCTGATCATTTTTGGTGGGTGAAGGCAGAATATGATGGACAAAGAAAGACAGGATGAAAGCCTGAAGATGGTTTTGGCAAAACATGGGTGTGTTGTTTGGAGGTGGCGGGTTGGTCCTGTACTTTTCTCTCTCACCCTCAATAGAGAGGAAGAATTGTTCAATGGCTTAGATACTAGCCTATGACCCAAGAGAACTGGGCTCAGTGCTCTGTTCTGCTACAGATTTCCTTTGTGACTGTAGGTATATTAGTGAGGCCTGAATTCACAGAAGGAGTTAGGTGCCTGAGTACTGGGTTTAGGGTTCACTACAATTCAAAAACTCCCACTCCCTACCTATGGGCACTGCTGCCTCCTTCTAGGTGTCCAGGCTCTTGCCTAAGCCCCAGACCAATCCACAAACTGAAGGAAGATAGGCATTCCTCCACCTAAGGTGTGTGTGGGCCTCAGAGGCACCTACAGGATCAGGCTGTGTGCAGGCAAGTTCACACAAAACTTGGGGGGAAGATTACTTTTAGCCTAGTGGTTGAGGAGTGGGAGTCCCCTCGTTCCAGTCCTCACTCCACCTGAGCGGGAAAAGGGATTTGAAGAGGGAACTGCCACATCTCAGCTGAGTACACTAACCACTAAACTATGGGATATTCTGATGGGAGTTGTACGCTATCTCACTCTCTCTCTCTCTGGTTCCCCCTGCCCCACCCCAACAGCTTAAAGAGTAACAGAAAAGACACATGAGAATGACTCTGTAGCCTGGTGATTAGTGCACTTACTTGGGTGATGGGAGATCCAGGACCCCCTCATGCCAATGCGTCTTTAATTATTTATTAAAATAATACTGAAACTGATTTAACACAAGAGACGGAGTGAGCCTCATGTCAGAATGTCCTATTGCTCAGCAGCGTGGGAACTCACCTGAGCAGTAGGAAAGCACTCTTCAAATCTCGTATTCTCTTCAGGTAGAGGGAAGGTTTGAACTGAGGGTCTCCCACACCCTAGCCGTGTACCCTAACCACTGAGCTAAAAGTTCTTAGGGTAGTAGTTTCTTCCTCCTTTTGATTTACTTCCCTTCCCTTTCCACCCCCAGCGACTTACTAACAGCATAGTAAGCATCTAATGCCAAGAAAGGATCTGCAGCTGAGAATCCCAACCACAGCCAGGCACTATCTGCAAGACACAGATGGGGCTTAGCACACACCCCTCTCATTGATATTTAGCGTAGATGGCGCTGCACCTAGTATCCTGACTTTTGTGAATTGCAATCTAAGGTGCCTATTTCTTCCCATTCTTTCAGTAGGAGCTTAGGTGCCTAGCTCAGACTTTGTGAATCACAGGGGTTTTAAAAGCCCTTTTTAGGTGCCTAAAGCTAGGTGTTGTGATGCTTAGCTTTACAATGCCTATCTCTTCTTGTGCATTCAAGGCTTAGTCACTCTGTGCCTTGGTTTCCCTTCTGTGGAATGGGGATAATTACCCCAACCTCAGGCTAAATGAGGAAAAATAAAGATTGTGAGATACTCAGATACTATGCAGGCCATAGATAGACATCAAACCAATCTTCAAGTCAGGCAATTAAATGAAGATAAAAGCAAGGACATACCTCTCAAATTCCCCTTTGTATTTAAGCTAAGACCATTGGGTAAGCAGAAGAATATATATATGCACCATATTTAGTTACCAGATTCCAAAACAGATTTGTTAGTTTTGGGAAGATGGCAGAGGAAGGTGGAACACCGGAACACTAACCATCTCTGGAGCTCAAAAGATGAAACCCACCTACCCATAATCTCAAGATACACACCCAACCAGTCCCAAACCTACAACTGTGCACTCAGTCCTAGCCCCAACCCCTTAATGAAATTAAATAAATAATATTGTGATCATCAGGGTGTGGGAGCTTAGTGCCAGCACTGCAGGTGTACAATCTGAAAGAAGCACACTTTACTACACTAGATTGTGTTGGGTCCAAACTTCATTGGCCCCAGTCATCTCCAACATTTTATTAAAGTAGTTGCAGGCTCATAGCAGTGGAACTGACTTATTATTGCTTTTCTAGCATCTCAAGAGGATAGGACTGGCATTGTAAAATACTTCAGCAAGCAGGTCTTTGCACATTATCTGCAATGAGAGCTCCTAGGTGCTGAGCTCTTTTGCAAATCTGGCCACTCTAAGGGTCTAAATGGTTGCTGAATTGCTTTGAAAATATGGCTATATTAATGATTTACTAAAATTCCTCTGCATTCACTAATAAAATAGCTGTAAATTCATTGCAAGCATTTTAGCCAAGTTTGCATTTAGCTTTCTGAAACAGGCCTTCTGCTATATTTTGTTGGCTTTTCAAGTATTTCTTCAGTGATAATTTGTTTCAGAGTAGCAGCCGTGTTAGTCTGTATCCGCAAAAAGAAGAACAGGAGTACTTGTGGCACCTTAGAGACTAACAAATTTATTAGAGCATAAGCTTTCATGGACTACAGCCCACTTCTTCGGATGCATATAGAATGGAACATATATTGAGGAGATATATATACACACATACAGAGAGCATAAACAGATGGGAGTTGTTTTACCAACTCTGGTAATCTGGTAATCAACTCAATCAATTAATTGGCCTCTCAGAATTGTTCTTCTTTTAGTGATAATTTGCTCCATCTAATATGCAATTGGCCTAACTAGCAACCAACTATAGCCCCAGGTTTGCATTAAAGGCCTCATCCTGAGAAGGTCCTGTTGCCTTTTAATAGATTTTTAAAACATGAGAGTAGTGTAACAGTAGGAGAGGCATAAGGTTGCAGGCCTCATTGGCTGAATTATCCTCTTACCAGGTGCTTAAACTTTGAATTAAGGGATGGTCTAACTACAGATGAGTTGTATTATCAGGTGGATTCAGTTAGCTCCAGGATATAAGAGGAGTGGAGCCACAGGGCAAGAAAAGAAGTGTAGAAAGTGTGAAGGGGGAGATTTAGGACTAGTCAATTTTGTGGAAGTGTTAGCTGAAAGTTGTAGTATTGTTACTATTTTAGCTACTAGCCAAACACCCAGAAAGGGGTAGGTTTAGATTTTGAGTTTGTGTATGTATTCTATCAAGACTAGGGGGGGATCTTGATCTGCTTCAAATAGATGTGGAAAGAGCAATGGAGCCATCTTAACTACCCATAGGGCTAACCAGCCTTGACCTACACTGATTCTTCTTTTTGTCCTTCTCCCAAGCAACTTCTGCTATACTTTTCACAAATCTGGGGTATACTATGAAAGTTTTTTTTGCATTATTTTTTGAGAGTATGCCAAAATGAACTAACTCTGTCACCCTCACAAACCAATGTGTGGTCTAGAGGCTTTAATATTGTGTTAATATATCCTAATATCAAAGAAAATACAGATTGCTATAGAAATGTTAAGGAGGTTAAGTGTCTGCACCAAAGCACTTTTTTGTATGCTTAAATACAAACAATTGCAAGTTACTTGAACTGTTAGCAACAATAATTTTATAAAGGTAAATAAAGTTGTACATATAATGCATCATTAGCCATAGCTTCTCTCAAGACCAGCAGCTGTGACTAGGACACTGATTTAAATGATTGCAATACCCTTTCTTAGATTTAGTCTCAAACTACTGCCAAACTTCTATTCTAAAAAAAGCTTACAGCGTCTGCAAATTTAAAGGAAAAAAGCGGCTTATTGTGAAAGTGTTGCACGGAACATCCTGAAGCAAAAAGCACTTGAGAGCTACTCTCGAGTTGCAGTACAGTCCCAGATTTAAAGACATA
This sequence comes from Chrysemys picta bellii, assembly GCF_011386835.1. Taxonomy (NCBI): domain Eukaryota; kingdom Metazoa; phylum Chordata; order Testudines; family Emydidae; genus Chrysemys; species Chrysemys picta. The sequence continues at coordinate 239,817,028 of NC_088791.1, read as the reverse complement.
GAGAAGTGGAAATATAAAGCTCTAGTTCTTTACTCAGCTTTGTTTAAGAAACACTTATGAATAAATCAACTATATTTACACTAAAAGGTTCCATTTAGACAGTGCATCACTTTGCAGTGCTGCATATTCTTCTTTCTGCTAGTGAACCTTTTCTATAGAAGTATGTTGCTCTGATGCCATATTTTTTGACCTAAATCAAATACACACCTACCATTAAAGCACCTTTCCTTTTCTGGTAAGGTGGTAGGCCATGAGTTATCAAATGCTTCCTTCTGAATCCTTGTTCTTTATTTCTACTGTTTCTACCTTTTCTGTCCTTGGAGTCTCTGACTCTGACTTACAATTGCCAACTGCGTATCATGATCATTACCATCCTCATCCAATTTGTTGCTAGTTGTGTCTTTGAGAATGAATGTTGGAGCCATACTGAAGTTATTCCTCAATAGGACACTATGAATCAGGCAGTGCTACTCATGAACACTGGTAGATTCTTGCCCTACAGAGAGCACACAGGAATAATATTGATACTTATTTTACTTATAAGTACATTCATCTTACAGTGATGAACATTGATTAGACAAGAGAAGAGCTGTGACTTCTGCTTTTGTGTTCATTATTTTGCTACTTCCAGCCCTCACCACAGTTGTCTGTTGTCATCTGTCTGTTAAACCCTGTCAGACACCAAAATTGTAAACTGTCTGGGGCAGGGAATGTTCTCTTTGTTATTGCACCTACCACAATGGAGCCCTGATCCTTGATTTGGGTTGCTACTATGATACAAATAAATAATTCTGAAGGGGAAAAGGATTTCTGACATACAAGCTTTTGCAAACCTGTTTAGGCTTTCAGCAGCCTTCCTTGCCATGCATATAACTTTTTTTTTTAATTTTCCCAATTACTGTCAGAGCAGCATTTTCATGTCATTAATTTTTTCACCTTTGAGCAGTGAATGCTGCAATGCCACACTTGCCTACTCTTGCAGTGACGGCATGTAGGGTACGTGTAGCTACATGCCGCAGTGAAAGGTGCAGCCTCATCCTCTCCACCTACAGTGCGGAAAAACATTCCAAAGAGTAAATGCAGACGCAGATACCACCCTAGTCACAAAACCCAAATTTCCGTTGTCTGTCAGAGACCTGGTAGAGGCCTACTCAGGTAATTTTAGTCTGTCATAGGGAAGATCTATTATATGAGGTATTTTAATGAGATTAGTAGAAATTTATGACTGAAGGACACCTTTATTTCTTATTCTTGTTCTTTCCTTTAATCTTTATAGCACCATTTGTTTTAAATGAGTGTGGGCGCTGTCTCACACGGAATGCTAAAGTTAGGTATGTTTCACCTTTCTGTGACTTGCCACATTGTCTTCCTTAACAAACTGTTGGTTGAAGATGTGGACAAGTTTGACTTAACAATATTGATATTCCCCTTTTCAATTTTTGTGTATTTGCCAGAAACAGATTTTCTGAAAAATGTAGGAAACCACACATTTAGCACAATGTGAAATTGGGCAGCCATGATGTTTCCATAGAAAACAAAAATGCACACGATTTGAACCATTATATTTACAAAGACTGAGCCTAAAGAAATAATGTGTTCCCTCTGTAGCTTTGCTCTATTCTGGAGCATATTTGAAGATTTCTGACTTCCTGGTAGGCTAGTGGTATACCTTGTGAATATCCTTCCAGTATTCATCAGCCCAGAAGAGAGGTTTTTTACTGATGATCATCCTGAAAAGCTACTAACCTATTCGTACTTTCTAAAATTTCAGTAAACTTAACAGGTATGGAGGTTCAAGGCAGCATCAGTAGCTACTCGGGATAGAATTTACAGGATTAAAATATTTTGTGTTTCACTTTTCATGAGAGAGGGCACTGAAAACAAGTTTTTTTTTTCTATAGTTCTGTTTGCAACGTGAATTTTCAAAGTGTCTACACCAAAGCTCCTGTTCACATACACTTTGCAAACCATTACACATTAGACCACACTTAGAGGGCATATGGTTGGAACTCGTACTACTACATTTCAGCCAGCATGTCCTCTGATTGCCAGATGGACTGAGAAAACTAACATAACCGAAGAGACTCAATTTTTTTCAGTATTGCACACAAAGAGTACACCAAGATCTGAATTTCTGGTTGCGCTTGTTCCAGAAGCCAGCTCTCCGTGCTGCTAGGGAAAGGCAAGTCAGGATTTCACCCGCTATTTCCAGAAAGTATTTGTGTCCAAACAAAACCCAATATGGAGAGTTATTTTACCAGTCAGCCAAAAAAAAAAAAAGACATTCATTTTCAAGGGAATATATCAAGTGCATTTCACATTTTCATTCTATCAGGTATGTTTCTTCCTCCCTCTCATTTTATTATGTGTGGCCACTTCTCTTGGTCTTCTGTACTTCAGCTGTTCTATACTCCCAGGAGATCTATAGTAATTAGTTAAGAACCAAGAGGTTTGTCAAAGCAGTACAACTCAGCCATGTTTCTTGTAATATTTTTTCCATAATTAAAAGAAATGTTTGGAAAATGTATATGTGTTGTGAAAACTAGAGATGAGCCAACAAGGCCAAACTGCTCTTTGTGGATAGGTTAAGGCTTTCCAGCTACCTAGTTTACCTCAGGGCACTCAGGGACAGCAATTTTGGATGTCATAATTTTTCCAGCACCAGTAGCCACAGAAAGGGAGAGTTCCAGGAATAACGTGGCAACCCTGGGTCATGATGGTTGGATGAAACTGGAACATTATTCTCAAGCCTTATTCCATGGTTGTTCTTATAGCTGATTTAAGACAGACTGCAGAGTGTCAAGTTAATAGCTCTGGGCACCCATAGGTATGGGAGCATTCCTCATTTCTAATGACATATACACTGTAAGATTACAAACAAGTGAGCAAGTTAATTGCATGAACTCCAAACGTACGGCCTGATCCTCCCGAGAATTACCTACATGAGTAATTCTCACCTGATTTCAATGGGACACCTCACCTGAGTAATGCTTACAGATCTGAGTAAGGCATTGCGGGACTGAACTCGTACATGTTACACATACCTATGGATTTGTATTACTAAATAATATCAGATATGCTATGTGATTCTTTTATTCACTAGAAAACTAGTGAGAAATGCACATCAGGGGCCTGCTCTGGTGCTCCTCTCTAAGGACATTTAACTAACCAATTAACTTCAAGAGGAGATTTGTCTGAATAAGACGTGCGGGAGCAGGTCTTTGTTTCACAGGAACAAGTAGCCCTGTATATCTTCAGCAGATAGAAATTTAAATCTGCCTTGCAGAAATGCATGGCTGTTTAAGTCTAGAGAAAGTACCTCAGCTTGTGTAAATACTCTCCAACAGGAAGTACTTTAGCTGGGTTGTGGAGAAATTTCAGCTCTGACAAACCAGGGCTGCAAGAGCATACACAAAGATTCTTGAAATTAATTCTTCCTGATTTAAAGTAGAAGACAGCAATTTTTTTATTGAATCTTCCTACTGCTCTCAAATTATAATGTGCTTTACTAGATTGCAGGTCAGTCACACCAATCTGGAGGATATCATTTTTTTCACCCTCCCCCCCACACACTTATTCTTTCCATTCAGACAGCACTATTGATGAAGACCTCAGGAAAAAAATACCAGAGCCCAAGACACTTTGATGGCCTTTCCACTGTGTAATTATACTTACTCTTGATAACACTAAAGACATGCCTTATTGGTAGTGGCACAGGCTGCTTTCCTTTTCACAGAGAGATGGATTGTTTCTGCAGGCCTTGATGGCCTTCAAATTATCTGAGCACAGAAAAGAGAGCAGAGTGAATTTTATTTTAACTCATTTTATTTCTAAATTTATTTCCCCGTAGCTAGAAGGTGATGACTGCCCCAGCAGTCAAGTCAATTGTTATCTGTGGGACTTGATTATGTTTAGACCCAGTCTCTCATTTTGAGCAAGACACAGTTAATGAGGAGAGAAATGAAAAGTGCATTGAGTCACAGTGTGTTTGTGGTAATTTGTGACACATTCACTCTACTCAGTTCTTTGTTTATTCCTCCCCCCTAAGAGCTGGTCCTGTAGAAAAAGGAGCAGATAAGCGAATTCAGTGGTAGACAGTTAAGGGTGTTGAAAGTAATGAATCTATATCTCTCTATCCCTTTCCCCATTGTTGGCAGTAATTGGAGCAGTGTTCATCTATACAGTAAAATGCCAATGAAGCCCATCTTAACGAAACATCTTTTTTTCCATTATTTTGCAACACATTTTTCATTGACACCGCTAGTTTTTATTTTCACTCTCTATCTTTTTTTAAGCTCTTCGCCACTTTTCTAAATAATAGTCCATTAAACAGTTCACAGTGTGTGTTCTGTAGAAATGTAAAAAAGTGATTGGATGATACTAATTAAGGAGAGATTCTGTTTCCACTTACTGCAGATCAATGGTGGGTTACATTAAAGCTGCATTTTTTTTTTGATGAGTTTAAACACAAAAGAACAGCTGTGCTAAATACATATTTCAAGGCATACAGGTAGGTCAAATAAATCTTTCTTTCTTTGCCTGTCTATTTTAGAACTACAGTAAACTGCAAAGGAAGAATAGTAGTAAAATAAAAAGGCAAATTTCTCACTTCTGATTTTTTTTGGTTTTACTGGTGGCAGAAGAAACTGTTAAATCAGGGCTAATAATTGTGGTGCTTTCAGATCTTGTTAGCTTTTAATTTACTCAGTACCATTCCATGTGTTGATTTTAGTGTGACTCTTTTCTTCGGAGTTTCTCTACAAATGCCATTCTTAGGCTCATCTCCTCTCTATTTTATGACAACGTTTGATAGTATGAAAAAAATAACATTTAATGTTGAAAGTCCTCTTCGTGTGGTTGAGCCCATATTTTCTCCTTTAATCCTAAATCATTCTGTGTTACAAAATTTAACAAAAATCATCATAGAGAGATGTTTTCATATGCAGAGAAGAGCTGAAATTCATCCCAGTCAGATCAATTAAAATAAAAGTGCTCCACTCGTTGGCACTCCTTGATCATCATAAACAATATTCTGAGAAAATTTACCTTGCTGTCTTCAAGTAATATAATGAATCCTGAACATATATGACAAGGAACTAAAAGAGAAAATGTGTTTCAGGCACTGGGTGTAAATATTTAAAAGCACAATACTATTTTAAAGCCAGTTCATTTTGAGTATCAAAGAATTTTAATTTATTTAGTATAGGATACTATGGAACGATGACCTTGTTTTTACACAGACTATTTTACTATAAGAAGGAGTTTGCTATTGTCAGAATTGTTATTCACAACTTTCCCTGCATTCAAACATCCTGGGACCCTTATTCTAGCTTTGTATGAATAGAGGTGTATGTAACATGTGAGTTCCTCGCATGGGATTCCACTCTGCATATGAGATGGACCACAGAGGCTGTGTAAAGTAGCTTTGGTTTTGCAAAACTAAAATCAGGGCTGCTTCATATATAGGTTTCACTTCATCTGAAGAACCAAAATTCAGAGGTACAAGGTTCCGATTTGGGTCCATCTTTCCTATATTAAAGTTTAAATGAATCTAATAGACATGAATTATCTCAACAATTCAGCTAATGCTGTGATTGATTTTTTAACGTCATAAAATCTTTATTCCATATTTAAATCTGGGTGCTATCAAATACTGGAAAGTGTTTGTGTATACTTGAAGCATATGGGCCAAACTGTGCAAAATGCTTTCCAAACGGGTGTATTTATTTTGAGAAAGTATTGCCAATGTGTGCCTGTGCTCTATTTGGTTGCAGCCTGTGATGATTACTCCTGCCAGGAACAAGAGTAATTTATGTGAGGGGCTATACTGCAGATTCAGGGGATGTACACACATAAACATGTAGACCATGCCACCTGACTCCCCGCCCACCTGCCTCATTCCACAATGTCCCACCCAACAAAGGGACAGGTGGCTGGCTTTTCCCAGGGTAATGTAAAACCAAAACAATGTCCTCTACATGGTATTTCAGTAACATTCAGTGCATGTTTCCTTGAATCTTATAGGAGTTATAGGTAAGGCTACATTTTAGTCATGTGTATTTTTAGTAAAAGTCATGGGCAGTAAACAAAAATTCACAGCCTGTGACCTGTCCATGATTTTTACTATATACCCCTGACTAAAACTTGGGGTGGGACTAGGGGGGCCGGCCCTGTGGGTGCTGTGGGTGCTGGGGGGGACGTGGCTTGGGGGGCACAGCCCAGGGAGGCACTGCGGGTGCTGGGGGCAGGGTTGGCGGGGCTGGGGAAGCTTCCCTACCCAGCTCCTGGAAAGCGGTGACCTTCAGCTCCTAGCTCCACATTCTGCCTCCACTCCATCCCAAGCCCCAATTCTGCAGCTCCCATTGGCTGGGACACTGGTGCCTGCGGGCAGAGACAGCACATGGAGCTAGGAGCTGAGGGAGGGGAGTTCCTGTCGCCCTTCCGGGGGAACCTCTTCCCAGGAATCCGTGACTTCCATGACCTCCATGAGAAACACAGATCCTTAGTTATAGGGCTATAACACTCTGGTCTAATTTCAGTTGTTGGGCTAGTGAGCACGTTCTGGGTAGTGTTGGTGACCTGTGATACACAGGAGGTCAGACTACATGATCAGATGGTCCCTTCTGGCCTTCAAGTCTGACACCTTGGAGTGTAAATATTGCTGTATTTCATTAGTGTCTATTTTTACTTTAGAAGAGTTTTTTGTTTGTTCGTTGCATATTTTACCAATGATGCATGCATGAGATGATTCAAAGGTTCATTAATTTTTAAGGCCAGAAGGGCCTACTATAGGGTGACCAGATGTCCTGATTTTATAGGGACAGTCCTGACATTTGGGGCTTTGTCTTATATAGGCACCTTTTACCCCCATCTCCTGTCTCGATTTTTCATACTTGCTGTCTGGTCACCCTAGCCTACTACATCAGAATAAGGCCACTGCCAGTCACCAACTAGCCCCCACTCCCTGGGGCAGACTGCAGTATAGGCCACTCATCACAGGCAAGGTTGGGTTTGGACCTGATGCCTTGGCCTACCCCTGGGCTGCCCTCTGCAACCCCCAGTACCTCTTGGCCTCCTACTAGGCCGCAGCTGGGGCTTTCCAGGCTGGAGCTCCCCAGATCCTCAGCCTGTCCCCAGCCCAGCCCTGCTCCACTCAGGTACTCTGTCTCTAGCTCACTGCAGCCAGGCCCTTCTCCCTCTGAAGGCAGAGAGAGACTGCTTGGCCTCTGGCTCACAGCCTTTTTATATAGGGCCAGCTGAGGCCTGATTGGGGCGCGGCCCAGCTGCATCTCCCTCCCAATCAGCCCAGTTTAGCAGCTCCCAGCCACAACCCTCCCCTAGGGCTGCCCTAAGCCCTTCAGGGCAGGAGCGGGGTAACCACCCTGCTACACTCCTGTATAACTCAGGCTATAGGCTTTCACCCGGTTACTCCTGCACTGAAGACAATAACTTGTTCAACTAAAGTCTATTTTCTAGAAAGGCATCCAGTCCTACCAGAAGACATCAAGATGAAGGGATTGCCATGTTAAGGATATACTTTTCCCTCAATAAACTGCGGTTTAAAACCTACATAACTGAGAAAATTCAGGCCACACATTGTTTTTATTGCTTTTTATTGAACTGCATATATTAGAGCTAGAAATGCCATTTTGGATTAGATTTTACTTTGAGGTTTTCTGTGCATGTAAGACCCACATGTACAAATTCTGGAAATCTCTTTTTAAACATCTTTGTTACCATCAATATTCTCATAGTAATTTCTACAGGGAAACTTTTTCTGGCATAAGTCATTAAAAATTAATCAACCCATTTCTGTGCAAATCTCTGTGACATGCATTCTTTGATGCAGTGAGTGCTGAATAGTCTTTGCTTTACTCTAAAGTGACACAAGTGGAACTTTCTAATTGGCTTTCAGTGATGTCATACCCATGTCTATAATGCATAGTAAATGCACATGTTGGCTTGTTTGCCTTATAATGAACATATTTCATGACAGACTCTGTATTTTTAGAGAATTCTTGCACCCTTTGGTAATTAAAGTCACATTGCCCTGGGAATTATAGCTATGATGTTATAAGAGGGCAGAAATGCACTAATGTGTTTTCAGTCTTTATGTGCAATTATGTGTCTTTCACTTATTGTACTCCATTAATGCTGAGTCTCCAGCCTGTCAACGAAGGGAAAATGAGATGTTTCTTCACCTGAGTTAGCCATCTCTGTCTTGGTGATCCTGTAAGGATCTCCTGTTGGGCAGTTTCATTGGTCAGATCAAAAGCAACAGTAAAGGTGATAACTTTCTAATTTAAGTCATAGTTGGCAAACTCCATGCAACTTAGAGAATCAATCAGAGGAACATAGCCAAAGGGCTATGGAAAAATTAAGTTCTGGTTCTAGCAGGCTTATGATGGGTTGGACTCCCTGTGCTGGGGTCCCACTGAGCCTGCCCGTTCCACCAGCCAGGGCTTCCTCACCCTGTCCTTGCTGTGTAAAGCCCTCAAGCCTTCTCTAGCACACATGCAGGTAAGCCCACATCCTGCTGCAGACACAGACTGAAATTAGCTATGTGTGGGAGGATTCAGCTCGGAACTTTACCCAGCACTCTCATGCACACCTCCTTTGGCGTGTAAACCCCCCAAAAATGGTCTTGCGCTATATAGAGATCTAGTTAGCGTAAGCTCATAAAAATCGCCCCCTCCCTCAATGTGGAGGCAGATATGCACAGCTTTTTGCCCCTCCCTTCAGATATGAATTGCACAAGCTGGGTTTTGAAATAAACAAAAAATAATTTTATTAACTACAAAAAGATAAATGTTAAGTGATTATAAAGGATAGCAAACAGAACAAAGCAGATTACTGAGCAAATAAAACAAAACACACAAACTAAGCTTAATACACTAAATAAACAGGTTGCAAATAGTAATTTCTCACCCTCAATGTTGTTTTAGGCAGGTTGCAGAGTTTCTAAAGCTTAGAGTTCCAGTTATTTCTCTTCACAAGCCAGACCCCTGTCTCAACCCTTTCCTTTCCCCAGCTTAGTTCCTTTGTCTCTTCAGGTGCTCTCAGCAGTCTTCTTTCTTGGCAGGGAGGCAGTGGAGAAGATTGACTCCGATTGACTCACTTCCCAGCATTAAATAGGATTTATATAAGGCAGGAATCCTTTGTTTGCAGTGGAAAGATACCAGCAGTGTCCAAGGTGGTACTCCGTACCAGGTGACATTTTCACATGACTTTGCAGTGTTAAAGCCACCATGAGACGAGGTTTATTTGTAACATCTACAGAAAGGAACTCCAGGAAGATGAGAGATAAGCATCTTCAAAGACACATTCTATTATTTTCCTAATGGCCCATTCAGGCTGATTGCCTACTGTCTGGTGCACATTCCCCAAGTACCCACACAGTTGTAATTGTTACATAGTCAATATTCCTAACTTCAGATACAGAACTGATACATGCTTCCTGCAACTCCTATTGGCTGGGAATGGCAAACCGCGGCCACTGAGAACTGCGAGGGGCCGTGCCTGCAGACGGTCAACATAAATAAAATGTCTCGTGGCCCACCAGCAGCTTACCCTGATGGCCATGTGCCGAAGGTTGTCGACCCCTGGTCTAGCTCTTCAGTTCAAACTATAGTAGCTCATACTTTTAGTTCTGGAAGTCTCTGGTTCAGCCTCCAGTATATTGGCCAAAATGGTGACCACTACACATGCTCAACATGTCTCCTTTCTTTTTTCCCTCTCTATGCTTGCTTGTTTGCTTTTTGGAAACAAGATATGCATACAAGATAGTGATACATTATGTACCACTTCCTTCTGTTCTGATAGTTTGAAGTATCTACTACATTTTTATTTATTATGTTTGGTTTCTTGCCTACCAGGTGGGGTTGACAGCAAAATTGGCTAGGTTCAATATCTAGGGTTTTGCCCTGATATTGAAAAACAGAACTAGCTCAAGCCTCAACCCTGTAATCTGGGAAAACTAAACATCATCTCAGGATGCCTCTAAGAGGGAATAGTTTCCCCACTCATAAGCACGGAGTCTATATATAACAAAATGTCTTTTTTATTAAAAGGGAAAGGGAACTCAGCATTAATCTGAGAAAATACCACAAGAGTGATTCAAAAGCATGTGAATCATAAGTAAACACCCAAACAATACATTGGGCAGTATCCTTTGCCTCAGTTTCCCACCATACAGTGGGAAAGTCCAGTGGATGAATGTCCCTTTAACACACCACTTCTCTTTCCCTCTGCTGCACCCTACTCTCAGTTGATTGTCTGAAGTCAGCAAAGTCCTATAATTAAGGGATGCATTCACATGGGTTCACCTGAAAAGAGGAGGGAGATCAAGCAATATCTCTGCCACTGTCTCTGTTGCCACTCACCGCATGCTGCCACCTTTGCCGCTGTCACTGCTGCTGCTGTTATCTCTGCCACTGCTTGCTGCTTGAGCCCATGGAAAGGAACTAGTGATACACCTGGTGAATCAGCAAGACATGTAGGAGCATGCCTATGGACAGAACTCTAAGGCTTTTCCATGCCATGTGCTGTGAAGCTTGTGTTTGGGACACAGGAAGTCCAAGCTGGATCATCTCCATTTTGTCTTCAATCCTGCTTCTTACCTCTGGAGTAACTTTTCTACAAACAAAGCTCTGAACAAAGGACTGAGTGACCCATCCAAGCTGTGGATGTGTTCCAGAGGTACTGTCCAAGCCAGCAAACTTACCAATACTGCTAAAAACCTGATATATGGACACTATATATCTGATTGCTTTATCGTTTAACAACTCTCTTCTCATTCTTTCTTTTTTCCTTATAATAAACCTTTAGTTTTAGGTGCTAAAGGATTGGCTGGCAGTGTGGTATTTTGGGTAAGATCCAAACTGATATTGACCTGGTAACATGGCTGACCCTTGGGGGTCAGAAGAACATTTTGTATAGTGAGCAGAGTTTTCAAATAACTTTTCACTGTACTGGACCTAAGTGCTGATTGGGAGCCAGAGAATTGGAATGCAATAAAGAGGACTGTGATTTCTTTTTTTGCTTCTTGATAACCAGTGTGGGGGATCAGGAGCACAGTTTGTGACTGTTTGGTCAATTTAACTTCAGTGTTAACTACAGTCTTTGGGAGAATCTGCTCTCCTGTTTGTAGGCTGCCCTGACCTTGGCATTTTTAGCGAGTGTTACCCTAGGCACCCCGGGCCACACTGCTCATCGGTCATTTCAGCTCTAGTAATCACCAAACAGAAAATAGGACTTTCAATGGAGTCCAGTTGGCTCTATGTTTAAACACAAGAGAAAAGAGGGTTAAAGTTAGGGCATGCTAAATACATTTCTGTTGCCCTATACTCATGCAACAGGGACAACACATTTTCATTACCCCTGTATTAAGTGAATATTAACCCAAAACCTCCAAAATTGATCATTTTGACAAAGCAAGTATGTCTGATCACCTAGGCAGAGTAGGTGTGTCTATGCAAATACAAGCTGCTCCTGGGGTATTTTACCCCAGTTCATCACTAGATTTCAGGGAAGAGCCCATTTAGACACTACTAACTACTATTATTAATATAATAATATATATATTGTTTGTTTCACATAGTCAGAGAATCATAGAAGTTAGAGTTGTAAATGACCTGCAGTAGTATTAGACCAATAATGCTGCCCATCTTTCTGCCATGCAGGATTGATCCTTTAATTGTTTTGTCCAATCCAACTTAAATGACTCATGAGATGGCAAAGGTGAGCAAAGAACATGTGATCCTCCTCATAAATGAGGTAATTGATGTCTTCTTCAGAGAAATAAACAGAATAAAGAATGCAGTGACCTGTCCAGTTCACAGTGAATACCAATGACTTCACAAACTACCACCCTGTTTCCTTTCTCCTTTTCCTCCTTTAGAAAGTGACAGTGACCAAACTCCACCACCACCTCTCCTTTTTCAGTGTCCCGGGCCATTAGTATCCAAGCTTCAGGCCAGGTCATTGCCAGCAGAGTCTTTTCTGTGCACTGGTGGCTAATCTTTCCTTGACCTTGGGCAGAAAACAAACATCCCATGGTTATATTGCTAGGTTTCTCAGCAACCTTCAATGACATTAGATAAAGGTAATAGCATAAAATGTAATATACTTCGACTTCTGCAAAGCATTTGACTTGGTACCACACAATATTTTGATTAAAAAACTAGGAGGTTATAAAATTAACATAACACATAAAATGGATTAAAAGCTGGCTAACTGATAGGTATTAAAATCTAATTGTTAAAGGGGAATTTTCATCACATGGCTGTGTTTATGGTGGGGTCCCACCGGGATTGGTTCTTGGTCCTCGGCTATTTAACATTTTTATTAACGACCTGAAAGAAAACATAACATAGCAGATGACACAAAAATTGAGGGAGTGGTAAATGATGAGTCACTGATACAGAGAGATATGGATCACTTTTGATAAGATGGGCTCAAACAATGTGTGTTGTAATATGGCTAAATATTTACATCTAGGAAAAAGTATGTAGGGCATAATTACAGAATAGGGGACTCTGTCCTGGGAAGCAGTGACTCTGCTAAAGATTTGGAGAAACTGTGGATAATCAGCTGAACATGAGCTCCAGTGCAACCTTATGACCAAAAGATCTAATGCAATCCTTGGATGAAAAATGGGAATCTCAAGTAGGAATAGAGAGGTTATTTTGCCTCTTTGTTTGGCACTGGTGTGACCATTGCTGGAATACTGTGTCCAGCTCTGGGGTCCACAATTCAAAAAGGATGTTGATAAATTGGAGAGGGTTCAGAAAAGAGCCACAAGAATGGTTAAAAGATTAGGAAACATGCCTTACAGAGATCACTCAAGTTGTTCCATCCATTTAGCACCACAAAAAAAGGTTAAGGGGTGATTTGAATACAGGCTATAAGTACCTATCCGGGGAACAATTTTTTAAGAATGTGCTCTTCAATCTAGCAGAAGATATAACATAATCCAGTGGCTGGAAGTTGAAGCTACATAAATTCAGAGTGGAGATAAGATATATATTTTTAACAGTGAGAATAATTAACTATTGGAACAACTTCAGGGTTGTGGTGGATTTTCCATAACTGACCATTTTTAATCAAGATTGGATGTTTTTTCCAAAAGTTATGCTCTAGGAATTATTTTGGGGAAGTTCTGTGGTCTATATATAGCAGGTGAGACCAGACCATCAGAATGGTCGATTCTGGCCTTGGAATCTAAGAATCTATGAAAATGCAGTGCTCACCTTTTCACTAAAGAATTCCCCTAGTAATGACATATGAACACTGAGGGATAGGAGAAGAGTAAGGACAAGAGGATGAGACATGAAGAAAGAATATTACAAACTATACCAAAAATCATACAGAATACTGAAGATGCAGATGGCTCAGAGCACTTTTGTGTGCGTCCTAAATTGTTTTTATTTGACACCATGGCGTAGCCAAAGTGTCTTAGATACTATGATGATGGGCACTACTATTTTCTCTACTTCCCTGGGGAGGCTACAACTATTAGAGGCCTAATGCAATGGTATGCTAGAGCTGGTTTGCACCATTCTAGTGATGTAGAACAGCCATAAACCCAGCATAACTGTCCCTAGGATATTTTTATTAAGTTCAGTCTGCATTTTTCTTTGCTTGATTTCTTCTTTAGTTTTAGTTTTACCTTTCTGAATCATCATCCGTTTCTTCTACCTCCTTGCTGCTTAGACCTTTACAATACTTGTTTATGACTGTCACAATCAGGGCAACTGCATCTCTATTCCCCCTTGGTAGCCCAGCAAGGGCACCTACTCTAGGCCTCTGGCTCCCCGGCTGTCACCTTTTGGGTGAAGAAGACCCAAGACTCTCTTCCTCTTGACCAGGTTTGCCAACACTGCACAGTTCCCTGCCTACACTATGCTATTCACAGCAAGCCAAAGTGCATAACCAGACCAGCATCCACACTTTGCTTACTCTCTGAAGCTATGAACAACATGATTGCCAGCAGTGATGTTACCCCACAGCTCTTTCTAAGTAAGCGTATTTATTCTTAAGATGAAAGCATTACAGAGAAAACATATTAAAACAATAAAAGTATCTTACATGCATGTCAATGAGCTTACTAAAGATCATCCCCAAACTCCAACAAGGTCTCTAGCAGGAATCAGTCGTTCAAACCCTACCTAGGGTTATGAGTTCATAACAGCTTTAGCTCAGACCAAGCGCACCCATGCATAGGTTAGTTTTTCCTTTATACAGTTTGGCCTTTTAACTTCAGATTATGGGTACAGGTATTCAGTAGACAATGGTCCCCTCCTCATGTCATAGCTTCAAAAGGCTGGTTTTTGCTTCACCTCCCCCTAGAGATTCCCCATGCAAACCACTTGACTCTGTTTGTCCAATAGTCCGTTCTTGTCTGGTGCATTGTTCAATACAGTTATCTGACATTCACAACACTTCATAAGGTTCACATCATCCCTCCCCCCCTAGCAAGGTTACATACAATGCTGGTTCCCAAAAATACATAACCTTTGCATTTAATACAATGGACTCCAAAGATACTTAAAACTTAATTCAATTAGGGTTTTTCCAAGGATATTGCAGGAAATTGCCATATCTGTTACAATGGCTATCACATTTCATATACCTGTGCTATGACTATTTAGTTCTTTTCATCCAACAGTCCCTCAAGACCCTTTATACTTTTCATTGCTTTTCTCTTAATTCCTTCAAATTTGTTGAAGCCTTGTTGGAATTGTGTTGTTATAGAACTGTGTGCAGTAGTCAGGTGAGCTCTCACCATTGTATGTAATTCTGGACTATCCCTTCCGTGGCCGGTGATATGTTACCTTTTCTATTCAGTCCAAAACATCAGTGTGCATTTTCATGGTTTTCATTATATCTTATGGTAAGTTTTCTTAGTGTTATTTTCAGTATATCTTATCCTAAGTTCATAATTAATTTTCTGTATATCTCCTTCATCTCCTTCATTATGATTTCTTCATAAATCCATTCCATTGCATATCAGTGGCTTGCCTGTATACATTCTTATTTATGCACTTTCGTTTCAGATGGAGTTCTTTTTACATTCTCTCTTATAAACTCTTGTGTTGTCTTGTTAATGCAGAATGTCTGCCACATACCGTACTTCTCCAGAAATGTTTTATCTTTCTCTGTGGGAATGAATGATTCTGATATATTATAGAAAATACACATACAGTGGGGCTTTGGGAAGAATGATGCTGTTTAAATGTATTAATATCTATTATTTACATAGCATGTTACCTGCTTTAAAAACACATAGTACATATCAACCACTCAGTTTTGGAGTGTGGATGATTATATTAACTTGTTCAATTTTTCTAGTTTATTATTTAATGTTCAATGATTATTTGCTTTAAAAACACCTTTCCATAATACAGGTTTGGGGTGTGGTCTTATTGAAGTCAGCTGGAGTTTTGCAATTAGACTCACTGGAGGCCGGGACTTATCACTGTTTGTTTTAAACTATTGAAAACAGGCCATACAAAAACCAGGTTTGATACTGGTGTGAGTAGGTACAGTACACATACATCAGTGTCATCCTAACCAGCTACTGTTTGAATGATTGATTGGTGCAGAATTGCTTGGACTTTGATTTTTTTTTTTAACAAGACAACTTCTTTCTTTCTTTGTGGACCGACAAAGGCTTAATCTAAGGAATAGAGAGAGCCATATGATTATGTCATTGCCTAGTCCAGTTACAAATCTTTTATACGTTCTGTTATCTCTTCTGTTCACCCAGTGATATACAAATCACATGGCTGTTCAGACTTGAAACTCTTTACCTTTCACTTCATGTCTTACCAATCCTTTTGTATTTTTCTGTAAAACAAATGTGCAATATGAAATTATTTGATTATCTTATGAAAAGAAGATTAATAGTAAGAGAAAGATACAACCCCAGTTAATTTTTGTTGGTTGAGTTTGTATGGACTGTCAGGTTAGAATGTGGGGATAGACTCCTGGCCACGGTGAGTCAATGGCAAAACTCCCATTGACTTCATAGGGCCAGGATCTCATCCTGTAATTATTATCCAGTGACCAGCAGACTTTGAAGCAATCTAGTACTTTCTCCTGTGGTGATGTGACACCATTTTGGAATACTTTGCAGTTTTATATACAGTAATTCTGAATGAAATCTTCCTGCCTCAAGCAAAGTCTTCATAAAGAAGGTTCGAGAGAGCAACAGGATCCTCTCACGCAACCTAGAAGTAGGGAAAGGTCAGCTGCACAACCACGTAGGAGCCACTGCTGGTGTTCATGGACAGGAATAGCATCCACACCAGCTATATGGAGGCTGTCATGCAGAGGATCTGGGTGAAGGGCATGGATGCAATAGTCATATCCATCATTCCCTGAGTTCTGTGTTTTAACCGGATTGGATGATGTGTAAATCTGTACAGAACTTGGGTCTGCATTTGGTTTTGTGTTAGATCAAATGTAATGCACATACCAATTTAAAATATTACCCCATTGACCCATTTCATATTGACACCAAGATAATATTGATTGCAACGTGCAGTGCAGAATAATAGAGAATCTGATTAGAAAGTATGTGCTGCATCATCTACTCCATCTGCTTACACTGGTGTTGGATTGTCTTCTATGCTAAACTCACCACTTACATCTTAGCCAATGCCAAGGGAAACCAGTGGGATTGGTCAAGCTGTGTCAGAAAAGACAGAATTTAATCCATATAATATAAACGGGTGAGACACCCTGTGCTTCCCCTTTTGGTCCATTGCAGGTGAGCCTCATCTTCCCTTCCCCCAACTGCATAGATCTGGGCAATGAGAAGCCAAAACAAACTAATCAAAGGAAGAACAGTTCCCTTAATGAAGCTCCAGAGAAGGAGCAGATGGAATAACAGCTCAAAGGATCCTAGTTCAGTCTCCCAAACTAAAAGTCCAAAACAAAGTCTCTGTGTCTGGTCAGCCTAGCCTTTCAGGGAGAGAGAGATGGAGATTGCCATCCCTTGCAGGCTGTTCTGCTTCTAGTCTCCTTCCCCATGTTCAGGTTCCTCTTTCTGTTTAAATAGGTCACTAAGGGCTTGTCTTCACTACCCGCCTGGATCGGCGGGTAGAAATTGACCTCTCGGGGATCGATTTATCGCGTCTCGTCGGGACGCGATAATCAATCCCCGAATGGATGCGCATACTCCACCAGCCCAGGTAGGAGTAAGCGCCATCGACGGGGGAGCTGCAGCAGTCGATTTGCCACCATCCTCACAGTGGGGTAAGTTGGATCAGATGCGTCGAATTCAGCTACGCTATTCGCGTAGCTGAATTTGCGTATCTTAAATCGATCCCCTCCCCGTAGTGTAGACAGTAAGGGACAGTAGGGAGGCTCCTTAATTTCATCCGAAAGGTACGATTTGTGAGATCAGGGTGACTCTCTAAAAGGGGTAGCACACTCCTTTACCTCAAATTAACTTTTGATCATCTATATTGGTGGTAGTTCTCTGACCTGCCTTGGCAAATTATTTCATTATCTAACTGACCTCACTGTTAGCAAACAGTATCACAAGTTTAATCTAAGTTTTCCTTATTTCTTATGTTCAGTTGTTGCTTTCTCATTCTTTGCCAATAACTCATCCTCCTTTTTGTGTTCTTACTTCTCAAATATTCCTTCCATTTACATTACCTTTTCTCTGAGGTGTACTTCAGTTAATTAGTATAGCTTTAAAATATCATGAACATTGTACTAAATCTCCCATGATGCACCCCTCTCCCTCACCAGGAGGGAAGAAAGTCGGACATCATGGGAGCTGTAGTCAGGTCATAGAGTCCCGCTGTTAGAGGAAAATTGGGAGCATTAAGCATCTGAACTGAAACTTCCATGAAGCACTCTGGTGGCAGTTTGAATCAAATGTTTTTCAGTTTCTGGCTGAAAAATTTTCAATTTTCAGCCATAATATTTCACCACCAAGTCAGAATTTTGTGCAGAAAAAACCTGTTTTCTGACCAACTCTACTTCTACTTCTAACTCAGATCAGCAATGTTATATCTTTCTTTGAAGTTGGCTACTATGTGAAATGAGTTGAGAAATCTCATTCCAGGTCATCGCAAAACTACCATCACAGTTGGGTTAGGGAAGGTTTTTGGAGAGTTCACTTTTCTGTAATTCTAATGGCAGTTCCTCTGCAAGATGGTGGAAGTGCAATAGTGAGACAGATTACCCAGTCAGTTCTGCTTCCGTTGTTAATTAAAGGACTTCAATCTCAAGTGAAGAGTTTTACAGCTTTCATGAGCATTACATTCACCTTAAAAATTAATGAAATAATTTTGTGAAAAGTTAACTTATAAAATGTTTAATTTTATCTTATCTATTTTCATTTAAGGTGCAAAATTTGGATCTGGCTTTCAAACCCCTCTCAGTTTGATATTCTGTAAAGCATCCCAATTCAGGTAAGTGCGACTAAAAACACTGGTTTAGAATTAACCATATGCTTAAGCGCTTTCCTTAATTAGGTCCAATGTTTGGGCATGTTCAGATCCAGGTTTTAGAGTAAGGGGCCAAATACAAAACTGGAATCTGAATTCAGATTCTCATCCCCTTTCCCATAGTAAGAGACTGTTCAGATCAGGACTTTATTATGCAGTATGTATTATTTTAGAATAATTTTTTTCCTATCTATGTCTCATAACTGTTTCATAAGGTAATATGCATTAGGTCTCTTAGGCACAGATCTGCATTGTTAAACGGCAACAAGTCGAAGGTGACAAGGCTCATCATTCAATGATGAGAGTATCGGAAGCTAACATTGTCGTAGCCCCAAATGAAATGTGCTTGCTGTCTGCAGTCCTATTTGCTGACAAACTGTCAGCACTCAAGTAACTAGGAAGTTCACAAATACTGGTGAAAGTGATTTCCCTGTCAAAAAATCAGCAGCAGTTTGTTTACTTAAAATAGTGATTTTTGTTTGTTTGTTTTTGTTTTATTTATTTAGCTATGTACCATTATCATGATACATTTTAATATCAAACTAAATCCATGAAAGCTCATGGATACTATCTAAGCTACTTTCCCTCATACAATTGATTTCTGACATTCTGAAAATCCTGCATGTGTGATATATCAGTCTCTCACATACCACAATGATGGGCAGAATATATGAGCCTGAATAGAACAGAAATACTATTCACATATTCAAAAGAAATATAACCAAAATTATGAATGATTAAGGATTACAGAAGTGATACAAAGTAGGACCCAAAACCTTCCTGAAGTGTGTAAAGTTACAGAATCTTAAAAGAACACATTAACATCAAGTGAATGGTACTATGGTGAGGGACAGATCAAAGATACAGCTGGAATGCTTTAAAGACAGAAAACACCATACAAAGCGGGGGAGGGGGGGTTAACAGCACACTGCTGAGAGAAATAAATCCTCCATTAAGAGGAAAGAAGGAAAAAACAAACTCTAGAACTGCTTTTGTTAAACAAGCAAACAGTCTCTCCCACAAACTACTGGCTGGTGAAATGATCTTGCAAACTTTGTGAGTCAGATGAGGAAATGTCACATAATATGGATTGGCATCTGTCTCTGTCAAGTTTCTGGATCTCACCCAAAGGAGAAAACTCACACTACCACATAGGGAAACTTACAGAAAAGAACATTTCCTGACCTGACCATCAGGGATGCGACCTAAGTGAAAGCTCCCAAGAGTGGATGGTCTAAAACATTGATTCATTAGTCTGTTTAATCTTTGTGGCTGCTAAGAGAGAGATCCTCCTTGATTTAAATTCTGACAGACTGTCATCTCAAGAGGTCCCTGATCTCCCTCCCACAACCAAGCTGATAAAAAATAGCTACTGCCCATGTTGCAGAGAATTAGCATGAGGTTCAAGTGTAGGCTGGAAATTTAAAAAATAAATTTAAAAAAGCATGAAGGGCTTGATTCTCCCCTACATACGAACTCCACCCAGTACAGGGGACTCGGGGCCATCAGACAGCCAGTCACTACTCCCCAGTCTGGGCATTTGGTGTGTACCTGACCTACCCTCTGTGGATGGGGGAGGAACTTTGGGGACCCTACAAGAGTGGAAGATCAGGATAGCATAACAGAGCTCCACCACTTGCCTTCTGCCCTCCCCTTCTGATCCTCTACACTAGTAGGGGATGTCTGGTGCAGGAGCTGGCTCTACTGGTTACAGATGGTAGAGGAGAGTTTCCCTTCACCAGGGGAATGGAGGCCATTTGAGGCTAGAATCTTTCTGTCCCCTGAGCAATGCAAAGAGTCCAGCTCATAGATGAGACTCTTCCCTGAAGTATTTCTCTTGGATAAATGTGTGTGTGCACACAAGTGCAATCTCTGTGCGGTTTAGTATTTAGTATTTGCATGTGACTCAGAGCAGCTCTAATAATACCACAGCGGTATTGCATGCAACACAGTATTAATAAAAAAACAAAGGTGCAGAACATATACATGGAGTTAAATTCACCCCAGAGTGAAAGGCTTATGTAAACCTCTCCACGCACTTACTCCCTATGATAAGCCTGTTTAGGGATTGTTCAGAAGCAAAAGTGGAGCAACTACACAAGTTCCTAATAAAATGGTGCACAGGGAAAACTGTAAGCAAGCAAGGGCAGAAGCCAATGTTATACTTTCATGAATCCAGCTGTCTGGTGCCCCCACATAGGATTTGCTGGGGGAGTACACTGCAACCCTCAAGCCTAGCTGAGGATTGATGCCCCCCTCCATGCTTAATTCCCCACAGAAAGCCCAATTATTGTGAAACTTGGGTTTTGTGCAGGACTTGTACTCTAATGACTCCAGGTTTGAGTGGGTGGGAGTGACTTTCACCATAAAGCATACACTATCCCTCATGTACGCTTGTGAAAATGTACGTCCATGTAGCTGACGATTATTTAAAGGCTTGCTCTAGCCTTACATCTTGTTTGTCTCTGGTATTTGTTGGTTAATATTGTTGATGCATGGTTTTGGTATTAGTGACATAAAAATCAATATTTTTCCCCATAGAAAGTCACCTAGGCACTAGTCCCCTGATGGGAATCCATCCTCTGTTGGTACTACTGGCCAGTTGGAGTCCGTGGCACAAAAATTCTGAAAAAAACCCAGCTATCTAAGACAGGCATATGAGCCCCACCTGAGGTAGCATCTTCCCCGTTAATTGCTAGCAAAGGAATCACTGGCAGACCCCGAGCTCTAGTGTGTGATCCCGGATCCCCAATGAGGGAATGCATCACATCCCAGTGAGAGATCCCAAAACAGCAGAACTCCAGTGCACCCTGTTGTCACAATTCAGGGTACCCACTCTAGGCTTTCGACTCCCTGGCAGTCACCTCTCTCGAGCAAAGACACATGTCTCCCTGTTCCTGACTGGGGTATTTCCAAGCTGCCCAGCTCCCTGCCTACACTGATTTCCCCAGGAAATAAGACTGCCTCAACAGGCCTGCTTTGCTTTCCTCCTCAGAAGCCGTCCACAACATAATTAAGTTACCACATAGCTCTTTCTGAGAAAGCACATTTATTCTTAAGGTAAAAGCATTACAGAGAAAAGATATGAAAAACAATAACAGAACCTACACACATGCTAATAAGCTTACAATAGCTCACCCCAACTTCAGCAAGAGCTCTGGCAGGCAAACAGTCCTTCAAACCCCATTTAGGGATTTATCTGTGGTCACAAGCTCATAACAACTTTGGCTCAGAATAAGCACACACACCCCCACCCCATAAGTAGGGCAAGTCCTTCCAACCCTTGCTAGGAAAGATTGGAATCTCCCAGGACAGAAGGTCCTGTCTCTTTGCTGGATCAGAAAGCAGGCCCTGAGTCAATTTAAACTCAGGCTATTTATTCAAAAGTCCTTTCTTGTATGATGGTCTCTAGAGAATCCAGTTTCAACCAGTATATGCTAGTCTCTCCAGGTGGTAGTGCCTCTAGAGAGCACCGAATGAATTTGTCTAATCACCTCCCTGATCTTAGGTCCTGGAGGACTATGGTCACCCCGTCCCTGCATTGGAACTCCATGTAATCCCTGGCCCATGATGATACATAATCTCAATACAGTCAGATCTCCCAAAAATATTGCAGGGAGTTACCATATACGTCACACCCATACCATCGCTCATATCAGTGAAGGACTCAGAATCCAGATAGAGACCCCAGTGAGAGATCCCAGATCCCCATGTAGAAGATCCAGAGAGACCCTAGATCAAACTGTACACCATTGCAGGACCTCAACAATCCTGACTGAGGGAGTGGACAAGGGCCTGATGGCCCCATTGCATGAGTGAGCAACCCCATTGCACTGGCATCTGTGGGTTTTGGTATCATTCCTCTATGATGTCTAGGTGTTTGGGCTGTACCCAGGCGGCATCTACCCAGTATCTGAGCATGATGCCATTGAGTGGCTTAAGTTTTGGTTGTGGCTCGAACTGGCGTGAATACCGTTACCTATTTTTTTCACAGTCTGACCCCTGCTTATGCAGATGCATAATGGAGACTGCACAAGCAACTTTTCCTTTTCATTTGCATCTTGTGTAAGTGACAAGCACAGTTTCAGTTCTTGTGGTCAGGAAAGTACTGGGACCACTCCCTCTGTTCTCCTCCAGAGGGTCAGCAAGAGGCAAAGAGAATGCAGAGCCATGGCTTTCCACAATGGCTCACAAAGAGACACCATCACATTGGGGACAGTATGCTGTGTCCCACAGAGGACATTACTAGCAATGCATTGCTACAAAAATATAAGCGTGTACATGCTGATCTATAGAAAATTATATAATTATATTGGTTCCTATCATTATCATGCCTAAGTTATAGCTGACTAAGGCCTGGTCTACACAACGAGTTTAGGTCGACTTTAGCAGGGTTAAATCAAATTAAGCCTGGACACGTCCACACGACGAAGCCCTTTCTTTCGACTTAAAGGGCCCTTTAAACTGGTTTCTTTACTACACCTCCGACGAGGGGATTAGTGCTAAAATCGGCCTTTGCGGGTCAGATTTGGGGGTAGTGTGGACGGAATTCGACATTATTGGCCTCTGGGAGCTATCTCACAGTGCTTCATTGTGACCGCTCTGGACAGCACTCTCAACTCAGATGCACTGACCAGGTAGACAGGAAAAGCCCCGCGAACTTTTGAATTTCATTTCCTGTTTGCTCAGCGTGGAGAGCACAGGTGACCACGCAGAGCTCATCAGCACAGGTAACCATGATGGAGTTCCAGGATCACAAAAGAGCTCCAGCATGGACAGAATGGGAGGTACGGGATCTGCTCGCCATATGGGGAGATGAATCAGTGCTAGCTGAACTCCGTAGCAGTAAACGAAATCGCAAAATATTAGAAAAGGTCTCAAAAGCCATGAAGGACAGAGGCCATAACAGGGACGCACAGCAGTGCCGCGTGAAAATTAAGGATCTAAGGCAAGCCTACCACAAAGCCAGAGAGGCAAACGGAAGGTCCAGGGGAGAGC
Organism: Chrysemys picta bellii; assembly: GCF_011386835.1. Classification (NCBI taxonomy): domain Eukaryota; kingdom Metazoa; phylum Chordata; order Testudines; family Emydidae; genus Chrysemys; species Chrysemys picta. The sequence goes on along the minus strand of NC_088791.1, from coordinate 239,793,560 downwards.
CGCAAACATGCCGTTTCTATGCGGAGCTGCATGCCATTCTAGGGGGTGCAGCCACCACTACCCCAACCATGTGCTTTGACTCCGTCAATGGAGAAACACGCAACAGGGTGGTTTGGGGTACGCGGAAGATGATGATGATGATGATGAAGACAATGAAGATAGCTCACAGCAAGGAAGCTGGTTTCCCCAACAGTCAGGATATGTTTATCACCCTGGACCTGGAACCAGTAACCCCCGAACTCACCCAAGGCGTGCTCCCAGACCCTGAGGGCACACAAGGGACCTCTGGTGAGTGTACCTTTGTAAATATTACACATGGTTTAAAAGCAAGCGTGTTTAATGATTAATGATTAATTTGCCCTGGCAATTGCGGCCAGTACAGCTACTGGAAAAGTCTGTTAACGTGTATGGGGATGGAGCGGAAATCCTCCAGGGACATCTCCAGAAAGCTCTCCTTCATGTACTCCCAAAGCCTTTGCAAAAGGTTTCTGGGGAGGGCTGCCTTATCCCGTCCGCCATGGTAGGACACTTTACCACGCCAGGCCAGTAGCACGTAGTCTGGAATCATTGCATAACAAAGCATGGCAGCGTATGGTCCCGATGTTTGCTGGCATGCAGACAACATCCATTCCTTATCTCTCTTTGTTATCCTCAGGAGAGTGATATCATTCACGGTCACCTGGTTGAAATGGGGTGATTTTATTAAGGGGGCATTTAGAGGTGCCTGTTCCTGCTCGGCTGAACAGAAATGTTCCCCGCTGTTAGCCACGTGATGTGGGGGGGGGAGGGGTGAAGGGATCATCCCAGAGAATTGGGTGTGTGTGTGTGGGGGAGGTAGTTGGGTTTGTGCTGCATGTTAACCCGGAAACCCCAGCCCCTCCTTTTACATTGCAAACCCATTTTAAATTGCCAACCCAACGAGTCCTTGGTATGGGAAATGAGGGCGCTACTGTTTGAAACCATTCCCACATGTTATGAGGGTTAAAAAAGCCAAAAGACTGTGGCTTACCATGGCTGCCTGCAAGCCGAATTCTGTTGCCTGGCACCGCGTGAGTGATCTCTCACACCAAACCGGCAGGCCCTCAATATAAGAGGAAAAATGCGACCTTGTAACGAAAGCACATGTGCTGTGTAATGTGAACAGCAAAATTTAAGGTGAAAGAGTGTACCCATTGTTCTCTAAAATGTGTCTTTTTTAACCACCTCTCCCTTGTCCTCCACCAGCTGCAAATGTTTCTCCTTCGCAGAGGCTAGCAAAGATTAGAAGGAGAAAATGGCGGACTTGGGATGATATGTTCACGGAGCTCCAGATGTCCTCCCACTCTGAAAGAGCACAGCTGAATGCGTGGAGGCAGTCAATGTCAGACTACAGAAAAACACAATATGAATGAGAGGAGAGGTGGCAGGCTGAATCGCGGGATGAACAGAGCAAGTGGTGGGCTGAAGATGATTGGTGGCGTCAGCTTGCATACAGAAGGCAAAAGTCGATGCTCTGGCTGCTGGAGCATCAAACTGATATGCTCCAGCGTATGGTTGAGCTGCAGGAAAGGCAGCAGGAGCAGAGACCGCTGCTACAGCCCCTGTGTAACCAACAGCCCTCCTCCCCAAGTCCCATTGCCTCCTCACCCAGACGCCCAAGAACACAGTGGGGGGGCCTCCGGCCACCCAGTCACTCCACCCCAGAGCATCGGAAGGCTGGCCTTCAATATGTGTTGAAGTTTTAAACTGCAGTGTGTCCTTTTCCTTCCCTCCTCACCCACCCCTTTCGGGCTACCTTGGCAATTATCCCCCTAGTTGTGTGATGAATTAATATATAATGCATGAATGTGAAGTAACAATGACTTTATTGCCTCTGCAAGCGGTGCTCGAAGGGGGGAGGGGAAGGGGGGGTGGTTGGTTTACAGGGAAGTAGAGTGAACCGGGAGGGGGGGGGGCGGAGGGTTCATCAAGGAGAAACAAACAGAAGTTTCACACCGTAGCCTGGCCAGTCACAAAACTCATTTTCAAAGCTTCTCTGATGTGCACCGTGCCCTGCTGTACTCTTCTAACTGCCCTGGTGTATGGCTGCGTGTAATCAGTGGCCAGGCGATTTGCCTCAACCTCCCACCCTGCCATAAATGTCTCCCCCTTACTCTCACAGATATTGTGGAGCACACAGCAAGCAGCAATAACAATGGGGATATTCTTTTCGCTGAGGTCTGAGCGAGTCAGTAAGCTGCGCCAGCGCACTTTTAAACGTCCAAATGCACATTCCACCACCATTTGGCACTTGCTCAGCCTATAGTTGAACAGGTCCTGACTACTGTCCAGGCTGCCTGTGTACAGCTTCATGAGCCATGGCATTAAGGGATAGGCTGGGTCCCCAAGGATCACGATAGGCATTTCAACATCCCCAACAGTTATTTTCTGGTCCGGCAAGAAAATCCCTTCCTCTAGCTTTCGAAACAGACCAGAGTGCCTGAAGACGCGAGCATCATGTACCTTTCCCGGCCATCCCATGTTGATGTTGTGATCCACCAGGGCTTGCAGCAGCATTGAAAAGTACCTCTTGCGGTTTATGTACTCGGTGGCTTGGTGCTCCGGTGCCAAGATAGGGATATGGGTTCCGTCTATGGCCCCACCACAGTTTGGGAATCCCATTGCAGCAAAGCCATCCACTATGGCCTGCACGTTTCCCAGAGTCACTACCCTTGATATTAGCAGGTCTTTGATTGCCTTGGCAACTTGGATCACAGCAGCCCCCACAGTAGATTTGCCCACTCCAAACTGATTCCCGACTGACCGGTAGCTGTCTGGCATTGCAAGCTTCCACAGGGCTATCGCCACTCGCTTTTCAACTGTGAGGGCTGCTCTCATCCTGGTATTCTGGCGCTTCAGGGCAGGGGAAAGCAAGTCACAAAGTTCCATGAAAGTGCCCTTACGCATGCAAAAGTTTTGCAGCCACTGGGAATCATCCCAGACCTGCAACACGATGCGGTCCCACCAGTCTGTGCTTGTTTCCCGGGCCCAGAATCGGCATTCCACGGCATGAACCTGCCCCAGTAACCCCATGATTTGCAAATTGCTGTGCCCCGTACCTTGTGTGAGGGCTGTGTCCGTGTCAATTTACTCATCACTCTCATCGCCGCGCTGCAATCGCCTCATCGGCTGGTCCTGGTTTTGCTTTGGCATGTCCTGGCTCTGCATATACTGCAGGACAATGCGCGTGGTGTTCATAGTGTTCATAATTGCCGCGGTGATCTGAGCAGGTTCCATGATCCCAGTGCTATGGCGTCTGGTCTGAAAAAATGCACGAAACTGATGGAGGGAGGGAGGGGCGACTGACGACATGGCGTACAGGTACAGGGAATTAAAATCAACAAAGGTGGCTGTGCATCAGGGAGAAACGCAAACAACTGTCACACAGAATGGCCCCCCCAAAGATTGAACTCAAAACCCTGGGTTTAGCAGGCCGTTGATTTCATGGAGGGAGGGGGAAGCAAATGAATACATCTATTTTTTACATCTTAAGCTGGCAGCAGACGGTACAGTATGCCTGATAGCCCTCGGCATCTTCTGGGTGCTTGGCAGAAGATACTGTACTACGACTGCTAGCCATCATCATCAAGATGGTTCAATAGGACTGCCGGTGGGACTGAATCTCCAGGAGACAAAGCATGTCTGCCCAGGTGCCTCTGATTGAACTGGAATACGACGATGACTGATACCAGTCATAATACACCATCTACTGCCAAAAGGCAAGGGGCTGCTGCTGTGTAGCAATGCAGCCCCAAGTCTGCCAGCATCCAGAAAGCCGATGAAGGCTACCAGGCATACTGCACTGTCTACTGCCAAAAGGCAATCAGCTGCTGCTGTGTAGCAATGCAGTACCATGTCTGCCGGCACCCAGATGACCTATGGTGACCGTGAGCTGAGCTGAGCTGAGTGGACTCCATGCTTGCCGTGGTATGTTGTCTGCACAGGTAACCCAGATAAAAAGGTGCGAATCGATTGTCTGCCGTTGCTCTGACGGAGGGAGAGGGGCCTGACGGCATGTACCCAGAACCCCCCACGACACTGTTTTGCATCATCAGGCATTGGGATCTCAACCCAGAATTCCAATGGTCGGCGGAGACTCCGGGAACTGTGGGATAGCTACCCACAGTGCAACACTCCGGAAGTTGACGCTAGCCTCGGTACTGTGGACACGGTCCGCCGGCTTCATGCACTTAGAGCATTTTATGTGGGGACACGCACAATCGACTGTATAAAACTGATATCTATAAAACCGGCTTCTATAAATTTGACCTAATTTCATAGTGTAGACATACCCTAAGGAGTCATGTCAAATCTTGGAACTTTTTTTTTTTTTTTTAAATTCTCTTGTGGCTTGGTCATGCAATCTTTCCTTAGGGAAAACACACTTCAACTCCCACTGAAGTCAATAGGATCTTTGACAGAGTAAAGACTACAGGCTTGGGCCCATGCTTCATATGGTCCTTTCATTATATGGCTGCCATTACGGTAGTAACTGAGTGCCTCATGAACTTCAATGTATCTATCCACACAACCCCCCTTTGAGGCAGGCATTATTATCCCGATTTTACAGATGGGGAGCTGTGGCACAGAGACCCTCATGACTTTCTCAGGGTCACACAGGAATCTGTGGTAGGGCAGAAAACAACCTGGGTATCCTGAGTCCCTGGCTAGCTGCCAAACCACTGCAACCATCCTTCCTGGAATCCAGATGTTAAAGTCTGGGTCTTTCTACATATATGTACCCAACTATATATTTTAGTGGTATGTGCTACATTTTAGTGGTGAAATTCTGGCCCCCACTTTAACCCTTTATGCTCAAGTGGCATAAAAGAGCCCCAGAGGGAGTGGTGGGGCCCGTGGGGAAACTCCCCCAGCTGTGCAGCCTGTAGTATGGGGGTAGGGCCAATGGCCTGAAGGGGGAAATCAGGAATAATGGGGTAGTTGCTGTGTGTAAAGCCCCTCCTCCTGGGTTGCACCTCCTGTGTATCCTGCAGAGTAAAAAAACACGAACAAACCCTTTGGGAAAAGAGCCAAAAAACAAAGGACATACACACACATAAAGACCAGACCCAATCACATTTTTGCATAACATTTCATGCACCTCTTTAAAAATGTAACCTATACAGTCTAAAAATGAGGGGATCTGGGTATTACAGCACTGAGAAAAATCACATAATGACAATCAGGACCTCAATGTTGCATTAACATTCATCATCTCCTGTTAAACCTTGGTATTTTATCTGCATTCATCCCTAACTGTATTTCTGACTCTAAGGTACTGTAGCCTACATTAACAGTCACTTTGGGTTTAACATGATAAAATGTGCACTGTCAAGTCCCCACAAATCCCACATTTCCCTGGTCTCTCAAGCTTTAAAAACTCATTTAACACTGAGGGCTAATTAATTAACAGAATTTTCCGATATTTAATGGAGACTACCCTAAACCATAGAACCAAGCCCAGCTGAAATGTAGTTCACTGAAGTGGCCTCTAATTACACCCATCTTGGTCTAACAATTGCTCTAATTCTTATTTGTTGTTGTTAGTATTCTGGGTTTTATATGAAATAATATTCATAACAGTACATTATGGTTTAATTTTTTCCCTAATCTATGTCAGCAAATAAGACTTTATAAAGCATTGAGTGCTGTGGGCACTTGAACTGCTTTTCGCTTTAATTAGAACAACACGCACAATTCAGGAAAAAAAGACAGATTTATTATTTAACAAATTGGTAAACTTCAGGGAAAGATGTTCAACTTTTACACCAGCTGCATAAAAACTTTCACATGACTCCAGATGGTTGATTAACGTTTTATATGTCAGCAAACTGCTTTTCTTTATTTGCATTGTTCTTGTTGGCTGTTGCAAAATTTATTTCTATTCATTGTCTTTTGTTTACAGGTGTTTGCAAAATAAATCTGTGACTTCAAGAAAGAAATCAAAGATGTGTGTAGCTGTTACTTGAAGCAGAGTACATTGGAGTAAAGAAGACTCTGTGTGAATTAATAATGAGACACAAATGAGCATGCATAAGTGTGTGGTTATGAACATCTGTTTCAGGTACATCGTTAGGGCACAAAAAGCCAGAACCTGCTCCCACTGAAGTCAATTGGAATTTTGCTGTTGACTTAGGGCTGGTCCACACTAACCCCCCACTTCGAACTAAGATACGCAACTTCAGCTACATTATTCATGTAGCTGAAGTCGAACTATCTTAGTTCGAACTTACCATGGGTCCACACGCGGCAGGCAGGCTCCCCCGTCGACTCCGCATACTCCTCTCGTGGAGCAGGAGTACTGGTGTCGACAGCGAGCACTTCCGGGATCGATCCCAGAAGATCGATTGCTTACCGCCGGACCCGGAGGTAAGTATAGACGTACCCTTAAATAGAAGCGAATTTGAGTCCTTACAGGGGTATGTGAAAAAATGCTCATGGCCAGAGAGTATTCCTTTTTAAAAAAAGAGAGTAATCTGAGAGTTGTTTGGACTAGAGATTTGGACACACAACTATCTCTGATCCAATGCAATACAAATGTATTTAATGTTAAAAAAAGCAACTATCGATCTGAGGGTAGGCTTATTTATCAAAAAACACTTTTTCAAATATAGTATCCCCACATACGCTAATGGTAATGGGCCTCATAAATGCTGACTGCTATTGTAATTGTAACTTCCGTGGTGCTACATTAGCTCATATGTTTTGGGAGTGTCCCAGTATCAAGAATTTCTGATACAAGCTGGGTCAAAGGGCTACCTTGATACTAAGCTGGAGCCCTACCCCTTAAGTTTTACTCTTGGATATATTTCTGATGCCTGTAGTTACCTGGTAACAAAACAGTGTGGTTCTAATATACAGTTTTGGTCCCTAACAAATGAAACCTGCAAAAATGGAAAAGTCAGTCCCCACCAGACATTGATGACTGGTTCAGTGACATGGCAGCAAATGAATGACTAGCATTTTGCAGAAGGGGAATGCCTGAAAAATTCAAAACAATTTAGGCTGACTTTTTATAATTAAGGTAGAACTTGAAAATAGATATGTTGTTTCCCCTGTCCTCCCTTAATCCTAACCCTCTTTATTTACTTCATGTATTATGATGAATTTGGTATTATGGTACATTTGTTATATTTGGAAAAAATAATATATATATAAATAATACAAGAGAGTAGCATTTTTGTGGGTTCAATAAAACATTTCTGGTCCCTGCTTTGCAATTATCCTGGAAAACTGTCTTTACTCTGTGAAAAGGTGATTTTACTGCAAAGGTGATGAATTTAAGTGTGGATCGGGGTCAAAAGGGCCTGGTTCTCAGTGGCTTGGTGAGCCAGAACATTTTTCACAATGGCATCATCTAAGCTTCCCTTCTAAAAATTAACTCTCTAGTACGTATGGTTGAGAAGATATGAATGTGAACGGAAGGTAACCAAAGCAATGATTTCTGCCAGAGTCTGCAGACAGGTTGAAACGCTAGCTCTGAAAGGTATGAGTTGCCCCTGTTGATCTCTGTGGTGTGTTAACATGAAAAACTATGACCATTTCAATGGCCCTTTGGTAATTATTTCACATCTGTTCAAAGTGTGCAACAGTGGAGAGGGATGATTTTTTTTTTTATGAAGATCTGCGCATAATATCATGAGTAACACTGGAGCAAATCTTGTAGAGCTCCGTGGAGCACAATGGGGTACGTGAGTCTTACCTAGGGTAAGCCAAGCCCAAAGCATATACACTTCACTGACTGGCAGTAGAGCCAGCACTGCACACATGATCATATTTTGAAAAGTTACACAGCCTAATATAAATAAATAGGAAGGGGATCTTGCAGTAGGAAGTTAGCCCATACTCTGATTAAGCTAACAAGTAAGCAAAGGAATACAGAGCTTCCTGGGGGTGGGACTCCTAACACTCCCCTGTGGGACAAACAGAGCTATGGAAATGTTAATGGACTGTACTCAGCAGAGGAGAAGCCAGCGGGGAGGAAAGCACTAGCTGACACCTGGCTGCGACTTAATTGTGTCTTTACAAGTGTTGATCTGCTCCATGTCTAATAAATGCAGCTTGGGAGTCCAGAACTCAATTAAAAACACTATAAATACAACAGCAGAGTGCACAGAAAAGGAAGCAGTGTGATAAGTTCACACCACGGCGTTGTGACTGAGAAAATGTCATTGCCTAGATGCCGATAGGAGAGATTACTCTGGGTCTAAAGTGGTAATAAAGAATGTTTGGGCTGAAACATCAAAGTAACAACTGTATAGCTGAGAGAGTTTCTGATACAAGTGAAAATCTCAGATGATGAGCAGATGACTGAAGGAGGACCATAACCTTTACATGTCTCTCATGCCAAGGGACATCACCCATCTGAGTCCTAAAGTTCCCTATATCCCACATAAATGTGGTGTTCCCCTCATATTTATTATTGAACATTATTTATCACAAACATTCAGAATTATGGAACTGAGCTTTTAGAAAGAATTATTTACCCTAAATGAATGGTTCCCTGTCAGGATGCTGGTTGAGTGCTCTGGGCCAACAGTACCCCCTAATGGTGACACACCAGGATATAATGCTTAACAGTGAGCCTTCAAGGGCCACTTTGCCTAGCAGCAATATCACAAGGTAGTGTCCCCCACTGGTGAGAGTCAGGGAACCCAGTCCCACCCTACTCCACCGGGATCTGACCCAGGGCCCTTTGAAACAGTGGACCCTGACACAGGGTTCAGATCCTGAAACCCCAAGTGCATTCGCTGGGTCACTTGCTACCCTTGTTCCAGTCCCTCCAGCGTCATCTCTGGGGTTGGACATGGGATCCCTCTAGTGTTCCCTCTGATTCGTCTCCAAAGGCTCCTTTGCTGGCAACATTGGGTCATCCCCATCAATTCCTGTGGTCAGCTGACTTCCCAAAGCATGGCTAGGAGGCTTAATCCTGGCAGCTTGGAATCCTGGCAGCTTCCCGACAGGAGGTTGCTGCACCCATCTGCTCTCCTCCTCAGTCAGCCCAGACTGAGTTGAGCTGCTTGCTTTCAAATGCTCCCTCCACAGGGAGCATGCCCAGCAGGGGTGAGGACATGTGGTCTCTTGGGCCCAGAGCAGTTCATTAACCCTATCCTCTCAAGTGCAGGGTTGGTATTCCCCATCATAATTCCACAGCATTTTAAGTTTCCCTTGGGGGTGCTTTTGTTGTTGTTTATTTTGGGTCTTTGTTACACATTGCCTTTCTCATACCTCTCAAACTGCCAAGGACCCACTGTGGAATGCAGACACCTGCACTCTAGATTATAAATGTATGGTGTCTTAAATCAAGGTTAACTTCAAGATTTTTGTCCCTTTAGCCATTCTGTTACCCAGATGTCATAGTAGATATGCTATTATGTTGCTTGCATTTGATTTGTTATGATTTTTCTCAATTTTCTAGCAAATGTTTCTTTCTTTGAGATACTTTTGGATTTAGGCTGTTGCTGGGAATATCCCTGTAGACTGTTTTTGGAGGCAAAAAAAGCTAGCTTCCAGCTTGATGAGAGGCAGAAGCAGAGACAGAGTGATCTCAGCTAGACTACTCAGCCAAATGTGTGGGCAGAAAGATGCCTATTCCAAAAGGTGTTGCCAAAATACTGTCTGTGATTTTTTTTTTAAAAAGTGCCTGATGAAAGACTGATAACTGCAAGTTTAGTTGAAGAAAGAGAGTACCTTTGAGTTACACCCCATCTTGGGCTCTGAACTCCTGCCTACTATGGGAATTTTAACTGATGCAAGTTCTGGGATTTAACAGAAAAGCAATTCTATCAATTCTTGTATGATAACATTTTTTGTATGATAACTGCTGTATCAGGCAGATTGCTACTAAAGCAGGACAGTAGACGAATTGAACTCCCAACCAATCATGCCTCAGTACTCTTGGCAACTGGGTTATTTCTACTTTTGATTTTGATTGTTAATACTATCACTGTTTTTAATCTCACAAGAAAGAACCGGTGAGAGTGTATTAATAAACACATGATAATGAAAAGAATCTTGGGTTACTTTTACACAGACCCTCCTCTCACATGTACTTCTTTCCTTGTATTATCTATTTCTTTCCACAATCTATTACTCTGGTCTATCACAATATGAACCTCACTTCTGAGAAACCTGGTGATTTGACATTGTTTAACTAACATGGGACAAATTCTGTTTGTATTTATATGACTGCTAGGGACCTCCAGAGATAAAACCATGTGTCTCTGTAGCTTGCGCTAAAGAGCCAGGATCTCCAGATGGGAGTTGTAACAGACTCTTCAACAGGCACTGAGGGAGATAAGTAACACACACTGACCAATGGGTTACATTCACATTTGCAGTATGTACCTCAGAGCAGAAATTAGCCTTGTATCTCCGGCTGTATTGTGTGTCTCTGTCAAGCTTGTTTGTCTCACTTACTCCTTTGTTTTTATTAAACACAACACAAACAAAAAGCCCTTCATAATAAAAAGTACTGCAAGAAAAAAATGGAAATAATGAAATTGAGTGTGAAAAAAGATGGTTCTCCCTACAGGACATTTTTTAGGTTTGTTAAATGATTGTCTCTGGTTATGTGGCCAAAACTCAGGGCAGGAGGCAGGCTATCTGGGTTCTACTTCGGCTCTGAACAGATGTCGAGAAAGCTAGATGTCGGGCCAGATTTTCAAAATGGTCATCTAACTGTGGCTGCCTCTGTTTTTGAGTCCATGATTTTAGACAGATAGTGCCTGGTTTTCAAAAATGTTTTATAGTTATTATTATTACTATTATTATTAATGTTATTGTTAATATTATTTTAATGTAGCACGTAGGCCTTCTCTGGAAATAGCACCTTAAGAGGTTTGTGTATCCCAATGACATGGAGAGCTATGCCAGCAGGAATTTTAACCCCTAGAAGGACCACCCAAACCAGAGAGGTCAGAGGGTAGGGACTAGACAAAAAGCAGTCAGCTACTCCTCCGGAGATGGTGATGCTTTTTTGTGCCCTAAGCTACATCTAACAGTGAAGGAAGGATTCAGATTCATCACACTACAGGCCCCAAACAGTGTTAGGCATTGTACTCATACATAATAATTAAAGTACCTTGATTGTCAGCTCTTTGGGGCAGGGACCATCTTAGTAGAGCACCCATAGCTCCTATTGACCTCATCTGTAAAATGGGCCTAATAATATCTATCTAATAGCAGTGTTGTGAGACATTCATTCATACTTTCAATTTTTTAATTAACGTTTGAGATATTTGGATGGAAAGCTCTATTAAAATGCATGAAAAATATTCATTATAACCTCTTCTTAGGGAAAACTCAGTTATTTCTTTTAAAATTTGTGTATCACAATACGTAAAGCATCTTTATAATGATGCTGTATAGCAATATCAACACATTACCACAGACCCTTGTATGTTTGTATTTTGCAATTTCATGGAATCACTTATTTGCCAAGTGGTCATTTTCTCACATTTATTATGACAACAGGATAAATGCCAGCATTTGTCAACATCTTGTAAATGATGAGTCTTAATGAGTCAATCTAGTGTTTCACTCCTCTGAGGAATCGCATAATAGGATGAGCAAAATATCAGGTTAAAGAAAGTGGGAGGGAATCCCAGAGGACAACCCTTTTCTATGTATAGTATATTCCTCAAGGTTTTGCTTGGAGTGGGTTCTAGGATGCAGGCCAATTTGGCTTAACCCCCTGTACAACATTTTAATTGTATTTTTATCAAATCCAGCAGAAATGCAGTCTACATGTTGGATGACAGAAAGCTGTTCTCTGCTCTTTAAAGCTATAGAAAACAGCTTGAGCTTTGGAGAACTTTTTACATAATACATGAACTTAAAGCTATTCACCCTTAGCTTAATGAGTCTAACTAAAGTGTCTGCTTTTGACCAGTTCTAAACTTTGTTTTTCTCCGTCAGTTTTGTAAAATGTTTTGCAGCCTTTCAGGTTATTTGCAAACCTCTTTCCAAAGATTATCTGCACAGAGCAAGGTGCATCCTTATTGGTCAAACATTTTTTGACTAAGGATCATGTCTAAAGAGTGTGTGTGTGTGTGTGTGTGTGTGTGTGTGTGTGTGTGTGTGTGTTTTTAATGGTCTAGGCTAGAACAGGGAAGGGGATTCTTGTATTGCCTGTGAACATGTTAATGTAATATATTGTTTGCTTTTAATGTATGGGATGTCCAATATGTTGAGGTACTAGACAGAAAAAAATAAGTGACAGTCACCAACACTATTAACACTTATTAGAAAAGAAAAAAAGACTTATTTTTTCCATAGTATTACTTCATCGTTACAATATGTTCTGCAAGATCACCAGAAGACATATTGTTCTGATAATGAAATATAATATCAGTGTGAACCAAGTATACTTTGAGGATCCAACATATCATTTGGCAAGTTTTCAGTCCATTGGAAATGTGTCTGGTTTTGTTTTGTTGGTGTTGCAGATGGGCAGCTGATTTTAAGGGATTGTTTGTTTTTAGAAACACTCACACAATCATGAGGATGTATCAGGTTTTTTCCTATTTGAGCCTGAAATCAGAATGGGCATCCTCAGGATTATACAGTTTCTTTTATAGAAAATTGTCATTAAATTATGGTTAAATTTATAAATTGATCCTAGTCCCATTTAAGTTAATAGCAAGATTCAATGAGGTCAGGATTTGAATAAATTGCAAGGCTATATCCTTGGATCTGAACACCCTTGAATTTTGGAGGTGTTCAAAATCTGTGTCAAGATCTGAATTTTGCAAGAGACCCCTGTTGTTGTTATGAGATAGACCAAGACCCCACCCTACAATGAGCATTCAAACTCTGGGTCTAAGATCAGCATTTGGCTGGAGATTAATGTTGCCAGGATAGTCTGAAGACAAAGAATACACATTCTTTTAAATGTTACCATAAAAATGAAACAAGTTTAGGAAGACAATCAACAATAATGAAGAAAAATATTTGTTAATAAAAGAAAGGATATGCAGTCAGATACATACCACACTGATCAAAAGGATGATATGGATGAAGTCCTGATGGTAATGGATAGTGGGTAGGGCAACAGTATTTGCTGTGCTACTTCAGGGTGTGGTCTCCCCCCCCACCCCCCCAACCAAAGCAAGCCTCGATTCTGACTAGATCCAGCCAGTAGTATTTGATAAGGGCCCCTGCTCAGGGTTATGAGCAAAGGTGAATGATAGACAAAGTGAAAAAGGAAAAATACTCCCCAAACGCAGGGGAAGGCAGATGAGTTACAATCTCAGAAACATCTGATTCATGCAGAAAGAGTTCAGGAGAGGGGGTTGGTATCCACAAACAAAATCACCACACTACATCTCCTCTACCTAAGGAGGTAGACTGAATCAAGGGGCATCCAATAAAACATCGTTCACACTTTAGGCTAACCTCCATAATGCCTATAGTGTCCATGACAGATATGAGACACTCCACCAGATTTGCCACCTGGAATGTACTAACCCTAAATGAGGTCGGGTTTCATTAGTCCAAGAGATGAAACGATGCAACGTTGCAATTGCTAGGATAACCAAAAGACTAGTGAGAAATGATCAACATTCTGTGAAGGATGCAAGTCTACTGTACTCGAAGAAACAAACACATAAATGGGGTAGCATTTGTCCTCTCTTCACCCTTTAATAAATCACTCTCAATGTGGCACCCGATTTCTAATCGACTGGTGTATGCTAGGTTGATGTATTGCCATGGACAACTGTCCATCATTGTAGCCTACGCTCCCACTGAGAAAGCTACAGATGCTAATAAAAATTAATTTTATCAGTAGCATATGTAGAGCTGAAGGCAGCCTTCAATTCTGTTTTTAGAGCTTGCCTGTGAAAGCCCCTATTAGGCATTGGTGTTCCTGACATCCTCTTGAGGTTAATTCAAGATCTACATAATGATTCGGGGCACAGGTGTGATGGGGGACTCATAGGTATAAAAGGTTTTACATTAGATACGGGGTAAAGGAGGGCTGTGTCCTGACTCCAGCCTGATTCTGCCATCCAGTGGATTGGCTTCTTGAACATATCTCCACGAGTACTGGTATATCTGTTGGTTCAATTTACCTACCTGGATTATATGGATAATACCATCCTCTTCAGCCAGGATGCAAACAACCTTAAAGACACACTAGAGAGTTTTGAACACATGGCAGCTGCCCTTATGCTAAGGGTGTCTTGGGCAAAACAAAAATGAGAGAATGTCACCGCAAAAGTTGTGATACAAGAAATCTGTGCTGCCAGACAAACCAGGGAAGTAGTGGATGATTTCATCTATCTAGGCAGTAACTAGTCATCAAATGGGTGCAGCAAGACAGAGGATCAGTTTAATATACTTGGCTATGAAAGACCTGCATAGGGTCTGGAGTAAAAAGAAGGTGAAATTATATACAAAAATATGGACTTATAAAACCTGTGTACTTCAAATCCTCTTTATTGGATCTGAAATACGGACATTGGTTAAACAAGACATCAGTATGCCGGAGGCATTTATTATGTATTGCCAGCAGTGACTGTTGGGGATAAGATGGCTTGATTTTATCAGTAATGGGGATGTACTATTGAGAACTGGCCTGGAGAGGATTGAAGTGATTGTTGGTCACTGCTGCCTGGCACTTTTTGGTCATATATCCCATCTTGGAGATAAAGTCGCCGCACATTGAGCCCTGAAGATCAGTCTTGAGGTCACGGGGAGACAGTGCCTGGCCATTGGCTGGCAATGGCCATGCTGGTGTGTATGTTTAACCTGCCTGCACCATATCAGTGATAATCCTGTGGATCTTTTAGACACTAGAATAAATCCATACCATGTGGCCATGGACATTTGACACTATGGATCCTCTCTGTGTCAGCATATTGTTGTCGTTGTTGTTGATTACGGTAGTAGAAAGGACCCAATTCACACTCACTGCTTATATGCGGTACAGTATATACAGTGCTGACATATCTTTGAAAGAAATAAATGGAGAATAAACTTTTACAAACTATCTCCAAGTGAAAGAAATATTTGGGTAACTTTTGGCGCAGATTTCATGAAGTTCTACCATGTTGGAGATACATTTCCTTCCGTTTTAATAAATTATCTCCTACTTTATTGTGATGCACAAACTCTGGATGTATGCATGGTGAGATTCACATAAATACAGTAGTTATGTTCAGAAATTACTCTTTGCATGCAGGCAATTGACAAACTGGCCCATGCAAAACTGAACACAAGTAGAGGAAGGAGGCAGAGATATAGTGGGTTCCTGAAGGATGGGAGAACAAGTAGGTTTTGTGTGGCCTGAGAGGATTGAAGTAGAAGTGTATGCTGAAGTGTGTGGGAGGAAATAATGGCAGGGACCTGTGGAAAGAAATAGTGATCGGGGCCAGAGAGTTGGAGGTGGGAAAGTGTTTGCTTGGGACTTGATAGAGATAGAGGGAATCTGTGAGAGTGAGGCAAAGATGAGGGGCCTGAAATACAGAGGCAGAGAAAGGGAATCCAGGATGGGAGAAGAACTGAAAGGAGAGATTTTTACTGTGATTTTTGTATCATGTTATATATGATCTCATTAATTGAAATATACATTCAGTTAAAGACATAAACAGTGCAAGTAAAATTACATGTAAACTTAATTTTCATAGATTAGTGCCTCATTTATGAATTTTGGGAGATGGTCTTTTTTACTGTGACAGCCATTCAGCTGTATGAATTCTTGTGAATCACAGGAATTACAATATTTGAGATCCAGCTTGGAAAGCGCTCCAGCTATAGCACAAGACACATCGGCCTGCACCCAGAATGAACTGATTGAACTATATGAGAAATTATAGTGTAGGAGCATCAAATGCGTCCGCAGGTTTTCACTTTTAGCTGGTGAAATTGTAAATATTGCCAGGGCAGAACAATGCCATCATTGGGGGTGGTTTTCTGAAACAGTGACAAGGATTAAAGAGAGATGCTTGAGTTTTCTCCTATTTTCAGAACTGAGTGCAAAAACCAAAGCCAATAATATCTCAACAGTTGTTTCTATAAGGGCTGGTCTACACTCGGGGGTGGGGTGTCGCTGTAAGATACGCAACTTCAGCTACGGGAATAGCGTACTGAAGTCGATGTATCTTATTTTGATTTACCTCGGGTCCTCATGGCGTGGGATCGACGGCCACTGCTCCCCCATCGACTCTGCTACCGCCGCTTGCCCTGGTGGAGTTCCGGAATCGATGGGAGCGCATTTGGGGATCGATATATCACGTCTAAACGAGACCCCGATATATCGATCCCCGATAGATCGATTACTACTCGCTAATTCGGCAGGTAGTCTGGACGTACCAAGTTTAGGCTTCACCTCTTCAAAATGAGTGGTCAAGGATATAGCTGTTGTTCCTTATTGGTGTGAGTTAAGTCTATATTATCAAATCTACCCAGCTGATTATCACATTTTTTTGCAAAAATGAAAGGAGACTCTCCCATCTCACCCCGACTGTGCCAACGTGATAGGAGAACTGCCAGAAAAAGAAATAAGAATGTTCACAGTTTTACTGCAAATATCACATCCATTTTTATGTAATTGCAAAACCTTGTCCATACAGGAAACAGGACGACGATTAGACAGTTTGCATATCAAAATTTTTGTATAGCAATTGAATTGTCTTTCATCATAAACTTGACTCTCTTTCCATAGTGTTTCACAAAGTGTAGGAGTCAGTGGCTGAAATACTACAGGCTATATAGTTAGATCTACTAGAAATGCAGGCTCACATTAAAAAACTAGTACTTCTGAGATCAGCTTCACAGAAAATGGATAGTGCTCAAAATCTAGTAGCTGGGGTAGGCATGGAAATAAAACCTTCACAAATAGGTTCACAGCAGATTAATCAAACTAATCATTCAATTGAATTTACAGCAGTGAGTTACCACCACTCTCTGTATGAGCCTCACTTGGACTTTCTGCTTGGGACATTGCAGAAAATGAGCCAGGATTCAGCTCGCTAAAGTCCCAAATGGTTCAGATGGAACTAAGTGACTTTTAAGAAACTGAAAAATATTCAGGCCACATGAAGCAAAAGTGTTAGCATACTGTCCAATGAGGATTAAAAGAATTACTTTGTGGGTGGGAGAAGAAAAGAAAAGGAACTAACTTTGTGAATTACGAACCAAATCCCTTCACAGACTTTAATTAACTAGGAATTATGAAATGAACTCATCTAGGTCTGACCCAAAGCTCACTGAAGTCAATAGAAAGACTCTCATAGACTTCAAGGAGTTTCGGAGAAGGTCTAAATAACCTCACACAATAGCTAGTCAAAAATTTTTCAGTGGTACATCTTTCCACCCCTCTCTCTCCCCAGAATAAGTAAATAAATAATGCTGACTAATTTAAATCAAAATATTTTGTGGGAATGTAACAATTTTGTTGAAACCTTGGATGAAAAATTATCAAAACATTTCATTTCAGTAAGATAAACACAGATTCTACTTTATCATTGCTTAACATAAAATAATGAATGATAAAGTTGAAATGAAGTACTTCAATAAGGCCTTTTCAATATTTTGTTTTAAATGGAAATTCTGAAATTTCATTTTGTGGTAAATTTGTAAAGTTCAACTTTTTGTTCTTGTACAGGATGAAAGGACATTTTGAAATATCAGTATTTTCCACAGAATGGAAATTCCGAGTTTTGATGAATGCTAGTTCCCACTGTAGCTATGCAATATCCATTCATTAAGTAATTTTAGTTTTCTAATTCCCTTCCCCCACCATGTTTTTTTTCCCCAGAAGACCTCCTTGCTCCCTCAGAATGCGCTCAGAACCTCACCAGATTGGACTGGCAGTGTTTGGGAAAAGGCAATATAGTTGTATTTTCTGATTTGCCCTTTTGCTGTTTAACTGCATACTGTATTCATGGTTTGGATTGGATTGGACTGGATTGGCCATGGCCTTGCCTTGTCCTGGCAACAGAACTGATGTTGTAGTCTTTTCCTCCTAAGTGTTTGTATAACAACTGCAAACTATAATGTTAATCAGAACTGTAACTGGCTCCAGTTTGTATTTGTTTTGTTTGCAATCAGCATTTAAATGTTAACATACAGTACATGAGAAACAAGCAGGACACTTGCATTACACGCATGCATTGCTAACAAACATCTACAGCAGCACATGGTTTTCAACCTTATTAACCACTGAATTTTAAGGTGACTAAATTATCAGTGTTCTATATTTGTGGGATACGTCATAGGAATTGTTTGTCCACATGTGAGAAAAAGAACAAACGATAGGCAAAGAATGAGTTACAGCTGGCAAGAAATGCTAGGGACAACAGGAAAGGGTTCTCAAATGTCAGATGAAAAAGAAAGATCAAGGACAGTGTGGATCTGCTGCTCAATGGAGAAGGTGAGCTGGTAACGGAAGATGATAGGAAGGCAGAGCTGCTCAATGCCTACTTTGCTTTAGTCTTCTCACAAAAAATAAACATGTGACCAGACAACTAGCAAAGTTATGATAACAATAAAGGGGAAGGGATACAGATCAGGATAAGTAACAAAGACATCAGAGATCTTCTGGCCAATTTGAATGAATTCAAATCAGCGGGTCTGAATGCTATTCTCCCAATGGTACTGAAGGAATTAGCTGAAGAAATCTCGGCGCCACTGGCAATAATATTTACAAACTCATGGATGACAGGATAGGTCCCGGAAGACTGGAGAAGGACTAACATAATGCCCATCTTTAAAAGGAGGGGAAAAGGAGGAGCCAGGAAACTATAGACCAGCCAGCCTGACTTTGATACTTGGGAAGCTTCTAGAACAATGTATAAAACATTCAATTTGTGAATACTTGGAGGATGAAAGAGGTAGTTACTAGCAGCCAGCATGGATTTACCAAAACCAAATCATGCCAAACCAGCTTGATTTCCTCCTTTGACAGGGTAACTGATTTGATGGATGTGGGGAATGTGGTGGACATAATATACCTGGACTTCAGCAAGTCCCATATGACATTCTAATAAGTAGGCTGGAGAAATACATGTTTGACAGAACTACCATTAGGTGGATACATAATTGGTTAAACAACCGCAAACAAACAGTAACTATTAATAGAATGATGTCAAAATGGGAGGAGGTCTCAAATGGGGGTCCACAGGGACCTGTTCTGGTTCCAGTGTTTAATATTTTGTTGTTTATTAATTACCTAGATGTAGGTATAGAGAACATACTGATCAGGTTTGCAGATGACACGAAGCTAAAGGGCGGGGGGTGGGAGAGTTGCTAACACTTTGGAGGATAGAGCTAAAATTCAGAGGGATCTTGAAAAATTGAAGAACTGAGCTATAGACAGCAAAATGAAATTTAGCAATGACAAATGTAAGGTGCTATACTTAGGGAAGAAAACCAAATGCAT
Source organism: Chrysemys picta bellii (assembly GCF_011386835.1). Taxonomy (NCBI): domain Eukaryota; kingdom Metazoa; phylum Chordata; order Testudines; family Emydidae; genus Chrysemys; species Chrysemys picta. The sequence goes on along the minus strand of NC_088791.1, from coordinate 239,774,155 downwards.
AAATACGGAATGAGGAAAACTGGCTTGGCCGCAGCACTGTTGAGAAGGATCTGGTAGATCACAACCTCACCATGAGTCAGCAATGCGATGCTGTTGCAAAAAAAGCAAATGCAATTTTTGGTTGCATAGCATGCAAGGCATGGGAGGTGATAATACCATTCTACTCGGTGCTGGTTAGGCATTAGCTGGAATACTGTGTCCTATTTTGGTCAGCAATGTATAGAAAGGAGATTGTTTTCTGCCCATTACAGAGAATGATAAGTGACTTAGTGTGAGAGGGAAGTGGGGTAAATGGCTTGAGTATTGTGACTGTGGAGAATCAGTGATTGTTTCTTTGTATTATTGTGAAAAATAGCTTTCTCCTTCTTAAAATTTTCTGCTCCCAAAGGACAGGATAATTGTCATATACAAAATGAAACATTTTTACAGTACAGAGTGGCTCAGAGAATTTGTTTTGACTTATGAACAGCGCTGGTTAAAAAATGGCAAAAATATTTTGCTAAGGCTGTTGTAAAAATTTGTGAAATCTTTCATCAAATTTTGAAAATTATGATTTTTTTTATCCAGCTTCAGAGGCCAGATCCAGCTCATACTAAAGTCAAAGGGAAACGCCCAGTTGACTTAAATGGGTGTTGAATTGTATCTTAGTGTTGGAGCCTTTTATGCGTAGGTCAATAGCTCAAACTAAGCCCAGGTGACGGAAACCAACCACCAGCTGTACAGTGATCAGTGTGAAATGTACAAGTGGTCTCAGTAGAGTTCCAAGTGGGCAGATATCAACATAGTAAAAGTCGCCATCAGAATTGACATCACTCAGCTTTCCCTTGGTTGGTGTTGAAAGACTGCAGAGTGTCAAGAGTGCGAAGGATTGAACAAGTTACACTAGAAGTGGTTCCTCCTGAAAAGAACTGAGACCCATTCCCAGAGTGGTGTGGGACAACTCATTCGTTGCCATGCATGTTGTAAGTGTGAATAAAAGATTTGGCTCTCCTGTGCTATCACTCTGGATCCTATCATAATCACAATCTTTTCTCTATTAAAGGAAAATCAAACATTTCTATGGCAAATATGCAGCTGTGTGTGAGCCGGTCTTCCATTTGCAGTGCATGCCACATGCTATTTGCCTTATTTAGGTAGAGTTAGAATGAAAAACTCTCAGAAAGAAAGTCCACAGAAAACAGCAAATAAAAAGCATATTTCTCTCTTCCAACACCTATTTTTTAATCTCCTAAAGTTTCTAAGTGTTTTTTCTCTCTCCGTCTCATTAATCCGATTGCATCAGTGCTGGTTATGAATCAGCAATGCCTGGAGGCAGTCCCAGGAAGTCACAGTCAGGTAATTAATTCAAATTCTGAACCAAGTATTGATATATAAGTCATTGGCAGATCAGAAAACAGGCAGTTACAGGTAATCTGAATGCTTATAGGTGGGAGCACTAGTCAATCTGTATTGAATTTCAACTACGTAGACAGCTAAAATTCAGCGAAATTTCTCAACCCGGAATGGCATTTTGCATTTCCATACTCAAACGCAAATAATTTAGATGGGAGCTGCTCTAGTGATGTGTAGGAAGAGCCAGCCCAAAAATACCATTTAAGTGGAAACGCTATTCCAGATCCTCAGCTGATGTAAATTGGAATACTTCCATTGACTTCAATGGAGCTTCATTGATTCACACGAGCTAAGACTGTCTCATACTCATTTTCTGCCAGTTCTTGTGCTCTTTCTGAGTCTTCTCCTTCCTGAGACTGCCTTAAGCTTCGTCAGACATTTCCAAAGAGAGGCAATCTTATTTTAAGTGCATGTGTAAAAAAATAACCCAGCACTTTAAGTGCTGCTTATGTTATTATGTTATATTATTGTCACCAACAGTTTTTCACAAGCTGAATATAATTGAACAAGTGTTAGAAATAAATGTTTATTTCTTAGTTATAAGTGTTTATTTATAATATACAACACATTTGTATGCCAACACAGCCATAACAGAGACAGATACTTCTCATTGGCTGTCCCCTGCCAAAGCTCTGAACTTGAAAGAAGCACTGGTGGGAAACATTGCTACAGTAACCTCTTCCAACCTCCCTCTCAGTACCTTCTCCATGGCCATGTTCCAGCTGCTCTATTATAGCTAGTCACTGTCATGCAGACCACAAAAAACCTCTCTGAACAACTGCATCATTGCATCAGCACTCAATGGGACCTATACACAGGACATCACAATAACTTTTTACATCCACATGACCTCTAGCTGCATATACCTTATTTCCCAAAGTTTTGAATGCAGCATGACCTGGGTGCTTTGTACTGGGTCTAGATGACTGGATCCATTGCAAGGAGCTCATAGCCAACCACCTGCATTTGCTTAATTTTTTTGTTTTACCTTAGTAGCAGCTATGTCAGCTATTCTGCTTCAGCCGGTTACCATTCCATTACACGCTACAATTGGATGTGGAGTCATGCCAGCTAAGGATCTGGCCTGAGTATGAAATTCACACCAGTGCAGAGAGCCCATAAGCACTACTTACCACTCAGGTTCAGTCTTGAGGATTTACATGAGGCTTAAGCAATGTTTACTGGCCTCCGTGAAATATATTTCCATGTGGGCAGATACCAACATAATAAAAAGCACCATCAGAATTGACTTCACTCAAACTTCTGTCGGTGGCCTAAGTACAGAAGGAAGGACACTAGAAGTTGAGGCCGCGTGCAGACCTGCTGGACATGAAGAGAGGAAGGACAGTCCAATAGCTGGGATGCTAGCCTGGGCCTTGGGAGTCAGGGTTCAATTTCCTATTCCATCACTGACTTCCTGTGTAATCTGACCTTGGGCAAATTGTTTAGTCTCTCTGTGCCTCTGTTTCCCAAACTATAAAGTTCTTTTCTAGTTTGTGGTGATGTCAGGAGAAAGATTGTGTGATGCTCAGGTACTATGGTAATGAGGGCCCTAGAAGTACCTGAGAGAGAGAGAGAGAGAGAGAGAGAAATATATAGATAGATTTTCATCCTTTATGAACAGCCCATAAGATGAAAATGTTTGCCCCTGCCATTGTGTGAGCGCATACAAAATACAAATACTATCACAGAAAGGGGGTTAACTTTGTCAGATAATTTATTCATAAGAAATAATTTGAGCAGTCTCTGTCACTTACTCAAGAGTCTAAAATAACAGCAACAACAAAGGCAACAAGTTCTGGATGATTCTACTTTTGTCTATTCCATACGATTAAGTGCTTTATGCTAATAAATGCTGCTATTAAAAATAAGTAAAAATGAAGACAGGGTGGATGCAGGTAAGTCAATGCATAAAGAGATGATTTTTTTTTTCTCTGCATCAATAGAGAGGTCTTTCTGAGAAGGTGAGTCTTATCTTCAGTTAAGCTCATGAGGCTTGCAGGGAGGCTATAAAGCTCTGTAAGCTTACTGAGCTCATAAGAGTGGGCTTCCCTCCCCCCGTGAGCACACCATTTAAAAATTAGTATAGATAGAGACCCCCTTAAACATAACTCCCTCTAAAAAGTCAGACCTGGTTAATCCAAGCTTAGTTTAACCAAATGCCTGGGTGTTTGAAATATGTAAGTGGCAACTAGTCTCAAAGCATGAATGCACCTTTGATTTGTTAATCTGATTGTAGGGGTGGAAGTAACCTGTCAGAAATGCAATTTAGAAACTGATTCAGATTAAGCCTTATATATTCTTAACAAAACAGATTTCTGCCACTGAATTCGCCATCAAGAAGGACTGGCATCATCCTGTCAGCTCATGTATAGATGTGTACACTTGGCCTAGTGGTGTAATATTAAGAAGGAAGCATTTTCTAATAAAGATGTGTAAATAATGGAAATGGACTGAACAGGCTTGTAATTATGTGGCTCCGTTTAGAGTACTTTATGTCCTACTGAACAAACTCTAAAAAACGACTAACTTACATGAATTTTCCATACAAGTATTAACAAATCTTCATCATAACCTTTATTTCTTAATAGAACTGGGGAAAGAATTTCCCATCCCACAAACATTTTTGAGATTTCCAGAAAGTTTTCCCATCCCAAATCACTAAGAAAAAATTAAATCTAAAAAATTCTCATGAATCAAAAATAAAACTAAAAATAGTTTGTATCAATTCGACACATTTCATATCAATAATTTCAAAACATTTTGTTTCAGTTTTTACCATATTTTTATTATAGCTAGCTTACATTTTTAAACAAAATGTCATTTTGAATTGGAAAAATGGAACTTCTCATTTTGAAAATGACAAAATAAAATGTTTTTACTATTTAAAAAAACAAGATTTTTTATTGAGAATTTTGTCAAAACTGACTCTTTCCTGCAAAATGTTTTTGAACCGGCATTTTCTGACAACAAACATTTTGTCGAAAAATTCCTGACCTCTGCATTTATTACCTTTAAAAGACATATTTGTATCTGGTCAAACTCTTCTCATTACCATTTTTGGAATTTTGAACAAAACAAATACACAGATAATCATATGTTATAATATTGCTTGAACCTGACATCAGGCTGTCGGTGGTTTTTCCATTGAAAGGATTCCCCATGCTTTATATCGCCATGCCACTAACGTTGAGAGATCTATCCATTTCCAAAATGAGCTATCACCCATCTGGCTGCTAGTTATCAATGGGTCCAGGGGCGGCTCTATGTTTTTTGCTGCCCCAAGCACGGCAGTCAGGCGGCCTTCAGCGATCCGCTGGTCACGCAGATTCAGCGGCATTTCTGCGGGTGATCTGGTGGTCCCGTGCCTTCGGCATGCCCGCCACCGAAGCCGCGGGACCGGCGGACCTCCCGCAGGCATGCCACCGAAGGCTGTCTGACTGCTGCCCTCACGGCGACCGGCACGCCGCCCCCGGCACGCGCTTGCTGTGCCGGTGCCTGGAGCCACCCCTGAATGGGTCCTTCTCTGAGTCAGTAACCTCTTTTGGCCTGTAACCTAACAGAACCATTCTGGATTCAGTGGATAGTCTAACTCAGCGGCTCTCAGCTGCTTGCATTCCAATCAGCATACAGCTGTGGCCCATGTGACATCCTCAGGGCCAAGGTATGCAATTCTCACCCCATAGACCGCAGGCCAAATCTGGATTGCCAGACGCTTTGGAATGAACCGCAAAATCTTTTTATTTCCCTATAATTATCATTATTGTTATTACTTTTGCAATTATTTTCTTTAGAGTCTGGACCTTGCCTATACCTTGATCAAGAAATTTTGACCTTGACAAAAAATAATTGATTACCCCTGGTCTATTCTAAGGCTATGTCTACACTGCACCGCAGTGCAGACTATGGGGTGAGAATTGCAGAGCACACCAAAGTGTTGCGATCTAAATGATAAAGTTTGCAGATGACACAATGAAATGGTAAATAATGAAGAGGGCAGGTCATGGACACAGAGCGATCTGGATCACTTGGTAAACTGGGTGCAAGCAAACAGTATGCATTTTTAATATGGCTAACTGTAAACGTATACATCTAGGGAAAAAAGAATATAGGCCATACTTACAGGATGGGAAACTCTATGCTGGGAAGCTGTGACTGCTTTGGAGGTCATGGTGGATAATCAGCTGAACATGACATCTCAGTGCTATGCTATGGCCCAAAGGGCTAATGCAATCCTTGGATGCATAAATTCAAGTGGGAGTAGAGAGGTATTTTACCTTTGTATTTGGCACTTATGCAACCACTGCTGGAATAATGTGTCCAGTTCTCATGTCCACAATTCAAGAAGGCTGTTGATATATTGGAGAGGGTTCCAAAAAGAGCCATGAGAATGATTCAAGGATTAGTCAACAAGACTTACAGTGATAGACTCAGGGAGCTCAATCTATTTAGGTTAGCAAACAAAAAGCTAGGGAGTGACTGGATTACAATTTATAAGTACCAATCCTTAAGTACCTCTTCAATTGTGCAGAGAAAGGTGTAACATGATCCAATGGCTAGAAGATGAAGCAAGAAAAATTCAGACTGGAAATAAGCCATACATTTTTGACACACAGAGTGATTCACTATTGGTACAATTTACCAAGTATTATGGTGGATTCTCCATCACTGACAATTTTTAAACCAAGATTGGAGGTTTTTCTAAAAGGTATGTTCTAGGAATTATCTCAGGGAAGTTCTATGGCCTGTGTTAGACTTGATGATCACAATGTTTCCTTCTGGCCTTGGAATCTATAGATCTATCTATGAACTGCCTCATGTGAATGCTGCTGGTGTGAACATAACATGTGAACATGTTAACCATCCTGTTTTACATGAGACTATGTTAACGCAAACTAGGTACCTTTTAGTTCGCTCCTGCAGTGTCCACATAGGGCAGTTACTGAGCAGCACTTTGGTGCGCTCTCAATTCATACCTGATTAGGTCTCATTGCAGCACAGTTTAGACAAGCCCTCTATTTGTCTTTCTCACCATTTTTGACTGCATTCAAAGTGGGATTGGAAAATAGATTTTTTTATCTAATCACAAGTGAAGTCAGCAGAACAGGTTCAGACCTGGGCATCTCAATGTGAAGCTTAATCTCTCCCCCAAAATGGAAGAGATTTGGAGTCAGTTTTGGCCTATTTCTACTGCATGCTAGCAATTTATACAGTGTAGATATTATTTCACCAGCAAAACTGGTTCATAAATTCCCAGTGAAATGTCACTTTCACGCTCTAGATTGTAGTTTGCTGGCATAGTACAATATAAAGAGAACTTGATATTAATAAACAGTTGAATGAACAGTGTGGAAAAATATTCACAAACATTGAGGCCAATTACAAACTGAATTTCAGTTTGTCACGTTTGCACACTTTTTTTTCACAAGGTTCAGGTTGAGATTAAATTTGTTTCAGAAGAAAACAGACATAGTTCACTTCCTGCTTTTCCCTCTATTTATTTGAAATTGCTCTTTTCCTTAGCCAGATATCACCAATGTCTGCCACTAGTAGAAGTGCCAGGCTATGATTATGAAGTAAGGCCCTTTGTTTTCATTTTTTTCCTGATATTTACTAAAAAAATTCCTGGGGATTACAAAAGCTATTATTCGGCTTTTACTGCATGTAGGGAATTTCACCCAAACGTTGAACCATCCAAGTAAAGGAAAATACTAATTGTTAAGAAAACCCAATACATTATATTAGGCTAATTTATTATTAACATAAACATTTACCTAAGTGTAAATTGGAAGGTGTCTGTTAAAGCAAGGCAACATAGTGGAAGACACACTTCAGGCATGTGCATGCATATGTGTACATATTTTTAATGTAAAGTTAATGAAATAAACCACAACATTAAACTGTATTTACTTTCAGTACTCCTACTTTTCTCTATTTTGCTCTCTTCTGTCTTCCCATCCCCCAATATTAACCCCCAATATTTTGCCAGAAAACTGCAAGGTTAATTTTTTGCACTGATTTTCACCCATTATTTAATCTTTGCAATAAAGTCTCATAAATTCCTGGGAATTTTTAAGTAAAGTAAAAACTGAAAATGAAGGGCCTTATAATGAAGTTATGTTGGTGATGCCCAAGTTAGGACTATCTCTGGGCACCGAGGCAAAAATGCTTTTCTTTTCAACTACTGAGTTCAAGAGATGTTCAAGAGAAAACAGATTTCCAACTTTAGATTATATGTGCTCAGAAATATACTAAATGCTGAAGTGAATACATGCATACATTGAAAAATGGGGTTTTTTTCTTTGCACCAAAACATGTGCAGTCCTTATACACACAAAAAGATGCAGACAAAAAAAGTTGTATAATCAAACTTTTAAAAAATGGAAAGTCAGAGAGAGAGAGAGACCGAAAGATGCAGTTCTGACATGTGAATGGCACTAGTGCTGGCTTGTCTTGTATAATGTCTGTGTTGTTGATACATGCTAACTTCTGAGGATGCACAGTAGTTCTCTCTGTCTTTCTTTTTATCACTCCCATGCTCCCATTTATCAACTGAAATTAAATAGTCTCAAGAAAAAGGCAGCTCACATTATGAAGTACATGTTTATTATTACTGTTCCAAAAGTCCCTTCATTCCTCCCCCTCCGAGTCCTTCCCCCGCCCTCCCCAATCCCCAGCCGCAACTGGAATGCTCCTCCATCATGGCCTTTCCCCTTCTTTTTTCAGGAAGAAGGGACACCATTCTAGGATTAGCTTCTGTCTCAAAAAGAAAAAGAAAAAAACGTCATGTGTTATGTGCAAACACCCCTTTTCAGGTACACTGGCCTCATCAGTATCATCCCATGACTGGACACACACAAAAAAAGCCTCTCACTGCCCCACCTCTAGACAATTTGACCTAAACAACTTTTGTTTCTGATGGTAGGAAAAGAAAATCAATTTAAGAGTTATCCCATCCCCCCAATTTTATTATATCTATATTTTTTCTAGTAGTGACATTTCATGCAAGGCCAGACTCAGCTGGCCCTGAAAGGAAAATTTGCAAATCTCAGCCTGCCCAGGACACCCCATACTAGGCAAGCAGAAATTCCACCAAAGAAGTGGGGACCCAGACCTGGTGAGGAGGACAGTTCCCACTGATCAGCCCCTGCTCCCTGTGAGGGCACCACTTGGAGCACAGGTAAGAGAGACCTTCCCATTGCACCCTAACAGGGAAAGATGCCTCCTGGTTACACCCTGTCTGCAGTGGGAGGGTTACCCTGGTGTTGCTGGCTGAAGGCTCTGCAGACTCTAATTAAACTGCCCCTGCTCCCTGAGCAGTTTGCTGGGGATTTTAGTTTGAAAAATCAGTTCAGTTGGTTTGATTAAAATTTGTGCCTTCATCCTTTTTTCTGCCTGTAGCACTTATTTGCTAGGAGTGAATTTTCACCTTGTCACGCACAACAAGGGAATCTGTGCAAAGCGTGTGTGCATTGCAAACCCCTAGTGGGCTGCAGCCTCAGCTAGTGTAAACTGGCATGGCTCCCATGAAGTCAGTGGAGCTAGGGACAATTTTCACCGGCTGGAATCTGGACTCATTGATTCCAATGGGTTACAGCTGATTTACACCTGCTGGGGATCTGGCCCTGTTGGAGCGATGCCAATTTAAGCCAGGTGTGGTGCTGTCTTGAAAATATTGTATAAACAAACAGTGCCTATAGCAATTGGTACTAACTGGCTTTGGGTTCCTTCGGGGTCAGCAAATACCAGACAACGGGACTAAAAATGGACCTACAAATGGGAAAGGTCTGTTCACTCAAGATAAAATACATGCAAGGCCTTGCCTGAACTAAAATATCGGGAAGAGATTCTGCTGTGTTTGTACAGCATCTAGTATAATACCATCCGGATGTATGACTGAGGCTTCCAAGTGCTGCATTTTAGGCACCTATTTTTGAAAACTGGGCCCAAAGAATGCAGGACAAACCTTCAGAATTGGGGACTGTACCCTGGAAAGCAGTAACTCTTGTCATAACTATAAAGGGAAGGGTAACAGCCCTCCTGTGTACAATACTATAAAATCCCTCCTGGCCAGAGACTCCAAAATCCTTTTACCTGTAAAGGGTTAAGAAGCTCAGGTAACCTGGCTGACACCTGACCCAAAGGACCAATAAGGGGACAAGATACTTTCAAATCTTGGTGGGGGGAAGGCTTTTGTTTTGTGCACTTTGTTTTGGGGGAGTTTGCTTTTGGGACTAAGAGGGACCAGACATCAATCAAGGCTCTCCAAATCTTTCTGAAGAAGTCTCTCATATATCAAACTTGTAAGTAAACAGCCAGGCAAGGCGTGTTAGTTTTATCTTTGTCTTCTCAACTTGTAAATGTACCTTTTACTAGGGTGTTTACCTCTGTTTGCTGTAACTTTGAACCTAAGGCTAGAGGGGGGTCCTCTGGGCTCTTTAAGTTTGATTACCCTGTAAAGTTATTCCCATCCTGATTTTACAGAGATAATTTTTACCTTTTTCTTTAATTAAAAGCCTTCTTTTTAAGAACCTGATTGATTTTTCCTTGTTTTTAGATCCAAGGGGGTTGGATCTTGATCCACCAGGAGTTGGTGGGAGAAAGGAAGGGGGATGGTTAATTTCTCCTTGTTTTAAGATCCAAGGGGTTTGGATCTGTATTCACCAGAGAATTGGTGAAGAGTCTCTCAAGGCTACCCAGGGAAGGGAATTAGCACTTTGGGAGTGGTGGCAGCGGACCAGATCTAAGCTGGTAGTTAAGCTTAGAAGTTTCATGCAGGCCCCCACATTTGTACCCTAAAGTTCAGAGTGGGGAAGCAGCCTTGACAACTCTGAAAAGGATTTAGGGGTCATGACATGATTAACCATTGGACCAAACTACCAAGGGAAGGGGTGGATTCTTCATTTCTTGATGTCTTCAAAGGAGTCTGGAGGCTTTTCTGGACAATGTGCTTTAGCCAAACACAAGTTATTGGGCATAGAGTATCTGAATGAAATTCTTTGGCCTGTGTTGTAGATTTTATACATGATCTAATGGTCCCTGTGACAGTAGCCTGTAATATCCTGAACAAACCTTAGTGCATTGGTTTAAACTTTATTGAACTGAGGTTAATATCTTTGGAGTCCATTGTACTGAAAATGCAATTGTCTGTTTGTTTGAGGGATTATATTTGTTTCCATGGGAAGGGTAAATGGGAGAACAGCAGGGGGTGATTAAGCAACTTCACTCAGGTGGTCACATCTCCAGAGAAACACCACCACTGGAGAGAGGGTCACCTAGACTAGCTCAAACTGGATTCTCCAGGGACCAAAAGACAAAAGATTTTTGGATAAACAGCCTAGTTTTAAATTGGCTCAGGCCCTCCCTTTTGATCCAGCAAATGGACAGGACCTCTGGTCCAAGATGGGCCCGAATCCTTGGGGGAGGGTTGGAAGGACGTTGGCTGACTGAGGCCCATAGATGGCTACTAATTCTCAACTGAAGCTTATGACCACAGGAAATGGCCCTGTGTGGGAATTGAAGGACTAATCACCAACCAGAGCCCCTGTTGAAGCGTGATCTCTGGTAAGTTTATTAGCACGTGTGGAGGTTCTTTTATTGTTTTTTTGTATGTTTTCTTTGTAATGCTTTCTAAATCTGCTTGCTTAGAAACAATTGTGTGGTAAGTTATAACTGGCAGTCCTGCTGCATACCATCTCTGAGGGGAGCTGCTTAGGCAGTCTATCTTTTGCTGAGAAAATCAGAGGACTGTGCAACCTGGAAATATCCTGGTCAGGAAAGAGAGAGATGTGGGTCTCCACCCAAGAAAGGCAAAGCCTGCAAATGGGGCCCCTTGCTGGATCATGGAGGAGAAATACAGGTGAAGTTGACTAGCCAGTCACAATACCATTCCTCTTGAACAGCTGCTCCTTTAGCACTGAGGACACTGTTTCTTTAACTAGATGGGTAAACTGCTGCAGTGGTGTTTAAAAGAGTGGGGCGGCACCAGTGAATAGTGAAAATCAGCTGCTGGAAGAGGAAGTGGTGGTAGTAGAGTCCCCTGAAAGCTGCATGGGTTGATGCAGGGATATTGAACACATTCTGTAGAGAGGGAATTAATTCCATTTGTATATTTTTTTGGAGTGGGTTATAAATTTAAGACTCTCTACTCCCAAGGGTGGGTAAAGTTCTGTGGCCTGCAACATGCAGGAGGTCAGATTAGATGGTCATGATGGTCCCTTCTGACCTAAAGTGTATGAGCCTATGAGTCCTAAAACCCCCCATCATCATGCCAGCCTAGCTACTCCTGACTTTACAGACTGCACCTTCCCTCTCTTTGAGAGAATCCAAAGATGCAGTGAGATGATCATTGTTTCCTCCTGTGTTGCAGGCACACTCTCCCAATCAGGGGACAGAAACAATGTGACTGAGCCTTGGTCTACACTACGAGGTTAGGTCAAATTAATCAAAATTTAGGTTGATTTTATAAGCAATGCGTCTACACAACCAACCCCATTCCATTGACCTAAAGGGCTCTTAAAATCGACTTCTGTACTCTTCCCCGGTGAGGGGAGTAGCTCTAAAATCGACCTTGCTGGGTTGACTTTGGGGTAGTACAGACACAATTCAACGGTATTGGTCTCCAGGAGCTATCCCAGAGTGCTCCAATGTGACTGCTCTGGACAGCAGTTTAAACTCCGATGCACTAGCCAGGTACACAGGAAAAGCCCCAGGAAATTTTGAATTTCATTTCCTGTTTTGGTCAGCATGGCGAGCTCAGCAGCACAGGTGACCATGCAGTCCCCCCAGAATCGCAAACGAGCTCCAGCATGGAGCGAATGGGAGACACTGGATCAGACTGCTGTATGGGGAGAAGAATCTGTGTAGGCTGAACTCTGATCAAAAGGAAGAAATGCTAATATATCTGCCAAAATCTCACAGGAGGCTACAACAGGGACACACAGCAGTGCTGCGTGAAAGTTAAGGAGCTCAGGCAAGCCTACCAAAAGACAAAGGAAGTAAACAATCACTCCAGGTCAGAGCTTCTATGATCAGCTGCATGGCATTCTAGGAGGGGACCCTTCCACTACCCCACCACTGTCCATGGACACCTGCAAGGGGGGAGTCTCATGCAACAGGGAGGAGGATTTTGTGCATGAGGAGGAGGAGGAGACTGCGCAGCAGGCAAGCAGTGAATCCATTCTCCCCGGCAGCCAGGACCTTTTCATCACCCTGGAGCCAATACCCTCCCAAGGCGGGATCCTGTACCCTGAAGGCGGAGAAGGCACCTCTGGTGAGTGCACATTTGTAACTACAGTACAGGGTTTAAAAGCAATTGTCTTTAATGTTTGATTTGCCCTGAAGAATTGGGATGCATTTGCAGCCAGTACAGCTACTGGAAAAGTCTGTTAACGTATCTGGGGATGGAGCAGGCATCCTCCAGGGACATCTGGAGGGGAGGGATAGCTCAGTGGTTTGAGCATTGGCCTCCTAAACCCAGGGTTGTGAGTTCAATCCTTGAGGGGGCCACTTAGGGATCTGGGGCAAAATCAGTACTTGGTCCTGCTAGTGAAGGCAGGGGGCTGGACTTAATGACCTTTCAAGGTCCCTTCCAGTTCTAGGAGATAGGATATCTCCATTAATTTATTTATCTCCATGAAGCTCTCCTGGAGGTACTCTGAAAGCCTTTGCAGAAGGTTTCTGGGGAGGGCTGCCTTATTTTGTCCTGCACGGTAAGACACTTTAAGACGCCAAGCCAGTAGCAATAGTCTGGAATCATTGCAGCACAAAGCATGGCAGCGAATGGTTCTGGGTTTTGGTCACATTCAAGCAACATTCGGTCTATATCTTTCTGTGTTAGCCTCAGGAGAGTGATATCATTCATTGTCACCTGGTTGAAATAGGGGAATTTTTGTAAGGGAACAGTAAAAGGACCCCATTCATGCTGGGCTGTATGCGCTTGGCTAAAAGGGATCATCCCTGAGAATAGCCACTCGGTGTAGTGGGGAGAGGTGTGTGCTGCACATCCACCCGAAAACTGCAGCCCCTCCTTTTAAATGGCAAACCCAACCGGCATTGCTTGCTATGGGAAAGGAGGGCGCTGCAGTTTGAAACCATTCCCACATGTTATGAAGGCGTAAGAAGCCAACCCTGCATACCCTTTGGCTTACCATGGCTGCCTGGAAACCAAATTGTGTTGCCCAGCCATGTGTGATGTGTCACCATACCAGCAGGCGCTCAATATAAAAAGCAAAATGAGACCTTGTACCTAAAGCACATGTGCTGTCTGCTGTGAATTGCTTGATTCACTGTGAAAGAGTCTCCCTTTTGTTCTCAGAAATGTATCATCTTAAATTTTACTCCCCCATTTTATCCCCCCGCAGGTGCAAATGTTTCTATGCTCTCCCTATCATCTCCATCCCTGAGGTTATCTCAGATTAGAAGGCGACAAAAGTGCACTCACGATGACATGTTTTCAGAGCTCATGCAGTCCTCCTGCACTGATAGGGCACTGCTGAATGCATGGAGGCATTCATTGGCAGAGACCAGGAAAGCATTAAGTGAGCACGATGAGAAAAGGCAGGATGTGATGCTGAGGCTAATGGGAGAGCAAACGGACATGATGAGGCATCTGGTGGAGCTGCAGGAAAGCCAACAAGAGCACACACCCCCACTTCATCCACTGTATAACCACCTGCCCTTCTCCCCAAGTTCCATATCCTCCTCACCCAGACGCCCAAGAACACGGGGCGGGGAGGCTCCAGGCACCCAGCCACTCCACTCCAGAGGATGGCCCAAGCAACAGAAGGCTGTCATTCAAAAAGTTTTGATTTGTAGTGTGGCTACAATAAGCAATGTGGCCTTGTCCTTCCCTCCTCCACACCCTCTCCTACCCAACCCGGGCTACCTTGTCAGTTATCTCACTTTTTCTTTAATTAATAAAGAAAGAATGCATGGTTTCAAAACAATAGTGACTTTATTTCCTTTGCCAGCTGTGATTGAAAGGGGGAGGGTGGTTGGCTTACAGGGAATTAAAATCAACAAAGGGGGAGGGTTTGCATCAATGAGAACCACACGCAACTGGTTCCATGGTAGCCTGGCCAGTCATGAAACTGGTTTTCAAAGCCTCTCTGATGTGCAGCGCGCCTAGCTGTGCTCTTCTAATCACACTGGTGTCTGGCTGCTCAAAATCGGCCACCAGGTGATTTGCCTCAATCTCCCACCCTGCCATAAACGTCTCCCCCTTACTCTCACAGGTATTATGGAGCACAGAGCAAGAAGCAATAACAATAGGAATATTGGTTGCACTGAGGTCTAATCTAGTCAGCAAACAGCGCCAGCGAGCTTTTAAACATCCAAAGGCACATTCTACCACCATTCTGCACTTGCTCAGCCTATAGTTGAACTGCTCCTTACTATTGTCCAGGCTGCCTGTGTATGGCTTAATGAGCCATGGGAGCAAGAGGTAGGCTGGGTCCCCAATGATAACAAATGGCATTTCAACATCCCCAACTGTAATTTTCTGGTCTCGTAAGTAAGTCCCTTCTTGCAGCTGTTCAAACAGCCCGGCATTCCTAAAGATGCGAGCGTCATGCACCTTTCCCAGCCATCCCATGTTGATGTCGGTTAAACGTCCCTTGTGATCCACCAGTGCTTGCAGCACCATTGAGAAGTACTCCTTGTGATTTATGTACTGGTTGGCAAGGTGGTCCGGTGCCAAGATAGGGATATGCATTCCGTCTATCGCCCCACCACACTCAGGGAACCCCGTTGCAGCAAAACTATCCACTATGGCCTGCACATTTCCCAGAGTCACTATCCTTGCTAGCAGAAGGTCAGTGATTGCATTGGCTACTTGGATTACAGCAGCCCCCATAGTAGATTTGCCCACTCCAAATTGATTCCCGACTGACGGTAGCAGTCAGGCATTACAAGCTTCCACAGGGCTATCGCCACTCGCTTCTCAACTGTCAGGGCAGCTCTCATCTTGGTATTCCTGCACTTCAGGGCAGGGGAAATCAACTCACAAAGTTCCAGGCCTTACACATGCAAAAGTTTCGCAGCCACTGGGAATCATCCCATACTTGCAATACTATGCAGTCCCACCAGTCTGTGCTTGTTTGCCGGGCCCAGAATCATTGTTCCACTGTATCAACCTGCCCCACTGCCTCCATGATGTCCCAATTGCCACATTCCATGCTTTCAGGAATGTCTGTGTCCATGTCCTCCTCACAATCGTCTTCATGCTGCATCTCCTAACCAGGTTCTGCACATACTGCAGGATAATGCGTGAGGTGTTTACAATGTTCACAACAGCAGCGGTGAGCTGAGCGGGCTCCATGTTTACCATGCTATGGTGTCTGCACGCGTAACTCAGAAAAAAAGGTGCAAAACGATTGTCTGCCATTGCTTTCACGGAGGAAGGGAGGGAGGGGAGACTGATGACATGTACCCAAAACCACCCGTAACAATGCTTTTGCTCAATCAGGCATTGGGAGCTTAACCCAGAATTCCAATGGGCAGCAGAAACTGCAGGAACTGTAGGATAGCTACCCACAGTGCACCGTTCCATGAGTTGATGCTAGCTACGGTATTGAGGACTCACTCCGCCGACTTAATGCGCTTAGTGGGGACATACATAAAATCGATTTCTAAGGATCGACTTCTATAAAATTGATCTAATTTCATATGTAGACATACCCTAAGATGATCCATCAGACAGTAGTAATAATGACTGCTCAGTGAGGATCTCAAGTAATGAACACAATTCGCAAGCTATCTGTAGGCTGAGATTTTCTTGAATGAATCATTTGTTGAATAATGAACAAACTCACCATCTGTGAACAAGCAGAAAAAAAGGAGTGAGATTCAGCTAAAGCTAATAAATTATTTGTGACAAAGCGTTTCCCCACCTACATTAAGCATGGTGGGGAGAGGTCCCCTATACTTTAAAACTGGAAGCAAATGCAAAGCTCTCTTTGTTTTAACAGTTTTGCTTTTTAATTTGTCTGCTGTTATTATTTCTAAACTTTTCTTTTTGCTCTGTAGTCCTCTGATACACTCCAGTGTCATTTGATTGTATATGCAATACTGAAATTTGGGTCTACTGTTTCATGACAAGAGAGTTGATTATTTATTGGGATCAGCTGATGTCAGTGGTATGGTTTTATGTTTTTTTCAGAATATGGTCAAATTGGTCAATAGGAATTATATATAATGAGGGCTTAGCAGGTTATCTCTTCAACCACTGGACAACAATCCATATATATATTGGACAACAACCCAACATATATATATGGTTGTTGTCCAGTGGTTGAAGAGGTAACCTGCTAAGCCCTCATTATATCCCTATTGTATCAATTTCGGTTATGGTTTTTAGTGGCTAACCTAGTGCTTCATGTGCCAGATTATATTTTTATTATTTTCCCTAAAATGTTCTTCAATTATGCAGCCAGGAGGGTCTGCTCTACTTTCCCTTTCACATTTTCTACTTGCCTGGGTGAGAGGGGATTTGTTGACATTTGCTGCATGCCCTGTTGCTATTATAAATCAGAAGCTACATTTCAAGCTTCAGCAGACTCAAAGTTAAGTCTGCACTGGAAAAAAAGACAATGAAAAATATTAATGGAGGAAATTTAGTCTCGAAAAGGAAAAGTTTTTTTTTATTATTATTTCTTAAAAACTGTTAGTGCACATATAAAAGCAGTAACAGAGTTGGGAAGGGTTATTTACTCGGCTAGCTAATACATGCCCACCCAAATTTTCAAAAATGAATTAGGCTTCTCAACTGATTTTTAGGCATCTGAATATGTGTCTAGTAGAACCAGCTGGAATTTTCCAGTGAAATATTTTTCTGGCAGAAAATATCAATTAATTGAAAGTGAAACATTTTTCAGAAACCTTTGATGAGAATTCAGTTTGAAACAAAAATTGGAAAAAAAAAAGGCATTTTGATAAGGTCAAAACATTCCATTTTGACCTCTGTGGAATAGAATGTTTTGATTTCAGAATGACTTTTCATTTCATTTGTAAAAAATATATATATATATAAAATATAATACAAATGTTTGAAAAGGTCAAAATCAGAAACAAAAATCAATTTTGTTAAAATGAAACATTTTGATCTACCAGAATGGAAGACATTTCAAAATCACAAAACTTCTTGCAAAATGAAAAAAAAAAAAAATTTTTTTGCCCAGCTCTAGTGTGCAGGTTTTCCAAACTGCTAAAGCATCCTGCAGCTCCAGCTGACTTCAACAGGACATACTGGCAGCCAAGCACTTTGGAAAATTAGGCTATTTATTTAAGGTGCCTAAATATTGCTTGTTAGAAACCTAATTTAAGGTGTCCATTTTTACAGATCTTCCCCCCTGTTCAATACCATGGCCCTTTGAAGACATAATACATTTTCATTAATAAAATAAAATAATAAAAAGGCATATCATTTCAAAAATATTTTTCACATCTTATTATACCTCTGGCCATAATGTTTCTGAATTTTATTTGTTTGTTTTTGGTTTTTGTTATTTTTTTTAATTAATGTGCAGCTGAAAATTAGATGTTAAGACTTATTTGATGGGGGGGCTCTCGTTTGGTTTTTTGGTTGTTTTTTTTCTTTAGCTATTAGGTTGTATTTTCAAGTCTCATACTTGTAGAAAGCTGGATGGTTTAAAATGAAGCTTGTAATTTTGCATCAGGTTTTACATACACTGTATGTAGGTAGCAGCTAGACGGACCGATATTTAGAGAGATTAGACAGAAAACACAGAGAGTGGCCTGTATGATGCAGAGTCAGATTAGATCATAACAGTCCTTTTTCTGGCCTAGGAATCTATAAATGAGTGAAAAGTGTGTGTGTCTCTGTGTGTGTGTGTTCAGCTGCCCTTAAATTTAAGGCTATTTTCAGACATATCCAAACGTTTGATTTTTGTCATTATTGTTAGGACTTTTTTTTTATCTTGCTCTACATGGGAAATAAAATTGTGATTTAGATATTTAGTCCCAGCGGCCCTGTCTCTGCTCGGCAAATGGTTCCATGTCACTCGCTGCATCACAATATCGAAGCCACGAAGCTCTGTGGCAGCTAATCCTCTGAGCCTGTTAATAAGCTTAGGAGCACGTTCATTGAAGACTGACGCGTTAGTCACAAACAGGGAGAAAATATCTACTGGGGGAAGCTGAATTGGTTTTAATCATCTGCTAATCACCAGTAATGAGACCTACTCTGGGGAAGAAAAGAAAAACAGATAGTCAGAGGGAGGTTTTGTTCTTCACAGCGGAGTAACAGGGAATGAGAGGGCAGCTGTTATTAGGAGAGAAAAGATGGAAAGAAAGGAGGGATTTGGCCAGACCAGATGAAGCTTCTTCTGTGGTGCACTGTTTTGTTAGCTGAGTGTTTCTTTCATTCAGCCTCCAAAACTTCAGATCTTTCAGCTTCTCTGAAAGCCTCAGTCCACCTCTACATCACGGCTGCTGGAGAAAGGGACCCCCTCCCCCACAGCCAACCCCCTTTGGTTTTTCAAGTTTAAACATCTCACCACTGCACTTTTCAGAGGATTGTTTTTTTTTTTTCCCCTGAGCTGGAGAGATGAAGCAAAGTACATTGCAAAGGGGAACGCTGGATAAAGGGCAATGGCGAGGAGAATATGTACAGAAGGGCTCAGAAGAGCTAGGGGGCATAGTCCGCCAGTGGTCTGGGCTTTAAGGGGACCCCACCAAAGAAAACAGAGGGCTTGGATGGACTGGAATGGGTTTGGAAAGAGAAAAGGGTGGATGGATGCCTGGGCTTAGGTGGAATATTTCAGCTCTGTGAGCTGTAGCAGCCTACAGTGTTGCTGGCACCTTGAATGAAGCCAGTCTCGGAAGTGCCTGCCCACACACTGTTCTGCTGTTCAGAAGGTATGGCTTTAAGCATGTTATTTCAAACAAACAAACAAACAGCCCACGATGGCTGCTGGTAAACCCAGGCATTTCAGGGATACACAGACACTGGGGTAGGGACACATAAACTTTGCCTAGTTGAGGGGGCAAATTCCTTTCCCTGAGGAGTATCACTTCAATAGAAATGCGGTTTCAAAATCAGGTGGAGTGTTTCGCAGTTCTTAGGAAAAGCCAGATGATAATCACACTCAGCGCACCGTGCAAATCAATATCCCAAATCCTACGGTGTTGATATAAGGGCTATTCCAGTCTATGCATGTATGAGGTCATTCTGTAGCCACTTCGCCCCTCCCTCTGCTACAGCATGTTTGCATATTTTAATGTTTAAAATTAGGTATTTAAATGTGCATCTGGTTGAGAGAGAGAGAGAGAGTTTCTTTGCTTTTCAGTCATCATATGGAAGCTGGAGTGAGCTTTTTAAGCGATTATAAAGTTGACTCAGTGTAACTCTGTGTAAAGTTTGGTGATTTCAGAGGGAAGCTCAGACAATTATGCTTGAGAGTTTTCAGGGGCAGCATGGGAGGCGGGGGGCCCACTGGTAGGGAAAGTTTTTTCTTTAAAATAATAAAATCAATCTGCACACCAACTGGTAGAAAGCCAGCATGGAAAAGCCAAGTCTCATATGCCTTGCACTGGCTGTAAATAAGAGAAACTGATATATAACAAGCAAGCATGTTATTTAGAACAAATCCTTCCCCAGCAATTTATGGAAGTGAGTTAACACGAGTCCCTCATCAATCCAGGGAAAGGCTATGTCCCTCATAGGCCTCAGCTGTTTGTTTTAGCGCCCCTGGAAGCACAGCGTCAAAAGAGAAAACCACAAAATGCCCTTCTTCCCCTTTCAGACCTAGGGTCATCCTAACTGATCTCTGCAGTTTCCACCATTTGTATCTCCAATTCTGAGCTGAGGATGGGGGTGGGGAGAGCTGTGCTTAGTCCAGGGGAAGATTTTGACCTCTATCCTATGTGTTACAAGGGGGTTGTGGTTTTATATTAGGAATGTCAGATTCGTACACTCCTCTTCTTCATGGGAGACTCTTTGGAGGTCTAAGGTGGGCTGGTATCATCACAGGAAGCTGAAACCTGATCTGTGGTTTTCCCAGGCCCCAAATGTATGGGGGCGGATGTTGAGCTTTGCGTATGAGAGCTGAGAATGCTGCCATTCAGGTTCCCACCTGCAGTTATGTCACTGAGGCACTTCAGTCCCACTAAGAGTCCTCCAGGTAACCAAGGGATGTCAGAATTTGATATTTCTGAAGTATGAGGGTGGTGACTGGAAATCTGAGGACCTCTTTAAATGTCCTAATGGAACAGATTGACACCCCCTTTTTGACCTCCCCCCCCCCCCAGCTCATCTCTAAAGAATAATCGGCTGAGCTTTTCAAAAGTGACTAGTGATTGTTACCAAGTATCAGAGGGGTAGCTGTGTTAGTCTGTATCCACAAAAACAACGAGGAGTCCGGTGGCACCTTAACGACTAACAGATTGAATTGACTGACTGACTGATTGATTGACTGAATGAATTGGCCTTCGACATTGGTTCTCCACTTGTAAGGTATTCCTGTATCTGTAATTTTCACTCTGTGCATCTGAAGAAGTGGGTTTTTTACCCACAAAAGCTTATGCCCAAATAAATCGGTTAGTCTTTAAGGTGCCACGGACTCCTCGTTGTTTTAATGATTGTTGGTATCACCATTTTTGGGTGGCAAACTGGAAGTATCCTAACTAGCATCCCAAAGTAAATGGTGTCAAGTATCAGGGGGTAGCCGTGTTAGTCTGTATCTACAAAAACAACAAGGAGTCTGGTGGCACCTTAAAGACTAACAGATTTATTTGGGCATAAGCTTTCATGGGTAAAAACCTCACATCCAAAGAAGTGAGGTTTTTACCCACGAAAACTTATGCCCAAATAAATCTGTTAGTCTTTAAGGTGCCACCAGACTCCTTGTTGTTAAAGTAAATGCTGAGCACCCTCCTGAAAAATGAGGCCTCTTGAGGCACCTCAAGTTGGGCACTCAAAATCCCTAGTTGATTCTGAAATGTTTAGCCATAATCAATAACTTGTACCTGCAGAGTGGTCAGTAATCCCCGGCTGGGAAGTCAGCATTTCAGTATGTCAGACTAAAATTTAAGAGTGAAAATTAAAAAAACATTCTCCTGATTCCAAGTAGAATCATCAAAGATCCCAGGCTCTGCCACAGTGACCTGATGTATATACTCCTCCTGCTAGACTGAGAAACAACTCTGCTGTGGTAGCGAGCATGTCATCACAGCCTAGAGGTAACACTGAATTGCACTGTCTTTCATTCCTTTTTCCACAAGTATATTCAGTATTATACTGAGGTTTTCTCAGCTAGTTCATCTGTCTCTGCATTTTATCTCTCTGTCTGTCAAGCTCATTAGCATACTTTGACAGATTAAAAGGCTCAGGTCAAACAAACAAATCCCCAAAGAAATACTGCTAATTATTGTCATATGTTTTTTAAATACTTCGCTTCTTCAAAGAATTTAATAAGGAACAAAATTCAACTTTGCAGCCCAAATGTTTCTTTTATGATGTACCCCCATTCCACCCCATCCCCATGTTTTTTTTTTTAAAGCAATTAGCTTCTTACCAGTGTATCAATAGTGATAGGCTACCCATCAGACAAGTTGAATTCTATAAGTGGGTACCTGAAATAACTATCAAAGTCTATAGATGCTGTACAGTATAGCTCAACAAAGAACATACCTGGGATGAGACGGTTCTTTCAGCTAACTTCATGTGGAAACAATGAAAGAAAACAAAAATGTAAACTTTCTCTTTAGTAGTCTGATTTATTTTTTGTTGCTGTTTTATTATTATTACTTCTATTATGGTAATGCCTAGAGGACTATCTCAGGGATCCAGGCCTCATAGCCTGAGGCACTGTGCACACTTTCAATAAAAAGAGAGTCCATACTTCAAAGAGCTCGCAGTCGATGCATATAGTTTGCAGAGCACTTAAAGGCACATTGTGGTAGGTGCTGTATACACTTATACCTGCCCCGAGGAGCTTACAGTCTAAAAGGCAAGACATAACAGGGAGGGGAGACAAGCAAGTGACCCACAGTCAAAGAGATGAGGTAATTTCTTAGCCGTTGGGAGCAGCAATCACAACTCACCAGTTGCCTCGCTGTGGTCAGATTCCAGCCTTCCATGTGCATTATGGCAGTGGTGAGTTTTGAGGAGGGACCTGACTGGATGAGGATAAGATGGTGGCTTTATGGATTGATGAGACAACAGGTGGCTAAAATGAATAAACAGAATTGGGGAGCAGTTGGGGAAAAGTTAAACAATCCTGATTAGTTTAATGAGTAGAAGTGTATTTATCTTTTTTTATTCACATTTCTATTAATTTCCAGACACTTTAATGCTTCAGGACAATATATCTATTTTTTAAGGAATTAATTGTCTGACAGGTATGCAAAGGTAGTGTTGCCAAACCTTGTTCATTGCAGGTAAATCATTACATGGCCTAAGACAGTGTTCATTAGTGGCATTGTCAATCAAGTAGGAGTCCTGCCAGAGAACTGCTGATGATACGACAGGGTCAGAGACGAAGATGTTCAGTCTCTATTCATCCATCAGATTTTTTTTAAATCAATTTACAGCATGATAATTGAGTCAAGTTTATTGTGCTGCCCCTCAAACAATGCAGGATTTCGGTGATTATAAATTGCTTGATACTGAAGTGGCTCCACAACAGACCAAAAAAAAAAAAAAGAGAGAGAGAGAGAGATTGAGGGAGTGGGGGAAGGGGTGAACAACAAAAGCTAGTTGTTAAGAGAAATATTTTAAAGCAGAATGCCACTGGAGTAGGCCTGCTTCTGGGGAAGAATGGCTGGGAGATAGCCTTCAGTTAAAGAGGTTGTTCACTAGAGGTGAAGGGCTAAATTGCCAATTCAAGTGGCGGTATCATCTGAAACGATTCCATTGATAAAACTGATGATTCCTTCTTAGGGGAATAATACTGCCATCAAAAGTATTGTTTCTTCTTGCTGTTTTGAAGAACCAAACGATAACCTTTTTCTTTTCATACCTGTAACCATGTGTGGGGTGTGTGTCTATGTGCGGGTACTCATGCGGGGTGGGGGTGTGGGGGTCCAGCCCTCTGTGGCATGGGCTTGAGAAGAATTCTTTTCATACTGAAATGAGAAATGAAAAGTCCATTTTGGGGGCAGCAGTACAGGAACCTCCTATAGAAAGAAAAGCCCTTTCCTATCACTCTGACTGTGCCTGGTTTTTCCAGACCAAAAATTTTAACACTATATTTCCAGTCTACAAAACTATTTATTTATTATTATTGTTATTTTATTATAGCACCTAGGAGACTCAGTCACAGACCAAGATCCCCTTGTTCTAGGTGCTGTACAAATACAGAATTAAAAAAAAATTCCCTGCCCCAAAGAGTTTACTAGATTTATGGGTGATGCTCCAATGGCATCATACCCATACTTAGGCTAAGGGGTTAAAATAATTGCCTTGCCTTATCTACAGGGTTTCTGTAAAGTAACATTATGCATAAACTTGTGGTTATTTATCTACTTTCCTGAGTTCTCTGTTTGGTTGATTTCAAATGCATGGTAAATAGACACATTTTAAATTTTTGGCATAATTACATTTAAATGTAATTTTGAGTGATTAAAAATGAATGAAATAGGAAGGTGTTTATATTGATGAAATTCACCTAAAAAAATGAACCACTGAAAACATCTATATAGCAAATTCCAGGGTGTGTTCTTAAACTCACCCTCCTATGGGCAATGGTGCGCTCTGGCTTTTCCCTCAGATCCTGACTCCTTTCTGGAACTCATCAGGATGATGCTGAACATATTTAAATCTTCCCCATAAAAGGTTTAGTCTAAGTTGCTTCTCCAGTACTTGTTTGAACATTAAATATGCAAATAATCATCATTACACTTCCAACAATTACACATGTTTGCGAGCACCATGTCAAGTACTGGCAGCAGTGCAATCATTTGTAAAGACAAATATTCCATTCCAAGAGATGTCATGCTGCTTAGAAGATTTCTTTTTGTATTAGTAGCCACACTGCTGCTTCATAAAGTGTGCAAATGAACGTGACAGTGCTGCCAATAGCTGCCAGTTCCTTCCTCTCGGCAGAGCAGATGTCAATCAACCATCCCAAACAGACAAGGCCTCCGTACTGCCACAGACATTAAACATGTAGGATGTAGAGGGGAGGGCACAAATAAAACAGGCAGCTCACAGATTCAATGTACTCCCTCACCCCCCCGTGAGGAGGCCTGAGGCCTTTAGAATATTTTAATTTCTGATTTCTGACTATATTATCATGTGTTTGTAACAGACGAATTGTAATTTGTAGCTCTGAGGTGATATGAAAAGATGCCTGAAACCGTAGGGCAGCTGCAGGAGTGTATGGCAGGTTTCTCTGCTCTTCTCTCTTTCTTTTTTCTCTCTCTCCCTCTCTCTCCTCTTGCTCTTTATGTAGTTATGGATAATTGTCACCATTCACTTTTATCACATCCAAAGTAGCAGCTTAGAGAAGCTGCGACTTTAGTCAGGACTAATCTTGCCTCCTCCTGAAGTGGGAAAATCCCAAGTATTTCAGGGTCCTATTGATAACCCTTGCGCTTTTTTTTCCATAAAAGACAGATGACTCTGGCAAGCTTGGGAGACTGCAGATAATGGGATTGACTTGGTACTTAAATCTCAGTGAACCAAGACAGCATAAGTAATTAGTGAATTGGATCCATACTGGGGTGCTAATGATGGCTAATACTGCCCCACACCATTCTAAAAACCACAAGATGCACATCCATCTCACTCAGATAAAACCAAAGGGACATTGCTTTGCAGGCATCATTTATTTCTTCCTCAGTACAGAATTTATCCCCCTTAAAAAAAAATCTAATTTTCCAGAAGTGACATGCAGAAAAACAAGTGACCATCCTGTCAGCAGAGTTCATTATGATCACAAATACCTCTGGTGTTTTTAATTAAGAAAGGCTAATTAAGAGAAACTATGCATTTATCTTCTTATCTAGTTGTCAGGGGAAAAAGTCACAAACACTAACTATACATTGTTTGGAGGGGAGGGGCAGGTTTGTTCCTTTGTTTTGTTTCGTGATCTTTTTTTAAGCTTTAAACAAACTAAACCCACTCAAAGAGGCAGGTAATCACCCATTTTTGTAAAATAAAGTATTATTTTTTTCCAGGACTGGCATTTCTAACTTTGAAGAAAGCATAGTTTCACTTAATACCCTGGTTTTCCCCCTCGATTAAAATAATTGCTGAGTTTTGGTGTACAAACTTACCTTCTGACTCATTTTTTTTCCCCCACAGAGTGATAGCATTTTATCAGGATAATTTAGATAAATGTCTTTCCACAGAGTTTGCTTATCCTTCCAGGAGCTATGATCGACAAAAAGCCACATAAGATGAATGGCGTCGTGTTTTGGTCAAATGTATACTCATCTGAGAGTAGAAGGGGTTTGAAGGCTAGGAGAATGTCTGTTTTCCTAAGATTTGATCATCAGAGAACACAACCTTCCACGCCCTCCAACTTGTTACAACGGGTGTGTTTGTGTATATATATATATATTTATAAGTCTCATTCATATTATATATAAAACCAGGGAACTCTTATTGGAAGATGCATAGAACTAATCAAAGCATGCTAGCAACATGATTGTATGGAGATAAGGAGGGAGGGAAAGAGAAAGAAATGTGGCATATTGTGTGAGACTGAGAACCCAGACACCCTATAGTCTTTGTGCTGACAGCTGAGCTTTAAAGACAGACAACTGACTCCTGCCTCTTTCGGTCAGTTTCTTATATGTAATTTATCCTGGCATTATGGGATTTAGAAAAGATGTGGTCCTGGGCATGCCTGAGGTGTGACACGCAAAGGGTTAAGATGCACTATCATTGGCTAGCAACAGCAAAGCAACCTCCCACCAGGCCTTTTATTTTCTTTATTAGTATATGGCTGGAATCTCTCTTTTCCTGAGTATCAGAGTGAGTTGTTTCAGTGAGTGTCTTGGAAGGTGCCTGTGACAATAGCAGAAATGCCTTTTAAAGAGACTTTTCTTCATATTTAAAATATGAGGAGAAAAGCTATTTAATATGGGAACCCTTGGTTTTCCCTTCTCAATCTGTAACTGATTAGGAGGCATTCAGAGGTAATGTAGGATGAAAAGATGGGCACATGCTCAGCTGGGGAGGCGGAAGGGGGCTGGTAGGGGTAAAGATCTGAATTGGATTAGCACCAAAGGAAGTTTAGAGTTTGGATGGGGCGCTAGACTATTAGCCTGGAGGCAGGCTGCCCTTCATCAGCACAAACACTATCACCGCAACAACTCTGCTTTATTAAAAACCAGGAGAGTCTTCCTGGAGACAGTGCGCTGAAAATTGTCATTTTAATGTCATCCTTTATAGCAGCACTGGAGATGTTTTTTAAAGAGGTTTTCATTTGTTTGTAAAAAGAAAATGCATGTTTTTAAAGTAAGACTGAAGTTTAATAAAACTCAAATCAAATCTGGTCCTTCTGGGCCCTAAGTGATGCCCTCTCTGAACAGTACTACGCTGCCCCTTCGCTCCCCCATCTCTTCCATGGCCTTTAGGTCTGTGTATTGTCTTCACAAAAGTGCTTCCTCGTTGTATTTTTACCACGAACACAGAACCCTGAAAGACATCAGTCCTTACATGGGGAACCTAGATCCCAGGTTTTAATGCCTATAGAAGGGTATCATTGTTAGGTAGGGGTCCACCTTCTAGCAAATTAGAATATCTATTGCTAAGGAAGGTGCTTCTTTCTAGGGTTCTTATTAGAACTGTTCCCCTTCCCCGACATCAGCTTTGGAAGATCTTATTTGCAGTTCTCTTTTAATATGGTTACAGCACCCTCCGTCACTAGCACTGTGAGGCTGTTTGACTTTAAAGAGTTTTCTAGCAGAGAGAGGGATTGCTCCTTCCTTATACCCTTTTTCATCTATTTCTTTGTTACTCCCACAGCAGCTTTTCCAACTAGAAATACTCCAAGAATTTGCTGTCATTGCTGGAAATAGTTGTAACACTAGACAAACTGCAGCCAAAATACCAGTACATAGTTTTACTTCTGAGATATTATTACCCATTTTGCCAAGAAAACAAGAAGGCTTTACGAGAAATCAGAAGAAATTAAGCCAGAATAGACATCAAAGCTATCCAGTTCCACCTTAGACTTACACACATTCTTAGCAGAATTACAGAGCTTGTAGTAGTAAATGGTATTCAATCTTTTACTGTTGGCTAAAATCAGGCCCATAGTTATCATAAAAAGGGAGGTGTCTTTTTATGAAGATGTTGACTCTCCACTTAGCATTCTACCACACATTTCTTATCTTAAAGTTTGGGATTTCTAAATCCTTTCTATTAAGAATTTGAAAGTTACATTAAAAGAAAGGTATTGAACATGAGCTTGACATTCCAAACCATAATGTTTGCAGGATAAAGTGGAATGGACTATACTGACTGACAGAGGTTCTTTTGGATGTCTTGGGTAGAAATCAAGATAATTTCCCCCCCCACCCATCAGAAACATGGTGGGGGAGGGGGGGCTGCAGGAGCAGATATTTTCAAAGTATTTTCAACAAGGAAAATAGTGTCTAAGGATGAATTCTGAATGACTCTGCTCTACTGGAAAATGATTATGGGATGACTGCTCTGGAAAAGTTTGTAGTACACACAGATATTTAGAAAAGTTTATATGAAATAAAGTGGAAGCTAAAGCCAAAACAAACAAATGCTTCATTTGACATTATGATTTCCCCACTACTTGATTAGGCACAAGTGGCTGATAAAATATAGGACAAGAAGTAACTGCTTTTGTTTTAAAAAACAACTAGGAATACTGTAGTCTGCTTTCTAAAATCAACATTCTAGGTAATACTGAAGAGGTACTGTAATTAAAAACAATTCCCTAAACTTAGCAAACAGTCCTGATGTCTGCCAGTTGCTGGCACATTTCCACTGGTGAAGTTTTGAAAGCAGGCTTTAAAAAATTTAGGGGTAGTTTTTGTTTGTTTGTTCCTGACCACTGATAGCATGAGCTAGCAGCTGGTGTGAGAATAAAGGAAAATGTGTGTGTATTGGCAGCAGACAATTTATAACATGAAGTGATTATTCTCTGAGAGTCTTAAACATCAGAACTTGTGTCTTAAAAAATAATAATTTGCTTGGACAATTTTACAACCAAGCATTTAGTTTTTTCCCATTTTTCCTCCTTCAAAGATGTGTTGGAATTTGTAACCAACAAGATACATAATTTATCAATCTTTTTCTTTTTCTTTTTTGTTTTGTTTTGTTTTTTGAAAACGGAATTTTTCAATCTTGTACCTTTTAAAGCTGTTTTATGGGGTGGCTTGGTAAACCTACATCTCCACCTAGTGGTTTCATGGAACAGTTGAGCAATTATTTTTGCTGCAATGTTAGCACCAAGATAGTTTTTACATTGTAACACCAGTCTGAAGAAATTAGATCATTGATTTTCTTTTAAAAATAGAACTATTTTAGGGACATACGTAAAAATTGAATGTTGGCTTTCCATTGTCCTATAAAATACAATAATGATTCTTTCTTTCTTCCTTAACGTTTGTTAACATTTTGATCTTTTGATAAAACAAGCATATTTTGGTCGAGCATGGGAGCACCCAACATTTTACTCACCCACTCATAAGTCACAGTGGCAGTGTTGAGGGGCATAATTCCCAACTGGCCTAGTCCCAAATATGAGACAGTTGGTGTGACAAAAGCCCAAAAAGGGGACACAAAAAAATTGTTCATGGAAGTAACTTAAAATGATGTGAAGATTCTTGTCCTTAGTGTAAATAACTCCCTCTATAACCTCACTTTCAGGATTATTTATTTCTGATGTAAACCATTTTGAGAAATAGCAGTGAGGGGGACCAGGGCGGAATGTATGTGACTATGGGCTGAAATGAGGGATGGCCCTCAAAATAAGGGGCATTTCGCTTGCGGATAAGTCTAGCTGTGTCTTGTGCCAAAGCTCCTGAAGGCTTTTCTTCAGTTGACCAGAAAAGGGTGATAGAAAGTACCACCAGATGCGTCTCCCCTGGGGTGTAAGGAATTGACTGCATCTGTGATAGTCCTATTCCCTGCAAACCTCAAGGTGGCTGTATATTGTTCCACCAATTCTCCACCAGGTCAGTCCCTGTTTTAAGCACACTAATGTATCTGTTTATTACTTGAATATTCAATACACAATCAAAACAATTGTGCTTCTTGAATACAAATAAAAACATTAAATTTTAACAATAAAAAATAAGGTCAAGGGAGGAAGGGTATCTTATTTTCCCCTAAAATATTTTATCCTTACCAGGCACAGCTCTAGTTCCTCTTTCTTGCCTCAGGATTACCAGTTGGCTACATATCAGTGAAGAGCTGGATTTTGTTCAGATTATACACCTCTTTTTCGCTACAAAGTGAATAGGAGATTACACACAGTGCATACAGTTAAGCACATGTATAAGTCCTGGCAGGATCGGAGCCTTATCTAAGATAGGAGATGTATTATAAATTAAATGCTACTTGTAATAAAATATATTAAACTGATTGAAGGTGCTGTAGCTGCTAATGGCCTAGAATGTACAATAATCCTTCACTGTAATGTAGAATCCACATGTCAGAAACGTGTGCTAACTAAGAGTTTAATTAGTGCACATTAACATATACACGCAGAGGGAGAATATATGAAGAGCGTGCCCTGGGACACAGTTAAAATTTTCACAACTTCAAACTTAGGGAAATTTGGAAACTCTCCAATTCAGCAATTTAAAATGATTAAATATTATCTATCATAAAGTTGTCTTAAAATTGAGTAAATGGGAAGAAGAAAGTAGAAATATGGCTTTGTTGTGCTAATGAGGTAATCCAACCTTAAATGTTATTTTCCACAAATAAAATAAATATTGTTTTCTTACATGGCTTGGATTGTGAAATGACCTGCAAATAATCAAACCAAAACATCAGCCCCAAACTACCTAGCAACCACTGGATTCTTTATCCCAGGGATGACTGAGGCTACCAGGCCAAAGGTCAGTATTAGATTAAAATTGAGGGCTACCTGTGAGGCGAAAGGAGGATACATTTGGCAGGGTGGGGTTACATTGGGGTTTTGGTAGCTGGGAAGTGTTGTGATATGAGATCACTTTTTGGAAGCTGGAGGGAAGGTTGGGACAATTGTCAATGTAGAGTTGTTGGCTCTTCCCGCATCCTCCTTACTGTGCTTTTGGTTGCCCACAACTCCACCTACTGGGACCCCCAACTTCTCTGGCAACACACACCCCCATCCCCACAACTAGAGTTGATTTTTAACAGAATTTGGGCTGAGTCCTCCTGGGTTGCTGAGTTCCTTTGGAATTGCCAAGTGCTCTGGCTTACAAGTACGTCAGGGCAAGCCAAATCACAGAGCATGTCCAGCTAAGTAAGAACTGAACAGGGAAGGCCCAGACTCCTTTAGTGCATTCAACATAAGGGGAATGGGGAAAGGGAACATTGTGCAAGCTCTTCCCTTACACAAATGCTGCAGAACCCGAAGTCACCTTTTAAGATAAAAAATGGAGGGGAATAAATGTGAAAATCTTGTCATTCTTCCCCACCTCAACCCCATTTTTTTAGTTGAAATTTGAAATTTCAATGACATTTTTATCGACATTTCAGAGTTGGGGGGGAAATTGCCAGCTCTAAAGCTGGTTGGAAAAAACAAACAAATGAAAATATCATTGAAATATTTTTTCCTGTTTATGATGGTGTTTGGAAAATAAAAATTTGGAGGCTTTAGAGGGGAGGAACCATTCTGGGGTAAATATCCCAGAATTCCTGCATGTCACCCAATATTGTTAGGCAGTTATCATCTGGCCATACTCTGTCCTATTGTGTAAGTCCCAGCGAACAGTCTGAATTCTTTAACAAGCAGCTGTTAAGAGAGCTTAGAGCAAATGAGCACTCTTCACTGACTGCTAAAAAGACAAAGGGTATGTCTACATGGGGATAAAAGACCCGCGTCATGGCTGTGGTTAGCCCAGGTCAGCTGACTTGGATTCACAGGGCTTGGGTTGCAGGGCTAAAAACTGCTGTGTATACATTCAGGCTTGGTTTGGAGCTTGAGATCTGGGACCCTCCACCCTCACAGGGCCATACCTGTTGATGATTGACTTATATAAGGGGTTGAAGTAACCAGAGCTACTCAACAGACATTTTTTGTTTTTGTTTTTCACTAGAGGTAGCTCTAAAAAGAATCTAGAAAACTCCTTACCTAGCTCGGAAAAATCCATACACACACCAAAAAAACAACAACCCACAGTGCTTTATGAAAACCACGTGCCTGAAACTTTTCAGGTATAGAGAATTTGTATTAGTGAAAGGAGAGAAATTTCATGTCTGTATTAAAACAATTCCTTTATCTTTACAAGAATTGCATGAAACATAAAGAGCAAGCAAAACTAACTGCTGAGCTGAAGCCTTCAGCTCGTCTCTGAGGGGGTCTCTCCTTGAAAAGGGAGAATGGTGACTGGCCTGCTTTAGCTACCTTCATCTCCTACGTGCTAATACATTAGCTCACTGATTTAGCTACTCAGCACAATTACTGAAACCTTCCGGTAAGTTTGGAAGTTAATGTTTGTACCATGAAGCATTTATTGAAAAATCTGTCAACAAAGATCCAGATCATGAAACTCGGGTTCTTGTATCCAGTACATTTGTTTCAGTATGATGAAATTCAAAACAAAACCAAAAAAGCTAGGAGTCCTCTCTATAGCTCAGAATATCCCATAGTACTTACCATACAGACGGGACCTCAATCATGTTAAAACCACAGTCAATCTACAGGGACTTTCTGGTTCTCTGAATGGGTCTTGTCATTGTTCAGGGCCTGGTTTGCAGAAATGATGAGCTCCAATTGAAGTCAATGAAGCTGTGGGTACTCAGAGATTATCTCACTGCACCAAATGCTCTTGATTTCACAGGTGTCTGTTATGAATTCAGGGTAGCAATTCTTTATTGAAGGGTATAAGTCAATTCCATTATAAAATATATTTTGATCCCTTCCCTTCAAAAACTTTTCAGCATAATACACCTCTACCCCGATATAACGCTGTCCCTGGGAGCCAAAAAATCTTACTGCATTATAGGTGAAACTGCATTATATCGAACTTGCTTTGATCCACCGGAGTGCGGAGCCCCGCCCCCCCAGAGCGCTGCTTTACCGCATTATATCCGAATTCATGTTATATTGGGATAGAGGTGTATTTCTCATTGGTTGTCTCTTCTTGAGGTTTTTGTTTTCGTTTCTTAGTTGAGACTTTGAAAATGCGCCATCCCTAGCGGGAGTGCAGGGCCCGGGACAAATCAGCCTGTATGCCCCCCCCCCCATAACATATTTTTTATACAGGTGAAATCTGGTGTGGGGAGGGGACACCAGTGCTGGGGGGTGAGGGATGATGGAGACTCACAGGGTGGCACCTGTGCTAGGGGCGAGGGGGCCTCCTGTGCTGGGGGGTCCCAGAAAAGGGAGGGGTCTGGGGCGGAAGGGCAATAGATGGGGTCAGCCTGGCGCTGGCATGTTCTGGCGGCACTAGGATGCTGGCGGCCGGTGCAGCAGTGGGCGAGCAAGAAAAAGAAATACAATGCGTGCTTCCCACCGGTGAGTGTGGGCCCGACCCCCGCTGCCAGCACGAGGTCCCCCGCTAACTCCCTGGGCTGTCCTGGCCCCCCAAACCCCTAGCCTCACCCCCCCTGGGCTGGCCTAGCACCCCCCGCACAACACATGCACACTGAAGCGTGGGGGGGGCCCCAATACGCAGGGACCAGAGCGGTCGCCCCAATTCGCCATACCCAAGGGACGGCTCTGTCCCCCCCCCCATGATCAGGCCTGCACAGAGGTTTTGGGAGGCCTGGGACAAAATCTGAAACTGAGGCTTCCCCACCTTTCCAAAACAATTAACACAGATTTGGAGAGGGAGCCCTCCCTGCTCTCATCCTACAGCAATAGCTCCTGTCCCCTGGGGCTGAGCCCACTCCTTGCTCCAGGCATTGCAACCTGGCATGTGGGTTGCAGTGTCATGACAGATGGGCGGCCAGGCCAAACTTGAGTGGTGCTGCAACCCCGCATGCCAGGTTGCAACACCATTCAAATTCACCATTGCATCAGTACTTGCACATTTCCTGGAGGAAGTATTCTCCCAGCAGCTACTGGGAGAAGGTATGTGTGATATTAGCACTTTAAGAACTTCTGTCTTCTGGATACATGGGGTAGGGAAAATCATCCAAAAATCAAGCAATGAAATAAAATAAATAAGTGGAATGAAACACTGGCCGCACTGAAGTCAAGGCAAGATTCCTATTGACTTCAATGTGGTCAGTCTCTTTAATGACTTCAGTGTGACTTGGATTCTGGAGCCACATTAAATCATTTAAAAATTAATCTTTCTACATTATTTCTATATTTTATATCTGAATTATTTTTTTCAGAGTAACATAGATGGAAGGGAATACAAACAAAATCAAGCAGAGATGCATTAAAGGGTGTTACCAAACAATAATCATTGATGAGTCTCCCCAGTGTAGCATCAAAGTTGACTAGGAAGAAAAAAGTCTATAAGAGAAGAAAAAGAGTGCCAGGAGAGTAGAGGGACTCTCTACAGAGAACACAGCACAGAAGTACAAGGGATTAGAGAAAAAAGAACAGTTATAAAAGTTAGAAGAATATAATCACCCAGCAGGTGTAGCACTTATCAGCCAAGCTCTTATATAAACCAAAAAAATTCAGAGTTAAGCAAGGCAAGGTAACAATTAGTCTATAACTAAGAGAAATAAAGGCCATATATCCTGAACATTTCAGAGTTCTTGCCATCATTCATACATGAATCTTTCAAGGGCTGTTATTTCTGATAAGTTGTTATATTAGACAAAAGAGGAAGTCTTGTTTATCTCCAAAGACTGATGACTAAGTCCATTGGCTACAAATGTTTGAGGACCTGTAAGGCCATATTTTGGCCCTGATCCTGCCAACATGTGGGTGGAATGACACTGATTTCAGTTACACCGTATCTGCCCTAGTATGACAGTTTCAAGTATTAAATCAAATTTGTTTTGTAACCCACATCTCTCCAAAAAAACTTTTATGTTAGGGGAAGCCCAGAGCAACAAAACAGGTTCTTTTACTGATCCACTCTCAGTTATCATCCCCTTTGACCTGCATTGAATTAGATGGTTTATAAGGTCAAAATAGAACATTACACTTGGATTTATCATACTTACCCATGCCTTTTAGGACTTTTAACAGGTCTGGTTATTCTGAAGTGGCCAAAGCACTGGGATCTAATTGGTGTTCTAATAAAAAGCTACACATGCAGGTATTGCCAAGAGCAAGATTTCTGTAGATTGTATGTCTTTCAGGGCCTCAAATGATTTAAAAATTAATTGGGATATAGAGGTAGAACTCCTTCCCAATCCAGTGTGTCCATATTATTAGTTTATTGTCTATAAGAAAAGCTGAGCTCCCCAGAGAACTGAATTTTTCTGAAATAGGATATGTACTTTAATTTTTGTAGCTAGATATAACCATAGTCATCTAGCAGCTAGAACCATATGTGACCACGACTTTGCTGTAGGTATCTAAAATATGCAACACCTAGGAAATAGGCCTGGGAGACACAGGATGCATTAATTCTCATTCTCTAGGTATACAAACGGGGATTGCTGTCACCTATATCTTGATATCCCAGAGTTACTTGTTTTAGAAGAGAGTTGTGGTAGTATTTCGGACTGGGACTGGGGAATCTGAACCTGGTCTGTGAAAGTAGGAGGTAATGTTTGTCCAGTGATAGTCTTGCTTGTTTCCTCTTTCCTCAAATAAAAGCTTTAAACCTTTTATTGGTTTAAAAAATAGGTATGGGGTCTACATAAAGGATATAGAGTGGAGTAGGCATAGCATGCAGAGGAGAATATGAATTTGCCATTTTTTCAAATCTTCTATTGTTTAAGGGAGCAGGGAATCCATGTTCCTATTCACCCTGAGGTCATTATTTTTGTGTACTAGAATCCCTAAATATTAAATCTCTGTTTCTGCCCAACTGAAAACCCGTTTATCTGAGCAATATTTCAAACAACCTCTAGAAATAGAATGGATTTCTGATTTTTATTAGAGTTTCTCAAAACCCAATGAAGTACAGAATTTCTGTTTGAGAGGTAAAAGAAGAGGAATAGAGGTGTCAGATTTTGAGACAAACAGAAGCGTGTCATCCAGGTATAACATCATATGTTTTAGTTGACCAAGCTAAATCACAGAAATATGCAGGTGAGCTCAAATAGCTAAAATTAATGGCTCCAAGGCCATACTGAGTTGAAGAGGGGAACCTTAATGCATCCCTTGATTCAGATAAAATGGTTGAGATAGAAACCTGTTAGTAATAATCAGAGCCAGAGTTTCAGTATAAAGAAACGTGAACCAGGATTCAGAGTTTGGACTGTAACTATATTTAGACACTGCAGTGAAGAGAATGTCCTAATTCACTCTATCAAACGTGTGTCCCATGTTGAGTGAAATTATAGGTGAAGGATTTAAGATGTCCTGACAAAAGGCTGTGCTAACCACCAGTTGACATAAGTTACGGGCCCCATTTCTCACATATTAGGATCACTTATACCAAAAAGAATAATTTCTAATCTAAATCTTTTACAGTACCTAGATTTTGCAACCCAAATTAGTTTGAAATCTAGGGCTGTAACTAGAACAGATTTCAGCAGGATCAAGGCCCTAGTTCCCATTATTACTGTTAGTGTCTAAATTAAAGTGAATTCAATTAATGCTGGGTGGAATTTGTGCACCTTATATCCATTAGGATTAGTCCCTGTCATGAGCTGGAAGAGCAAAAGAGAGAAGTATTCCAAATTTCAGATAATTTTGTGAGTTTAGAATGGCATTTTATATTTATTGCATATGTGATCAATGATTTTGCTCCTGAATCAGACCTTAGTTTCTCCTGAATCAGACTATAGTTTATCAATCCATACCTTAGGAAGGAGTTACTGAGATTTTGGTTTCCAAATATAAGTTCATTTCTTTTCTATGCCTTGATCCAAACCCCACCGAAGTCAATGTGAGCTTTGAAATCTACTGATGAAAAGCAGAATATAAGTCCCAAGTATTATTATATTGTGGTAGCTCCCACAACTATGAGGAAATGAAAATTGGGACATGATTAGACATCTCAGTTGTCTTGACCTCAACATCAAATGTTGCATGAGAGATATATGGGGCGTGTGGTCAAGAAACATGAATAGGCTCTTCTTATACTAATTACTAATCTCTAATGTCCTTTATTCCTACCTGTGTAAGTAAAGCATTTATAGCTATTCTGGAGGAACAGCCCTGTAGGGTAAGTGTATCTGTTTAATATAAAATAGCATTGAGTAGTGTTGAAGTTGCCAACTAATATTATGTCGCTACTCTTCTTATCCATTAGTAGTACAATTAGTTTGTGAAAGATGTTAGAATCTTCTTTGTTTGAGACATTGGCATTGTTCAGTGCCATAATGGGATCATTTATATCTCACTAGGAATATATGACCCTCTTCATATTTTGCTGTGTCTAAAAGTTAAACTTTAAGGCTGAGATGTTTCAGAGCCATTTAAGGGATCCATCTAGACTTCGAAGAAAAGTTTTTTAATATTGCTATCACCACTTAGTCTTTTCTTTAATATCTGAAGGCTTCAGATTCTGTTTTTTTTATTTTATTTATGTATTTATTTATTCATTTATGGTTCAGGGTTGGTTGGTTGGTTTTCAAAGAGGCAGCTATTTTAAATTAAATGGGACTACTTAGCCCTTTTACATTCCAAGACACCAATTTAAATTATTTATCCATGACTGGCAGCAGGATTAATACATCCTAAAGGACATTCCTCTGCAGGTTTACTAGGGGGAGACATGTGTGACAAAAGATAACAAACAGGCTGCCCTTTAAACCACTACTTAGGGCTAGTCTTCACTTACCGGCTGGTCCGGAGGCACGCAATCGATGTTCTGTGATCGATTTATCGCATCTGGTTAAGACGCGATAAATCGATCCCGGAAGTGCCCACAATCGGCGCCGGTACTCCAGCTCTCCGAGAGGAGTACGCAGCGTCGACGGGGGGAGACTTCCGGCCGCGTCTGGACCCCGGTAAGTCCGGACTAAGGTACTTCGAATTCAGCTACGTTATTAACGTAGCTGAATTTGCGTACCTTAGTCCGAAGTCCGGACTAAGTGGGGACCAGCCCTTAGAAACAGAGTGCATTTTTCAAAAGCATTCAAGTGATTTAGGAGCCTAACTCCCATAGATTTTCAATACGATTTGGTCTCCTAAGTCACTTTTGAAAATGTAATTTAGGCACTTTTGTAAATTTTTCCCAGATTCAACATCTAGATCCCAATTCATCCCAGAAAACAGAAAGCTTTGGTTATCTGCTCCATGTGGCTCAAAGTTTTGAATCATTAATACCAACAAGCTAAAACAGTAATGAGTAACTATTAGGCAAAGAGAAGAGAAAATACTTTGCTGGCTAACCTTGTACATCTGAATTATAATCTTGAAATAGCACAATCTGATTGAGGGAGGAGATGTTGTTCTATCTTGCTGTTAGCCTTTGCACAAGTCTATAAAGACTTTGAACTCTGAAATGGCTTGAACATCCTTTTCAATGGGATGAGTACCTGTTTGCTCTGACACAGTGGTGGCCAGGTCCTATCTGGCTTCTATTTCACTTATTTTTGAAGGTCTCTCAGCAAGCTTTGGCTTTTAACTTTTACTCTGGTGTCTAGAAAAGTCACAGACTGGAGTGTCATCTTCCCAGAGGTCTACACACAAAATTATTTAGACTAAAAGGAAGAATCACTCAAATCTGACAGCAACAAGAACTGCTCTGCTGAAGGTCACTCCCATACTTCTGTGATCCTTCATTGGCTCCAGAGACCCTCCATGAGACCTTTGAGTCTTTTACAATCCAGCTCTCAGCTGGAAAGCTAGAATCACCCTGAATATGCCAGCAGAGCACGTGAATACCATGAGCCTTGCTGGATTTTCTGCTGGAGCTTATATTATTAGCGATTCCTGAAATGTGTGGCTCCCAGCAGTTATAAATTCCACAGGTTATGTCAGCAAGGTTCTGTGTGACCTTACACTTTGCTCTGCTAATACAAGATATCAGCATGTAATAATCTAGGTTTCAAAAGAGTAATAAACTCCTCCACCGTCTTGTAGCATTTGTTATTCTTGTGATGACCATGTGATGGAAAATGTATCACAAGCAAAATGTGCTCAACCATTTGATTTTTGAGCTTCAAAATTTTATTTTTTTCAACTTTAAGGATCATTAGGAATTTCTCAGACAAAAACATCATTACTACAGAGTCAAATACATTCGCTTTCAAGATGAATTAATAAAATATTATAGTTTAAATAAAAAAATAAACTAGCTAGAAATTCAGGTTAATGTTCTAATACCAACCTTAATTCTATCCCTTTATTCCAACCCACCCTCGATGTATCGACTCCAGAGACTAAAAGGATGGACTATAATCTGTATGTTGGATCCTGTGGGCCAATTAACTATAATTTTACAATTCACTGACACACCCTTTATGGACCGACAGAATTGTACAGCAATTACAAATATGAAGCAATAGGCTATAATTTATAATGTGACCGTATCACAAATACCGTAATACTGTTCCTGAATGTCCCAGGAGATGGTGAAGGTGGCAGGCATGATGGTGAAGCTCACTCCTTCCCCTTCTTTCGTTGTTCAGTCATTATTTTGTCCACCACTTAGGCCTAGTTTCTGACACACCAGTTTTGGTTCACTGATTTCTGGTTTCAGACTCTTCTTGCTTACCAGGTATGATCTTAACACAGTCCTTCAATTATACCAGTAGGCCTTTTCATTTGGATTAATTCAATCTTTCTGTTGCTTTTTTGCACCTTTTCCCATCAACATTTATTATTATAGGTCATTGTGACATTTTATGATCTTTCGCTCATTTTTTACAGTTCAGCTCACAATTAGGGTAAATTTGTAGGCCCAGTTATCACAACAGTGCCTACCTAATGCTTGACCGATAGTGTTTGCATTGTGGCCTTTCCAATAGCAAGTATAAAGATGCACAGTGGTCACCATTAAAAAATCAGTATTTACGAACAGCTACCACACCATGATATCTAAGTTCCCTTTACTTAGACAACAAGAATATGTTACGTACTGTGATCTGGTAACTCTTTAATAAGTGTTTCCTATAATGATAACCACCATATTTGGTACAGGTATTTCCACTATTTCCCAAGTGTTTCTCCCTCTGTATTCACTATTATCAACTAGTTCAACTCAAGAGTAAAATATATTTTGTACTCAGACCATCTTATTTTTCAGCCAGGTTTGAGATAGAAAAATAAGCACAGGGGGCTAAGGTAAAACCTTTCTTTTTTTTTTTTTTTGCCATGCAGCCCTCCTTTTCTGAAAATCTTTGCTTCAGCACAAATGTGCTATGCAAACCCCTATCTATGGGTGAAACACCTGGAGAGAAACTGAGATAAGGCACCTTTCTGCCAGGGATGTCACAGGAGGATTTCTTTCTTGGGAAGGAAGCTTTCACAGTGCCTGTCCACACAGTCTAGATCCCTCTTGTGTTATTTGCCCTGCCTTTGATGATCATTAGAAATAATCAAATGTTCAAGCGATGAGAAATTACATAGACTGTGATTATTGATGTGGAACTTAATTTCCATTTAGTGCTTGATGTCTCTTTCACTCTTTCTGAAGGTGATGGTAGTTAGTAGAGGTTTAAAAAAACAACAACAGAGTGACAGTGGTTATGTTTTAACGATCAGTGTATATTTATACTGTACATACCTGTCATTTTTAGGTACACCACTTAATGGAGAGATTGTAGTATTTTTTTTATAACCAAACTGGAGTCGTTTCAGAATAATTCATCTTATTTTAATAATGAACTCATGTTTAGCGTCTATCCAGCCTGTTCTTTTGCAGCTTTGGAAAGAAGGAAAGGAAGGAGAAGGAAAGAAGGCAACAGTCCTTCCTTTCCCGATTCCCCAAATAAATCCCTTTGCTCCTTAGTTCTCTAAGACAGAAGTTATTTCAGCCACAAAGGGAGTGCAGTAGGGGAGGTTAGGTTAGGGCATTTTGGATGGGAGGGGTTAAGGAAGATATAGAAACAAATTGGTGCAGTTCATTAGTTTTACAAATATTGCATTAGTTTATTACATGACTCTGGAAACAGAATGCAAAAATAGTTTCTAGCTGCTAAAACAACGCTGGTTATAAATGTCTTATTATCTGTTTGTTGTCCACCTATGATTAGGATGTTGCTGGGGTTTTTAAATCTCAAAATTGTTGTCATTCTGTATTAAATCTCGTTACAAGAATGAATCATAGATTATATGTTAAGAAGAGGGACAATCAGCTTATCAAGCACTTATGGCAACAGGCAAGAAAAGCTGCACTGCACTCCTCGAGCTTTGCACCTGTCCCGCAGAAAGAGAGTGCCTTCAGGAAAGATATCAATTATCAGGGGGTAGCCGCGTTAGTCTGTATCCACAAAAACAACAAGGAGTCCGGTGGCACCTTCAAGACTAACAGATTTATTTGGGCATAAGCTTTCGTGGGTAAAAAACTTCACTTGGGACTTTAGGTGCAGGTCTCTAATCAGCAGGCTTCCAGAGCAGCGGTGAGTAGAGCTAGGTAAAATCCAATTTGGTTTCAGTAAAAACCCTTTTGGAACCTTCTGCTTCACTCTCCATGTTGTATTTGAATTTGAAGGCTGTGCAATATCAACATCAAAGCTATAAGTGAATGTTTATGATAGTTTAGTGGAAGCTTAAACAGTTCATGTTCACCTTCTTTTTATTTATTTATTTATTTTTAATATTTTGCATTTTACATATGAGGAATGGCAGTCTTTTTTAAGTGAAAACTGCCTTTCACTTTCGCAAATGTCCCACATTTATTTTGCCCCACATAAAAAACTCTGATATACTGGTGGCAAATAGGGTTCAGTCAATAAGAGAAAGCTGCCAAATTAAAAATCACATACACACACAAGACTGATGTGAAATGTCATGCTATCTAAACATTCATGAATATTTCAGCTTTCACAAAGCCAAATTCCCAGAATGAAAAGAGGCAGTTTTGCCCAATTCTTGGTTTAAATTTAAATGAATTTTGTAACCTAGACCCTGTACCATTACTTCAGTGGGGCTCTATGTCAGTGCATGGGTCTTCCTGGATGAATCATATTTCAGGATCAGGACTCTAGACCGTATATTTCCATATACACATGGATTTCTGTGCAGTACCTCAATATGGCTGTACAGTGGCTTCCTTGCACTTCAGGATGAAGGCTTGTTTCTTAGGAAGGATGGCCCCATGGTTATGGTGTTAGCCCAAGATTCAAGAGCTAGCAGTTCAATTCCTTACTATGCTACAGACTTCCAGTATGATGTCGGGCAAATCACATAGTCTCTCTGCTCTACCATCTGTGCCTCACAGCACTGTTGTGAGGAGAAATGTATTTGAGTGGGAGGTGCCCAGATACTACAGTAATAGAGGCTGTTTATTAATGTCTGCAATACCCAAGTGTGCTGGGACTCCATATGAGCTCATTTTGAAGAAGTGGTTTGCTTTTCATTTGTTGAGTTGTGCAAAAATAATTTTTTGTGTATTTTGCCCTGGGAAATGGGATCGATTTGTATTTGCTTAGACCTAAGACTCTTATACAGAAAGAACGTTTGTCAGATATCCGTCATGCCATTATCTAGATCATTCCTTTTGATAAGTAGTAACATTCTTCTGGAGCAGTACTAAAGAGGACTTTGCCCTGGAGTGAACTAAGAGCGGCTGATATGGTTGGATAAACTCTTTACTTTCTGCTGATATCAGGTACATGCATTGTGTATTAGAAAGGAGCTACGGTCTTCATGGGTGAAAATGTCTAAATTACGTAACAAATGATTCTCCAGGTTTGATGTTTCAAAGACAATCTTTTTCCTAATCTGTCCATTAGTAAGTGCGGAAAAAGAAGGAGTTCCTATTAGGCTCACCTTTGTACCCAGGAAACTCAGAAGCATCCTCCTTTTTCAAAATAAAACTGTACAGACTACTAGTCTCTAAAATGATGAGCTAGTCCAGGGGTTCTTACAAGAAAATTTTTGGTTGCCTTAGAGTGCAGCCACCAACTCTTGCTGGTGGCCGCTCTGACAATTTTTCCTAAAATATTTAATTAACTTTAGGAAAAACAAATAAATATGCACATATACATGTCTAAATCATTGTAATTTATTTATGTAGGGTTTTTGCAGACTCAGTGAAAATAATGCACAGTGGTCTCTATTCTTTACTGAACCTAAGTGGAATAGAAACAAAATAAGGCGCTTTGCACATTCTTGTCTTTTTTGTTGTTGTTTCTCTTCCTTTTTTGGCTGCTTTTTTTTTTTATTTAGACTTGCTTGCTAGTAAGGTTGCTGCTGTGAAAACTTATATTTGTATACATCGCTTACTAGCTAGCTGGGAGGCAGTATTAACAAACATACAATATCGCTTTTCACAGCAGACTTACGCAGCCCCC
Source organism: Chrysemys picta bellii (assembly GCF_011386835.1). NCBI lineage: Eukaryota > Metazoa > Chordata > Testudines > Emydidae > Chrysemys > Chrysemys picta. The sequence continues at coordinate 239,731,161 of NC_088791.1, read as the reverse complement.
GCAGGCCAGGGAACAAGTTAAGCCATGGATGGAGAGGTAGATAGGCAGGCAGTGGGGGTCAGGTGTGCTGGGGGGGTGATCCCGGGGCTACAGCCCGAAGCCCCCCAGCTGGGGGATGGAGCCTGAAGCCCTGTGGCCGAAGTCTGGCACCCACCACCCCAGGGAAGGTGGGGAACTCACACCAGCTGCCGGCTCCTCTGGCATTTGTGGCTGCAGAGGAGGGCAGGGCCCAACCCCTGCTGGCAGCCCTGGGGTGGAGCAACTGCTCTTCCCCTCCCCTCCATCACAAGAAATGCCTCTGGGCCACTGTGGCTGCATTTGAGAATCACTGGGCTAGACATTCGGACCTTGATCCTGCAATTGATAGCACGTGGACAGATTGCTATGCCCATGCAGAGCCCCAAAGACTTCAGCAAAGAGCACAGCAACTGTAGGACTGGGGCCATAAGTTTCTTTTCTCAAAAAAAGTTACAATGGCAAAATGATAAATATTACAAAACTAATCAACCCCTACATGTTATTTATATTGCAGTAAGTGCCAAGAGGCAAAGAGTAGATCTAGATTACACAGTGCCTGGGCCTTATTCCCATCCATACTAGCCCTCCCAGTATGGCTTCCAGCAGTGGAAATGTAACCATGCTAGTGCAATGGTGGGGGATTTCTCCCAAAAGGCTCAGCGATGAGTCTGAGGAGATGGGCACCAATGTATGAAACCGATGCAGAGAGGGGATTGTATTGCTTACTCCTGACGTGTTTCCTTTCCTACCAGTAACTTGGAGGACTTCTGACATTACAAACCTTCCTTTTAACTTCTTTGCTGTTGGACCTAGGTTCCCATGGACTTTGCAGTTGCTTTAATTAATTTTTCGGCTGAAATCAGAGTAATGATGGCTATTGAATGAAGGTCACCATCTCTTGGAGTTTTATTGCGAGTCTCAAGGCATTTGAATGGCCCAGCCCATGGAGTCAAATGAATACATGAGAATCTTAGCTTTCAGGTGTTTAAATGTGTACACTTCTAGGCCTCACAATTGCAGAGGAAAGCTTGAAATGGTGACCTGACTGTACTCAAGAGGCTCAAAAAACAGAATGCAAAGAAAAAGAACCAAATATTTCCTATTATTTAAAAAATATTTTTAGCAAGACTCATTATTTTTGAACATTTGGGGTTAGCAGTAACCCATGTTCAGCAGCACTGCGGGGAGGGGCGGTGTCATTTGCTCAACATACTGAATGTGGCATATTTTATGGTTACAAGGCTATCAGCTGATTCATCCTTTTATTCCTGCTCCATTTCCCTTCAAAAGCTTAGAATTTGTTTTTCTTCCTTGTATGCTTCTCCCCCAACACTCCACTTCAACTCCACAAAGAAAACAGATGCTTGGGTAGCTAATGTGCAGTACATGGGGATAGAAGGGAGGCAAACTCTGAGAGACACTGACAGGCTCGTTTTCATCTTTTTTAAACATCACCTTTTTTTTCTCCTTGTGCCCATCCTCTCTGTGGCGACACTGACCTTTGGCAATCACATGAGTAACACTCACATTGAAGTGAGGTAGCAAGCTGCATTTCTGGACCAGCCTCTTTTGCTTTGCTTCATTGGGTGACAGACATTTCAGTTTTGCTGGAAAAGCTATTTCCCATAATGAAAAATACAGTTTTCAATCCATTTTTACAGTAGTTGCAAAACATGTGTGCATTTCCCTAAGCTTCCTGTAGGTGTGATTTTCTGTTATTCGTTGCCCTTCTGTTGGTCTAATAAGTATGATGGAAAAATGTCTCCAAAATATATGTTTTACATGATACATATGATGTTCTTACATGAAAGATTTCTCATGTGCTATGCTTATCAAAACAGGTACATGGAAAATTAAGTAATTAAAAACTGAGACAAGGTGGGTGAAGTAATATCTTTTATTGGACCAACTTCTGTTGGAGGAGGAGACATCCTTTGGAGCACTTCTTCAGGTCTGGGCTGATGGAAATCAAAATCAAAGTCTCTTTCACAAACAGAAGTTGGTCCAATAAAAAATATTACCTCACCTTGTCTCTCTCATATCTTGGGATCAACACAGGTAAAACAACACTGTAAACACAAAATTAAAAACTATTCCAGAATAAAATTATGGCCGTTCAGTATGCTACTACTGATCTTCACAGAACCCCCATGACCATCCTTGGAATATCTCATGCAGATCCTAAACAGCATGTGAATCTCTGGTGTAACTCCACTGAAGTAAATGGAAACTGGATTTATCCCAGGGATGAATTTGGTTAGAAATTTAAAGTAAGACCAGAAAAGCAAATACATTTAGAATTAAGGCTGCAACTCTAGATTGTTTATTTCATATTTGTCCTATTATCAAATCAGAGGGATCTCAGTACACTGATGTTACAGTATCAAATATGTGCTACGGTATTTGGCATAAGTGTGTAGTGCTTTAAAGAAAGGTGTTTCAGCTTGAAATGTTCTGTATTTTGTCATTTTAATTCTGCTTTGATTTATTCTTTGGACATTTTAGAGCTAGATCCCATGCTGATGGAGTGAAAGAAAACGTTGTGTTGTTTATTAATCATTAGTGAATCTCTGAGATTCAGTGTGACACAAGGTATTTGAGTACACACTTTGAATGAACTTTAATTAAAAAATATAAGGACTGATGGTACCCTCATTATACAAGCATTGCTTTTTGAACATCATCCTGAACTACTAATGTTGCGGTAGCTCAGTAGGTAGGAACAGTCCTTGATCTCCTTAGGAAAGCTTAAAATGCAGGGAAAAGAGAGAAGGATTAATTAAGAGAAGACTGTTTAAGTAAGTAAAAACTGTTTCCCACAAAAAAGACATAGCAAGGTGTCAGGTTAGATGAAAGATACAGACAGCTAGATAATAATCCCCTTGACTGTGTGTTTAACTTTTCTCTTATTGATAGGTTTGCCCTAGTAGTATTAAAACATTTCATTAATCTGTTTAAAACACTGCCTTTCTGTAGCAAAAGAAAATGAATGCCTAATAGTGTGCTACATGCTTTAACAAAACACATTTCATTCACTCAAGGGTCTCTGATCATTTGCCCAAAATTAATGATCAGTTATTGAATAATTGACATCTCATTTATAAACAAATCAATAGACCCACTTAAGTGTTTGTGTAATGATAGTAATATAACCCTTCCTCGTATGAACTGCAAATGAACAGACCAAACATTAAAGGCATATTCTCCAGCTGAAATTATTATGAGACCTACTTAAAAATTATTTGCCTCAGCAAAAATATAAAGTATTTTTTTCTGTAGAACTTACCTCCAAAATGTGTGTGTTTGGTTTCCACTTTACAAAATGAAACCTGTGTGAGTGGATGTATTTCTCTAATATCCTTCAAATGAGAGAGTAGGGGTATAGGATGTGTTTATAAAAGCACTGCAAGGCACCCACAACCACAATGTCCAATAGCATACGACGCGTGGAGGAGGATATTAATCATCCCTTATGCAGTGCACTGTATGAGGGGGATCACACAACTCAAACTGACGAGATTGCACAAGATGGTGCTAAGTGGAAAATGTAAAAGCCAGCTTGCTGTTGCTTGTTAATCTCTTTCTTTCCACTGTGCACTGCTTTCTCTCCCACCATCCCCATATCTCCCCAAGACAGTCAAATGTGGTCCAATAATCTGGGCTCTAAATCAAGAGGAAGATTTTTTAATATGATCATAATTTGTTATTAGTGTGTGTTAGTGCGAGAACAAAACTGTTGCAAAACGCTGTGTGTGTGTGTGTGTGTGTGTGTGTGTGTGTGTGTGTATGTGTGTGAACCCATCATTGCTTCATAGAAAATACCCTGGAGTGCCAAATACAAAACTTGTGTCAATTAACTCTTTAAGGCAAATTTAAATGTAGACAAAATACATAAAGTATGTGAGGTGATTGATGAGTTAGACCAATGCACTATTATAGTAACATAACTATTTGCACTATGAATTAATTTTTAAAATGTAATACAATTCAGTGAGAACTCTCTAGATATATAACCATTACTAACCCTTCAGCTGATAAGACAATCAATGCTTGAAGCAGAATTAAATATCAATGGTAGAAAAAGATAATACCAATATGTATATTGAGTTTTTAGAAGGAGCTTTGTGAATGTAATAAATTCCATGATCAGAAATGTTTTGCACTAGTATTTTAATTAATATTATATTATTTATTTTTAAACTTTTTTTTACAATACTGAGGGGAAAAAAACTTGGTATGCTGTTTTATTTTAAAAAGCAACAATTATATTGATAAATTAATCCCAACATCTAGTCATTTTTGCTGCTGTTCATTCATTCCCGCCCTTTGGCAACAAATGTATCGGCTTTTCCTTCATGTTCCTATAAACTAGTGCTTAAACAGTTCCACTCCCATTCTTTTGGAACAGTACTCTGAATATTTCCCAAGAATACTGAGATATTCTCTGACTTAGCTAGCCAGTTTTACTAAGCTAAATTACTTCTTTATAGTGTATTTGGTGGTTTTTAAGGGGGCATAAGGAGGACTATAGGATTAAAGGCACATAGTTTCTTCCTATTTTAGTACAGTTTATATGCTCTCTGTCCTTTTCACCTCTCTCCCTTGTTTGCTGCACTGGAGTAAGTGTTTCCTTGTATTCTCTTCCTGGTTTAGATCAGCCAACATAAAATAAAACAGTTTATTTTAAAATATTTGCAAAGTTTTTATTTTATGTCATTAAAAAAGTAAATTTCAATAGGTCTTCACAAATATTCCAAGAACATAACTGTATCTCAGACCTATGCCAGCGTATTTGGAAACAACAGTTGAGGAAATGAGACCAATAGCAATATGCAGTGATAGTTGATAACATTTATAGCTATGGGGTAAGCTTTGGGGGTTTGCTTGTTAAAAGGACTTGTTTTTTCCTAGGGTGACCTGCTGTTATAGAGCTGATCTTTTCAATCAGTGACTACACATGAATCCTTTTTGTGCTGATTCCATATGAGGAAAGTTCAGGCTCAAGAGAGCTGATATTTCAGTCATATGTTAATTGTGAAATACTAGCACTTAATAATGTGCACTTTTGCTTTGCATTATCTCTCTGTGTATGTCTGTGTGTGTGTGTGTATATATACATAGATAGATAGAAAGAGTTTACATTAAAAACACATAATCACAGAGAGGAGAATGCATAACAGCTTAGTGTTAGCTATGGTATTTACTGTATGTTCACAAACATCCTAGCACATAAGCCATCCCTCACCAAATAAAGACCAGTGCTCTAAAAAACTAAACTATTATATATGCACCTTTCAGACCTGTAACATTAGAAATTGAGAAAAGGAGGGCTGTAGTCAACATGCTGATGATATACACCCTAGAAACAAATGAGGGATGCATAATCTGTTGAAACAAACCCATTTTTTTCAGCATTTTGTGAACAAAGCTACTTATGTCTGTATCATATAGCTATGTTGGGGAAGTAAGAGGCTTTATTAGAGACAAATGATGAAGTATCCTGGTTGAAACTATTTATAAAATGTATACCTATTTTAAAGTGGTAATGATGAAAGCAGTTGAGGCAATTTCTGTTTGTGAGTATACGCTGCCTCCATTTTTTTAACTCCATTGCTTTTGAATTAAACAAATTACCATTTTTATTATCTGTACATTAAACATTTCATAGCTGCCAGTGATAAGTGATATAATAACCACCAACTTTTACTCAGAACTACAATATTCAATATTTTCAATAAATAAATACTGTCACAGGAATTTTTGCTTTTTGCTTAGCAGGTTTAAAGTAACTGAACCATTATATGAAAGTGTCCTTTTGCAGCCATATTTATGGATCAGTTGGTAATTTTATTTATTGTTCAGTGTGTAATATTAAATAAATAAAGGTTGGAGTCCTCCTATTTGACTTTAATACATGGTATGTTCTACAGTCTGTCTAATAACTACCAATGTAACAAAAGCATATGAAGCATACTCTTTCAAAACCCATTATCTAGTTTTCAAATTTTAATATAAACAAGTTACCTTTAGAGTTAAAGGGTCACTATCCATTCTAATTTGACCCTCAATTTTTTTAAAAGCTTTTTGTTATACTGAAGGCCAATATAAATGTTTCCATATTGTTAATTTTTTTAAAATCCAATTGAAACAGTTGTTTTTAAGAAATTCCCTTGTAATGTCAGCAATTCAAATGCAGCAGCACTGAGAACCGCAAATTGAAACTAATTATAAGCAAAAGTTAAATCTACATCTTTGTTTACTTTCCCATTTCTCTCAGCTTGGACAAACAGTAAGGTTGATGAAAAATAAATTGGACCTACTTTAGTTCTAATTCCAAAAGGTATTATTAGTAACATAGGTAAAAAGAATGTGATGGTTTACAATATCAAATTTTTAAGTTGACAGTGTTCCTTTAAATTTTCAAGTTTCAGATGTTATTTTATTGCTTCCTCTTGACACTCCAAATTTTCTTTAGCAAGCCTGAAATGGATATGTTGCAATCTGACTGAGTTCTGGCTTTGAAATATAACCTGTTTTTGATTGTCATCTGATACTGTACTTTTTTGATGGGGAGGGGAAAAAAGAAACGGAATTAAAAGAAATTGGTTCCAGCATTTGTTGAATTTATATTCAGAACATACGCTTACCTGATATGAAGATTTTGAAACTTTTAAGGAACACACAACTATTTCCTATCAAATTTAATAATAAATTGTAGTCACACCCACATGACCAAGTTAACAACCAGTTTCAAGTTTAACTAGTAGAGGAAACTGGTAAGGCAAATTTTTTCAGGCTATTGTTACCAGTGTAGTATATTTATAGGAAATGCAACAAAGAATTAAATCAAAAGACTGATTAAAAATGCATAACATTAATGTCACAACAGTGTTTTTGTCATCTAATGATAACCTCAAAACACCTCTCTTAGTTTACAAGGATGACTGCAGCTAAAGGCAGTGCTAGACTTTTATACATTTAAGAAACACTTTATCACAGCTTGGAAAATCATTATTTTTTGAAAGCAAAATTTATTTTGTTTACTCAAATCAGATAAATGTTACTGGTATTTTATTCATCATTTTTCTATTTATGTATATTGACATTTTTCACCAGATTCTTCCAGCGCTCCAAGTTGGGATGTCAAAAACTGTGCTTGCAGAAATGAAAGTATCCTCATTATGCAAATTTAGGTTCCACTGATAGGCATGTTCTGTTTTATAAATTACATCCTCTTGTCAGAAGTCAAATTGTATTTGAATAACTTCACGGAAATTGTCACCAAGATTTTAAATTGTGTGCCTTGTATGCCATTGTTGATTTAGTCAGTGAGTAAAAAACGGACATATGTTGATTTTTAAATGTGTGCATGATTGTTTTGTCATAAATGTTATTTAAATGAAGCCTAGATGCATATGTAATTTTTCATGTATATTTTTGTAAAGTTTTGCATTATATAAATATATTTTAATGTTTATATTTAATAAATTATGTTAACCAGTATTAGTTGCTGTATATTTTAGTCTTAACAAGTTTGTTTCCTACAAACTTACTTGAAACATTTCCTGTAGGGTAAAATAAATATACATGTTCTGATAAAAATATTAAAGTACAAAAGTTAAAATGAAAAGTGAACTTCAATTATGAAAATCATTTTTATCTTCTATAAAAAGGCTGCCTTTCCGATTTGCATTTTGCATAAAATTTACCAAAAAATAAACACAACTGCACTTTTACTCATATTGTTGAGGGTATTTAGTAATTCTCAAATATAAGTGGATTTCTTATTGTAAGCTAAAGCAATTTAATTAAAAATACAATTTAAACTCATTACAAAGACTAAACTGATTTCAGAAAAGGATATATTTTAAAAACTTACAGTACATTCTGAAATGCTTATTTTAATTTAGAAAGTATGTACTACCTTCCTTTAAAAGAAAAAACGGAGAGAGATATTACCAGCAAAAATGTGTCCTTTAGAGAAGCTCAGAGTTCTGTTGATTTTAGTTTTCAGAATGACCATTATTGCAGTTGGAGTAATCTTTGATGTTAAGAAAAGTGGAAAAATCAAAGTGAAGTGCTAAATCTGTTCATTTTTCAAACATATTAATCTTGTCAAGATAATACATAAAATCAATCTCTGCATTTTTTTAGAGCCTTTTATTCTCTTTTATCCAAAATATGAAAGCACTTGGGAGGATACAGAAATGTGGGTGACTTTGGAAAAATAATCTGAAAATATATTTTGTCTGTTTGTATTAAACAATGACACAAGTGATGTGAACAATGTATGGCCAAAACATGAACTACTTGTTTAACTATTGGTATTCATCATATTTGTTCAGCTCATAATACGAATATACAGCAAATTTCTGGTACAGCTTTCTTAACAATTTGACTGAGTTTCAAACCCTTGACAGTAACAAATACAAATTGCACCAGCCCAAAAAAATTGTTGGGGCTAATTTTAATATTAATGAATTCTTTACAACCTCAGTTCAGCAGTTTCGATTAAGCTTTAATTAGTAGCCAGAGGGGAATCCAAAACAAAAATAAGGAGTTGAATTGCTAATTAAGTTAGTTTGATGAGGTGGAGTTTTAGTAAAAGACTGGTTGTTGTTGGCTTTGCAGGTTCTGACAAGCTAAAAATACTAAAGATTATCATTATTGTAACTAACATTCTACACTAGATTTCTGCAAGGAGCAGACAGTTCATTAGAGTACAACACTTTTGTCTGTCAGTATTAGAATTAAAGTCTTGTTAATAAGATAGCAGTGCATGGGAACCAGAGACCAAGGCAAGCAAACATGGTGTTAAATTTGACTGCTGATAAATTATCTAGTTATTTGATACCTTGTATACATCAGAATTTAATGTACATTTATCTGTTAGTAGCTACTTGTCACTCATTTAATTTCCCCAACAGAATTTTGTTTATTGGAAATTGATGTTTAGTGATCTTACCTTTGATATGCCCATCATGATTACATTTTTCTCTATTTGATTTTTTTAAATAGCTCATTGGATATTACATTGTAATGTATTATATTTAATATGATATATGTAGAAACAAAGACTCATGGTATTAAATACACTATCCCCTAAAAATCAACATAGTATATGAAGAGGTAATTTAAGAAACCAAAGCTGTAGCATCACTCGTAACTGCAAATCTATATGGTAAAATTATATTGCCATATCATGTACCTGTGTTTTACTCTAACACCTTGGATAATAGGTCAGATTCTTGGCAGCTTTGCATTATTATCAAATGTATTTGTAAATCTGGAAATTAACTATTGCATTCAATTAAATACTTTTGACATAATAAGTGTGCTACTGTAACTCCCCAAAGATTACTAATTATAACCACTAAAGCTCTCCAGTGATAGCAATTTGACCAAACTACACATCAGAAATACGTGATGTATCTTTGTAAGGATTGTATGGAATGTAATTTGATTTCTCTATACTTTGATGTTTTCTATAATTTGTATTTTATCCTTTTGCTTAAGGTTTCAAAGCCTACAAACCCAATAACTAAGGGATAAGAGAAGACAGGAAAATAAATGATATTGTTTCTGGGGTATTAAATATAAGCCTGGCTATCAGAGCTACATAGCACTAGCGAATTGTAATCAGGTACTTTGACTTAACACTGTTTTGTTTTATAATAAGAGTGGTTGCCATATGTTGGAAGCCCTATCTGCCTGTGTCTTAGGGGTTTCATACCTCTGTAACAAATCCAAAAACTCATTTTATAATACCTTAAATCTACCCATTGTAATGTAGCTCCACTAGTGTAAATCCACATCAAACTTTCCTCATGAATGTTGCTAGAAGATTACGTATATTATCACTGAAAGCAAAAGGAGAAGCATTGAATTAGAATGCAATAGATACAGCAAAATAACTTTCTCTAAATCTTCTTTTAATGCATAGTTTACAATTTTCTTTCACTCAGCATGAAACTGATTAAAAGCACATGGATGCCCCTCATAAAGAATGCTTTGTGCAAATAGATGCATTGTTTAATATATTTACATCCCTGAATACTTGAAAATCTGAACTGTAATACAGCAATGTGATGGCTGTTGAAAAGAAGCATACAGTATCCATAATATATCTATTTAAATATGCAGTAAATTCCCCTGTTGTTTTAGTACATTCTATCTGCAAACATATTGGTAGACCAAAGCCTGTTATAGTAAGCATATTACATTTTGGCATAAGCTGTTGATGGCACTATTTTTGATGTAGTAGCTATGTGACACCATCCAGCAAGTAAACAAACAATATGGCCATTGTTGAGGTGTATAGCCCACACCATAGATGCATGTGTATATATAATCTCCAATCACTAATTTTTAAAATATAAAATATAAAACCAAATCTTTACTGAGCCATAATTATTCCGCGCTATCTATTAAAGATCTATCACAAGGTTAAGGCCAAAACAGAATGCCACTGCAATTTCTTAGTATCAGACTTCACTGCACAATTACTCTTTCCCAACGGTACCACAAAGGAAATGTTTTTTTCAAACACCAGGCTAACATTTCCCCCCACGTTTTACTCCTAGCTGTCCATTTTATCTGAAACGGACAATTAATAAAATAATTATGAGTTTGCTTTAAACAGGCATATAGGAAACTGAGTAAGCTCAGATCTCTGGTTAGTGAAATAAAATGCTAAATAATTAAAAATACAAAGAAAATTTTCTAAATTACAAAACCTGAAAGGCAATGGCATTCTGTAAACCAATGCTACCTTTTAATGTCTATGTTCCTCATCCTCCTCTGACTCCTGCTTGTTTTTTACCAGTTTCACTCCCATGAATTCGATGGAATTACTCCTGATTATTGTTGGTGGCAGTGACAGGAAAATCGGACCTTTTGTATCATGTTAAGATTCTATAAAGGTTGTTACATCTAAATACATCTAACAGAGTAAATAGCACACTAATAACGTTAATATTTGGCAGATGCTTTGGGGTAGCTACTTCTCCATGTATTGTTTTCCATTCTCTAAGTCTTGTTTCAACATCAGTGGAATCAGCTATAGAATATGCTGGACATCACAAAATTTATCTTGAGTTCTTTTTCATACAACGAAAAATCAAAATCGGGATGATCACAGTGTACAAATATACACTCAATTTCATTAATGGAAACAATATAGTCCTGGCTATCATTTTATGTTTTTAAATATACAGTAAGATACAGTAAGAAATAAATATACAGAAAGTACAGTATTTGTTTTAACTGATGTACTTTTAGAATGAAATCTTGGCTAATTTTGAAATGACATGAGGCTCAATGAATAAGTTAAATCAAAATAAAAAATGCAAAATGTGTTTGCTGAGTTTCTAGTAAAACATATCTTTTGATGCCGGTGGGATAATCACCCTCTTCACCCACCCCCCAAAATTATCATTTGGATAATGAATTCCTGACCCTGACCTGACTTGAACATGTGTATGTATGTGTTGGGGGGAGGAGGGCTGAGTTGATAGTTGCATGTATATTTTTAATAAATCTAGTTTTGCTTAAAATGTACCTTTTTTCAGTTTTTACAAAGGATGGGGAGAATTATTTAGGGCGACTTAATGGTGGAGAAATCGGATGACATTAGCAAAAGAAAATTAAGGCTGTATAGCAGGAAACAACTGTAATGGTGAGGTCCGTTCGACTGGAATGTTCTCCCATGGGAAATGGAGAAAGAACCATCACATGCATCATTAAAAATTAGGCAGGATGAAAATATTCAAGAATATTTACTGGTGGAAATCTTGAAGTAGCACAGGGGTGATAATTCTATATTTTATGTCAATGAATATTTTGGGGGTTGATGCCTTATGTTGTAAGACATCGCCCTAGCATATGTCTGCCACAGGGCTATATGTGACATGAAAATGATTGGACTAGTCAACTTAACATACCAGAAAAAGTGACTGCCTGAAAACTTTAGAAATAGACATTAAATAAGTTGATGATTCTCAGAAACAAACGATTTTAGAAAAATAACCACTTTCCAGGAAATAATTGATTCCAATTTTAACCATAGTGGGTTAGTAAGATACCCCTGGAAGGAAAAGATACTTTATTTCATTTGTGCACAGAAATGGACAACTCATTCTATTTCGGTATAACTGTCTATTTTAACTGGGGTAATCCTGTCACTTTTATTACATTTGTATATTTCTTTGGTATTTTACAAGACTAGGTAAAACACAGAATTGCTATCTGTTCAACCTGTGTCATGCTTGATCAAGATTCAAATATCACAGTAACAAAGCTCAGCCCAGAAGGTAATTTAAAATTATGTTACTTAAAGGAAGATGTGTTGAGAAGCCTGCACTCTGAACACAATAGAGGAACCCAGAAGCACTAACATCTCCATGTAAGTGATGTCTATCATCACCTAACTCAGTGGAAACTTAAATAGTATTTCTTTCTTGCATTAAGCATTTCACACCTTTAACTAGTATTATATTCAGCAAATCTCTCTTTAACAGAGATCTTCAATGAGTATCTTTTGTTTTCCACACAGTATTGTATCTATTCTTGCATTGCAAACCAAACAAAAATCAGCTTTCATAGAATCTAGATTCAATAAGGTTTGCAAACCTTCCTTATCTAATCAACAGGATGATTTTGTTAAACTTGAAGCAAGATTTAGACAAACTTGTACGTAGGGTTTGGCCTTGAAAGGTATATTCTGGTTAGTCAGTTCTCAATGGCTTGGAAAGGACATGCTAAGGCAGAGAAGCAATGTGTTGCAACAGTATCCACTGCAAAGTTATGTCTCTTCCTATGTAGATAGACAGATGGACAGGCTGGCAGACAGGACTATTCTGGTTTGGGGGAGCAGACAAAAATAATGTGATCATATTTCATCTCATTGTTCATGGCTAATGAGTTCTGCCAGCACTTCAGAGCTAGGAGGGTAGTGTTTAGAAAAGACAAAGGAATTCTTTTTTTGTCTTTCTTCACGAACTATCAGACCCTATTACTGAAAATTAAGGTTCAATAAAATTCTTATTCAGAGATAATTAGCGGACAGCTTTGTGGTGCAGAGGATAATATGACCAAAGTGCTGGTTCACAGCGGTGCGTGCTGAAGTGTGAAAGGGCCAGTTCTCGATCCCCGCTTCTGAGGTCATACCCCCTCATCCTGCATACAATGTGGCAGTCAAAATGCAGCATTCTTACCTGCTGTGATCAAAAATACACCAAAGCAAATAAATTATTTCAACCCCCCTCTCACAGTTTTTTTTTAAACAAAGCTAGATCATTAGTAATAAACTATGACTTCATTAGAATGTTCCACATAACAGGATTACAGAAGAATGTGTCAATAATTGGCAAAGGTTTGTCTTTCATTAATTAACACCTTTGTATGAATACAAACTTGTTATCCTCACGTTTTATAGGTGAAATATTACCATTAAAATTAGACCTCCAGTTCAAAAAAAAAAGGTTGCTTGTGTTAATTTGTACAACTGAACATTTTCCAAATATTGTTTATATTTGGAAAGGAACCAGTTTTGAAAGCAGCCAGCATTTTACACAAAACATTTTGTCTGAGCAAAAGGTGAGGGATGCATCGAGGATCCATTTCTAAAAATCCAGGAGCAATATTCAAGGCAATACCTGACTGAATATTTTTTTTTAAGTGCACTAACTTTACATTTGCTTTTTCTTTTCTCACCTGTCACTGTGGAAGCAACTCATAAACTTAAATGAAAACGATAATATTGGGCTATTTATTTTTAACCACAGATGCTCATGCTGATAGTGATCAAAGAGACATGCATTGTCAGCACGTTCAGGCCTGTCGAAAAGTTAGCATATTTTTTAATTAAAAAATCAATCAGTTACATTTCCACCATTTTATGTGTTTGTAAATGCTTGTTACTCTATCACCTGTAATCACTGTCAGCCAGATAGGGAAGCCATGACTCCCGTGAGTTCACGCTTTTGTGAGTAGTTCCGCTGATGGCAATGGGGCTACTCATGACCAAAGGACTTGCAGAATGGAGCCTATAAAGTATGATTTCTGAGCCTGGTTTTTAGAAATGGTGAGCACTCAGAGCCCCACTTGACTTCAGGAAGAAATTCTCATTCTTGAGGAAAGACTGTGATAGGGCGGGCTTTGTTAATGGTTTGTCACGTTGGCCTTGTTGTCCAGCCATATCAGAAGGACAGGAGACACTGGATGGGTTTTAATTAGGTCGTAACTTTGTTATTAACTGTCTGGGAGTACCTGGCAGATAAAAGTGTACAGTACAGGTAAATCCATGATCATTTCAATATCTACCCTGTGGGCTTCCATCCAGCCCACCCCCTTTTTCCATCCTGGTCTCCAGCCAACCCACTGCTGGGACACTCCCCCTCGAATGAGCATTAAGATGAGCTATAAAAGAGGGAGGGGAGTTGGCTGCCTGCCATGCCAGTCATGGGAGTCCCAAATTCCCTCTCTCCCTTCCCCCTGGTTTCCACTTCTTTAACAAACACTTCCTTTAAATCCTTTAACAATCCATTTATCTGATCACTGTAATCCTTTCCTATGGAGTACCAGCACTGGACATCCACCCCACGCTTACAGGAGTTGTGACATCATAGCCCATTCCAGTTCCATGCTTGCCCCAGCTAAACCCCCTTGAACCCACTGTGAGGAAGGCAAAAAAAAAATAATAATGCCACGTTCCTTGGCCAATCTGACAGTGAGGGAAAAATTCCTTCCCGGCCTTCCAAGAAAGGAGCAGCTAGCACAAGTACCCCCAGCAGATCCTGACCAAACTTGGTGTTTTGCAACGTCCAAGGGTGGGAGGGTGGATGCTGTTCAGCTTGGTCTGAGAGAGGGCTTTTCCCACTTGCCTTGCCCCTATATATTCTCCCCTCCCTTTTGGTCAGGTCACCTGGGGGGATGAGTCAGCATCCCCACGCTGACCTGCTCTGCGGCTGCACCATGTCAGTGCTTCTCTACCTCTGAAAGAAGCATAACTCTTCCCCCTGACAAGTCTGACAACAGCCCCCTTTCCCACGCTTAAGGTGCGGTGCCGTCATTCTGGTCAAATACAGCATGTAGCACTGTGTAAGGTATATAAATGGAAATAGCTTAAATATAATGTTAGGTTTGTCCTCTGCATTACATGTGCCTGCAGATTAATACTGTGAGCTTCTTTGCATCTAACACAAGTTGAAGTTTATGGTTTCAATGTATTTAAATTTTAAATTGGTTTCAAACAATAGTTAATGTGCAACTGGTAAAAACAAGAGATATATATTTTTTCTTCTGTTTCCAGATTGCTCACAGATTGCTTTGTTAGAAAGCCCTGATCTAACAAAGATGGAAAACATCTTTATGCATTTTTTAAATTATTTTTTAACAAAAAGCTAGAACCTCTAGATTTTTCAGATTGCTTGAAATATTTTTAAACAAAACAGATCAATAAAGTGTATAGTTAACTAGATGTGGGGTGAATCATGACATCATGGAAGTCAGTGGCCAAACTCCCATAGACTTCTGTGGGGCCAGGATTTCTATTGATCTAAGGCCACAATCCTGCAACTTTTCCACCCAGGAAGATCACTTTCCCTGTGTAGGGCCCCATTGACTGGCCTAAGGATTTGAACCAAGAATCAAGGCCTGAGTGAGAACACAAACAGGCCATTTGGGAGGCCTGTAATTTAGAACCAGTCACTCGTGCAAAAGGGAAAAATGTTAAATCCCCATAGATTGCTTAGGAAAAATTTTTGTGCACATTTAAAAATAATAAAATTAGTTAAAATACTCTACATAAAATGAATTAACTAATAGAACTTGTTAAAGAGTAAGGGACCTAACATTCCTTTTTAATAACTTTTTTCCAAGTGAATTTGTACAATAATTCAATCTGCAATGACTTTCTGCTTGGCTTTTCTTTTCTTTCTTTCTTTCTTTCATTTATTTATTATGTTTAACACTGGGTTTGTCACGTTTTCAGTAATATGAGGAGTAAGTTAAAAATAAAGCCATGTAATTAATAAATAATGTCTATCTTCAGCAGTTACAATGCACTTTTCACCATGTTGTTTATTTGAGGAATTTTTCAGATGTGTCTCCCACCCTGGGGTATTTTAAGGCATCTATTCTATGGAATGTAGGAGTTATTTCAGTGTTTGCGGAAAGTATCACTTTAGTAATAGCTTAGAGAATTTGGTTACATGAAGCTATAACAAAATTACCCTGTGAAATCTTTTAAAAGGTAGGAACAAAATACACCGCTACCTCAATATAACGCAACCCGATATAACACGAATTCAGATATAACGCGGTAAAGCAGTGCTCCGGGGGGGCGGGGCCGCGTACTCCGGTGGATCAAAGCAAGTTCAATCTAATGCGGATTCACCTATAACGCGGTAAGATTTTTTGGCTCCTTAGAACAGCGTTATATCGAGGTAGAGGTGTAGTTGGGGAAATGCCTTGCGTCACTACATTTTTAAATTACTATACATTAATGACTGATTAAGTATGATTTGACCTCTCTCAAAATCTTTAATAGCATTCAAGTATTCAGTAATTTTGATTGCTTTCATTGACTTACAAGTGGTTTTTTTTTTCAAGACAAAGTGCAACAGCAACCTGATTTGTAATCAAGATTGTATGAGAGATCATATAAAATAAATTCCCAATCAGATTTTCAGTTTACCTAGTTGAAACAGAAAGTTTCTTGGGAAATTTATTTGGGGTTAAACTATTCACTTTAAAAATAAATCAAATAGTTGATGATATACCTCTAACAAGCTTACCTCCACATCTGTGCTTCTTACTTTATATTGATAGTCAATAAACATAAATATAGACAATGCAAAGAGCCCAATTTTGTTCACCTTATGCTGGGAAACTCTGATTGACTTCATGGCTGCATGACTGGATTCCAAGAACCAAACCTTTCCCCTCAAAATTAGAGGTATGGTACCTGTAGGTAAGAAGGAATTGTTTTGTTTGAGAAAAAGCTTACCCAAAGAAAAGGAATAAATAGCATACACAAGTAATGATATGATTAGACTTTTACACTGTAAATAGAAGACTGATTTACATATTGGACAAGGGAAAACATGGTACTCTATTTTCATAGATGACACTTTTTTTTTTTTTTTAAATGGGAGATATCTTATCTCTTAAAACTGGAAGGGACCTTGGAAGGTCATTGAGTCCAGCCCCCTGCCTTCACTAGCAGGACCAAGTACTGATTTTGCCCCAGATCCCTAAGTGGCCCCCTCAAGGATTGAACTCACAACCCTGGGTTTAGCAGGCCAATGCTCAAACTACTGAGCTATCCCTCTCCCCAACACTGATTTGTGTTCCAGCACTTAAAAGCTTGCAAAGTAAATATAAAACAAAACACAGTTTTCTCTTTCTAATTATTACGTGAAATGCAGGCTTCTCAAATATTTGGATGAATCTCTGTTTATAAAGCACTCTAAACAGTATGGTAGTGATCTGATGGTAATAAATGGGAATCTGTTACCAGAAGGTTCAAGCTTTTCCTGGATTTTTTTTTCAATCTCCAAAAGCAGAGTCACAGTACGATAGATTGAATGTATTCCTTCAGAGAAAACGCAGCACATATTTTTAAACAAAGATGTTCAAACTTCTCTTTGTAATGTATACATATTGTACATTTGTAGGCATCCTTTTAGACAGCATTTGCTTTAAAAAAACAAAAGAAGTAATACTCTGTACTATAATATTGGCCTCAACTGTTGGGTTAGAAGTTTTTGATACTTATGCTCAATTTATCAATTATTAACAAGACCCAAGCCAAAATTTGGGTGTCTAAAGTTAGGCCCAAAACTCCATTTTCAGGTATCCAAATAAAAGTGGCCTGATTTTTCCAGAGTTCTGAGCACACACAGTTCACATTGACTTACCGGAGAGCAGCAGGTACTCAGAAATTTTGAAAAACAGGCCATTTTTCTGTGGGTGTCTACATATGGATTTAAGTGCTAACTTTAGGGACTCGCCTTTGAAGGTTTTGGCCCAAGTCATTAAAGTGTATAAATTGATGCAAGCACCATTAAGAATGGCTAATTGTCACCTTAAGTATGGCTGGTAAGATTAAATCTCCCCATAACTTTCTTTATGTGGTTGCACCACTGCATAGGATGATCAAAAGAATCTAACAGATAAGTGTTCACTTTTTGTTACTGTATTTAAAATAAATCTGATAAGGAGTTGATTAGTCTGGTGCACTACATTAGGCATACCTTTTCCTATGCCTAACAAATAGAACAGGTCTATAAAAAACAGAGAAAGAAAATCAGTGGTGGAAAGTTACCCTCACATGCCCTTTTAGGGCTGAGGATGGCTATTTTTAGCATAAATATAACCATTATCTTTGATACTTAGTGATATTATGCCATTAGTTCACACCTGATACAGTGTGGAATGTCATTCCCATTTAGAAATGAAAGATTTTCTTTTGCAATAGTTATTGAAAGTTATAAATAATGGATTGCTGAATTGAATTGCAATGCACAGACAAGGCTATAAGTTGCTTTGATCTCAGTTCCATAATATTGCATAGTAATTTACTTTTTGCGTAGGGAAAACTTTCTTTCAAAGAGTTGAACATGTCTCCGCTATGAGATTTATCATGAGCCAATATCAATGGCTGTTCAATATAATAAGTTCCATCAAACTCTTCAGGATTGATTTGTAGATCTTACTATCTAGCTGTGGCCACTTGGTTGCTGAGTTCTCTTGTAATCTCTTTAAGGCCTATATTTGTTGTTGTTGTTGTTGTGTTTCTCTCTACACTAGTACATGAAGACTGGTACTGATACTCACAACTCTGCGGAACGTAGATGCTACTATTTTGAAACCAAGGCCTGGTGGGTTTGCAAGGAATAAAGTTAAAAACAGGGTACCCCCAATCTCTCCAAACACTTGAAAAGTTGCACAAAGGAAGAACAGTTAGTTAATAAGAAAGCTTTAACTAAACAAAAAAACATGACAGGTATCTGCAGAAACCTGAATTCATTCTTCTCTTTCAGAGTATATCCAGTTCTTTTGCCATTTACAAAAACTCTGTTCAAACTTAGTGGCTATTAAAAAAATCTCATCTAATTAAAACAGTTAACTAGTTAAGAAACATCTATGGGAGGAGCAGTGAATGAATTGGATTTAGTCCTTTTTTGTAGTCTTTTCTTCAGTGGGCAAAACAGAGAATTTGCTGTTCCTACATAAAGGTCATTATTAGCCTGAAGGTCTATGCAAATCCTTAACACCAAACACTAATAATATCAGAATGGAGTGAGTAATAAAAGAAATAAAGAAATGGAGAGTACAAGATAGTCTATGGAAAAGGATTTAACAACCTGTTAATAGAATGTTTTCTTTGTAAATGCTTTATATGTGACATTTGCTTTCACAGGCAAATTCCCAGTTATCATTAGGACAAGCAAAATCCTTCAAGTTGACCAATAAAGAACTATCTTTATGTTTAGTTTGGATTTTACAATGTCCCCTTACTGGTGTGCTCCTGTGTCATTCTTTTTCGAAGACATTGACCATATGATGATATTCAAATGGCCAAGCGTTTACAATTTTCAGATCTGCCAAATAGCGAATCAACCTTTATAATTAAAGGTGACAAGCTGACAAGGAAAATGAATGTAAAATTGTATACGTATATGAATTTTTGTGTCAGATCGCCGTCTGTGCACTTGTTTTCTCTTTGTCAATAGCCGAAGGCTCATTTCTCTGCACTAGAAGCGCATTTTATATCGAGGCCTTCAGACAGCTCCCCTTCGCCCTAGTGAATTTGCTGATTAATTTTGGATGCTCCTCTTAATTAACACCCCAAAGGAAGTCTAGATTTTCTAGCCTATATTCCATGTAAAACAAGTGAATCTGAAGAACAATGACCTAAGGAGACAGGCGCACTCTGTCCGAATGACATTACAAGAACATTGAATATCTCACAAGTCAGGACCTGGTCAGGCAATGCCTAGGGAAAATGTAGGCCTTTAATCAGGGCAGAAATGAGATTCATATTAGTCCAATTTCATTTTCTTTATTGCTGACAAAGAGAGGCTGGGATGGATGCCACCTGACAGTTGAAACATGGTGTCCCTATGCAGGAGCGGGTGCCACTGGCCTTGATTAATAATTGGTACCATTTTGACTTTGAGGCAGATAAGTAGATGATGGATGAGAGAAAAATGGTGAAGTGATTTATTAGAACATTAGGATAAAATAACGGACTGGCTAATTGCACATGAGCCTCAAAAACATAACTGTGGAGTCAGAAATACACTGCCAGGTAGCAATAATTTCCACATCAGTTTTCATTATCAGCTATTTTTATAGAAGAACTCTTATATTTAGAGTTTCTGAGTATAAAGCTCTGACAGTTCTTGTACTTCAAGCTAGTGAAATATTGAGTTTTCAATTTATATACTACTTATCACTGCACAAAAGAAGGAACCACTATAACTAAGCTGTGCACACTAAACCAACTGTTGCTTCCCTGTCAAAGCTAATAAAACCTCCTTGTCCCTACATTTCCTAGTAGACATTAACAGGGTAAAATATTTTAAGGCATTCTGAGATGCATGTGTGTCTAGCCCAAAACCCAACATAAGGAAATATCTGTGACCTATATTAGATCCTATAAAAGTTTATCTCTTTTCTAATTCACTTTTGGGTGCTTTGAGCTTCCAGATCTGCGCCTTGATAGTTATTTTAGAGGCTGAGTCATCTACTGCTTGCTCTTTTATACTGCATATGCTCTGCATAGTACAATTGCAGATTAGAAAAGCATATGCCAACCTATCTGTTCCTTGTCTGGTAAAAACCTTCATCTTGTTGTTATGATTCCTTTTTTTTTTAATGGAAAAATGTTCAACCAATCTCACTGGGAAATTTTAAACTTCTAACCTGCAAAATCTGTTTAATTATTTTACTACTCAACTGCCAACATAAAATGTGACTGAATTGTTGCGCAATTCTGATTGTTAAACCAACTGAAATTAAATAAGACCAACAACTATATTGTCAGTATGTGATAGATCACAAATTAACATTAATAAAGGGACTAAGGAGCTAATATATGACCCAGGTGCAACCTATTTCCATACTATTGGCAGGACAGAAATGCCACATTTCATAGTTACACTATATGAAGTTTAAGAGACGGAAGATTCCATGTAGATAAGCAAAGAGAATTTTCAAACAATGAAATGCAAGCAGTTTGTTATAGTACAAAGGTAGAATTATACTGCTCAGAAACACTAAAACAAGAAATAATCCAACTCTCTCTCTCCCCTCCCCTTTCTTTTTTAACAGGGATAAAAAAGGGATCCACTGGATTAAAAGGTATGTGAGATCAATTTCTGATCCAGTTTTGAACTGCAAAATGCCAATGATGTTTTATTTTTGTTGAGAGAGTCAACTAAATTACATATTGATTTGTTAAGAATTTATCTGGACAAAATGTTAATAGAATGAAATGTGAAAAGTTTATTTTAAAGCAAAATTAGAAATGACCAAATAGAATTTTGGACTGATTTGAAAATTTAAAAAAATCCATTGTCAACTTTGTTGAAACTGTGGGCTAAATTCTAACCTGAGAACTGCTGTACATGTCTGCGGAAAGTATAGGATCCCAAGCAACTGCAGAACAGGCAGGGGTCTCTGTGTCTCAGAATTCTACCTCATTCCAATTAACATGGATTTCATTCTGGTGGTCAGTATGTATGTCTGTTAAAACCCCAAAGGGGCAGAGCATAATTTGGAGAAAAGGAGGGTGTTTCAAGCCAGATACGCTACTTTCAAGGCTGTATTTGGTAGAGCAACTTACAAATGACATTGCAAAGAGAAGCTTGGGCTCCGTGAGCCTGCAGCATACTCAAGGGGGAGCCACACGGCTATCTATGAAAAGGACACCTTTCCCTCATCCACATAGGGTGAGGGATGGGTGTGTGATGGGTTTTAACCCCAATGTAGGCCTTGCTAGAGTCCTAGGCATGGTTAATAGTATGAACCAAAGTAGGCCTGGCCTTGGCAGAATAGTAACACACCAGCTATTGGCTAACCAAATAAGCACATTCCTGACAGAGGATGGTATAAGAACACACCGACCTCCCCAGTAACTACGTAAGCAAATTCCTAAGAGATGGTAACAGGACACATAGACCCCTTGCAAGTTAAGGATGGAATGACAGGCTAATGGATGAGGATGTTTTCTTTGACCTGGCAGGTAATAATGAAAAGCATGTGGAAGGTACTATGTAACTCATTTGCATCAGTATTTAAAAGGAGAGTGGAAGGAGAAACATCTTTGTACTGGTCTAGGGACAGCATGGTGTTATGTTGATTGAGCTGGTACCTTTGTCACAGACATACATGTGTTAGTGTACCTGTAGCTCCTACGAGGCACTAGTACCATGCTTTGTAAATAATAAACCTGGCCAAGCAATTTCACCACTGATCCAAGCCTGTGGTCTTTCTGTATGAGTAATGAGGTGTGCTGAATCAACATGCTGCACTCTCTGCTGGTGCAGAATATACAGGAGCTCCAGACACAGGAGAGCAACAGCAGAATAGCAGCCCTTAGCAAATTGAGAGAGGTTATAATGGAGAAAGAAGGTTATGTTGTTAGCTCTGAGAGGGGAATAGGGTTCCGTGAGTTAGAGCAGGGGATTGGGAACCAGGACCGCTGGTTTTTAGCCTGGCTCTGGGAGGAGAGTGGGGGTTACTACCTTCTCCCGCGAAATCTGAATGTGTTCCCCCAGCATCTGTTGCTTTTGTCTGTATACCAAATGGATTGCAGGAGTGCCCTCCCCTGCTGCAGTTAACTGTTTCTGTGCAATGCCATGCATTAATGCATCAATTCTAGGTGTTAAACCACTCACTCATGGTTTATTATTTATATACTGTCATTCCTCCAACCCTCACAAACAAATCACAGCCTCTGTCTCTTAGGTGCTCTTAGGTGTTTCCCCATCCATCTTATCTACCAATCTAGTCAAATCATTTGATAATTCTTCTCCCTCTGCACTTACTTCTCCCATTCTAACAGGCACCATTCTAGGTTTCGGTTTCAGTTTTGCCAGAACCTGGTTCTCATTAGCTAGTGGTGGTTGCAGTGCAGAGGCCCCTGCCCAGGGACTGCCTGGTGACTATTGGTCTGGGTCATTCCACATGTTCCCATTCCAACACCCATTCCAAACATCCCATATTCCATCTTTTAGTTTTGCTAGGGCCATCTTTTTCCATTTCTGTCCCCATCCTTCAGGCACTGTATAAGTCCCCGAAGCTTCTTGTTGCCCACCAAGGTTTATAACAGGGGATGGCACTGCTCTTCTTTGCATAGTCTCTACAGGTGTTTCCAATTTTCTACTCTGTTCTTGTGCTTGCTGTGACATATCCTGTGTCTGGACTGCTTTCTGTCCTGCTAGCAGAGCTTGCCCTTTCTATGCTCTATTGCTTCTGTTGCTTTTTCTAACTCTTTGTTTGTTTGTTTGTTTGTTTCTGTTACCTGCCTCGCCCATTTTGTGGTGTGCTGTCTTAGCCCTCTAACAGCCCCAGCCATAGTTTGTAATATTCTACATTTCTTACTCTTATTATTTTTGCTCAAGACTACAGTCTCTGCCATTGCCTTACAAATTCCAGTCTATGTTTACCAACTTTATTTTTTGACCTCATATGGACTGCACTTTACTTGTTTGCCAGCATATCCATACTCTATCAAACTCTGTGGGGACTTTTAAGGGGGGGTGGGGGGAATGAGGGGATTCCCTAGCTCCACATATTTTGTGCCAGTATAGGTTGCAAACCTTAGAGCAGGTGGGCAAAGTACCTAATTAATTATTCTCTGCACCTGAGAGGTAATTGATTAACTGCCTCCTGGCCAGAGGAGGCAGAGCTAGGTTGTATAAGTAGCTAAGGGAAAGCCAGAGCCTGCCTCTAGGAGAGAGGAACTGAGAGGCATTCCCTCTCCCTGGGAAGGTCCAGTCATTTGGGATTGGCTGTGACTAAGAAGCAGAGCTACAGGGGCAGGGTTAGCTCCTCTGGTTGGGCTCTAGAGTGGAGAGGAGCCTAAGCTAGAGTCTAGAGGACCAAGAAATACGATAGAAGGCCATGAGGGGCAAAAGGTGAGTTTAAGCAGGACTTAGACTCCCAGCAAGGAAAAGCCTATGTGGGGAGCAGCAGTGACCTAACAAGGGGGAAGAATTGAAGTCAAGCACCAGGAGTGGCAGAAGACTTATTGTTCAGAGTTGAAAGGAAAGGACCCAATTGTTAGTGACTTGGCCCAAGAATTGAGCCACAAAAGACCCTTATGAGGCAAGTCAGAGAAGGGACCAGCCAGGAATGATCCTTGAGGCTGAGAAAGTAGCCATTAGAGGGTGCGTGAGAGGCAAAGTCTGCCTGCAATGCTGCATCCGGGCATGAGGGGGCATCGTAAAGGTAAGGATGTGCACCTACGGGTGTGTTTTGCTTTGGTAAAGGGCATGTGAATGGTGCTATGACTTGTGTTACTCTGATGTCCAAGCGTGAGTGGCTCTCCTGAGTTTGGTAAAGCCGGTGGGCAGTCACTACAGATAGCTGGCAGCGCAAGGAGAGGCCGTGCTCTGCGGGGCCTGGGAAGAGCTGAAAGGAATCAGATGGCTCCTCCCTGCCTGGCCTACAATGAGGCTGTGTTTTGGGTACACCCACCCCCCGACGCCTGAGCGCAGAGAATAGGAAATGGGAGGAGAGACTGCACTGTGGGTTCCTCAGGCCCACAGCACAGTGCAAATGAGATGGCTGGCTTCCACCAGGCAAGTCAGCACTGAAGAGTGGTGCACTATTGCTAGTCCCAGAGTGCAGCGAGGCAGTATGAGCTGCTCTTTGCTTCAGCCAACTGGCCTTTAGGAATCCAACTGACAGCTCTTCATTATCTCCAGATTTGGGGAACACTGAGTGAAGCGAAGCGTATATTGCAGCACCAAAGGACAATCGAGAGTTTTGGTTAACTAGGCTTCCATCAGCTGGCTTTGTACTCTTACTGGCTTTGTACATTTGTCACTTCTCAGATTCAGGTTTCTGTATCTTTCTTGCATTCACTTGCATAACAGGTTCCTAGTCTTCAGAACACATCCCAAAAATCAGAACTCAATAGAACAACTGCATATGCTCCTTTCTCTGCTACATAACCATGACGTGAATATAGCTAGCAGAAGGGGGACAAGTTTTATATGACTGGCTTAAAGAACTGTGACTGGATACAATGAGAGGATTATTACATCATGCCACAATCGAGCACAGGCATAGTGCAGTTTATGCAGCATGTTAAAGCAAAAAGCTGGTGTATGATATGCCTTTCTCACTTCACAAATACACATGTGCCATGTGCCAGAGTGTGACTGCAACCACTACTGTGCTTCATATATTTAATATGCTGTGCAACTACTGGTTGAAAAGCCCTGTAACTGGGATTACCATGGCCATGCTAACCAGTGCACATCTGGTAACCTCGCTCAGTTACAAAACTATTACTGTGTTGCTGTGTCATTTACTGGGTAGAATGCAGGTGATCCACACAGTTTACTAAACCATGGGATTTACCATGATCGTGTATTTTATGCAAACTTGATGGGACAGTGAGTGTGGTTCAATGAACTGAGCACAACTCCAGGAACCAAAAACTGCTAAATTCAAATCCCAGGTTAACAATTAATTTGCTGTGTGGTTTTAGGCAAGTCACTTAACCTCTCTGGACCTCAGATTCCCTACCTTTAAAATGTGTGTGTGGGGGGGAGGAGAATAAGCAATTATTGCTATACTGCTTCAAATAGGAACTCTCTGGCCCTATGTCTCACCTGCTCTCTCTCCCTTGGCTCCTTTCTTTTCCCTAATAGCTGCTCTTGGAGTCTGAGAACAGCGTTTTACCTTTCCTCCCAATGGACTGCTGAGAAGAAGAAAAGGAATGCACTCTCTCTTCTTTCTCTCTCTCGTTACTTCCCATCTCCATTTAGATACTGAGTAAAAGGAAGGGGAGGAACTATTAGTCTTCTGGCCCAAATCCTATCAATAAGATAAAAACGTGGGAAATCTCAGGTATTACACTTTTTTCAATGCAAGTACAGTGCCACCTCATTTCACAAGGAGTATTAATCAAAATAGTGACTAATCATGTTCAATAAAACACAGAATTACCATGTCAGCTGTTTTTTGGACTTTGTTCATTTTTTCCCTCAATTTTCCTCATTCTTTCCCTAGAATGAAGATGTAGCCTTTCTAAAACCTTTATCACCCTAGTACACCCTCAGTTCAGAGGGTTTATTTCTCCCTTTTATTCTGAGCTGCCTTTTCCTCTTTATAATCCTTCTAGCATCACAGAACTGGGCAGATTCCCATAGCACTACTAGGTGCTGCTGAAGTATGCTACATAGTGGCCCTTCCTAAATATCTGAGGCTGTCTCTACCCTACGAGTTCATGTACGCATGCTCGTGTACACTGCAAGCTCACGTACATATGCTCATGCTAGCTCTCATCGAGTGAGTGTGACTATACATAGCAGTGGAGATATCACAGAGCCAGGGAGGTTTGACTGATCCATGCTAAATACAAACCCACCTGAAACCGGTGGGTATGTACCACTCACAACTCAGCTATGGCTTCACTGATGCTTCCCATGCTACTGTGGCTACACTGTACTCATGCTGGCTCAAAGAGAGCTAGTGTGGCCATGTGTGCATGCGAAGGAGAATCACATCCAGAGCTCGTAGCGTAGACAGCCTGAGACTGCCACATCTTCAGTGCTCCCCGCCATTGCTTTCATAATTCTTCAGTTACCATCCTTCTGAAGTTGCCATGGAACTGGAGTCTCCTGCATGATAGTGCACATTACTATCCTCTAGGCCTTCACATCAACTTAAGATTCATTTTACTGCATCGTAACAAAAGAACCTTTTACAACTTCAGGCCCGACTCTCTCTCGTTCTCTCTCTCAGAAAACTATAACATGGGCTGTCCTCTGTCTTGGCAGTAGCATTCGAACCGTGTTTTGTGTCAATGTGGTATAAAGAAACAAGAGGCCTGCATGTAATTTGGATTTTTCCAGGTATCTTATTTCAATCTAATGTACTGTTGTGTAATTAAGCCAGTAAATCTATATGACCAGTCCATTCAGGGACTTGTTCTGCTATCTTTATTCAGTGACAAATTCTGGTTTCCATTGCTTGTTCGGAGATGATAACAGTGCGATTTACAGGTATAAGTAACAAATGAGATCAATTAAAAAGTCTAAGAGTGGCACCTGTCTAAGTGTAGGGTTGCACTAAATGATTCCCACATCTTTGCTTCCTGTAGAGCCTACCATTTGTAAACCCTCCACAAGTAAAGTAACAATGAGAGAGTTGTTTCTTAATGGTCGTGAACCCAGAAAGCAGGCCTTATCCTGTGGCCCAGGTATAGGATTATTATCGCTGAGTGAAAACAGGCGTATTTTTTCAGCTCCATTTGCACAAATGATCCTTGTGTTTCCTACAGTTCTGGACTACAGCATCTTGGATTGCCCAATTTGTTACAAATTTGTGCTGTCAGCTGCCTCTGTAGTTGAATTGAATTTACGTTCAAATACATGTTCCCCTTCATTTGTGTACAATGCTAAGTATTTTTGATTGTTATAGACTTGTTTTGAAAAATTTAAGAAAATGTTACGTTCCCATGAAAAGTTGTTCAGTATGAACATTAAAAAAGTGGCAGGGAAAGAATAAACATTTATAACTATCTGAACCCCTTCCTTCTAGCTCTGTTATTGTCTAATGAAACTTAACCATCGTTTTATGACAGGTCATATTAATACAGAAACATTAAACATTTTGTGCTTAACGTGAATTATGAATAGTTTTATTTTTATTATAGGTAAATGATTATGAAATTATGAAATGTACATCAGTGCTTTATTATAGCATATACCCGGCACACCAGGACCATAATCCAATTGGTTGGCAAGCTGTCCATACGTGAATTTAAAATAAAATCCCCCAGGAAACACTGCCTCTGCACTTGTGACCTCCCAAAAGCAAATCATGGATGGCCCACAAGAAAGCAGGCTTTTTATGGCCTCCCTAGGAAAGAGCATCATAGCTGCTCAGGAGTGGGGACCACTGGCATCCTTCCAAAAGGATCAGGCTACCCACAGTCCCAGGTGGATCTCTGGCACACGGCTCCCTGGAGCTTCTTGGAGAGAAGATCTCACTGTGTCACCATTGCACCATGGTGTCAGTCGTGTCACTGCATGTTGGGGTCCATAATTAAAAGAAAAAATAGGTCATGGTGAATAAACCCTTGAGTCTGGTTAGTTGAAGAGAAGATATAGCACAGAGAGATTATGGCTTTTGGCACAGCCCTGAGCAAGCACCTCCTCAAAAGTAGTCCCAGGAGGCAGTGTGCATCAGAATTCCCTCCGAGGAATAATTCCATCCCCACTTCCCACTTGCTCCAATAGGGTAGTGATTTGCAGCTGCCTATATCAGCAACAAATTAGGACACATTATGCTGGTTCACTTAAACTGGCCTGTATGGTGGAGGGACAGAGACCAGGATCCACCCTCAATCCTTAGTACACAACTGTTCCAAGGTAGGGGTGGTAAGATGGCTTACAGTGTCCACTTCTATGTTTCTATGACCAAATTCTGGGTTGCCAGTGTAAGGGGGCTGTTCTTCCTCCTTTTCTTGGATGTATAAGTCCAAGTCACAATCTAGCCTTTAATGAGCATTCAGTTCAGACTGAGTCTGCTCTAGTTCGCTTAGGACATGCTCAGAAGCTTAACACTGCTATTAGCATAATCACTCCCATTCTTGTTCCTGAAAGTTACCATCTAATGGCAGTTCAGATGCCTGTGTTAATTGAACTGGTGGTCTCAGTCTAGTTTCCATTGAACCAAGTGTAACCCTTCTGCCAGGCCAGTTGATAGCAGCAAGGGCCGGGTTCAGTACATAGGGGTCCCTTCCCAACAGCGTGACACAGAACCAGCTTGAGCCCCCACCAAGTGACCTGGGAAAATCTTACACACACCCCTGGGCACCTCGAAGAGGCAATACTTCCCCTCTCGCAAGCACAGAGCCTCGGTGTAGCAGAAAATGTTTAATAACATGAGGTAAATGACATAGCATTAAATTGGGAAAACACCACAACTAGAGTTCATAGACCAAACCATGAGCGAAGACCCACCCCAGCAGATTGGGCCGTGTCCTTTCCCGTTGGTTCTTGAAACCAGCAACCCAAGAATTACCAAAGTCCCAAAAGTCCAACAACCCCAAAGTCTCTTGGGTCCAGCAACCCAAGAATCACCAAAGTCCCAAAAGTCCAACAACCCCCCAAAGTCTCTGTCCCTGGTCAGTGCATCCCCAGAGTTCAAAGGGGGGCGCGCAGGGTGTTAAGGGGCACCTTACGTGATCCGAGGCTGACCGGCTGCCTCTCCGTGGGGTTCCGCCACAGCCTTCACCACAAGCCGCTCCACTCCACCAGCTGTCCCGTGAGCTGCTCCTGCCGTCCCACGAACTGCTCTGGCAGCTGCTCCGCTCTGCTCACCGACCTGTGAGCCGATCAGCTCTGCTCCACTTCAGCCGTCCCTTGGGCCGCTCCCACAAAGCTCCGCTCGCTGCTCCTCCAGCCGCTCCGCTCACCGACCTGTGAGCCGCTCAGCTCCACTCCAACCGGCCCCGCGAGGCTCCACTCTGCTAGCTGCTCCGCCAGCCGCTTAGCAATATAGCTTCAGGCTCCCCCACTAGTTAACACAGCCTCAGTAATCTCAGCTCTTGGTAACTTTAGCTCTCTTGTGATGTCAGCTGGTAGTAGGGGAGCCCCAGTGCTGGTGCACTATTGGCCCAAAGTGAACTCCGCTCGGCAGCCTGTAACTAGACTCCTAATGGAATCAAAGTTAGCTGTGACATTCAACAGTGGAGAGAGAAGGAGGAGGTGCAATTGGTGTTTCAGGCTCCAAAAAGGAGCCAATACTACCAGGTACAAATATCTGCCCCCAACCTCTCTCAATTCACTAGGTTTTGTAACCCATGCCCCTTGTCAAGCAAGTGCTACTTAGGTAATGGTGAGTCCTTCTGTCATACAACAGTTCCACTGGCCTTGATTCAGAGAATCAGGGTAACAAAACTTTATTCTCCCTGCCCCAATAACAGAGAAACTGGGGATCTCACACCAGCCAAAGTAACCACTTTCAGTTGCTGTTGTTTCATGCCAGGCGAGTGGGTGTTCCTATGCAAACAAGATCAGCCCCTGGAGTTCTTTTCCACACTCGCCATAATTCACCACCAGATGTCAGGGTAGAGCTCATCCTGACTCTGCTTACACAAGTATCCATGTCATGTCCCTACTAAGCAACACTCCCAAAAATCCACAGGTTGTTATCCTGATTGAATGGGCCAATGGAAAACCTAGGAGTAAGTGGACTGAATTACCAGTTTTCACTCCTAGTGCTGGTCCCCCAGTTTGTTGGCAGAGAAGCCTAGTGTTCAGCTGCTCAAGTTGTACCTATTTTGTGAATACAGAGAACTTCAGTCTCCAGTTCTGTGGGCTAGTAACTTACCCATCTCATTAATTTTTCTAGTCACTGATTCATTATCTAGCTTTGCATTAGTGTGGTCTGTTGAAATCACATGCTTGCTGCACTCTGTGAATTTATCTGTATAAACCATGTTAACAAAGCTTTTGGTTTTCCCTATACAGCCATAAAATAACTTTGCCTGCCTTAGCCGTGTAAACCACTCCAAATGTGTGATCAGAAGCAACCAATTAAATGCAATCATCAGGACCCTTCCTAGAATGTGGTCAGCTGTAGGTGTCTGCCAGTCTCTTGAAGTTCTTTCATTAGCTCAATATGCAGACACTGCACCTATTTTTCCCTGATAGATGCTTGAAATACAAAGGCAGTAAAATCGAATGGCAGGATTCCCACATAAACATGTCACCAGGAATATGACATATGATTATGGTGATCTGTCTTGTCCATAACCAAATCAGTTCCACAGGTGGTATATTTACACTAACCATTTTTGAACCAAAGCATAAAATGCATCCAGTGTGTGGAAGAGGGGAAACTAACGTCTCCATGTCTGCTAAGCACATAGCCATCTGTGTGTCTTTCTCCAAAAAGCCCCAAAACCAGTTTTTAACAAAAGAATACAAAGACAACTGCTGAGCTTCACAGAACAACCAACTGATGCTCCTCTAGTTCTGTCGACCATAGGAAACCAGAGCTTATAGAGCACATATCTATATTACCCACCCTACCCTGCTCTACTGTGCCAGACCTGCTGTCTCTAATGCTCCTTGTCCTGTGGGTCAGAGGGAAGGGGACAAAACTGCCTCCAAGTCCCCCTCCCTCTTTCAGCATGAAGGGGAAAAGAATCCTTGGCTAAGCCCATTCTCCTGGAATAGAGGCCAACTACTCCACCAAGTTGCCTTAACCTTCTTCTAGAGTATCCGCTTCTGGAGATGAGGGTAATTCATTCTTCCTGCCCATTCAATCTTCTGAGGCCTCCAAAAGGACACCAATAGTGGTGGTGAGGTTTTGTTCATGTGGACACATCTCCATTGGGAAATGGACGGAGAAATTAACAACTCATTTTGTATAGGCCATCTGACTTCCAGCAGGCGGTGGTAACTTTCTATTGCCCCAACCTGGGCTGGATTTTAACCAGCAGCCTAGGGGCAAATGGCACCACGATTCATTAATACGTCCCTGCTCCATCCAGGGCCCTAGGATTCAAACTCTGATAAGTGGCAACGTTTTGAAATACCATTTCCGACCACTCTGTGACACGCCTACATTCACATGTTCTCTTTTTAAATACTGAAATGAGTCATCAGCAGATGTTCCTTTAAAGGAAATGCAGTTGAAAATTAAAAATGTACAAAATAAATAGAATGACTGAATGTGGCCCTGGTATATGATTACATGTAGCTAGGCTTTCATGGAATTGCTATATGCTAGCGAGAGTCAGGAATTCTGCTATCATTCAGGATAAGTGAAGACTGCATTATTTAAAGCTGTTTTGAGGCAGACTTAAATTACTCTATTTATTTTTTAAATGGAAGCTATTTATTGTACCTTGCTCTTTCCTACAGCTTTTCCTCTTTTTAGTGTTGCACCACTCGCCTTCTGAAAGATGCACCCCCCCCACCACCCATCATTGAGCAACTTTTCTAAACATTCCCCATATTTTAGAGCCTATTTACTGACGTTGCATACTGTAAAGGCAAGAAGCACACAAGATGATTTTTAACAAGTTTGAATAGTGTAATAAGCCAAGATAGGATGAGTTTTAATAGGGGGCAAAATGTGGCCCTTTAAAATAAAAATTGGGGAAAGATACAAGTTATTTATGATTATTTTCTAATGTGATAGGGGTGAGAGACCCATTATCAGGGATCATTGTATGATTCTCCAGGTAAACCAATAAAACAGGCAGTCCGTGCCCCAGAAGCCCACAATCTAAGATGATGAAAAATAGTACGGGCATCAAAATACAACATTTCCTAAACCTGTTCTTAATTCAAATGATAGAAATGAGCACACCGTGTTAATGTTGTTTGTTTATTTATTTATTGCAGGGATTGCAATTAGGATTTCACACAAGTTAATGTTGATTATGAAGGGATGAAAAATGGTGTTATCACCCGTGAGCCCTGCACTTTGGCCACTTGCTGTGTGAGTTAAAGCAAACCGGGGCTGGCCAACCACTTCCCCTTGTGATTTTGTTTGAATTCAGTTGATTAATGTTGTGTGTGCACTTCTGTTCAGCCACTGCATTTAAAAGGATTGTTTACTGTAGCCTTGTAATCAACCTGCCTTAGCAGCACCCTATTACCCATGATAACAGGGCTGCTGCAATTTGGGCCTGAAAGAAAACTGCCTCAGACGGGCTCTCCGAGGCTTCAGCGCTAGTGTGCTGCCCTGTCATCTTCATTTGTAATTTGGTTTCAAGAACAGTGATTTACATTTCAGTTGGATGACACCTTTTAATGTATCACAAACGTAAAGTGGCTGTAGTAAAAACTCACATCTCTGCTAGATTTCAAATGATGCATTTGAGGCTTCAGTGGAGAGGATTACAATTACAATTAAAATCAAAAGCTTGCTCATTCTTTTAATGATGCGTGCTAACCCTTTGTATGCTAAAAAGCATATCATGCTGCAATACAATCATAATTTTTAGTGATATGAAATGGCCGCATGCCTTTTACCTTATCTGTTACATGCAAATGCTATACTGCCATAAAAGAACAAATTCTATGTAGAGTTCACAGGGACAAATTACCTTGAAAAATTATTGAAGATAGTGTTAAAGATGTCCAGAAAGCTACACTGATATGTAGCATATTTTAAGAGCAGACTTTATCTTCGTAAAGTTGATGTGGTTGTTTCCAAGGTTACTCCCATATATAGTTGTGGAGACTTCTCTTTGGAGTATAGTGTTACTAGGGGGTAAAATGCAAAAATTAATCAGTCTGGTATCACTGTTCCACAGAACATTCCCTGGGCAAAAGAAGCTTGTGGGGTTTTGTTTTGGGGTTTTCTTGTTTATTTGTTTTTTGTTTTAAATGCAACAATGTTTTCACAAAGGTAAATTTTCACAATATTGTACTTCATTTTTTTAAACTGCTTCCAACAAGCTCCCATCAAAGGCTTCTGATACTGTAAAAGGGTTTATAAGAAACCAGAGACTTAATTAATTACCTTTCTTTTACTGAATTATCATTGGTCTACAAATCAATTGAAAACCTTGTGAGGGCAGTCCTTCTTGTGAGAGATGTGGAATTTCCTGATATCATCCAAGACACAAATGTCCAGAGAACAGCCTTTACTGTGACACTCCAGAACCTCTGCTGCTGGCCAGATTAAAGCAATCCAGGACTCCAGGGACAACCTCCGGAGGGCCCACTGGCACACTCCATTGGCAGGATTGGCTTTCACCATCCTCAGACCAAGACTTTCAGAGGAAGAGGGGCTCAGCTTCCATCCAAATGAGCAGAGGACTCTGTATAAGGGCTCCTGATGGCACCACCACAGAGGAGCCATCAGGTGATGGTGGCAGTGTGGGCCCCTCATGCATAGAGTGCCCAGTTGTGTTGGTTTTGGTGGGGCCCCTAAGCAGGCCATTTCAAAGTTAAGAACCCAGTAAGACGACTAGGGAGCATCACATCTCTGACATCTGTTTTTCAGGATGGTTGCAGGCTCACACAGATCTCACTGAATTGCTTACACTCAGGTCACATTCTGACACATGGGTTTCCTATTTCCCTTGACTAATTATTATTAAACATTGTAATATATAACTATCAGTTTTCATCTGTCTTTCTGGAACAATTTACAAAGATAGGTAAGAATCAATTAGCTTTTAGCAATCTGAAAAACTGACAAGTGATTTAGGAGATTCCGACAATGATTTCTTGGTTCAGCAAAGCTTCCAGGTATTGTTATTTTTTACACCTTAAGAAATAAAATGAATCTAGGTAAGCATTTTTCCAAAGATTTTCTAGAACTCTGAATTCTTCATTATTAGTTTAAGCTACCCCTTCAAAAGCTTTGTCTCCACAAAGTATAATATCCATCACTGACATTGAGTTATTTTGCTAACATAGAGAAGGCTTTTAAGTAACAGAGACATAGGATTTGCCATACCAGGTTTCCTAAAGATTCAACATAACTCCCAGCTTGCAAACATTTGAAGGTGGGCACACATGTTCAAATAAATGATATTTTCTGGTTGTTTCCCCATCCTACAAGCATCTTATCTTGACTGAACTTCAACCACCCTGCTCTCAGCCATGGCACAAGCTTCCAAGCACACTGGGCCTTGCATTCAACGGCACTAGCGAGGGAGGCTCAGGCTATAGAATTCAGCGCATCATCAGCTTACTGTAAGCAATGTAGACCATAGCTCTTCATTATAGGTGGTTGGAAAATGTGGTGTTGTCTTTCTCTCTCTCTCACTCACATGGAAATTTTTGCAAAAAGAACAGGAGTACTTGTGGCACCTTAGAGACTAACAAATTTATTAGAGCATAAGCTTTCGTGGGCTACAGCCCTGTAGCCCACGAAAGCTTATGCTCTAATAAATTTGTTAGTCTCTAAGGTGCCACAAGTACTCCTGTTCTTTTTGCGGATACAGACTAACACGACTGCTACTCTGAAACCTGTCATCATGGAAATTTTTGAAATTGAAAAATCAGAAACTGAAAACTTCTGCCTGAAAACAAAAGATTTTGATTTGGAAATAGCACTGAGGTGCCTCATGGGACTTGTAGTTCTGGTGCCTCACCTCCGTGGTTCTCTATGGCCTGTACTCTTAGGCTGGACTACACCTTCTATGATGCACCATGGTCTCCCCATGCTGAGCCAGCACATGTGGTCTGTATTGGGGACCCGTCCCATAGGGTATAATGGGAGCAGGCAGCACCTGAAGTGCATATCCTATGAGGCACTATGACAGCATTTTCAAATTATTTTGTTCTGGTTTTTGCTGGCATTTTTTGCTCTTTGACCAGAACCCAAAAACTTTTCAGTTTTCATGGGGTTTGTTTTGTTTTGTTTGTTTTATTTTAGTTTGTGTTTGTCAAAAAAAAAACCACATGAAAACTCTCTTTCCATAGATAATTTTAAATCAAAAGAACCAATTTTCAATCAAATCAGTTTTAACGGTATTTTTGATCAGCCCTTTGATTAACCTTCGCAGTGCTTCATATACATGCCGAACAAAACGTTAAACATGCTGGAGCCCTGTAGAACCCCACATGATATCTCCAAAGGAGAAGCAACCTCTCTACACAATCCCCGGGAATGCTCCTAAAGGAAAGAATGGCGCTTCCTAAGACAGAGCCCGTCCACTCTTACTGTAGTCTGCTGTTGAATTAACAGCACCTCATGTATTGAAGGAAGTTGATAGCTCTAACAATGTCAACCTCGACACTTGATCTTAATTCATTTATAGATGATCCATCAATGCTACCAGTTCAGTTTCTCTCCCACAACCAATATATGTACCCAGATTGAAACGGTCAAGGAGATCTGAGGCATCTAGGTATCTTACGTCACATAAATGGGAATGTCCACGCAGGTCAGAAGGCTGGGGGGACAAAATGTCGTGCAAATAGAAAGTAGTTCTGATATCTTAGATTCAAAATTAATCATTTCAGTAAGCAATTTGCTGGTGGTTTAAAAGTAATCGGTGTATCTGTTTTATATTGCATATTAGAAACTGCAATAATGCTACTGTTTTCCTGTAATATACAGGATAAATAAGATATCTATGTGCTAAAGTAAACTACAGAGCCATGAGATGAATTGCACCTATCATGCAGCTTTGACCTCACCATCTGCCCTTTGCCCACAAATCCCTCTCCCCTGGGATGTATTCCAAGTTTCTAAGCCTTTGAGCAGTTTAAGTAAAAAAGAAGGAAGGGGAAACCTGCCAGAGAAATGTTCTCACCAGAACTTCTCACCCTCAAATGTTCAATTTCTATCCCAAAATTACACTGCTCTGAGTTGCAGATCGAGCAAAATTCAGCCCCATCTCTTGGGAGATTCAAGGTCAGATATCTGGCAATCCCGACTCATGTACTTTGGAAAGGAGAGATTCCTGGCTTTGCATTGGAATGGGACACTTGCTTCTAGCACTTAAGAAAAAGAAATGTAGATCTTTTATTGAGGTTTCCAAAATTGTACAGAGCTCAGAGAAAATAAATTAAGTACTGTTGTGCTCTAGCATACTTCTGATTGGGTTTTTGTCCATGTAAACAAGAAAATACCCTGTTTAAACAAGGTTGCAGCCAAAACATGATGTAATTATACATTTTTATAGGGTAGACAGAGCCTATGCTACAAAAATTAATGAGTTGCACCTGTTTAAGAGAACTTTGAGGCTACTGTAGCTAAGGCACTTGGCTTTAAAGTAGCGGCATATGAAAAGTACTATAACAATTTTTTTTTAAAAATTATCAAAAACATTTCTAAAATAACTTTTCAGAAAACATGGTATATGCCAGTGGTGTGGTGGTGCCCTGTGACAACGGGTACACAGTAAAGAATCACAAAGAGGGAAAGCATCGCTGTCTTCTAACACTGAACAAGGAACTTCATTAGAGTAAGGAAAATGGCATTATCCCAAAAGCCATTTTGTGTCTCTGCTTCAATGCAGTGTTTACTTCTGGGGCCTTCTGCTTCCTAGCTTTCTGCTATAGATTTATAGAAACAACACACCCCTTTGTAGTGAGGTTTAAAGATTTCATTCTCACCCATTTGAGCTGACCTATGTAACTCATTGAAGTTTCTCAAGTTGTGAGTAATACAGCCACCTGAACTCATGTCAGTAAAATGTTTGCCACACTACCATCACACCAGCTTGTATTCTCTATACAGTCATCTATTTGATGAGAACACAAATATAATAGAATATACAGCTGACACCACCCAGCCAGTGGGGAAGGATCTGTGGCAAGACAAGGCATGCATCCTCGGTCTGACATTCTGTCCTCACAGACTTGGTTTATATTAATACAATAAATACAGTGGATTGACTGCATATTTTGATTAATTTTAACCTCACTAATGTATTTTGATCTCTTTTTTTTAAGGCATAACTTGTTAACCTTTAAACTAGGTTTGACGGGGACAGGTGAGCAAAGCCCACAGGTAAGTGGGGAACATGGAGACCGGGGAGATGGGTCGAAAACGAGAGGGAGTGTGGGCTATATTGGCAGAGAGAAAGGAGGGTCAGGACAAAACTGGGAGGAAAGATCAAACCAGTATCTTAGATGCCTATATACAAATGCGAGAAGTATGGGGAATAAGCAGGAAGAACTGGAAGTGCTAATAAATAAATACAACTATGACATTGTCAGCATCACTGAAACTTGGTGGGATAATACACATGATTGGAATGTTGGTGTGGATGGGTACAGCTTGCTCAGGAAGGATAGATGGGAAAAAGGGAGGAGGTGTTGCCTTATATATTAAAAATGTACACACTTGGACTGAGGTAGAGATGGATATAGGAGACGGAAGTGTTGAGAGTCTCTGGGTTAGGCTAAAAGGGGCAAAAAACAAGGGAGATGTCATGCTAGGAGTCTACTACAGGCCACCTAACCAGGTGGAAGAGGTGGATGAGGCTTTTTTCAAGCAACTAACAAAATCATCCAAAGCCCAAGATTTGGTGGTGATGGGGGACTTCAACTATTCGGATATATGTTGGGAAAATAACACAGCGGGACACAGACTATCCAACAAATTCTTGGACTGCATTGGAGACAACTTTTTATTTCAGAAGGTTGAAAAAGCTACTAGGGGGGAAGCTGTTCTAGACTTGATTTTAACAAATAGGGAGGAACTCGTTGAGAATTTGAAAGTAGAAGGCAGCCTGGGTGAAAGTGATCATGAAATCATAGAGTTTGCAATTCTAAGGAAGGATAGAAGGGAAAACAGCAAAATAGAGACAATGGATTTCAGGAAGGCAGATTTTGGTAAGCTCAGAGAGCTGATAGGTAAGGTCCCATGGGAATCAAGACTGAGGGGAAAAACAACTGAGGAGAGTTGGCAGTTTTTCAAAGGGACATTATTAAGGGCCCAAAAGCAAGCTATTCCGCTGGTTAGGAAAGATAGAAAATGTGGCAAAAGACCACCTTGGCTTAACCACGAGATCTTGCACGATCTAAAAAATAAAAAGGAGTCATATAAAAAATGGAAACTAGGACAGATTACAAAGGATGAATATAGGCAAACAACACAGGAATGCAGGGGCAAGATTAGAAAGGCAAAGGCACAAAATGAGCTCAAACTAGCTACGGGAATAAAAGGAAACAAGAAGACTTTTTATCAATACATTAGAAGCAAGAGGAAGACCAAAGACAGGGTAGGCCCACTGCTTAGTGAAGAGGGAGAATCAGTAACAGGAAACTTAGAAATGGCAGAGATGCTTAATGACTTCTTTGTTTCGGTCTTCACCGAGAAGTCTGAAGGAATGCCTAACATAGTGAATGCTAATGCGAAGGGGGTAGGTTTAGCGGATAAAATAAAAAAAGAACTAGTTAAAAATCACTTAGAAAAGTTAGATGCCTGCAAGTCACCCGGGCCTGATGAAATGCATCCTAGAATACTCAAGGAGCTAATAGAGGAGGTATCTGAGCCTCTAGCTATTATCTTTGGAAAGTCATGGGAGACGGGAGAGATTCCAGAAGACTGGAAAAGGGCAAATATAGTGCCCATCTATAAAAAGGGAAATAAAAACAACCCAGGAAACTACAGACCAGTTAGTTTAACTTCTGTGCCAGGGAAGATAATGGAGCAAGTAATTAAGGAAATCATCTGCAAACACTTGGAAGGTGGTAAGGTGATAGGGAACAGCCAGCATGGATTTGTGAAGAACAAATCATGTCAAACCAATCTGATAGCTTTCTTTGATAGGATAACGAGCCTTGTGGATAAGGGTGAAGCTGTGGATGTGGTATACCTAGACTTTAGTAAGGCATTTGATACGGTCTCGCATGATATTCTTATCGATAAACTAGGCAAGTACAATTTAGATGGGGCTACTATAAGGTGGGTGCATAACTGGCTGGATAACCGTACTCAGAGAGTTGTTATTAATGGTTCCCAATCCTGCTGGAAAGGCGTAACGAGTGGGGTACCGCAGGGGTCTGTTTTGGGACCGGCTCTGTTCAATATCTTCATCAACGACTTAGATATTGGCATAGAAAGTACGCTTACTAAGTTTGCGGATGATACCAAACTGGGAGGGATTGCAACTGCTTTGGAGGACAGGGTCATAATTCAAAATGATCTGGACAAATTGGAGAAATGGTCTGAGTTAAACAGGATGAAGTTTAACAAAGACAAATGCAAAGTGCTCCACTTAGGAAGGAACAATCAGTTTCACACATACAGAATGGGAAGAGACTGTCTAGGAAGGAGTACGTCAGAAAGGGATCTAGGGGTTATAGTGGACCACAAGCTAAATATGAGTCAACAGTGTGATGCTGTTGCAAAAAAAGCAAACATGATCCTGGGATGTATTAACAGGTGTGTTGTGAGCAAGACACAAGAAGTTATTCTTCCGCTCTACTCTGCTCTGGTTAGGCCTCAGCTGGAGTATTGTGTCCAGTTTTGGGCACCGCATTTTAAAAAAGATGTGGAGAAATTGGAAAGGGTCCAGAGAAGAGCAACAAGAATGATTAAAGGTCTTGAGAACATGACCTATGATTAAAGGTCTTGAGAACATGACCTATGAAGGGAAGGCTGAAAGAATTGGGTTTGTTTAGTTTGGAAAAGAGAAGACTGAGAGGGGACATGACAGCAGTTTTCAGGTATCTAAAAGGGTGTCATAAGGAGGAGGGAGAAAACTTGTTCACCTTAGCCTCTAAGGATAGAACCAGAAGCAGTGGGTTTAAACTGCAGCAAGGGAGGTCTAGGTTGGACATTAGGAAAAAGTTCCTAACTGTCAGGGTGGTTAAACACTGGAATAAATTGCCTAGGGAGGTTGTGGAATCTCCATCTCTGGAGATATTTAAGAGTAGGTTAGATAAATGTCTATCAGGAATGGTCTAGACAGTATTTGGTCCTGCCATGCGGGCAGGGGACTGGACTCGATGACCTCTCAAGGTCCCTTCCAGTCCTAGAATCTATGAATCTATGAAACACTTTCCCTCAGTTACAGCCTAAAAAGTGTGTCTCGGGAAACCTCAGGAAGGAACGGACAAAAATAATAAAAAGCAAACACCTGGTGATTCAGTGCAGCACTGATTTGCATATCCATGTGGGAGTTCTGCCATTGACTGCAGAGGAGCCAAGATTGTCCTCTCAACTGGTGAAATTGTGCTGGTTAGAGTTTTCTTTTCCAAAGCAAAAAGCTCCAAAGGAGGAAATGTCTATGAATCCCTTTGCATAGTTCTTCCCCAATTGTTCTGTTTGGGCTCTGTGTGTTTGGGCCTCTCTCCCAAAATTTGAATGGGCTACCTTAGACCCTGCAGACTCCCAGTGATCAATGGTAAGTTAAGGGCATCCACACAGGACTCTGTGCTTCTGAAGCAGCTCCAGTCTCTTATGGATATTCCAGTTCCTCACAGTGTGGCTCTATTTGGAGCCTGCTGGCCACAGCTTTCCCCACAGCCTCCAGGGCCGGGGCAGTTCTAAGGGCAGCTGTATCCAGGGAATATTATGGAAAGGATAATATAGCCCCAGCTGCTACTTATTAACAGGGAATCTCCATGGACCTCTGGTCCACTCACTCTTGTCCTCATTTCATATACTCTCTAGTAGAGCTGGGAAGGAAATAGTTGTTGTTTTTTTTCCCATCCTCTAAACATTTTTCAGATATTGAAAAAAAATTCCCATTCTGAATCAGGACAAAAAGTCAAAATCCAGACAATTTTCATGAACCAAAAATCCCCCTAAAAACTGATTTGGATCAATTGAAATATTTCATTTCAACAATTTCAAAACATTTCATTTTGATTTCAACCTTTTTTCTTATTTAAACTTTTTCTTAATCTGAATTCACTACAATTTCTAAGCAGAAAGTCATTTAGACTCAAAAACCCAACTTTTTTTTATTAATGTCAAAATGTGACTCATAGACAACTTTTAAAAAAAATTTCCACTAACTTTTTGACTTGGAAAATTGATCAAAACTCGTCCTGTTTTGCAAACAGTTTCCATTTCAACAAATTGGCAGTTTCAGTGAACAAAACAGATCTCTGAAACATTCCTGACCAGTTTTAATCACTATCCCTTTCCCGTCCATGCAGCCTTTGGATGCAGAGTACCTTTTGTGGTGCCTGAAGGGTAGGGGATGCCAAAGAGTCACCTCTTCTTCCTTCCTTTGCATAGTTTCCTCTCCACTGATGCATCTGGCGTGGACTATGTCAGATGAAATGAAAGATAATTAGAATTTCTCCCTCTTTCCACTTCTGGAGTATGTTTTTTGTGCCTCTGCTTTTAGATGTTGCTTTGTTTTATGCAGGCAATGATACTTGCATAGCTCCAAGTAAAATAGGTCGAGATCCTCATGGTGTTGAATAAAAATGCGGTATGACTTTCCTCTTACCGGTATTTATTGCATTGTGACTCATTGTCACATTCAACAGTGAATGTACCCTTCTTACAGATTACATCA